>NC_059337.1:89348409-89962954 GCF_018350155.1 Leopardus geoffroyi
ATAAAAATGCACATAACATAGAACCAAGCAATTCTTTTTTGAAATATAGCCCATGGAAAATATCTGACATGCACACAAAGTAATCTGAATAAGGAAGTTTATTTTATCACTGTGAGCAATAGGAGAGAGTGTAAATATGATATAGTCTAAGCTGAGGGATGGATAAATTATATTTATAAAATGCTACACAACCTTGTACTTAAAATAAACCATATAAACTATATCAATGTGAGTGAATATAGTGATGAATAAATACTGCAACTTGAAAAATACTGCATTCAATTTTAGTAAATCTTAGAAATACACTGAATATTGCTTCATCTTATGTTGGGAACAATGTATTGGATGGTAAAAAATTTAAAGGCAACCATAGGAATGATTTGCACAGTCTCAGCAGAGGAGCTACTCCTGTGGGAAGTAGGATGGGGATAGAATTCTGGGAGGTTTAGAAATATCTGTACTCTTTCATTTGCCTAAGGAATACGTGAAGCAAATATAGCAAAGTGTAATATTTTTAAATTAGGCCGGAGGTTGCTACTTGGCATTCTGAGACTACTCTCTTCCTTCCGTCCAGTGCTTGACACCATCAAAATGGCCTTGTTTCCTTCAAAGCCTCATTTATTAATTCTGCCTAGACTGTGAAGCTGTGTGTTTAACAGTAACTTTGGGAACAACCAGATGGGATTTCAGGGAAAAAAGAAATACCAAATAAAACACAAATTAGAAACT
Source organism: Leopardus geoffroyi (assembly GCF_018350155.1). Classification (NCBI taxonomy): domain Eukaryota; kingdom Metazoa; phylum Chordata; class Mammalia; order Carnivora; family Felidae; genus Leopardus; species Leopardus geoffroyi. The sequence goes on from NC_059337.1 coordinate 89,349,139, forward strand.
GAATGTTACATATAACTATTTCTGGACTCCAAGATGAGAAAGAAAAAAAATGTCAGAAGCCTCATTCAGGATCTCTTAATAGGTAACCCTCAGTGTCTCACCTAGATTGCCCCTTATTTTCCTTCTCTGAGAGCCTCCATCCTTACTCCACCCTCCTGTAGAACATCCTTGTACCCATAGGCGAGGTCTCACCTTGGGATTTGCATACAACTCTCTCCCAACCATTCCTACAGCCATACAACTAACTGCTGTAATCCACATAGCAGGATTGAAGTAGGGGTAGTGCTTCAGGTCAAGGGGGAAGCTCTCAACGGTGTGTTCAGAGTGGGTATTGCTATATTATCTTCAACAATATGGCTTTACTCCTACACCAGCATTCTGTGAAGATGTATTTATTCATTTCTTCATTGGATTTTTAGTTTCTTTTGGAAAACTGTTGAGGAACACATAGGCAATCAATCATATACACATATACAAACCCACGTTAAAAAATAATTATTATCCTTGGTGATATTGTAGTCTAAATTTATGTTAAGGAAAGTAAACATTTTTCCATGAGGTAACAGAATCTTACAAAACTTACCCTGCCTAAGATGTGGATACCATTTTACATTATTATGCAGAGAAATTTCATTGATATTTTCATAGTCTCCTTTCTCCCTTCATGGAGTGAAACCTAACTGGGCTAAAAGCAATGCCCCGTTACTGTACCATATATCCACAATTGCTCCCATTTATAATATAAAGACAAGAGGAATGTTTATATATATATGTGTGTGTGTGTGTGTGTGTGTGTGTGTGTGTGTGTGTATTCTCTTTAACTTCAACCAGAAAATATTTTTAGGGTGATTTTATTTCTAATATTTACTAATCTCTCGAACTGGTGGGAAAATAGAGTAAAAATTTATTCTTTTCATTTTCCAGTAATTACCTTACAACTTTAGAAAAAATACATATTTTAATAAATAAGAGGAAATATGTTAACATTATGGAAGAATTATTAATGATTTTTATTATCTTTTTAAAAATCAGTATATTTTTCAATTTTTGTAACAATAATTACATACCTTGGATTATCAATGAAAATGTTACAAAAGTAATTCATAGGAGGCCCAATTATAGACTTAAGTGTATTACTTATTTATTTAAAATTCATTTTGATCTCTATCTGTATATCAGTCATCATGTCTGTAAAATAGAATGATAACCCATGGCCCTTTAAGGAGCTTACTGTCTGAAGGTAGACACATAAAAAGGACTAATCTTGGGTGCATAGGAAAATGTGTCTGTCTCTTTGTATTTGTAACCTCCTCTATCACTATCTCTATTTATAAAGGAGTTGTTTTATAAAAAGGAGATAACTATCTTTTCTTACAGACTTTTTAAAGACTGTTTTCTAGATTAGTGAATACCTTGATGTGGCTTTTCAAGAATGAATAAGAACAAGCCAAGCGTAGGAAACATAGGGATGACTAGAAAAGCATAAAGGAGACAGAATAATAGGGAGAAAAGAAGCACTTAAACCACTCAGTCAAATGAAGATTCTTTGCAGTGTCAAGATACCATAGCTTTCTATTCAGGTCCAGGAACTACCTCTTTAGGTTCTTTGTTGTCAAATGTGTTATTCCTGACAAGTTTTATTTCTCCTGCCATAAGTAAATAGTAGCAACACTTCTTACTTCAACATCGTGGCTTTTTTTTTTTTAACTGAAACAACATATATCTTGTCTCTGTCAATCCCTAAAATCTTTTATTTAGTAGAGGTTATATTATTAGTCATGACATTGTGACGTTCATCATGCCACGAATGAATGCTGGTTTCCAAAGACTTGTGCTAATATTGTTACTCTGCTTAGTTGATGATGATTACAAATGCTAGTTTTTCACAGACCCTAGAGCAATATTTGAATAATAATTTGTTTTATGGCCATTTTGAATCCACTGTTCATTATTATGTAGCTTGAAGGTAGGACTATGTCTTCTCTTGAACACTTTAGGCTTTTATCAGTGAATTCTTAGAATATGTTCTCTTTCAAAGTTGATCTTGTCCCTATATTTCCATATACTGCCACCAGTGGGGAAGACAGGAAAATGTCTGTGAGTAGGGTGAAAAGAATGGTGTCATTCATGTAGCATGGCTAATGACTGACATGGGAGGGAGAGCACGGGTTGGAAGGTAGGCATAGCGTACATGATTCTTGATGCCACTCCTCCCACTCTTATGTGCTATAGACTGGAGATGTTGCCAGGTTGGGAACATGATCAGGAGGGAGCTGATTCATGGGCCTACACACACAGTTAAGCTCAAGGATCATTTGTTGACTATCCATAGCATCTAAGCCCTAGGGCCCTGAACTGCTCTATGTCCAATGTGCAGAGTAAGAAATGCTAAAATCAGTATGTCAGCACCATTCTGGTTGCCTAATGTTATGCAATCCCATGAAAGACATATCACCCCTATCAGTAGGAGCAATCTTTTGGGGGAACTAGGGCTCCATATGATTCCAGAGGCATGACTTTAAAAGTTCTTTGGGGTATCTGATTGACCCTACGTGCTGGTCGATATTGAAGGAGAGGAAGGAGCAAGTATAAAGCTAAAGGGGAGAAACAGACTGGGGCCTAGGTGGGCAGTAGGTCAGTTTCTGGGTACCTGATGGATGGCAATACTGGCCCTGGTTGGTCCCAACCATCAGAGGAAGGCCTAAAATTTTTGAAGAAAGACTTCAAAGCATAGAGCCCTTGAGGCATAAGACAAGAGCAGAGGCCTCACTTACCCATGTAAGGATGACACTGAACCACTGGAGTAGATCATACAAGTAGTGATATAGGCCCTAGGAAGATAGAACATGTATGAATTTGTATAATTTGGTACAATTTGTAATTTCCACATGAAATGAAGAGAGCTAGGAAAGTCTAAGATTAGACTTTGTTTTGTTTTCTTTGTTTTTGTTTTTGCTTTTGTTTTTTAGACATTGTTTTCTAACTTAGGCAAATTTTATTTGAGGAACCATTAGCCTGGATAGAAAGAACATTTTCATTTGGTTGGAAAGATAAGTTCATATTCTATTAGGTAATTGTGTGATCTAATTTTGTCAGATCACTTATTATATGCAAGTGCAAACTAGTCACCCAGGGATCATGCTAAAATGCAGAATCTAATTTAGTAGGTCTTTGTGGGGTCTGAAATTCTGAATTTCTAACAAGTTTCCAGATGATGCTAATTTTGCCAATTGACAACTATATTTTGAGTAGCAATGAGCTAGACTATGGTTCTAAATTAACCATAGGTCTTGGGTCAAAGACCTCCTAATTCCTTTTAGAAGAACATAATCATGTAGGAGGAATTAACATACTGCATCCTTTCTCTGGGCTATTTCCAAACTGTCTTCTTTCCTTCCTTGTCTCAGGGACTCAGTGACAGTAGAAGTAATCATCCTAAAAACCATGTGTAACAATGGCTTTTCCTTTAAGTATTTACTATGAAGTTGTTTTAGTTTTCTATTATTGTAAAACAAGCCATCCCAAAACTTAGTGTCTTAAAACAGCAATTTATTATCCCTCATGATTCTGTAGGTTGATTGGTTGGTTCTGCTCCATGTAGTGTCAACTGGGGTATTTTAGTGGCTGTAGTCATCTGGAGACTCAACTGGTAGCTCAGATGGGGTGTTTGGTTAGGGTCGAGGTTTTCCTCTACATGGCTGCTTGGGCAGCCTCATAGCATGGTGGTTGGATTTCAAGAAGCATTCTAGAGTTAGCATTCCAAAGAGGAGAACATACAAAGTTATCAGGCCAGTTAAGGGTTAGGCTCAGAACTGGCAGAGTGTAACTTCTACTTTTTTTTTTTTTTTTAATAGCTAAAATGAACAAATCAGGAAACTATAGATGCTGGAGAGGATGTAGAGAAACAGGAACCCTCTTGCACTGTTGGTGGGAATGCAAACTGGTGCAGCCGCTCTGGAAAACAGGGTGGTGGTTCCTCAGAAAATTAAAAATAGATCTACCCTATGACCAAGCAGTAGCACTGCTAGGAATTTACCCAAGGGATACAGGAGTGATGATGCATAGGGGCACTTGTACCCCATTGTTTATAGCAGCACTTTCAACAACAGCCAAATTATGGAAAGAGCCTAAATGTCCATCAACTGACAAGTGGATAAAGAAATTGTGGTTTATGTATACAACGGAATACTACTTGGCAATGAGAAAGAATGAAATATGGCCTTTTGTAGCTACGTGGATGGAACTGGAGAGTGTTATGCTAAGTGAAATAAGTCACACAGAGAAAGACAGTTACCATATGTTTTCCCTCTTTTGTGGATCCTGAGAAACTTAACAGAAGACCATAGGGTAGGGGAAGGGAAAAAAAAAAAGAAAAAGTTAGAGAGGGAGGGAGGCAAACCATAAGAGACTCTTAAAAACTGAGAATAAACTGAGAGTTGATGGGGGGTGGGAGGGAGGGGAAAGTGGGTGATGGGCATTGAGGAGGGCACCTGTTGGGATGAACACTGGGTGTTGTATGGAAACCAATTTGACAATAAATTTCATATTAAAAAAAAAAAGAATCTGAAAAAAAAAATGTCACAGTAGTGAGAGGGGGGTTACATAAGACTTGAAATCTCAGAAGTATGGTTCATTGAGGAATTACCAAAGTAACAGTCCTCCGCAGATGTTTAGAGAAATGAATGTAGTTACTGAGAAATTGAGTTTAATTTTAGTTATCATTTCCCTTCTAACATTTATTTTCTTTTTATCTATCAACTATTTGCTCATTAGGAAACAAATATGATTCTCTTATTTGAAAATAGACTTAGAAAAAACAGTAGAAGAAAGGGGCATCTGGGTGGCTCAGTCAGTTGCACATCCAAGTGCTGATTTCAGCTCAGGTCATGATCCTAGTGTGGTGGGATCGAGCCCTGTTCAGGCTCTGTGGTGAGCATGGAGCCTGCTTAAGATTCTCTCTCCCTCTGCCCCTCTTCCCATCTTGTGCGCATTCTCTTTCTCTGTAAAATAAAAAGTAAAAAAAAGAAGGCAGAAGTGAATGAATGTAAATAAAAAGAATATTATAGAGCTGGGAGATATAAAAATAAAAACTAGGACTGTCCTTATTCTATTCCATTTGTGAAACAAGGTGTTCTACATATAATACTATTATTAACATTTAATTTACTGTAATTAAATGGATATGTGAAGTTCCATAGTTATAGTATCCTATTGCTTTAAATTACTGAAGAGCACATTCAGTTGCCTTTTTAGATCCAGATCTTGACTAGCTGAAGCCTTACATTTTGTGCAGCAGTCTTACACAAACTTTAGGCCCCCTGTGATTTTAGCAGAGTTAAAACATAAATAAACTTGGAGCACCTGGGTGGCTCAGTCGGTTAAGCATCCAACTCTTGATTTCAGCTCAGGTCGTGATCTCACAGTTCATGACTGTGAGCCCTGTGCAGGACTGTGTGCTATATCAGCATGGAGCCTGCTTAGAATTCTCTCTCCTTCTCTCTCTCTGCCTCTACCCCACTCATGCGTGCGCTCTCTCTCTCTCTCTCTCAAAATAAAGAAATAAACTTAAAAAATAAAAACAAACCTAAAGTTGAAATGTAATTTCTGAAACATTGGCTAACCCAGGTGGGTTCTAAGACCTAAATAAAATTCCATAGAAACAATATATCCTGAAGCTGTAACAGTATTAAACTAATCTCTTTCTAAATAAATAATATTGAAGATGAGCACTGGGTGTTGTATGGAAACCAATTTGACAATTATATTTTTTAAAAAATGAAATAACATTGCAAAATTGAAATCAGTTTCAAGAGTTGAGAGAAATAAAATTCCATCTAATAAATCTGTGGTAAGACAAAGAATTTAGGAAACTGATTTTTTCCTTTTGCTTAAATGCACTTAGACTCTTAGATACACATAATAGTGTGTGTGCGTCGGGGGGAGGAAAGCTCTGAAGGAACATTTATCTAAATGGGTTTTAGTTTCAATGCTCAATTTATACCCAGAATAAGCATAGTACATGACCTTAAGTAGCTGCCTTGGGAATAGTATAAAATACAATTTTACTTATTGTGGAATAGTAATTTAGGTTTTAATGGCTATCACATTTCCTTCTTTTTGAAATATGCTCTTTAATTGCAGAAAGAGAAGAAATCTCTGTGGTACCTGTAATAGTTAAATGTATTTATCCAAGTTCTTATTCTGAGAGGAATATCTTTCGAATTACATAGTTTTTTTTTTTTTTTAACGTTTATTTATTTTTGAGACAGAGAGAGCATGAATGGGGGAGGGGCAGAGAGAGAGGGAGACACAGAACCGGAAGCAGGCTCCAGGCTCTGAGCCATCAGCCCAGAGCCCGACGCGGGGCTCGAACTCAGGGACTGCGAGATCGTGACCTGAGCTGAAGTCGGACGCTTAACCGACTGAGCCACCCAGGCGCCCCTACATAGTTTTTTTTTTTTAATGAACTTTTATTTTGGAATAATTTTTGATTTTCAGAAAAATTGCAAAGATAATACAGAGAGGTCCTATATACCCCTTGTCTAATTTTACCCATTGTTCACATCTTACATTGTTACAGTACATTTTTCAAAACTGAGAAATGGACCTTGGTACTATGGTTTTAGTTTTCAGTTTCACCAATTTTGCTCTTAATGTTCTCTTTTTGTTCTGGGACCCAATCCAGAGTACCACATTGCATTTAGTTCTCGGGTCTCCTTCAAGGTCTCCTCTGGTCAGTGACACTTTCTTTCTCTTTCCTTGTCTTTTTATGACCTTGAATGACAGGAAGTACTGACTGAGTATCCTATGGAACATCCTCCAGTCTGATTTTTGTAATGTTTTTCTGATGATTAGACTGAGTTTATGGGTTTATGAGAATACCACAGAGTTAAAATGCTCTTCTTATCACATCATATAAGGGGGTACATGAAGTGCACCAGACATCACTGGGGATATTATCACTTGGTTAAGGTATTGTTTGCTAAGTTTCTCCAGAGTAAAGTTATTCTTTCCCCTCTTACCTATTCTGTTCTTTGAAAACAAATTACTAACTCAAGCCCTCTCTAAAGTGTGTGCGCGTGCGTGTGTGTGTGTGTTACAAGCTTTTCCCCTGGAAGTGGGAATATCTACATATATGAAATGGATTCTTTTTTAAGAAAGATTCATCTGTTCTCTACCGTTTATTTACTCAGGCTTTATGTCAGTCTGGACTCATGTATATTTATTTTATACTTTGGGTTATAATTTAATACTGTGTTCTTTCTTTTGCTGCTGAAATTGTTCCACCTTTGGCCACTGGGAGTTCTTTATAGTTAGATCCTTTGTCCCTATATTGTGTCCCCATTCCTTTGTATTTTGAGTACTTCCTTACTTTCTGGTACTATACGATTTTCAAAACTCACCTTGTATCTTGCCTGCCCAGCCTTAGAACCATCAATTTTTCCAAGGTACCTGGTTCTTTTTATTAAAGAATGGTATTAAGAAACTAAGTTCTGGTCACTGAGTGTACTTTTTGCTGGAGTGTCATTGTTTTTAGGCCTTTTCTGCAAACAGACTATAAATATATGTAGGTGTAATAACCTACATGAAGAATGTGTGTATAACTGTTTTGATATCTATCAAGCTTATTAAGCTAAATATTAGTTCATTCTTACGACCTTGACTCTAATTTAGTACCACATGGTTTATTCTAATCTTCTTTTTTGTTTATGTATACCTTCTGTCTCTGAAAGTGAGAAACTTAACTAAATGTACTTTATTTAAAAGAGTCATTCATTAATAAGATACATTTTTCCTTTGAATATAGGTTAATTTGAAAAATTTTACATTAATGTGAGTACCAGCTGTGCTTCGTGTGCAAGGGAGTAGTATAGCAAGAGTCTAAAAATAATGTTGAGTGAATAATCAGACTTAATAAAATGATCCTTATGTGAACTGAAGTTATTTGAAGCTGTATATCAGTGCCCCTCAGTCCCATCTGAACATAGGAATCACCTGGGAATTTAAAAAATGTGGATGCATGGTTCTCAACCTGCATTGATTCTGATTTAATTTGTCTGGGGTTAAGAATGAGGATCGGGACTTTAAAAACTCCCCAGGTGAATTTGATATGCAGTCAAGGTGAGCTAAGGTTCAGAACCTCTGCTGCACATTCTAAGTTAATGCTGATTGCAGTATCTTCTGACCTGTCTTGTTTTCTGAATGGCTATATTTCAAACAAGGCAAACTGTGAAACAGTAGCATATATTTGAGTTTGGACAGTGGGGCATATTCTGTTGTATCCTTAGGTGAGGTCACTGAGGCACAGTTGTAGCTGTTATGGTTGGGCTATCAAATGTATATGGTGATGTATGTGCAGTAGTATGACAGGTTGCTTTTTTATTTTCGGTTCTAAAACACAGCGCAGACACTAAAAAGCTTCAAAATGAGGTCCTGAAGAAATTATATTTCCATAAAACTATGACCTGCAGATATAAGAGTCTATGCCCACCACAATCCAAACAGCTCTCAAGTAATTCCAAAATATCCCCCTTTCACCAGCAACATAGACATCATACAGTAACTGGAAGCCTATATCGCCCACTAGCCTTCACCCATTTTGCCCTTTCCCCAACCCCCATCCCTCTGGTAAGCTCTGGTAACAGAGAATTTTGTTCTCTGTATTCATGTCTCATTCTGGTTTTTTGTCTATTCATTTGTTTTGTATTTTAGATTGCACATATGAATGAAATCATATGGTATTTGTCATCTCAGTCTGACTTATTTCATTTAGCATAATACCCTCTAGGTGCATCCATGTTGTCACAAGTGGCAAGATCTCTTATGGCTGTGTAATATTCATATATAAGTGTGTATGACACACACCACATCTTCTTTATCCATTCATCTATTGGATACTTGGGTTGCTTCCATATTTTTGCTATTGTAAATAGAATAATAAAAATGATTTCATATACACAATAGCATAGTGTCATGTTTACATAAATACTATCCAGTGAATGCTGCTTTATAATATTATCAGTTTAAATATTAAAGAAGCCAGTGGCATATATATTATAAACTAAATTTCTAGGCACACTTTTCAATATTTAACAGTAACTAAAAGAATTATAGCAGAAACAGAATTTATTTATTTGACCCAACTCTTAGTGTTTAATGGGTTCCAAGTTCACTCCAAGCAATCTATAAATGTTCTTAGAGTTGGGTTTTTCTGTCTTACTTTTTAGTGCCCCGTGGATAGCCAATGTCCTTCTGAGTATTTAGAAAACTTTTGGATTAATACGATCTATTCACATCAGTATAGAAGTCAGATATATAATATAATGGTATCTATTAAGGTCAGGAAAATAGGAAAACCAAAACTACACTCCTTTTTTGGCAGTGAGTTTTATGTAAGGAAATGCTTAAACAGACACTGAAGGACTAACTATGGTAGCTCACACCTCTAATGTAGAGAGAATAAAGGGAAGATGTTGGACTTATTAGAACATAGTAGTGCATCTGTCTTTTTGAACTAGTGTTTTCATTTTCTTTCAAATTGTTGGATCATGTATTTTTTCTGTTTTTAATTTTTTGAGGAACTTCCCTCCTGTTTTCCATAGTGGCTATACCAGTTGACATTCTAACCAACAGCACACAAGTGTTCCTTTTCCTCCATATCCTTGCCTTTGCTTGTTATTTCTTGTCTTTTTAATTTTAGCCATTTGACTGGTATACAGTGATATCTCATTTAAAAGGTACAGCACAGAGAATATAGTCAGTGATATTGCAATTGCATTGTATGGCGACAGATGGTAGCTACCCTTGTGGTGAACATAACATAATGCTTGGAGATGTTGAATTACTGTGTTGTATACCTGAAGCTAATGTAACATTGTGTGTCAACTATACTCAAATAAAAAGCAAAAATAAATAAATAAATAAAAGTTCTATGTTCAATAGGATATGAGTAGAGGAGATGTGACAGGTACATATAATTATAAAACAAGGCCAACTGTAATAAATAAACAACAAAGGCCTGGCTTCAAAGGATATGGGACAAATCTATGAGAAGATAGTACTTTTAAAGATGAAATTTATAGTACATGAATTATATCTCAATAAATCTAATATTAAAAATACATAGTTGGACAACAATCCCACTTTCGGGTATATATCCAAAATAATTGTAATCAAGATCTCAAAGAGATCTTTGAACTCCTATATTCATTGTAGACTGTTTATAATAGCCAAGCTATGGAAATAACCAATATATCCATCAATAGAGGAATATTGATGTTCATATGTTCATACAACAGAATATTATTCTGTCTTGAAAAAGAGGAAATTTGTTATTATATGTGACAATATAAATAAACCTGGAGGATATTATGCTAAGTGATATAAGCCCGAAGGACAAATGATTCCACTTATATGAGGTATCTAAAATAATCAAATTCATTGGGGCAGAAAATTGGACAGGGGTTGCCAGGAGTGGAAGAAAGAGAAAAATGGGGAGTTTAATTAGTATAAAATTTCAGTTATGCAAGATGAATAAGTTGTAGAGATCTGTTCAACTTTATGCCTATAGTTAATAATACTTTATTGTTCACTTAAACATTTATTGAGGATATATCTCATGTTAAGTGTTCTTTAAAAATTTTTTAAAATGTTTTTATTTTTGAGAGAGAGACATAGTGCAAGTGGGGGAAGGGAAGAGAGAGAGAGAGAGAGAGAGTGAGAGAGGGAGGGAGGGAGACACAGAGTCCGAAGTAGGCTCCAGGCTCTGAGCTGTCAGCCCAGAGCCCCACGTGGGGCTCAAACCCATGAACAGCAGGATCATGACCTGAGCCGAAGTTGGACGCTTAACTGAGTGAGCCACCAGGTGCCCCAAGTGGTTTTAAAACAACAACAAGAGCAAAGAGACACAAGAAAACCTTTGGAGTTGATAGATACATCTAACACTTTAATTGCAGTGATGGTTTCATGAGTGTATGCATATGTCTGACTTCATCAAGTTGTATACATTAAATATGTGCAGTTTTTGTATGTCAATTATACCTCAATAAAACTGTTAAAATGCATATTTGGAAAAGTAAAGAAAAAAAAAACAAAACTCAAAACACAGAAAGCAAAAACACAGATACCATGCCCCAGCATTATGGACTGAAATGTGTTCCCCTCAAATTCATATGTTGAAGTACTAACCCCCAGTACAACCGTATTTGAAAGTAGGGTCTATTAGGAGGTATTTAAGGCTAACTGAGATCATAAGGGTGAGGCCCTAATCAATAGGACTGGTGTTTTTATAAGAAGAGGAAGAGGTACCTTGAGTGCCCACACACAGAGGAAAGGCCATATTAAGACATGATAAGAAGGTGGACGTCCATTGGTCAAAGAGAGAGCCCTTACCAGAAACCAACTCTGCCAACGCCTTCATCTTAGACTTCTAACCCACAGAACTGTGAAAAAATAAATTTCTGTTCTTTAGGTTACCCAGCCTGTAACATCCTGTTATGGCAGTCTTATCAGACTAATACACCAAGCAATTTCACTTGTCCGTATATAATCAATAGGTATGTATGCACATATTTCAAAAAATGTTCAAAGATATTCATGATAGCTTTATTCAAAATAAGACCCAAACCAGAAACATCCCGCATATGTAGCCTTAAGGGTACAATTCAATGAGTTTGATATACACACACACACAGGTATGTAATCCACACCTTTATCACAATATGTATCATTTCTACTGCAACTGGAAAGTTCCTACATATGCTTTCGTAGTTAATGCTTCACACTCATATAACCTTACTTTTTATTTTTTTTCCACTACAGATTACTTTTAGCTGTTGCAGATCATAATGTGAATGAAATAATAAAAACGTGGAGACCAGAACTATATAGTAGTTTGCCAGAAAAAAGACTTTCTAGTGTTTCAGTAATAGTTTTACTATAAAATCCAGTAATATTTTGATAAAACATAGTCTGTAAATACTTAAGTGTACAAATGTAACTAAACAGAAATAGAATTAATACTTTTTCCTTATTTATTTTCATGCTTCAGGGCACATTCTTACCTTGAAAGTATAGGTATTTATCATTGATTATCATATAAATCTTAGACCCGCCTCCACAGTTCACTTTGAATTAAAATAATGCATCATTCTAACATGAATCAGCAGGATTTACAGCAGGATTTCCTGATTTACAGCAGGAAATACAAAGTATTTGATGTCAATGATTCATTCTTTTTAATAATATTCACCTGTATGTGTGTAGTTAATGTTTTCTGAGTTTTTAAGTGTTCGTTTGGGACAACTATGGATGTCCGTAATATCTGAACTCATAATATTTTAATTGAGTATCCTGAAGGCATTGATATGTATCAGTAAATTTACTGTAGTCTTTACAAAATTAGAAGAAAGGGCTTACCTTTAAATTTAACCTGCGTTCATTTAAATACATATTTCTGGGGGGCACGCGGGTGGCTCAGTCAGTTGAGCGACAGACTTCGGCTCAGGTCATGGTCTCCCAGTTTGTGAGTTAGAGCGCCACATCGCACTCTGTGCTGACAGCTTAGAGTCTGGAGCCTGCCTTGGATTCTGTCTGTCTGTCAATCTCTCTGCCCCTCCCCTGCTCGCACTCTGTCTTTCTCTCAAAAATAAACATTAAAAAAATACTTATTCCTAATGATAAATACTAATAAAAGTACAAATTTACAAATAATGAATACAATAAAAATACCAGAAGAGAATGATGTCAGCAGCTGTTGCCCTTCAGCTTTAGCTCAGAAGAAAAACAAATCGAGTAGATCTAAACTTAACCCACAGCTTGAATACAAGTCCACATAAAATGTATCCTGATGCAGAGCTATGTAGTTAATCCCAGCCTGATCAGCTGAATTACAGTCAACCTGCTGAGTCGTGAATGTGAGATTGAGTCTAGTGATTATGCAGCTGTAACTTACTAATATGATATTACAAATAGTTGGTAATCAGTTATCAAGTGAGAGATCCAGAAGTAAAATAGGACATGATCCCTTCCTTTCAAATGTTTATAATCTACTTGGAGAGCTAAATGGAAAATATAGTACACTGTGGTGAGGAAAATCAAGGTTTATGATAAACCCAGGTTATTGATAATCCTAACATTAGCTGGATGAGGATAGAGACATTTATTTGGTGGGCTGAAATTTGCTAATAAAAGTTCTTAGAAAACTAAATAGGTAGGCTGTCCTAATTATGCATGCTGCATAACCAAATACCCGAAAACCTGGTCACCGGAAACAATTTATGGGGTGCCTGGGTGGCTCAGTTGGTTAAGTGTCCATCTCTTGCTTTCGGCTCAGGTCATGATCTCATGGTTCCAGAGTTGGAGCCCCATGTTGGCCTCCGCAAAGCCTGCTCGTCTTCCTCTTTCTGCTCTTCCCCCACTCACGGTGCTCTAAGTAAATAAACTTAAAAAAAAAACCCTACAATTTATTATCCTTGATATTTATATTGTGGTCCAGTTGAGAAAGTCTCATTTATGATTCTCACGTGATGGTAACTGGGTATCAGCTAGGGCTGTTATCTGAAGGCTTAACATTGCTGGATGCATGAAAGAGTACATGGTACTTGATGCCGGTTGTAAGCTGGGACTTAGTTGTGCTGTCCACTGTAGCTCTAGCACATGGGGTCTTTTTGTGGCTTGGGAGTCTCACAGCATGGTGTGGCTGTGTTCTGAGAGGACGTGTCTCAAAAGCAAGCATTTTGACATCCAGGTAGATACTGCAAAGCTTTCTATGACCTAACCTCCAAACTTCCAGAATGTTGCTATTACCATATTGTTATCAAGCAAATTACTAAGATCGTCCCATATTTAAAGTAAGGGGATGTAGACTCTAGGTTTTCATGTGGGAAGCAGCATGCTACAAACAGGAGAGGAGAAATGAAGGTGGCTGTCTTTGGAACCTATTTACCATGATTTCATTTAATTTAAATCAGATGAACAGCTTTATCTCTAGAGTGCCCATATAATTTGTCATCCACATCACTACATGTTTAAGAGTAAAATGGACACTAAATTGAATACATTGGAACTTTTCGTAGGAACTGGGATTTCTATCAGAGTGTTCTAACTAAGCTGTTATATATTAGCTTTAACTCATCCTTCTATATTCTGCTTTGTAACACTGGGGCTGTGATTCTGCAAACCCCCCTTCTCCTTCACCTGCTGCATCCCTCTTAAGCTCTGCCACCAGAGGGCACTAGAGGGAGGCGCAAAGGCAGGTGGAGGAAGAAGGAACTCGCCCCTTCCATTCCCAGTAACGTTGTCTCTGTAGTCAGAACAGGCAGTAGGTTCCAGTTCCCAAGTTTGATTTTTCCATATTCCCCAAACCAACCTCTGGGTGCTCCCCCAGACATATCAACATTGGCAGCTAGCACCTCCTTTTCAGAGATAAGAGAATCCTATAAGCTGTAGGTTCTAATAAGCCCAATGTCTTCCCTTTATTCTCTCTACATTAGAGGTGTGAGCTACCATAGTTAGTCCTTCAGTGTCTGTTTAAGCATTTCCTTACATAAAACTCACTGCCAAAAAAGGAGTGTAGTTTTGGTTTTCCTATTTTCCTGACCTTAATAGATACATACCATTATATTATATATCTGACTTCTATACTGATGTGAATAGATCATATTAATCCAAAAGTTTTCTAAATACTCAGAAGGACATTGGCTATCCACGGGGCAGTAAAAAGTAAGAGAGAAAAACCCAACTCTAAAAACATTTATAGATTGTTTGGAGTGAACTTGGAACCTGTTAAAAACTAAGAGTTGGGTCAAATAAATAAATTCTGTTTCTGCTATAATATAATTCTTTTAGTTACTGTTAAATATTGAAAAGTGTGTCTAGAAATTTAGTTTATAAAATATATGCCACTGGCTTCTTTAATATTTAAACTGATAATATTATAAAGCAGCATTCACTGGATAGTATTTATGTAAACATGACACTATGCTACTGTGTATATGAAATCATTTTTATTCTTCTATTATCTTATTAACATATGGCAAAGGATATTTAACACAGTGTACTGATGTGAAATCTATAAGAGAATCAGAATGTATTGGTGCAAATCCCAAGAGTAGCAAGCAGATATAAAGTTGGCAGAGAGGCTTTAGGAATGTATATTCTGCATGGAAATCTCTTAGAGGATAATTTCAGTTATTCAAACCCACACATGTGGTCTAAGCAATTGATGTATTCTCCTATAAAGGTAATCATTTATAGAGAACCAAGGCAAAATATAAGTGGAGGTTTTAGTGTTACCAATGAAGAAACACCTAAAATATTCAATTTCTGTATACAGTTTTTGAAAAACGTTAGATATGCAGCATCTTCTTTATTCTCTTAAATTTTTAGTAGTACACCTGTTTTGCCTAGTGTGAAACTCGTGAATTGTAATGGTAGAAAATTTCCTCTCTGATTTTATTTTGACATTTGCTTTTGTTTTTCTGTGTTGTTGTATCTCTTCTCAGAAGAACAAGAAAACATGCTGACCCAGGTGACTGCATGGTTCCTTTTGTCAGAGAGGCCACTTAGAGTTCATGCCATCTTTCCCTCTCCCTTGATTGAGCCACTAGTACTGCAGATACACAATGAACATGTGTCTTGATGGTTCTTTTATGAAAAGTGCTATGCATCTTTGATATGAGATCTGTTTATTTAAAAGCATTTTAAATTGATATTGTCAGAGGTCTTGCTGTTAGAGTCTGCTACTTAATTATGCTATGGCAGCAGGACCTACCTGTATTCTATAACAGATTATAGCAGCAGGAGGCATAGCAACTTAATTTAAAAAAATAGAATCTAATGATTTTGTTTTTTTCATTCAGCAGGTGGGGGGCTCCCTATAGATACACAAACCTGTGTCTGCAAAGATGCAGGTTATTTGTCACTCTACAGTTATAAACCTTTGGGAATATGAGCAAAGACTTGACGGATACAAATAACATAGACAGAGGAAAGGTATCAGAGGCAAAGGAAAAAAAAATGTTTGAAAGGAGGGAAAAATAAAATGTTTAAGAAAGGAAGTTCACCATTTGGAAAGTGGTTATTAAAAAATATGTCCATATTTACATACCCTATTTTTTAGCATACCCTATTGTTATTGAGATGGATCACTTTCACGTGTGCCTTTTTATTTTATTGAAAACAATTTTTAAATGTTTATTTATTTTTGAGAGAAAAATAGACAGTGTGTGAGCAGGGGAAGGAGGAGAGAGAGAGGGAGACCCCGAATCTGAAGCAGGCTCCAGGCTCTGAGCTGTCAGCATAGAGCCTGGTGCAGGGCTCAAACCCACAAACTGCGAGATCATGATCTGAGCTGAAGTTTGACTCATAAACGACTGAGCCACCCAGGTACCCTCATGTGTGCCTTTAAAAAAAAAATTTCTTAATGTTTATTTATTTTTGAGAGTGAGAGACAGAGCATGAGCAGGGGAGGGGCAGAGAGAGAGGGAGACACAGAATCCAAAGCAGGCTTCAGGCTCCGAGCTGTCAGCACAGAGCCCGACGTGGGGCCTGAACTCATGAACCGTGAGATCATGACCTGAGCTGAAGTCAGATGCTCAACTGACTGAGCCATCCAGGTGTCCCAATGTGTGCCTTTTAATGTGGGTTGATTGTAAATGAGAACAAAGGATCTAAAATTGAAAAATTATTTATCATAACTTTAGTAAAATAATATTAGAGATGGCATTTTCTGAATAATATTTACCATGTATGATTATGGCAATCAAAGGACAATATATTTCCACTCAATGCTAATTAAAATTTTGTATTTATTCTTTCAAAAATCTTCAAATCTTTCAAAAATTCTTTCAAGAAAGCTTTCAAAATCTTATAGGTTGGTAAGGTTCTCCAGAATGATTCCTATTCTGAATTTTGATACAGTTTTTCTGGAACACCATCAGTTTCTTTATTCTGCATCTCACTACCATATGAAAATTCAATGAAAAGCAATCAAAAAGAAAAAGACTCTCAGAATGTAAAAACTTCAAAAACAAAAAAAATTTAAAAATTTCTCATGTTTTGTTTTTTATAAGACTATCAATATTTAAATGTACCTCTCAAAATTTAAATTTTAAAGCCTCTTTGTATAATAAAAAATGTTAGAATACAACAAATGATGTAGCTGCATTTTCATATCCAGATAAAGGTTTTTATGAAAAATTGTTTCTCCAATAAGTTAGCTGGTTCACTGTAATTACATTAAAAATGTTATGTGGTATAACCATAATAACCAGTCACAATATATAATTTATAAAGAGCACTATCGTATTTTCTAAAGAAAGTAAATAAAAATTTCACAAAAATTAAATATAAAAAAATTCTAAAATTGTACTTAAAGTGGTCATTTTAAGGAGAGAATTGACTGGGAAGAATATTTCTGGTTGTGGATTAGGATTTTAGTTTGTGTCAAATTTGATAGTTTATAGTACCCACTTAATCAAATACTAACATAGGTGTTGCTGGGAAGGTATTTTGTAGATGTGGTGAACATCTACAAAAGTCAACAATCAGTTGATTTTAAGTAAAGGAGACTTGGAAATATGGATGGGCTTCATCTAATCAGTTGAAAAGCCTTAAAAGCAAAACTGAGGTTTTCCTGATGAAAACCTCGAGTCTGCAGTATGAACTTCTTGTCTAAGAGTTCAAGGATACTGGCGTGCCTTATGGGTTTTGTAAGCCAATCCTTGTGCATAAACACATTTGTTGAAATCATGCATGTGTGATGTATGTGTCATATATGTGTGTGTATTTGTGTGTGTGTGTATTTTTAAAAATATATTCCACTAGTTCTGTTTCTCTGGAGAACCTTTACTGATTTAATATGGGGATGCTTAGTAGTGTGAAGATACTAATCTACTTCAGTTAAATGATTCCCTCTAAATGATTCTGCAATATGACTAAATTTGATAAAAGTTTACCTGGACAAAATTTTTGAAAGATTGTATACTTAAATGGACAGTGGTCAGATTATATATGACAATATATGATATACAACCACTGTAGCAACCAGCCAAGGAAGCCAAAACCACAACCTCTGTAGCAATTAGTCCAGAATGGACAGGACTTACAGTGATTACCAACTTTGCCCCTGTTTCCAACACAGAAATAACAAGATAGAGCCAGATACTTCCAAAATCAATCATATAAGATACCTCGCTCTAATTAGCCCACTCTCAGCACCCCCTATATGAGCAGCCTATAATCAGAGCATACTAGAAGCCTTTCTCTCTCCTCCCGCCTCTCTCTCTCTCTCTTTTTCTCTGTTTCTTACCCCCACCCCACCCAAACGTCTCTCAAGCTTTCCCATTCTTCTTTCTGCCTTTGAGTTTCTGTCAAATCAGAGTTATGGTGGCTGACTCTCTTGATAACAGCAAACTCTGAATAAATTGCCTCTGTTTATTCTCATTTGGGTTGTCTTTGTTTATTTCCACAGTTTTCCTGGAGCTTCTTTGGTGATAGTCTGCACTGCCCATTGCTGTGGTTTCCAATCTTCCATCAGGTATGATATTCAGAGGCCGCTTATGTCTTTTTTGCTCATGGCTTGTGGAGACCCTGCTGATGTATTAAGTCAGCACCAGGTCTGAACTTTACTCTCTTTGCATTGACTTCCTCAGCTATTTCTCTCAATTTGGTACTCAGGTTTTATTAGTTTCAGTTTGTTTAGCATCCTTGGTAGAAACGGGTAATTTTTTTTTCATCCTTTTTTGTTCTTTTTAGCTTGTTTTTGTATTGTGCTGCCTAACAGTGTTATCTGTGATAAGAAGGAGAATCACAGGTTGAATCTCAAGTCAAAATTAGGCATAGTCCTTATAAGCCTATTGTTGGAGCTGGCGAGTTTAGAAGACTAGTGAATTTGCTATTCTCATCAAACATGCATCTGTTTGGACACAATTTACTGTGGGTCACAAGTAAAACTGCATGAGTTTATCTTTCTACCTTCAATTTTTGTCCTGTGAGACCAGTGAGAATGTCCCGTCTAGTTTTCCATCTGTTATAGGGATGCAAACTACCAGGTCTGTGTTCAGAGGTGGCCAGCAGTGAGATTGGGAAACCAAGATGTAAAGTACACAAGTATTGCTTTAGAGCAATACTCCTATTATAAATCCTATGCTCCTCCAGGAATAGTCTCCTGTTTCTTATATTGTTGTATACCCTCCTTACAATCCTAATTATTTTTTCTGTCTCTATAAATTTTATAATGTCAACAAGAATGATTTGTGAGAGATGTTTAATTTGAGCAAAATTGTTTATATGAGAGGTTCCTTAGGAAAGAAAGGGAATAAGATTTGTCAGGCCTAGGGGACAGCATTATTTATTAGTATATAGGGTCCTCCAAACAAAATTCTCATTCAAAAATTACTTCATTAAAAAGAATCCTTGGCTAGGGGCATCTGGGTGGTTCACTCAGTTGGTTAAGTGTCCAACCCTTTATTTCAGCTCAGGTCATGATCTCATAGTTCATGGGATTAAGCCCCACATTGGGCTCTGTGCTGACAGTGCAGAGTTTGCTTGGGATTCTCTCTCTCTCTCTCTCTGTCTCTCTCTCTCTCTCTCTTCCCCACTCCCACTTGTTCTCTCTCTCTCTCTGTCTCTCAAAATAAATAAGCACTTAAAAAACAACAACAACAGTGGTGAGAATGGACAAATCTGTTGTGTTCCTGACCATAGGGGGATCAGTTTTTCCCCAGTGAGGATGATATCAGCTGTGGGTCTTTTATTTTTATTTATTTATTTATTTTTTTTTTTAATTTTTTTTTTCAACGTTTATTTATTTTTGGGACAGAGAGAGACAGAGCATGAACGGGGGAGGGGCAGAGAGAGAGGGAGACACAGAATCAGAAACAGGCTCCAGGCTCTGAGCCATCAGCCCAGAGCCTGACGCGGGGCTCGAACTCACGGACCGCGAGATCGTGACCTGGCTGAAGTCGGACGCTCAACCGACTGCGCCACCCAGGCGCCCCAGCTGTGGGTCTTTTATATATGACCTTTAAGATATTGAGGAATGTCCTTCTATCATTACTTTCTTGAGAGTTTTTAATAAGAAAGATGCTGTATTTTGTCAAATACTTTTTCTGCATCTATTGAGAGGATCATATGGTTCTTATCCTTTCTTTTATTAATGTGGCGTATCACATTGAATGATTTGTGAATATTGAACAAGCCTTGCAGCCCAGGAATAAATCCCACTTGATCTTGGTGAATAATTATTTTAATGTACTGTTGAATTCAATTTGCTAGTATCTGGCTGAGAATTTTTACATCCAAGTTCATCAGGGATATTGGTCTGTAATTCTCCCTTTTAGTGGGATCTTTGTCTGGTTTTGGAATCAAGGTAATGCTGGCTTCATAAAATGAGTTTGGAAGCTTTCCTTCCATTTCTAGTTTTTGGAACAGTTTGAGAAGAATAGGTATTAACACTTCTTTAAATGCCTGGTAGAATTCCTCTGGGAAGCCATCTGGACCAGGACTCTTGTTTCTTGGGAGATTTTTGATAACAGATTCAGTTTCTTTGTTGGTTATGAGCCTGTTCAAGTTTTCTATTTATTTCTGTTTCAGTTTGGTAGTGTGTGAGTTTCCAGGAATTTGTCCATTTCTTCCAGATTGCCTCATTTGTTGACATATATATTCTCTTATAATTGTTTGTATTTCTGTGGTGGTGGTTGTGATCTCTCCTCTTTCATTCATGATTTTATCTATTTGGGTTCTCTCTCTCTCTCTCTCTCTCTCTCTCTCTCTCTCTCTCTTTAGACCTCTGGCTAGGTGTTTATCAATTTTGTTCATTCTTTCAAAAAGCCAGCTTTTAAGTTTCATTGATCTGTTCTACTGTTTTGCTGCTGTTGTTTCTACATTGTTTATTTCTGCTCCAGTCTTTAAAATTTACATTATTCTGCTGGCTTAGGCTTTATTTGCTGCTCCTTTTCTAGCACCTTTAGGTGTAAGGTTAGGTTGTGTATTTGGGACCTTTTTTGCTTCTTGAGGTAGGCCTGAACTGCAATGTACTTAACTTTTAGGTCTGCCTTTGCTGCATCCCAAAGAGTTTGGACTGTTGTGTTTTCATTTTCATTTGCTTCCATGTATGTTTTTATTCCTTGTTTAATTTTCTGGTTAATACATTCATTCTTTATTAGGATATTCTTTAACCTCAAAATATTTGAGGGCTTTCCAAATTTTTTCTTGTGGGTGATTTCAAGTTTCATAGCATGATCTGAAAATATGCATAGTACGATCTCGATCTTTTTGTGTCTCTTGAGGGCTGATCTGTGATCCAGTATATGATCTTTTCTGGAGAATGTTCCATGTGCACCTGAGAAGAATGTGTAGTCTGCTGCTTTGGGATAAAATGTTCTGAATATATCTGTTAAGTCCATCTTGTCCAGTGTATTGTTCAAAGCCATTGTTTCTTCACTAGTGTTGTTCAACATAGTACTAGAAGCCCTAGCCTCAGCAATCAGAGAACAAAAAAAGAGATAAAAGGCATACAAATTGGCAAGGAAGAAATCAAACTTTTACTCTTTGCAGAAGACATTATACTCTACATGGAAAACCTGAAAGACCACCAAAAACTGCTAGAACTGATACATGAATTCAACAAAGTTACAGGATATAAAATCAATGTACAGAAGTTGGTTGCATCTCTATACACCAGTAATGAAGTAGTAGGAAGAGAAATCAAGGAATTGATCCCATTTGTAATTGTACCAAAACTGTAATACCAAGGAATAAACCTAACCAAAGAGGTAAAAAAATCTGTATGCTGGAAACTACAGAAGACATATGAAAGAAATTGGAGAAGACACAAAGAAATGGAAAAACATTCCATGCTCATGAATTAGAAGAACAAATATTGTTAAAATGTCTACACTACCCAAAGCAATCTACACATTCAATGCAACCCCTATCAAAATAACACCAGCATTCTTTATAGAGCTATAACAAACAATTCTAAAATTTGTATAGAACCAGAAAAGACCCACAATAACCAAAGTAATGTTGAAAAACAAAAACAAAACAAAACAAAAACAAAAACAAAGATGTAAACCTCACAATTCTGGACTTCAAGCTGTATTACGAAGCTGTGATCACTGTGGTACTGGCACAAAAACAGACACATAGATCAATGGAACAGAGTAGAGAAACCAGAAATGAACCCACAGGTGGATTACCAACTAATCTTTGACAAAACAGGAAAGAATATCCCATGAAAAAAAAAAGACAGTCTTTTCAGCAGATAGTGTTGGGAAAACTGGACAGCAACATGTAGAAGAATGAAAATGGACCACTTTCTTACACCATACACAAAAATAAATTCAAAATTGATAAGAGACCTAAATGTGATACAGGAAACCATCAAAATCCTAGAGGAGAAAATAAGCAGCAACCTCTTTGACTTCAGTGACAGTAATTTCTTACCCCACATGTCTCCAGAAGCAAGGGAAATAAAACCAGAAATGAACTAGGGGACCTCATCAAGATAAAAAGCTTCTGCGTGGTGAAGTAAACAGTCAACAAAACTAAAAGGAAACCAACAGAATGGGAGAAGATGTTTTCAAATGACATATGGGATAAAGCGTTAGTATCCAAAATCTATAAAGAACTTATCAAACTCACACCCCCCCCCCCAAAACAAATAGTACGGTGAAGACATGGGCAGAAGACATGAATAGACACTTTTCCAAAGAAGACATCCAAATGGCTAGGAGACACATGAAAAGATACTCAACATCACTCATCATCAAAGAGATACAAATCAAAACCAAAATGAGATATCACTTCATACCTGTCAGAATCGCTAAAAGTAACAACTTAGGAACAACAGATATTGGTGAGGATGCAGATAAAAGGGAACACTTTTTGCACTGTTTGTGTGAATGCACACCGGTGCAGCCATTCTGGAAAAAAGTATAGAGGTTCCTCAAATAATTAAACATAGAATTACCCTACGGTGCAGAAACTGCACTACTAGGTATATATGCAGGAAATACAGGTGTGCTGTTTTGAAAGGGGACATACACCCCAATGTTTAAAGCAACACAATCAACAATAGCCAAAGTATGGAAAGAGCCTAAATGTCCATAGACTAATGAATGGATCAATAGTCGTGTGTGTGTGTGTATACACACACACACACACACACACACACATATATATATATATACATACTACTCAACAACCAAAAAAGAATTAAACCTTGCCATTTGCAACAATGTAGATGGAGCTAGAGTATATTATGCTAAGAAAAATAAGTCAGTCAGAAATACAAATATCATGTAATTTCACTCATGTGGAATTTAAGAAACAGAACAGATGAACATAGGGGAAGGGAAAGAAAAATAAGATAAAAACAGAGAGGAAGTCAATAACAAAGAACAAACAGGGTTGTGGAGGATAGGTGGGTGGTGAGATGGGTTGAATGGGTAATGGCCACTAAAGAGGGCAGTTTTAGGGATGAGCATTGGAAGTCCTATGTAAGATGTGAATCACTGGGTTCTATTCCTGAAACCAAGACTAAACTGTATGCTAATTAACTTAATATAAATCAATCAGTCAATCAATAAAATTAAAAAAGAATCCTTGGCTAAAGCTAATGAGCAATTTAAAAAACTTAACAAACTAGAGTCATTTTCCTCGTAATTCCTCCTCCTAAAACTAAGCTGTATTAGATTGTAATTCAAAATATAACACAAATATCCATGAGTCCATACTGATATAAATGATTGAATAAAAATAATTGAAGGGAACAGATTAATATCTTTGTGCAGTTTAATTGCAATTATTTTATGTAGAGACTCCATCCACAAATAGGTAGAACATAATTCTACATATTCCACAAATAGGTGGAACATAATTGGGCTGTGCTTAGTGACTTCCTTCCAAAGAGTTCAGTATGGCAAAGGGGATGAAAAGATAAATTTTATAGTGGAAAAACCTATTAAACACTGCCCTAGCTGGGTGTTGATGGTCAACAGGAACAATGATAAATCGTGTTGGTAGAATGTTCCCTTGATATGATATGTTGAAAATAGCACCTTACCTCTGTGGTCTTAATAGTACACTTAATAGTAATAATAGTACAGAAACTGGATCTTTATTCACAGACTGAGTTTAGACTACGTTTATTATGATCAATGCAATGTGTTTGTTATTCAGTGTTGTTTCTTGCCTTCAAGAAGCTTATTGTGGGAGAAGGGACCAAGTTAAAAGAGCCCTGCAAAACTTTCTATGACAGATCTCTGATAAGGGAAACACACTGGGTGACAAGGAAGCATGTAAGAAGGATTCTTAATCCAGGTTGAGATAAGAATTGAAATAGGATCTGGTTCCTAGGAAATGCAATGCCTGAGCCCAATCTAAAAGAACAATCACAATTTGGGTAGGAATTAGTATATTGATCTTTACAGATAGAACATATATAAAAAACACTGAGACAAGACAGAACACTTCTTAAAAAAATTTGTGAGAGTTCATTGTGCTTCAGGGCAATTGTTAGAGGCCAAAGAGGCAAGTGACAGGCAAATTTAACCAAGTCAGTAACAATGTACAAGTAATTTCTGGATACTCATTTCATACTTTTTATTAGTGTAATGGCAACAGGTAATTTTTATAATTTGATAATATTAAGAAAATCTGTGTCATTGCTAAAATAAGGGCATATTGATAACCTCAATATAATGGCTAATTTGGATGTATTTTTTTTTAATTTTAATGTTTATTTATTTATGAGAGAGAGAGAGGGAGAGAGAGAGACAGAGTGCAAGCAGGGGAGGGGCAGAGAGAGAGGGAGACATGGAATCTGAAGGAAGCTCCAGGCTCTGGGCTATCAGCACAGAGCCCTACATGAGGCTCAAACTCAAGAACCGTGAGATCATGACCTGAGCTGAATTTGGACGCTTAACCGACTGAGCCACTCAGGTGCTCCATGGATGTACTTTTTTTTTAAATTCAAGAATAATTAACATACAATGTTAGTTATACAATATAATAATTCAGCAATTATATACGCTACTCAGAACTCATCATAAGTGTGCTCTTAATCTCCTTCACCTACTTCACCCATTCTCCCTGCCCTACCCCCACCGACTCTCTGGCAACCATTAGAGTGTTCTCTATATTTAAGAGTCTGCTTTTTTGTTTGTTTTTTGTCTCTTTTTTCTTTGTTCAGTTGTTTCTTAAATTCAACATATAAGTGAAACCATATGGTATTTGGCTTTCTCTGACTGACTTATTTCACTTAGAATCATACCCTTTAGATCCATCCATGTTGCAAATGGCAAGACTTCATTCTTTTTTTTTTTATGACTAATATTCATTGTGTGGGTGTGTGTATGTGTGTGTGTGACATCTTCTTTATCCATTCTTCTGTGGATGGGCAGGTGCTTATTTGAGTATAGTTGACACAATGTTACATTAGTTTCGGGTGTACAACATAGTGATTCAACAACTTTATACCTTATGCCATGCTCACCACAAGTGTGCCAACCATCTGTCACCATACAATGCTATTACAGTGCCATTGACTGTATTCCATATTCTGTACTTTTTATTCCTGTGGCCTATTCATAACATAACTGGGGTGGACAAATGGGCAAAATGAGTGAAGGAGGGTAGAAAATACATGTGTCCAGTTATGGATGTAATTTCTTAATACATGTCACTGGTCATAATTATTTATAACCTAGAGGTCTGGTTGTGAAGGAGAGGAGGGGGAAAAGAGTAATCTAGTTTCTTTATCTCATCTAGAGGATTCCAGTAAGTGATTGAAATTGAAAGACGATCCCTACTGCTCTGTAAGCTGTAGACAGAAAGCACAGTTTACTTGAATTGTAGATATCCTTTAGTGAAAATTTTGGTAAACTGTACCTAACTGCTGATTTGATTTATGAAGCTTAGTAGGACTGTCATGTATTAATTTGCCACCAAAAGTACTAGGATAATATTTTTCAAAGCATAGCTGGTATATTTATATAACAATGGACTTGAATATGCTTATTTTTATTTTTACACTTTTTAGGGAAAATCTGGTTGAAGATAGACTCTTTGACTTTTGCTCCTTACCTTTCTAACCAAGTTCAGTTTTCTCTGAACAAAAACCTGTAATGACCAGATAGTATAGTAAAACTTTAGATTTTGTGTACCTAAGATTTTTGAGTGCCTACTATACCCAGAGATTTTCCTAGGTACTACTGAGGTGGCGAACAACCTCAGCTACCCTCAAGTTGGTTGCATTCTAGGATTTTTAGCTCAAATGTGTAGAGCTTTATATGTTCCCACTAAAACAACTACATAAAAGTATCAGACAGTGATATGATTATACCTAATAGTGGAAAGTCAAATGTTATGGAGTCATGAATAGTGAGATCTAATTCAGCCTCTTTCAAACAAAGAGTAACAAAGCTGGGAGTCAAATTTTCTGTCCTATGCTCTATGGAAATTTCTATGCTAAATTACATCTCAGAAAGAGTATGAAATAATCTGAAATTTGAAATGTGTGCTAATTATAAATAGCCACAATATTTCTATTAACACCAACTTTTATTAAAGTTGAAAAAGTGAGTTCCATTTTTGTCCAGTTTGTAGAATCTAGGGTGCTAATGTAGTTTTCTAAATACTCTGAAATTCACCTATCCTTATATGCTACACTGTAAGATAATTGAATTCTCAGGGTTTTTTTTTTTTTATAGGTTTGTTATATTTTAAGGATAATGAATCTATAAGTTAATTCTTTTCACAGTAGAAAGAACCTCAGGAAAAACACATTCCACAGAGAGATTCACTTCACAAATTATTTACTAGGATATCACATCACAAGAAAGTGTAGTTTTATTTTATTTTATTTTATTTTATTTTATTTTATTTTATTTTATTTTTAAAAAAATTTTTTTAATGTTTATTTATTTTTGAGACAGAGACAGAGCATGAATGGGGGAGGGTCAGAGAGAGGGAGACACAGAATCTGAAACGGGCTCCAGGCT
The DNA here is from genome assembly GCF_018350155.1 of Leopardus geoffroyi. NCBI lineage: Eukaryota > Metazoa > Chordata > Mammalia > Carnivora > Felidae > Leopardus > Leopardus geoffroyi. Next base: position 89,376,147 of record NC_059337.1, read on the forward strand.
CTGAGCTGTCAGCACAGAGCCCGACGCGGGGCTCGAACTCACAGACCGCGAGATCATGACCTGAGCCGAAGTCTGCTGCTTAACCGACTGAGCCACCCAGGCGCCCTCGAAAGTGTAGTTTTAGATGTTAGTTGGGTGGGGCTTCAGGTAGGGAGCTGAGAGCTAATTAAGGAAAACATATTTGGAACTTTTTTTACCTATGTCTGAAAGCCCCCCCCCCCAAACACTCTACAATTTTAACTACTTGCATTATCATCATTATATAATTTGATTCAAAATTAAATTAACTACTTTTATCTATGTTTGATTCTTTTTTGTTGTAAGTGGAAAGATTGGGATTTATATTCTGTATGACTTTATTTCCTTAAAATAATGCTGGATTTTCCACCATTACCATCACTTACTCTGGCAGGCTTCCATTATTAACATGATGAGTACATGAAACAAATGTTCAAGGAAGTTTAATGCTTTCACAGTAGGAAGGCCATATGGGAACAGGATGATTTTTACAACAGAGCAAACTGACCTGGCCAGGTGGCCAATTAACAGAGAATATTTATTAAACAATGCTTTTTAACAGTTTCGTAAAATCGAAGCCAGTACTGGAACAGAGCCATCTTATTGGTACCTGGGATTTGATTCAGATAATTTAGACAATTTTATCTCTGCCTACATTAGAAATGTGATTAAACACTGTTGACATTTATCTATTCACTAGTTACTTTGCATTCTTTGCCTGCTTGACTCTGAAAAATATGAATTGTTTGATTCAATTTCAGCCATAATGGCAGGGTTTGGAGACAAAATAACTTACGGTGTAAAATAGATGCTTTCTTATCCTGGAGTAAAACCTAGTGATACTTAACTGATAATGGGGGAAAAAAAAAACAACACACAGATAGCTAGAAGGCCAAGCTCATTAAAAGCAAGAATGTAGGGGTATCATGTTATCATCAGTATAATTAGGATAGAAAGCTATATAATGAATGTAACATTTTCTAAGCTTATTTTCATTCAACATTCATAAGAATGAGTACTAATATAGTACAATGGCATATGCACTGAAAATACTAAGGAAATAAAATATTTTATTAATTTAAATGAGATCACAACTCACTAAATGAGACCCAGCAATAAAACAAGTAATTAGAATTCATTTTGATAGTGGACAGGGCACAGTTCTCACAACATCTATAATGGAAAATGACTCAGATTCAACTAGAGGAGAAGATGTCAAGGAATGATGCTAGGAGGTGCTGCTTGATCTGAACATTAAAAGACAAGAATTAGGTTTTCAGAGTATTGATAGAATAACATTCCAATTAATGATAGAATAGGTAAAATTGCACAGATGTGGAAAAATGTGGCATTTTGGGGTGAGTAGTTATTTGGGGGTAATTAGTCTGGAGATGAGGCTGAACAGGTAATTGGAAACAGATCAGTCAACTTATTCTCATCTACCTCTTTCTTCATCCATAAAATAGAGATACCCGTGTGTGCTAGTCAAGATTCTCTGACAACAGAACCAATAGGGTGTGTGTGTATGTGTCTGTGGTGTGTGTGTGTGTGTGTGTGTGCGCGCGTGTGTGTGTTGTATCTGGGACCTTAGTAGTCCTGCGTGAATTGGGTTGTAATAGTTTTCTGTTGACTTCAGTTACAAGTGATGGTACTAAGATGTCCTAAGTGATCTCCTGTATTCCAGACATAGTTTTCCTTACCTCCATTGTGGAGTAGAAATCGGATTTCCTCTGGGGGGTCAGGATCAATCAACCCAGCCATAACTGTAACTCCTTTCTATGCCTATTGATTCAGAGGCATGAGGTGCCCAGAATGGCTGGGTGGTAGTCTTAACTTCCTGTTCATGAAATCATTGTTGTGTTTCCTGGTGGAAGCATTCCTCCCTTTGGAACTAAGACCTCTAGGCCAGCAGTGCGTAAAGTCATGGTAATGGGAAGCAACAGTTTTGCTAGTGGGTCATTTGCAATGTAGTGAGAGGGTGCCACTTCCATTCCTATCCCTTAATTCTTGATCTGTGAATCCTGGCAATGGGAGGAAGAGCACCATATATTGGATGTTGATTCATTTACAGCCTCCTGGAGAATCTTGCTCTAACTCTGCAAGATATTGTTATAAACTGACTTGGTAACTAAGTCTTCAAAGGGCCATTTTGCCATTCTGTCAAACTAGCTGCTTCACAGTGGTGGGGAATAAGATTAGGACCAATGAATTCCAGGAGCATGGGCCCACTGCTGCACTTATTTTGTTGTGAAATGAGCTGCTTGATCAGAAGCAATACTGTGTGGAATACTATGACAACAGATAAGACACTCTGTAAGTACACAGATGGTAGTTTTGGCAGATGCTTTGTGTACAGAGAAATCAAATCTGCATGTAGAGTAAGTGTCTGTCCCAGTAAGAAAAAAACTACTTCCATGATAGAAGCTATAGAGTGTAATTAACTTGCCACCAGGTAGCTACCCGATCAGCCCTGGGGAAGGGCGCCATACTGGGGACTCAGTATTAGTCTCTGCTGGTATATTGGGCACTCAGCAGTAGCTGTAGCCAGGTCTGCATTGCTGAGTGAAAGTCTATGTGCTAAGCCAATGGGTTACCTCTATCCCTGTCACCATTTTATTAACAGTAGAATATAGCAGCAAAAGTAGCTTATTTTAAATTTATTTATTTATTTATTTATTTATTTATTTATTTATTTATTTATTTATTTATTTATTTATTTATAGCATAAGCAGGGTAGGGGCAGAGAGGAGGGGAAAGAGAGAATCCCAAGTGCAGAGGCTGACGTGGGACTTCATGACCTGAGCTGATATCAAGGTTGGATGCTTAACCAACTGAGCCACCCAGGTGTTCCAAATGTTTCTTATTTAAATTATTCCATATGGGAGAAACATGTTTGTCAAGTTAATGATGAACTTTTTTTATCACCACTTGTGACATTATGAGCTATACTAATGCCCAGATATATTTTTCATATTTTCATGAAATAATACTTGGAAATATTTATCTCATTTGTATAAATCTCACCTTGGCTTATGATGAAAGGGTTAATGTCTTGATTGAAAGTAATGTATTCAGAGTCAGTTAATAATAAGATTATAAAATGTTTAGAAAATTCACAGAAAAAAAATGTACCAACCAACAATACAAGCATATTTTGCTTTTTTGCAATAGCGAAACATGAGTGGCATATTTATTATAGATTAAGCATAGGCATCAACAGCACTGTTTTTGTTCAGTGTCAAGTGAATCTTGTTGTATAAATAACAGGGTTATTCCATCTATCAAGTACTGATTTGTTTCAGGTTTATAATTATTAGAATGAAAAAAGCATTGATAACTTAGTAATTATGCATTTTTTTTGTTTTTTTTTTAAGATTCATTTTTCTGTCTATTATATCAAAAGGAACAAATAATAAGTCCTGTTCTTCTTCAATAATTTTGATTTTCTTGCTTCACTACAGTTTTAAAGCTAACAAATCAAAAATACCTTCAATGAGAAAAAAAGAAGATAAAATATTTTGAGATTTTCTGGATAAAAATTTCATTTAATTTGAAGATCTTTCAAGAAGTCACACATATTAAACCTATAATGTTTTACTATTGGATTTTTATAATTCAAAATAAAAAATAAATAAAAATGAAACGACCTAGTTATCTGAGATAGTAAATATCCACGGTGTTCTCAAGTGCAGAAACCAGGGCATATTAGACACAATTGTTTCTGTGGCTGTGTTGAGATGATATAGAATAATGGGTGGTGATGGCATGTTCTAATGACAGAGAAGTTTAGATTCTGACATAATTTGCGACCAATACGATTCTGTTTGCTTGTTTTATTGTTTCAACCAAGAGGAAAAAATCCCTTTTGCTATTTTATTTTTTAATATGATTCACTTGCCCTGGTTTTATTTAGAACAGCTATTAAATGGCAGGTACTCTTGGTTCTTAGCTACATTAGAGCATACAATAGACAAAAGCCCTTCCTTCCTGAAGCTTATATACTAACAAGGAAACATAAATAAAAATAAATATTAAAAATAAATAACTTTTATAAGATATTAGAAACTGAATTTCTATGGGGAAAGTAGAACAGGCTAAGAAGAATTAGCCTCTTCCAGGGAAGCGGGTGGTTTGAGGAGACCCAGCTGAGAGGATGGCATTTGATTGGAAGCCAACATTTGCAGCAAAACCCATAGTGAAAATTCTTTATGGTGGTTTAACACATGGCCTTGGTCACAATCAGGCTTCTCCTAAGTAAAAATTAATCTATAATCTTATAAATAATTTCTTCTTAAGCAGAGTGGGTTTCATAATACCTTACTTAAAAAGGTATTTTTTCCTCTTCAGCATTTTTTAAGTATTAAAATTTAGTTTCAAATGTATGTTATATTATGATAATTATTTCTATTTTTAAGAGAAAAATTGATTATATAGATAGAGTGTGTATTATGGGAAAGCTATAGTATTTTAGTAAACTTCCAACATCATGAAACTTCCTCAGTGGTTGGTTGAGTCAAGGGCATACCAATGATAACAGACTATTTTATTTTGTTTGCTTGCTTTTATGTTTATTTTTGTTTTGTTAAGTAAAATTTTCTATAAGAGATACATATTGAAAATGAGTCTCTTGTCCCTGCATTTCTGCTAATTACAGTTTTCAGGTTTAGTTTGAAATAAATGTTAAAATGTGCTTTGCCAAGATTAATTTATTTTTAATGAGACTTGGAGAAATGCTAATGGCTTTTAATCCTTGAGCAAAATGATGGCTCAGGCTAGCAAATTGAATAAAGTAAGCAAAATACCCACTTTCAAATCTGAACTATTTATTTTGAATTATTTGATTACATAAATATGTTCCTATACTCCCATTTTCTATGCCATATTTATGTGGTCTTAAAAATAATTTGTGTCAGGTATTTCCATGGATAATCTGAGTGTAGGTGAGCACTGATAACCAAAATAAATTGTAAACGTGAATTGGAAAATAGAGTAGAGAAGAATTTATTCATTATTCTTTTGTAGTTAGGCACAGTAGGAGTCAAGGATGAGCTGGGTGAATGTGAGTAGAAGAGGAAAGTAGAAGGTGTTTTAGGTACATGTGGCATCTCTGCAAAAGTACTTAGGAAAATAAAATGGTGCATTCAGGACATATCAGTAATTTGATATGTGCAGAAAATAAGATTCCAAATGGAGAACATTGAAAGGAGAAGTTGAAAGATTAAATAGAAACTCTATGATGATTGTTATAAGAATATATAGATAGACCTATCTATTATCTATCTATCTATCTATCTATCTATCATCTATCATCGATAGACTTTAAAGGCTATTTGACTATTTTATTTTAGTATCTTTTTCCAGTCTTACTGAGAAGTAATTGACATGCATCACTGTATAAGTTTAAGGCATACAGCATACTTGTTTGATTTAACATAATGTGAAATGATTAACACAATAGGTTTAGTTAATATTCATTGTCTTATATACGTACCATAAAAAGAAAAGAAATTTCCCCCTTGTTATGGGAGCTTAGGATCTACTCTCTTAACAACTAATCTCTTTATTGCACAGCAGTGTTAACCATATTCATCACATTGTATATTACATTCCTAGTACTTATTTATCTTGTACCTAGAAGTTTGTATCTCTTGACCACTTTCCTCTAATTTCTCCCTCATCCAACCTCCCACTTCTGGTAAACACAAATCTGATCTGTTTCTGAGTTTGGTGTTTTTTTTTTCTTTTTGATTCCATATATGAGTAGAACCATATAGTGTTTGTCTTTCTCTGTCTGATTTATTTCAGTTAGCATATTGCCTTCAAGATCCCTTCATGTTATTTCAAATGGTAGGATTTTCTTATTTTTTTATGACTAATAACATCCCATTGCATATATATACCACAACTTTATGTATCCATCTATCAATGGATATTTGGGTGATTTACTCAAAGTGGCTATTGATAATAATGCTGCAATGAACCTGAGGGTGCAAATATCTTTTCAAGTTGGTGTTTTTGTTTTCTTTGAATATATTCCCACAATCGGAATTGCTGAATTATATGGTAGTTCTATTTTTAATTTTTGGAGGAACCTCCATATTGTTTTCCATGATGGCTGAACTGATTTACAGTCCTACCCACAGTGCACAAAGGTTTCCTTTTCTCCACATTCTCGCCAGCATTTGTGTTGTAGACTCTAAGTCCAAAGTTCTCTTTTGGCCGGCAAAAGAGCGGACGCAGGATTAAAGCGAGAGATGGCTAATGTCTGGGAAAAGATAAGAGCCCTGAGTAAGAGTTCTTGCCCTGTTTTTATTAGGATCAGAAGGCTTACAAACATGGTGATGGATGTGCACAAAGAGACAATGAATCTGTGAACATTAATTTGTAGATGTGAGCAAAAGGGGGTCTTGAGGATATTTGTGGTTAGGGGTTTGGGTTAATACAAAACAGTCTGAGAGCTGGGCAGTTGGGAGGAGGGTTGTTTACAGCAGACATGAGGCAGTACCTCTGTTTATCTTAGCTAGTCTAGGGGATGAGACAGATAGGGGGAATAACCTCAGGGTTGACAAGACACCTTTTCTTTTGTTAACCATCTCTGCTCTGGGGTGCTTTGCCTGCAGTGCAGCGCTCCATAGTCCAATTCACCAATTTAACCTGGCCCTATTCTCCTGTGAAAGCAGCTCTTCTGCCATAGTACTAAATTGGGGTGCTTTCACCCTGAGTGAAATCTAATCTTATTAATTTCACATACCTATGTATTGGGCACCTTTGTGCTGTTTCTATTTCAGGCCTATGCCTCTCCCTCTCTATTCTGGGGGTCTGCACCCCCCCTGTATTTCGGGGTGCCTTTGCACCTTCTTATTCCTGGCACCTTTGTACCTCCCTATTCTTCAGGTGTCTTTGTACCCCCCCTATTTTCAGGGTGCCAATCTGATTTACCCAAACGTGGGTGTGAGCATTTTATGACTTTGTATTTCTTTATGCCTTGTTAACCCATTGGTGTAATCCTCAGGGGATTCCTAAGCTTATCCCCCACACATTTGTTATTGACTTAAAAAAAAAAAATATATATATATATATATATATATATATATATATATATATATATATATACACACATACATACATACATATTTATATATTTTTGAGGGAGAGAGAGCAGAAGAGAATGCAGGGAGGAGGGGGAGAGAGTGAAGGAGACACAGAATCCCAAGCAGGCTTCATGCTGTCAGTGAAGAGCCTGATGTGGAACTTAAACTCATAACTTGAGATCATGACTTGAGTGGAAATCAAGAGTCTGAGGCTTAAATGACTGAGCCATCCACATTCCCCATGTTGACTTTTTTGTCATATTTTGACAGTTTGTTGATGGCCATTCTAACAGACATGAGATGATACCTCATTGTGGTTTTAATTTACATTTCACTAATGACTACTGATGTTAAGCATCTTTTAATGTACCCATTGGCTATTGGGATATCTTCTTTGGAGAAAATGTCTATTCACATCGTTTGCTCAATTTTTAATTGTGTTATTCGTATTTTTGCCGTTGAGTTGTGTGAGTTCTTTATATATTTTGGATATTAACCCTTACCAGATATATGGTTGGCAAATGTTCCCATTCCATAGGTTGTCTTTTCCCTTTTTTATTTTATTTTATTGTCTTTTCACTTTATCAATGGATTCTTTTGCCATGCAGATTTTAAGTTTCATGTAGTCCCACTTTTTAATTTTGTTGCTTGTGCTTTAGGTGTGCTTGCAAAAGAAATCATTGTAAAGATCCATGTCAAGGGGCTTTGTTTCTATGCTTTCTTCTAAGAGTTTCATGGTTTCAGGTCCTACATGTTAAGTTTTTAATCTGTTTTGAGTTAATTTTTGAATGGTATGTGAGAACGGTCTAATTTCTTTCTTTTACATGTGAATATCCAATTTTACAGCACTATTTATTGAACATACTATCTCTTCTACATGAGTATTCTTGGTTCCTTATCAAACATAAGTTTAGTGCATGTGGGTTTATTTCTGGGTTCTCAGTTCTGTTTCATTAGTCTATTTGTTTTTATATCAGTACCATACTTTAAATTTTTATAGCTTTTTATAACTTGAAATCAGGAAGTATGTTGCCTTCTGCTTTGTTCTTAGGGTTTCTCTGGCTATTCATGATCTTTTGTGTTTCTATATAAGTTTTAGGACTTTTTTTTTCAATTTCTTTAAAGAATGCCATTGTAATCTTGATAGGTTTGCACTGAATTTATCTTGGACTTTTGGTAATATTGACACTTTAACAATATTAATTCTTTTAAGCTATGAACACAGGATTCCTTTCCATTTGTTTTGTCTTTGAATTCTTTTATCAATATCTTATAGTTCTTTGAAGAGAGATCTTTCACCTTCTTGATAAATTTATTTGTAAGCATTTTATTGTTTTTGATGTCATAAATGAGATCAGTTTCTTTCTCTTCCTTTCTCTCTTCTTTTTTAGAAAATTTGTTAGGGTATAGAAATCCTACTGAATTTTGTATGTTAATTTAGTATTCTGCAACTTTACTGAATTCATTAATTATAACAATCTTTTGAGTCTTCAGGATTTTCTATATATCAAATCATGTCATCTATAAACCGAGACAATTTTACTTCTTCCTTTCCAATTCTGATACCTTTTATTTCTTTTCTTGACTGATTGTTCTAGCTAGGAATTCTAGTACTGTGTTGAATAGGAGTGGTGAGAGTGGGCACCCTTGTCTTGTTCATGATCTTTTACCATTGAGTATGATGTTAGCTGTAGGCTTGTTACATATGAGCTTTGTTATGTTGCATGTATTCTTTGCCCATCTAGCTTTTAACAATTTTTATCATGAATGGATGTTGGATTTTGTTGAATGCTTTTTCTGTACCTAATAAGATGATTATATAATTTTAAAATTTTATTATATTCATTTTATTCAATTCAAATTAATGTATCACACTGATTTGTGTAATTTGAACCACCCTTACATCTCAAAGATAAATACCATTTGATCATGGTGAATGATTCTTTTAATGTGCTGCTGAATTAAATTTGCTAGTATTTTGTTGTTAATTTTTCTATCTGTATTCACCAAGGATATTGGCTAGTGGTTTTATCTGGTTTTGTTATCAGGATAATGCTTGCCTTATAAAATGAGTTTGGGAGTTTTTCCTTCTCTTTCATTTTTGGGAACATTTTGAGAAGGACTGATCTTAATTCTTTTTTAAGTGTTTGCTAAAATTCACCAGTGGTCCTAGGCTTTGTTCGGAAGATTTTTGATTACTTATTCAATCTCCTTACTAACCATCGGTCTATGAAGATTTTCAGGTCTTTTTTTTTTTTTTTTTTTTTTTTTTTTTTTTTTTTTTCTGATTCAGGCTTGTTGTGTGCTTCTAAGAATTTTTCCATTTTCTTCCAGGTTTCCCAGTTTGTTGGCATATAGTTGTTCATAGTAGCCTCTTATTTGAATTTCTATGGTGTCAGGTATAATGTCTCCTTTTTCATTTATAATTTTGTTGATTTTGGTCCTGTTTGTTCCCTGGTTAGTAGAGCTAAAGGACTGTAAATTTTGTTGACCTTTTCAAAGAACTAATTCTTAGTTTGGTTAATTTTTTTCTATTGCTTTTCTGTTGTCTATATTATTTACTTCTGCTCTAATCTTCATTATTTCCTTTCTTCTGCTAACCTTGGGCTCAGTTCACTCTTTCTTTTTTCTTTTATTCTTCTTTTTTTCACTTCCTTATGGTATAGAGTTAAGTTGTTTATTTGAGATCTTTCTTGCTTTTCAGTGTAGACAATATATTGCTGTGAATTCCTACTTAGAACAACTTTTTCTGAAACCCTTAAGCTCTGGTATGTTGTGTTTCCATTTTCATGTGGCTCAAGAAACTTTTTTATTTTCCCTTTAATTTTTTTTTTTTTTTTTGATCTGTTGGTTGCTCAGGAGAGTGTTCTTTAATTTCCATGTGTTTGTAATTTTCCAATTTACCTTTTGTTTTTGATTTCTAGTTTCATGCTGTTATGGGCAGAGATAATACTTTCAATCTTCTTGAATGTGGTAAGACTTGTTTTGTGGCCTAACCTACAGTCTACGTGCTTGAGAAGATTATGTATTCTGCTGTTGTTGAATAGAATGTTCTGTATATGTCTGTTACGTCCAATTGGTTTATAGTGTCATTCAAGTCTACTGTTTCCTTATTGATTCTCTGTCTGGATGACCTATCCATTGTTGACAGTGGGGTATTAAAGTCCCTAACTAGTATTATATTGCTGTTTATTTCTCCTTTTAGCTCTGTTCCTTTTTGCTTTATATATTTAGGTGCTACAGTATTGGGTACATAATTATTTATAATTACTGTATCTTCTTGATGGATTGGTCCATTTGTTATGTATGATGAGCTTTTTTGTCTGTTTTTGTCATTTTTACTTTAAAGTTTATTTTGTCTCATATAAGTAAAGCTTCATCTGTTTGTTTGTTTATTTATTTAGATTGCCATTTGCTTGAAATATCTTTTTCCATTCCTTCACTCTCAATCTATTTGTGTCTTTAAAGCTAGTGAGTGAGTTTCTTCTAGGCAAATATTGTTGGATATTGTGTGTGTGCGTGTGTGTGTGTTTATCCATTCAACTGTTTTATGTCTTTTGATTATAGAATTTATTCTGTTTATCTTTGAAGTAATTACTAATAGGTAAGAACTTATTGCCATTTTGTTCATTGTTTTTGGTTGTTTTGTAAATCTGTTGTTCTTTGTTTCCTATCTTGCTGTCTTTTTTGTGTGTGTTTTGATGTCTTTTGGCATGAGTATATTTTGACTTCTTTATTGTGTTCTTTTGTGTAAATACTACAAGACTTCCTACTATGATGCTTACATTAAATATCTTAAGCTTTTAACACTCTATTGTAAACTTACAACAATTTAACTTCAATAGAATTTATATTCTTCACTCTTTTACTTCTGCTTCCCCCACATTTTCAATCATTGCTGTCAATTTACATATTTTTATATTGTGAGCTAATAACAGATTATTGTGTTTATGGTTATTTTTGCCATGTTGACTTGCTTTTAACTTTTAAACTAGAGTTTTGAGTTAAGCACCACTATTACTATATTTCATATTCTAACTATGACTGTATATTTACCATTACCAGTGATATTTATGTCTGCTACCTTTTTTGTGTTTTAATCATGTTGATCAGCATTCTTTTACCTCCATTCAAAGATGTCTCTTTACCATTTCTTGTAAGGCAGTCTACTGCTAATAAACTTTCTCAGCTTTGTTTGGGAAAGTCCTTCTCCCTTCTTTATTTCTAAAGGACAGGTTTGCTACATATAGAATTTTTGATTGACAGTTTTCATCAACATTTTGAATATGTCTTCCCATTGTCTCCTGTACTGAAAAGTTTCTGTTGAGAAATCTGCCAAAAATCTTATGGGGGTTTTTTGGTATGTAGCTTCTCACTTTCCTTTTGCTGCTCTTAAAATTCTTTCTTTGTTTTTGACTTTTGATAATTTAATTATAATGTGTTTCCATGTAGCCCTATTTGGTTTAACCTATTTTAGGTCCTTTAGGCCTTGTGGATTTGGATGTCCATTTTGTCTCAAATTTTGGGATGTTTTCAGCCATTATTGCTTTAAATATACATTTTGTTCTTTTCTCCTTCATTCTTCTCCTTCTATAATTCCCACAATGTGATTTTTTTTCTCTTATGTCCCACAAATCCTGTAGGCTTTCTTCACTCTTTTTCTTTCTTCTTTTTTCTGTTTTGCTCTTCTGATGGTAATTTTCAGTGTTCTTTTTTCCATGGTTCTGATTCTTCCCTATGATGAATATACTTTTGAAACTCTATTTACTTCTTCAGTTTAGTTATTTTATTTTTCAACTCATGGTTCTGTTTGTTTTTGATGGTTGTCAAACTTCTTTTTTTGTTCATGCATTATTTTCCAAATTTTGTTTAGTTATCTGTGTGTTCTTATAGTTCACTAAACTTCCCTAAGAGTATTATTCTGAATTCTTTGTTTGGCAGTTCATAGATCTCCATTTCTTTAGGGTCAGTAATTGGAGCTTGATTAGTTTCCTTTGTTGGTATCATATCTACCTGATTTTTCATGATCCTTGATTCCTTACATTGGTTTGTGAACATTTGAGTAATGGGGCTCCTCTTTCAAGGTTTGCTTTAGTACAGTTCTTCATCAGTCATCTCTGTTTGGATTTCTGTAAGTACCTGGTGGGAAATGTCTTTGCACAGGTAGGGCCTGCTATTATGGTCTGCTTTTGGGTAAGTCATCTGTTCAAGCTCTGAGGATGGGGGTGGGGGTGGATGTGCCGCAATTTGAAAACAGTTGGCTTGGTTCCCTATGCAAGTGAAACTGTAGAATGGACTCCATTGTTGCCTGCAGTCTCTGGTAAGGGTTGCTAAATGGTTAGGACTGGGTACTGTATGCAGTAGATATCAGACTAGAGTCTTATGCCTGTATAGCTCATTTTTGGGGGTCCTGAATCAGGCCCGAGTATGCATTGAATTTCCTGGTCAGGTGAGGCTACTGGTTTTGCTCTGCAGACAGGGAAGACATGAGCTGTGCTCTCTATTCAAGGGCCACTGTACGTAGGACTATGGGATGGACACACTACTTCCTGTGTGTTCTGGTTAGGTTCCCTGGTCGGACAGTCTAAAGGCTATATTTGGTCATGAGCAGGACTACAAGTTAGATTTTTTTGTCCAGGTGAAGTGGGAGATGTAGCTCTAAAACTAATAAAGCTCTTTTGTTACTTAACTCAAGCCAGCATGCATCCCAATTTCTGGCCAAACAGGACCACCAGCCTTGCTTCTCAAGCTATTGGCTTTGTCTGCCCTTCTCTTGGTTCAAGTACTCTTGCGCTGCACAGCTTCTAGGTTATCACCAGCCCTTCTTGTCAGATGGAGCTGGAAGGTACTCTCCACAGTGGGTTGGGCTATGACTCAGCCTCTTGCCTGGGCATGGGCAATCTGGGTTCAAGGGCTGGCAAAACTCATTTGAGGACCTGAATCAGGTGGATCTGCACCCCATTGAATTTCCTAGTCAGAGTACACCACCAACTTTGTTCTGCATATGAGCCATGAGCGAACTCAGTTTGCCAAGGTCTGTGTGCCTTTCTACTTATTCATGACAGTCAGATTCCCAGTGTCTGGGCCCCAAATATTCCCCTGTAATCCCTGTGGTGTGAGGTCAAAGTAGGGCCTCCCACAGAGAGACTCCTAGTGCTGGGGGAGGCTGGTTGTCCTCTTTGAGTTTCCTTTTCCCACTGGAGAAACCAGAAGACTTCTTCATGGGTTGCTGCACTGTCATGGGCAAGGGCATGGGGCATAATATGATTGAGGTATAGCCACATTTCTTCCCCTTCTAATGAAGTCTGTCTTGGTCTCTGTGGTGCAGGGGGTTACTTCAGTCTCACTTCTGTGTTCTGGGATTCTCTCAATGTTGTCTTGTTTTTGAATAGATGTTACTTCTTGTGAGAGGGTATGAAGTTAGGAATGACATGTTGCCATCTTGGTGACATCACTCCCTCCAGTTTTTTCTATTGAGCTTTTTAATTGAATTCATAATAATTATCAGTAAGTCTATTATCATATCTTTTAGAAAATGAACTTGTAAAGTTTTGATCCCAGTGTAAAGATAAAATAATTCCTGAAATTATCTAAATAGATCAATTATTTGAAGCATCAGATGAAATTTGTAAATAACTTTCATTTATTCATTTATGAATTTTTCTGTTGTTTTGGCAAAACCCCTCTGTGTCTCTTCTACTCTTAATACTCATCTCACAGAATACTTCATTTCTGGCACATGTGATCCTCAAATGTACAATGGGAGACTTTCCCCACACCAAGTAATTATGCCACACCTGGTGGGTATCCTACAGTGTAAGTCAACTCTGACACTATCAACCTGGAGATAGCATCAGATCCCACAGCTTAAGAGCTCAGTCCCACAGGAGGCACCCACCTACCACCACCAGTTCAGATGCAGTCACAAATTCAGGGTGTAACCCGTGTTTCTGACTTATAAGCTACAAATGGGGGTTTCCTAAGACCCAATTTCTCAGTTTCAGTTGTTTGCTAGAGCGGCTCGCAGAATTTAGGAAACCATTTTACTTACTAGATTATCAGCTTATCATAAAATGCTACTAGTCAACCAGATGGAAGAAACAACCAGATGGAAGAAATGGATAAGGCAAAATTGGGAAAAAGGTATAGAGTTTCCCTATCTCTCTGGAACATCACCTCCCCAGCACCTCCATGTGTTCACCAGTGAGGAGGCTCTCTGAAACCCTTTGGTTAGGGTTTTTAATGAAGCCTCATTACATAAGAATGATTGGTCAAATCATTGACCACTGGTGATTCACTTAACCTCCATACCCTCTTCCTTCCTGGAGGTTGGGGGTGGGTAGGGATAAAAAATCCAGCCCTTTAGTTATGTGTTTGGTTTTTCTGGCAATCAGCTTCCCATTCTTAGGGCTTTCTAGCAGTTACCTTATTAACATAAATTTAGGTGTGGGTGAAAGGGGCTTGCTATGATTAACAAAAGAATCTCCTTTCACCTTTATTGCTCTGAAACTGTTTTAGGAGCTGCAGATAAAAATCAAATACTATAACAAAAGATATTCCTACCATCCTTATCATTTAGGAAATTACAGTGATTTTAGGAGCTCTGACCAGGCGTTGGGTTTAGAGAACAAATATGTGTTTTTATTGTCACAGTCTGGTTTCCTTGCTCTTAGAAATAGTAAGTTATAGGAACCATGGCCCATGATGGAGACCCCAGCTGAAATCCCAGACAACTTCTGGAATCAGCTTGCCAGCAATGGAAGTATGCCATCTTGAAAACTGAGAGTCTCCAGTCAGTTTGCCTCAGCTGATGTCATATGGAACAAAGTTAAACTGTCCATACCAAACCTTGTACAAATTGCAGATTTTTGAGCAAAATAAATGCCTGTTAATGTTTTAAGCCATTAAGTTTGGCAGTGGTAGGTTACACAGTAATAAATAAATGTTGAATTGAAGTAATGCAGGACAGAGAGATCAAAGTCCTGGCTTGTCCAGACCTATGCTCACAGGCATAATAATTATGCATTATTAGTTTTTGGAAGGAGAACTGATGGCATGGTTACACTAAATAATGTAATTTTTCCAATGTATTTTTCATAAATTTTTAGAATAAAAAATTTATTTATGTATTGTATGCAGATATTTTGTTAAGGTAGATCTAAACTGATTATTAGCTTCAAGGTTCTGAGTTTCAGTGTGAGCAAAACAGTTAGGTATAAGCTTTATTGACTTCTAGGGATTTGAATTTAATGGAAATGTATATTTATAACTATCTTTTTTTATTGAACATGTGGGTAGGAGTATCATTTAGGAGACTTATTAATGATAATTTAGTTTTCATACTTTTGCTTAAATTTTTTATGTCTCTCCCTTTAATGCTTAAAAATATTTTATTTACATTCCATATATTTGAAAACTCAAAATAACGTGTGTCCCAGCATTATATAGTAAATCTAAAGTAAGAGTTCACTTTCTAGAGATATAGTGCTACACATTCTAGTTCTAGTTAGGTTTGGTGTCAATGTGTCAATGTGTGAAAACAGGAGAATATTATAAACTGGGGTATTTATGGGGTATTCATTTCTACTTATTTAAATACTGATCTGATTTCAAGTTGGATAAGTTTTTGGTTATATCTCTTCTAGTCTTAAGTGACACATACATATTTAAAATAATTGTCATGATTCTTTGAATAATACAATATAGGTTTACTCTCCCTCAAACCTTGCCTAAGACAATCTTTGTGAAAGAGAAACAACTCTTTGATTAATTTACTTCCTTCTGTAATTATATAATTTCTAAGAAGGAATGCCAGTGTATAATAAAACCTTCATCAATGGAAGATATACATATCCTATCTTCTGATTTTGTGACAATATGAAAAGTTGCATGTTTTCATCTTTCTTTAAAATTCAGTGAAATGTGTCCGCAAAACTTCAAATGTGTCTCATTTTCTATGAACAATTTGTTTTGGTTCATTTCCTTTTTCAATTACATTAACATTTAATAAAATACAGATTATGAAGAAGTACTCAAAATGGTAATTTTCAAAAAGATTGTGTCTATGAAGTGGAACAAACACTAAAGGTAAGAAAATCGATTCTAATGAATACTTCAAGTTATATGGTAAAGAATAAGTTATTTAATGTGTTCCTTTTATATAAATTAAATTCTGTTCCTAATGAGTGTCTTCTTTGGAATATTTTGCTAACATTTATTAATTATTTTAGATGTTTATCAATGTATTATTAAATGGAATGAAAGGTTTTATTACAAAGAGATGACATCAAGTATCTCTCCAAGAAAAAATGTTCTTAGTATAATAATTAATGGGGAAAAAATCAGGACTATCAATGTCTTTTGAGAAGATAATGATTCATTTGAATAATTTGATTCATAGTAGTTAAATAGAGCTCTTTTTCTGAGAAGTCAGATGCATTCTTGGTACACTATTTCAATTTGGTTATTTTATTTCCTGAGTTGAAATACAGTAATTCAAAATTTACTTAGCTTTATTACTTCTTTTAGTGTTTAGAATAATAGTAAAGCCCATCAACTTTCTTATGGATTTCTATAAGCCCTTAATTGATAACTACTGGCCAATTCTAAAATAGTATTACTTTACTTGATGATAAAACTATTAGGAAGTAAAAAATATTAAAGCATGAGAGAAGCCTGATGCTTCTACCAGTTGAGTAGGCTATGTCTGTCCTCTTGGATTCAACAAGCCATGGAGCACTCATGTAATTCCTATAAATTTATTTTATATTCCCATAAACTTATCCTACTCTAAAAGTTAAGTTAAAAATCATTAAGTTAAAGTAATGCAGTAGTCAAATTTTAACCTGTATATGTCAAATTAAACAATCATAATCAATTTCAAATATACACAATTTGTAACAGTTTCTTCAGATTTTTCCAGCTAAATGTTTGTGATCTGAGTCACATCAGCTTGAAGAAATGGGATATCATCAATAAAAAATGAAACAACAGATGAACTGCAACAAAGTCCTAGGCTATCCTAGTTACTGTCTTGGTCATTATTGTTTAGTATTTCTTTTTTTTTTTTTTAATGTTTGTTTATTTTGAGAGAGAGAGAGAGAGCACTCTAGCGAGGGAGAGGGAAAGGGGGAGAGAGAGAATCTCAGCCAGGCTTCATGCTGTCAGCACACAACCTGACACCAGGGTCAAACCCTTGAACTATGAGATCATGACCTGAGCCGAAATCAAGTTGGGGGCTTAACCAACTGAGCCACCCAGCCACCCCAATTGTTCAGTATTTCTTTGATCAGGAAGAGTATGAGAAGCAGATGATTATGACGGTTGAAATCCCTGTTCCCAGAATGTGCATGAGATCTAATAAGATTACAGTGAAAGAATCTCTCTTTTCATTTCCCATGTGTACTTCCCTCATGTCATTTTTTTTCTTTCTGTAAAATGTGTTTCTCTTTTCCAGATTCTATGGCTGTAACACGATCCCAGTTTTATGTGTATTAACCTGTTATTTGCAATTCAAATTTCTGGGAATGAGATAGAGTAATTAATTAGCCTGCTTTTTTTTTTTTTTGAGTCATATGGAAGACTGAGTACTATGCTTATTCCAAAATTATCTGAAAGTCTGAACTGGCTCCTGGCCATGGTTTGTGGAGAGATTGAACTAGATAGTAGTTTATATAATGCTATTGAAATTAAAAATTCTCCCGCTGACAAGCAGGACTAGCTTGTTTGCATTACTTAGGGATGAGTAGATGAAAATTTATACTTGGTTTAAATGGTTACACAGCATTATTTGACTAGGTGGCCTGTGGAGCATAAAGGACTCCTATGAAAAGTTTTCCCTGAGTTCTTCTGAAATGAAAATTTCTGTCTTTCATAATCCTGAGGTGAAATTCATTCTGTAAGACTAAGAAAGGTCCAAGGAAACCACATCTAGATTTGCATAGGCCCTTAGGTTTGCTTGCATTTTTTTTCTTTCCTGTTATGCGATATACTCTACATTTATTACAGTCTTCTGTGAGTCCTTTCAATAATCTAAATCATGTAATCATTGTAGATTCAAATACCCATTACAATAAATTGTTGTCAGATTATAATGTTATATAAAAATAAAGAGCATGAGTGGGTCTACTATTAACATACTGTCAGAGTTGAAAAAAATCAGCACTTTTCCTAAAGATGGGAATGGGAAGAAGCTTAGAGGGATCAAAAGTAGGCATCTACAAGATGGTATAATATGAAGCTCCAGGTCCTCATTATTTGAAATATCAAATAAATAACCAGAGACTGACAAGAATAACTTTATAGGACCTTTGGAAAGTAGTAAAAAAATCTGTAGCAACCAAAGTGATGCCTATTCAAATAAAAATCACGTTCAGAATTATAGGACATTTTGTGATGTTTTCACTTGCTCTTACCCAATCCCCTTCCTTGTGTGGTTGGTGTGGTTGGGAGGAAGTAGTCCAATTCCTAGTTCCTTCCCTTGGCATGAAAAAACCGGAGCAGAAATATTTTGGAACATTCTGGCTTGTCTGTAGGCTGCCTAAGGAACGAGTAAATGTCTTGCCTGACTTGGAGTTGACACAGAAATGGCAGGCTTGTTTGGATTTCAGGCTAGAAGCCACAGAGGGCAGTGGTAGGCACACTTTTGGTGTATGTGAGACCCACAGATGCCTGAGGGTGAGGATTATGGAAAAAGGAGTACAATAGGACATTTTAGGCCTCGAGAAGACCAATACAATAAAATACAATGTATCAAAACTTACATGATGAATCTAGGCTGTGCTTTGAAGAAAATTTGAAGCCTTTAATGCATGCATTAGAGAAAAAGGAAAAGAAAAAGTTAAAATGAATTAACATTGTTCTCAAAAAAAGATAAACAAATTCAATGTAATGAAAGAAGAAATTATAGCATCAAGAGCAGACATTAATAATATAAAGAAAATAATACAATACCAAAAAAGAGTTAAAAAGTTATTTCTTTAAAAAGTCATAAACTTACCTGAACAAAGAAAATTGATAAAAGAAAAAGGAGAAAAAAAAGCATCAGTAGAACAAAAAGGGAATATCTGCTGAAATTAAAATGACTGTAAATTGATAAGTAAATTTATATTAGTACATTTGAAAATTTAGATGAAATGGGCATTTCTAGATAAATGCTGTTAGAATGAAAAACAAAATCTGAACAAAGAAGATGAAGGACATTTGAGATATTACAGGAATTGAATACAGTATTATTTAAAAAAATTTTTTTGTTTTGTTTTTATCTAGGCTCCATGCCCAATGGGGGTTTGAACTCACAACCTGAGATTGAGAATTGCATGCTCTATGACTGAGCCAGCCAGGTGCCCCCAAATTGAATACATTATTAAAAACCTTCCCAACAAGGAGATTTTAGGCCCAAATGTCATCAGTGACACATTTAAAATATTTAAGGAATAAATAATGTCAACACTGAAACTTCTAGAGAATATGACATGAGAAAACACTGCCTAATTTGTTAAATTTTAGAAGGCCAATATAACAAAACCTGGAAGAGGTATAAAAAATGGGGGTAAAAGTTAAATGCCAGTTTCGGTTCTGAATATAAATGCAAAGATTCTGAATAAAATAATGTCAGATCAAATCTGGCAGTGTGTACAATGTATAACCACACACACATGCACACACATAGGTAGTATATCACAACCAAATTAGATTTTTACAGGAAAAGAAGTTTGCTTCAAAGTAAAAAAAAATGCATCTAAGCAATGTAACAAAATTGAGATAAAGATTAAATATTCCAAATAACCATGGCAATAGAATGCAGAAAAAATTTAATAAATTTAACATTTGATCATGGTTTAAGCCACTAACTACATGGGAGTTAGAGAGAAAATTCTTTATCTGATTAAGGATATCTGTAAAATGTCAATAGAAAATATCTTGCTTAAAGAGAAATATTCAAAGATGAGTATATTCACTATCAACACTACTGTTCATTACACTGCACATTATAACCAATGTGAGTCCAGAAAAACAAATTTTAAAAATTAAAATTTTCAAAGAAGAAACTCTCACAATTAGATGAAATTACTTTTATATAAAACTGTCAAATGACTATGCAGTTAAAATTTTAAGATTAAGATATCTTTAGCATGTTTTCTGGATTCAGGTTAAATTAAAAATATTTTATGTTTGTGTGTGAAAATTTTAATAATGAAGTAAAAAATAAAGTTGCCAGTTGCAACACAAACCCAAAGAAAACTAATAAGTCAAAGAAAATATATACAGTACCTCTACACAGAAACTATCATTTCATTAAAAAAATTAAAAAACTTAACTAAATGAAATGTGGGAAGTTACTTGTTAATGGATTGGGAAATTCAACATTGTAAAGCTATCCATTCTTACCAAAGTGATTTATTTTGTTAGCAAACAAAATCTGCAATAGGATGCGTGTTTGTATATGCTTTGTGTGTGCGTGTATGTGTCATATGTGTGTATTTCTAAATCACCAAGATGTTTCTGAAATTTTCTGGAGATGCAAAAAAGGCAAGAAAAAAATAGCTATGGCACTTTTGAAGAAGATGGAAACATTTTGAGGACTTGAGTAATCAAGCTTTATTATAAAGATTTATTATAAAGGTAGAGTAATTAATGTAACTTACAAAAATTTTTTTAATTTTTATTTATTTTTGAGAGAGGGAGAGAGAGGGGGGTGAGGGGAAGAGGGAGAGGTAGAGGGAGAGAACACAGATGGGGGAAGGGCAGAGAGAGAGGGAGCCACAGTCTGAAGCAGGCTCCAGACTTCCAGCTGTCAGTGCAGAGCCTGATGCAGGGCTCTAACTCATGAACCATGAGTTTATGACCTGAGCCAAAGTCTAATGCTTAACCAACTGAGCCACCCAGGCACCCCAAGGTGGTTTTTTCTAATACAAGAATACGCACATAGAAGATTGGAACTAATGAGACAATCCAGGAATAGAGCTATGCATATGTGGAAATTGATTTAAAACAAGTATATTAGCAAAAATTGATTCTGTATTATAAACTATGCTGGGCCAATTAGATATCCATACGCAAACTGAAGAAAACTGACCCCTGTTTATCACATGCACACACACACACACGCACGCACACACACAACTAGATGCAAAGCATAAAATAATATTCTAGAAGTTACAAAAGGAGAATATTTTAAGGATATGGGGGTCTGGCAAATTTTGTTTTCTTTGTTTTCTTGAAGTAACTGGACTACATTAAAATTTAAAACTTGTTTATTAAAAAACGATTAAGTGAATGAAAATGAAAGAGACAGAGAAGTTATTTATAAGCTATAGAACAGGCAATCCTTTTTCTTGAATATTTAAAGGATCTATACAATATAATAAGAAACAAAAATTGAAAGGAAAGGTGGGCAATAGATATAAAAAGGTGCTTCACAAAATAATGTATTATGGCTAATAAACAGTTGTATGGAAACCAATTTGACAATAAATTTCATATCAAAAAGTGTCTAATAAACATATGAAAAGAGTTTAATCTCAGTAATGAGATTAAATGGTAATGTTCATTATAATCATTATGATATACCATAAAATATCCATCAAAATGGATAAAATTAAATATACTACAGCTCCTTGTCACATTGAAAATATAAAGAAATGGGAATCTTTTCATACTCCTGGTAGTAAATTTTCATAGATACTTTGATAAGTGGCATTATCTGTTGATGTTGAGCGTGTAAATTCTCTATGACACAACAACTGCACTCATATCTGTATACGCAATATAAATTCATATTTATATGGACAAGAGGACTTACACAACAATGTTCATGGCCGCATTATTCATAATAATCCAGTATTAGTTTACTAGGGTTTTCATAACAAGTACCACAAACTGGATGGTTTAAACGGCAGAAATTATTGTCTCACGGTTCCGAAAGTTAAAGTCCAATATCAAGGAATTGGCAGTATTGCATCCTCTGAGGGCTATAAGAAATAATCTTTTTTTATGTCTCTTATCTAGTTTATTGTGGTTTTCTGGCAATCTTTGGCAAGTTTTAGCTTGTACAGGTATCACCCAGATTGTTGCCTCAATCTTTACATTCTGTGTGTGTGTGTGTGTGTCTTCAAATTTCCATTTTTTTTTATTAGACACCATTTATATTGGATTAGGAATCACCTTAATGGCTGTATTTTAACCTGATTACTTCTGCAAAGACCTTGTCTTCAATGAGGTCATTTTCTGATATACTGGGAGTTAGGACTTCACCATGTGAACTGGGGGTGGGGGGGCGGGTAACACAGTTCAACCCATAAGTCCTAAACCAGAAACATTCCAAATGTCCAACAATATTAGGATAATGAATAAATTGTGGAATATCATACAGTGGAATAACAAAGAACAATCAAAATTGATAAAATATCACTCTGTGTAGCAATTATATGTCATCAGCATATTGAAGACACAAAAAAATGCATACTTAATAAATATTGCAATGTAAGTTTCCAAAAAGTCAGAGCAACTTAAAATATAGTCTTAGAGGGGCACCTGGGTGGCTCAGTCTGTTGAGTATCCGACTTCAGCTCAGGTCATGATGTTTTGGTCGTGAGTTCAAGCCCTGTGTCAGGCTCTGTGCTGACAGTTCAGAGCCTGGAGCCTGCTTTGGATTCTGTGTCCCTCTCTCACTGTGCCCCTCCCTCGCTCATGCTGTCTCTCTCTCTCTCTCTCTCTCTCTCTAGAATAAGTAAAACATTAAAAAATAAAATAAAATAGGGGCACCTGGGTGGCTCAGTCGGTTAAGCGTCCAACTTCGGCTCAGGTCATGATCTCACGGTCCTTGAGTTCGAGCCCCGCGTCAGGCTCTGTGCTGACAGCTCAGAGCCTGGAGCCTGTTTTGGATTCTGTGTCTCCCTCTCTCTCTGACCCTCCCCTGTTCATGCTCTGTCTCTCTCTGTCTCAAAAATAAATAAACGTTAAAAAAAATAAATAAAATATAGTCTTAGAAATCAGCATAGCAAGTAACCTTGGAATGTGGCTAGAGATGGTGATTAATAAGAATAGGAGGCAGCTTCCAGGGGCTCAGTGTTTTATTGTTTGGGTGATGGTCATATGTGTATTTGCTTGTGATAATTAGTCGAGTTGTATATTTATTAACATCATATGTATGTGTGTTGTGCTTCATTAAACATTAATGAAGAGCTATCTTGATGGGTAGATAGGTGAATAGATAAGTAGATAATATGTATATATTTTATATGATTATAGGACATAGGTCTAGGTATATATACACCAAACTGTTATAGTTATTTTTTTAAGAGACTAGATTTGGGGAAGTTAGGTAAAGACATACTATTAACTTTTTCTGTTATCTCTTTCTTTTAACTTGCTATAGAAAACATGCTTACTTTCAAATTTAGAAAATTAGAAAATGTTACAAAAAGAAAGCAATATGACAATGCATTAAGAAGCGGTCAGTGGCTTTTAAGATCACATTTTGAAGACAGGAAAATCTTTGAGAATTTGCCTTCATTCCGTCAACTTCTGGCATCATATATTTGGAACTCATAAACACTGTGTTAGATATGCATGTATTCTCCTGCCAGAGATAAATAGTATTGAAACACTGTGGATAGCTGAAGTTCCTTAAGCCTTGGACTCTCATTAATGTAAATATGAAGTGGAAACATTTAAAAATGATATACTCAAAGAAAAATAAAAATAATTTAAAGCTTTTGATAGTTTAAGAAAAAGAGCTAAAACATTTTCCAGTCATTGTAAATTGCAGTTCACATTCCTCAGATAATTATGAGTTTATTGGAAATGATCTATCCAATTGAAATTTGGAAATTGAAATTTCTCCTGTAATTCTAAAATATTTAAGAACCTACACTTAAGTTTTGAAGTGACAGGGCTGCTTCAAATCTATTATAGTTGTCAATTACAATGGTATATATTCATATGTAACTTTGCACATTAAAAATCCTACATTATTTTTGTATACATTTAGTATCTTCCAAGCTTAAGAAGACATTTTGTAAATATTAAAAAGTTGGAATGAGGAGACCCTTGTTCTATTCTCTTTTCTTATCTACTTCATGCTTTAAGAATTCATGTTTTTTAAGTTTTTATTTAAGTTCCAGGTAGTTGACTAACATACAGTGTAATATTAGTTTCAGGTGTACATTGTAGTGATTCAGTGTTTCCATACAACACTTGGTGTTATCACAAGTGCCCTCCTTAATCCCCATCACCTATCTCACCCATCCCCCCACCCACCTCCCCTCCGGTAACTCAGTTTGTTCTCTATAGTTAACAGTCTGTTTCATGGGTTGTCTCTCTCTCTTGTTTTTTAACCTTGGCTTGTTTTATTTCTTAAATCCACATATGAATAAAATCATATGGTATTGGTATTTCTCTGACTGACTGATTTTGCTTAGCATAATACTCTCTAGCTCCATCCATGTTGTTGCAAATGACAAAATTTCATTCTCTTTTATGGCTAAGATTCCATTGTATATATATACCACCTCTTGTTTATCCATTCATCTGTTGATGGACAGACACTTGGGTTGTTTCCATAATTTGGCTATTGTAGATAATGCTGTTATAAACATTGGGGTGCATGTATCCCTTTGAATAAATATTTTTGTATTCTTTGGGTAAATACCTAGTAGTGCAATTGCAAGATGGTAGGGTAACTATTTTTAACTTTTTGAGGAACCTCCATATTGTTTTCCAGAGTGGCTGCACCTGTTTGCATTCCCACCAATGGTATAAGAGAGTTTCCCTTTGTCCACGTCCTCACCAACATCTGTTGTTTCTTGTGTTTAGTCTAAAATTCATGTTTTTGACTCTTTGATTTGTGTTCATAGGTTTTTTAAAAAGAGGAAGAAATGAGATAGCTTTACGGATAAAAATCATAGTACCTTCTTTAAGCTTAGCTAAGATGCATTAGCCAGAAGGCCAAGGCCAAGGTTTCCTGAAGTGAATGAAGAACAAGAGACCTTAGAGAAAAGGAAGCACACTAAAATATTTCCTGTGTCTAGAGTGCTAACCAGAGGCATAATTTCCCTGAATTTTTATCCAAAGACTGGGACTCTTGCCCCCTTTTTCTTGCTTTTTTGCAGTTTGTTTTCACTCAATAATGCTATTGTGAGCATATAGCTATTTGTACATATTAACAAATCACTTACTAATTATTCAGATGTACTCAGAAACTTTAAGGGGGGCTAAGTTATGTAGGTGGTAGCTATGATTTTAACTAAATGAACAACATATTTTTTCACTATAAGCAACATTTGCTTCTTTTGTCATTTGGAATGCATTTAAATGGAAATAAAACAATATCTACCTTTGAGGTCAAGACCCCTCATGAGATTAAAAAATTAATAAAAAAAAACTAAGTAATTGTGTGTTTAAAAAATTGTTTTTAATGTTTATATATTTTTCAAAGAGAGAGACAGAGCATGAGTCGGGGAAGGGGCAGAGAGAGAGGGAGACAGAGAATCCAAAGC
This sequence comes from Leopardus geoffroyi, assembly GCF_018350155.1. Taxonomy (NCBI): domain Eukaryota; kingdom Metazoa; phylum Chordata; class Mammalia; order Carnivora; family Felidae; genus Leopardus; species Leopardus geoffroyi. Next base: position 89,401,756 of record NC_059337.1, read on the forward strand.
AGGCTCTAGGCTGCTGGGCTATCAGCACAGAGCCTGACTCAGGGCTTGAACCCATGAACCATGAAATCATCACCTGAGCTGAAGTCAGATGCTTAACCGAATGAGCCACCCAGGTGCCCCAGTCAATGTGTATTTTTAAATAAACATTGTTCTGGGTGATACTATGAATATGAGTAATATATAAATCTTCGTACTGCAAATTAAAAACAAAATTTACTCACTCTAATATGTGATGAGTGCTGTAGCCAAGCGATACACAAAATACTATGAAAGCACAGGGAAAGGCAATTAATTCCATGAACAACAAGAACAAGAAAAAAGGAAGAAAAAAAAGAGAGGGCTTTACAAAGATAATGCATGACCTGAGATGTTGGGTAGGGTTTTATTTTTAGATAGAAATATATTTTGTGTAGAAAACAAAATATAATCAACTACATGAAAACATGAGACCAAAATATAGCAAGTGTTTGAACTTGCTGGAGATTGATTAGAAAAGGACTGATTCAGAAATATCAGTAATGAACATTAGCTTTGGGGCCTGAATATCAATGACATTTATTTTATAAATAATTAAAGATAATTTATTTTATAATTATCAAGAGAAAATGTTAATCAGATCCATATTTTAAAAATATTAGTGTCTTCAATAGATTACTGTAGACAGAAAGGAACTGGAAATGGGTAAATTATTTGGTAGCTTTTATACATGTCAAAGAAAACAATAATAAAGTTCTGACTGGATTATAGAAGCGGGACCAAAAGGATTGGATAACTCAGAGAAGCACTCAGCATGAAAAATTATAGGACATAAACTTTAATATTTGAGTAATAAAGAAGAGAGAATTGCTTTAAAATAATTCTCAGATTTTTAGCGTTATGTTTCTCTTACAGGAATCATCAAATAAGGCAAGTTTGAGGAGTAATTATTGAACTTAGGGGTCAGTAAGAGACAGTAAAGGAAGTCATAGAAATAGGACTTGTTATATCAGTATATAGAAGGCAATTTAAACCATGAGATTGAATTGAGTTAACCTAAATTGCAACTTATATTCATAAGAGGGAGAGGAGAATGTCACAATGTGATACTAAAAATAAGAAAAGGCCAATGTTGGAATCTCAGTATAAAAACAATATTCTCAGAAAACAAGTTGTTTTTCAGTGGCTTCTCAGTGTTAATTCTCTCAGATATAGCTAAGAGATTTTACAACAAAACAGTCAGGTTTCATAAGAAATATAATTCCTATTACTTATACACTAAATATTATACAGAAATGTAGGGCATTGAAGGACATAGAGGAAATAAGTTGAAGGACATTCTTTGAAACAATTTATTAATAGGCTTTTTGCCTTAACAATAATACATCCAGATATATTCTTGCTTTATCAAAACTTTATCAATGAAAAATACTGTATATTTTATTTTTTGCATCTGAATTTGAGAATTGCCAAAGATTAATATTAAATAACTCAATGAAATATAATTTGTACATTATCTTTGATTTAGAGAAAAATAAGAGAGAATAGTAGGGAGATGTAAGATAAATCTGAATTTGATTGGAGCAAGAACAGTCACTGAAATCTCAGGTATATATTATCATCAGAAAGATTCAGAGGTCAAAAAGTTGTTTCTCTGTACAGAGGCACATATAGAAGACATAATTAGTGGTGTCTGAATATCAGCTTATTGAGATGAGATCGGGTGCATTCAGGATGGTATGGCCGTAGACTGAATATCAGCTTATCAAATAAGGATGTGTAATATCATAAAGTTATTCAGTTTAATGCTTTTGGGACAATTATCCTCAGGTGTCTCAGAAATTTCATTTAAATTAGTGGCCATTTATTATCCCAAAATGTCTAAAATTTTTCATCTAAAGTGTGGATGAAATTTGCTTTAAAGAGATGTTGAAAATAATACACTCTGAAATATCAAGACCTAGCTCTGAGGTGGATATTTGTTCCATAAAGCCTTTATTCAAAAATAAATTGAAGTAAATTATTTCTCCATGGCAATTCTTGAATGTGAAACTCTTGACACTTATTTCTTTAGATCTTTTTAATATGAGAAATATTTTCTAACTATATAAATAGTCTTTACTTTTAATAAAGGCAAATATTCAGGCAAAATACCTTATATGTGGTTTTGTGTTTTAAAGTGTTGGCATTTTCAGTTGTTCTGGTCGTAGTAAAAGGTAAGTATGGTGAAATAAAATGCAAATATATATATATATATATATATATGTATGTATATATCAGTTGGATTCAGTTATCAAAGTATGTAGGAGAAAATAACTTCCACAGAAAAAACTTTGGAATAATTTTCACATTGATACTGGACATGACTATTTTCCTGAATTGCTTTTAGATATCAAAATGATTAGCAAAGCAAAAAAATGTTAAAATTATCTGAAAGTTTGCAGTTTTTAAAAAATAGTTAAATACTTTATTAAAGCATAGAACTAATTATCATAACTTGCAAATTCATATTAACTTGGTCAAACCAGATAAGCATTTCTCCGAGTGGAGAATTGAGTTGTCAAGCTTATTACATACAATTAAAATTTTTTTTTGTTGTATGAAAAGAGAAAAAAAATGCTACTTCTTATGGTTCAATGTCTCTCCAAACTTTCAGACTCTGGAGAGAGTGATAATTCATACCAATGGGCTTTATTTATCTTAGAGAAACACATGGCCATAAAATATTACTGACAGATAAATACATAGTATGTACATTAGTCTCTTGAGTGAGTCTATTATAAGCATTAAACTTTCTGTGAACTTGACTTTGTATACTTTCTGTAGAATTCTTACTCTCATAATACCTTTTCAAGATGAAAACCACAGCACCATTGCAAATAACATCTGTTCACAAGGATTCAATGACCTTAGTTCAGATGACACAGCTTTCCAGGTGTCTTCTTCAATAAAATTTCAATTCGTAAACAGTCACATAAAATCTAAAAAACAAAATAAAATGTGTTGGTGTTCTAATGTTAAAATTCATCAAAAATTAAACATATTATTTAAAACCTAGAGAAGCAGAATGATCTAGTATATAATAACCAAACCATATTTTCCTAAAGTAAATACTATTCAATTAGAATAGTATAAATAAATTTAGGAAGGCTTTATTTATAGGGTATTGTCATTGTGAAATCGTAGAGAAAGAAAATAATGTGTTTCCTAAGTTTTTTCTTTTTTTTTTTTCCATAATGAGTCCCTTTTGAAATTAGTAGAACGACTTTTGACAATGTTGATTTAAATGATCATTAATTATTTTAAGGATCATGTATTGACACAATCAGTTGTGTGTTTTTTAATGTTTTTCATGCTTTGTAATCATTTACAAATTATAGTGCAGCTAATGATAATGGTTAACTGACTGAGGGAATAAAGAGTATATGTGGTCATCAGTCCCTAAGCCATCACTGAGCTTGCTCTTTCCTCTGTCACTGTCACATTTTTGCAACCACTGTCCTTATTCATTTGCACTAAAGGCATTTTCACTTCTTTGTTTATACACAGTCAGAAAAGAAACAAAATATATTTTTTCAAACTTACTTCCCCCCCTGCCCCGATATTATTTTCTCTGCTAAAATTCTCTCCATATATCTTCACCTGAGGAGATCTCATCTGTCTGCAGGGATTATTGCATTCACTGATAATAAACAATGCTGCATAAAATACATTTTTAAAATATATTCTTCATATTATTGAAGATCTGATAATGTAACACAATGAAAAATTCAAAGGACAATTTTTGCATGAAGGCTGTGATCAAAGAGATAAGACAGTTTTTGAGCATTAGAGTTATTTATTGTATTACATAGGCATATGTCTATACAGCAGAGATTGTGATGACAGCCCCTTGGGATAGAAAGTTTTATCAGATATCTGATTTCGATGAGGTAGATTAGATGGGACAATGACGTTAGGTAAGGGGCCATTATATCTGGACTACAATTCTCTCCTTGCCAAAATGACATTAAAAATAAAAGAAACAATTCTGGAATAGCAAAGTAAGGGCCTTCAAAAATTCACTTCTCAGTAAAAGCCATAAAAACAAGGACAATAATTTTCAAAACCAACTCTTCCAGGATTCTGAAATTAACCAAAAGCTTGCAAAAAATTCCAAGAAGTGTCTCATCAAGAACAATTACTGAGTTTTGGTAAGAATAGCAAGATTCATGGCCTATTAGCTTGCACTCCTCCCTTACCTCTTCCAAAGCCAGCAGTAGCCTTGAAAACCAACAACTTTGGGGCTCCTGGATAGCTCAGTCAGTTAAGTGTCCAATTTTGACTCAGGTCATGATCTCATGGTTTGTGGGTTCAAGCCCCATGTCAGGCTCTTTGCTGACAGCTCAGTGCCTGGAACCTGCTTCAAAATTCTGTTTCTGTCTCTCTCTGCCCCTCCCCCACTCAAGCTCTGTCTGTCTGTCTGTCTCTCTCAAAATATAAATAAACATTAAAAAAAAAGAAAAAAAAAGAAAACCCAACAGCCTTGCAACAACTTAAATTAATGCAAAGACATCCCATGCTTATTTATTGATTGTCACCATTTGGCTAAAATGGAAATGCTCTTCAATTTAATGTACAGACAACACAAGATCTACAAAGATCCCAGCTGCTTTCTTGTAGAAATTGACAAGCTGATGTGAGATTCATAATGGAAGGCAAGGCATGCAGAGTAACCAAAACAATGTTGGGAAGAAAGAAAGTTGGAAATCAGGAAAATTTCCTGATTTCAAAACTTATTACAAACTACAATAGTCATAAAAATGTGTGACTGATATCAGGTTTGATATCAGTCCTATTGATTACGGGAATAAAGTTGAGAGCCCAGAAATAAACCCGTGCATTTATGGTCAATTGATATGCAGCAAGGCTGCTAAAATAATTTACTTGCAAAAGAACAGCCTTTTGAACAAATAATGCAGAGATACATGCATATTCACATGCAAAAGATTTAAATTCCCTTTCCTCACATTATTGCTATATGAATTGTATCTCGATAAAGTTATAAAAACAAGCAAGCAAAAATGCTGGTCAGATCTGACAATATTGACACAGGAGGAAAGAAAGAGAATAATAAAACAAACACATAACTTCTCCGGGAGGTAATGACCACAGATGCATCCCCTCCCTAGGATTTATACTTTCCCTGGGTGCACATAGAATACAGGGGTCAAAGACTCTCAAAACCTGAACTTGTTTTTTGGACAAGCATTACTAAGTCCCTAGTCCTTAGGTAAATGCAAATCCTCTTCAGAGGAGAGCACATTCATCCATGGTTTCAGGGTCTTGCTACAAATAACTTTACAAGTATAAGGTCCAGCAATCAAAGGTTACCAAACACACAATAATATTGAAATATTAACAAAACCAATAAATACTACAGAACATACCTTCTTAAGACTTCCAATGTTAGAACTGTCAAAAATAGAGTTTAAACCAGCTATATGTAAGTTGTTTTATAATGTATTATTGAAAATATCTCTAGGAAACAGGAAACTGTAAAAATGATACGGCTAGTGTAAATAAGGAGCAAATAGAACTTTAATAAAAATATAACTGAACTTTAAAATCTGTTGGATATGTACTAGCAGATTCTGAGAATAGAATTAAGAATTTGTGATTTGATTGATAGATCAGATGAAATCAGCCATAAGCAGGAAAGGAAATCATGAAAATCTATAGGAGACATGATTGAAGACCCAGAGATCTTGCATAAAGAATCAGATAATCTAACATATATTTGATAGGAATTCCAGAAGAGATTAAATGAGAGAAATGAGAGACTGGTATACAATCAATATTTGAAGAGTTAAAAGCTAAGAGGAAAGATAACAACCCATACATTAAGGGAGTCTGACAAATTCCAGACATAACATATAAGGATGAACTATACACCAAGAGAAATTATGAAAAAGTTACATAAATTTTTTAAAAGGTGAATATTAATAGAGGAAAAGCAACATAGGTTGGCACACTCCTCATTAGCAATAATGGAAGTCAGTAAACAGTGGAACAACAACTTTAATCTGAAAGAAAGCAAGTACTAATCTGGAATTATATACTCAGGAAAAAAATATTTCAAACTGAAATTAAAGTAATGGCCTTATCAAACACACAGTGTCTGAGTTTATCACCTAAAGATTTTTCTAAAGGAAATTCTAAAGCAATTCTTTTTTTCAGGAATGGAAAAGTAATTCCTAGAGGGAATGTCCAAAGTAAAAGTAGCATGATGAACAAAAAAATGGTAAATAGAGGAGTACCTGGGTGGCTCAGTCACCTAAGGGTCTGACTTTGGCTCAGATCTCCCGATTTGAGGGTTCGAGACCCGTGTCAGGCTCTGTGCTGACAGCCCAGAGCCTGGAGCCTGCTTTGGATTCTGTGTCTCCCTCTGTCCCTTTACCCCTCCCCCACTTGCATGCACACATACTCACTCTCTCCCTCTCTCTCTCTCAAAAATAAACATTAAATTTTTTTTTAAAATTGGTAAATAGATAATATGATTAAAGATGATTTATATTAAAAAGTTACAGTAACCTAAGGTGAGGTTAAAAATTAAACAAAAAGACCCAAAATACAGATAAATTTTGGGTAAAGGTATTACTGGAGGAAATAAATGGGTAAATGGAAGTTAATGTTTAAAGGCTTTATATATTCAAGGAATGTGTGTGTGTGTGTGTGTGTGTGTGTGTGTGTGTGTGTATTTAAAGTATACTGTTTTCCCCCAAGAATAAAGAAAGTTTAGAATGAGTGACTGAATGATTGACTATGACCAAGTCTCAACACATTTCAAAAGAGTGCAATCTATTTTGTTTATTTTTGACCACATGGAATTAAACAAGAAATCTAATCCAAAAGGGAACTCAAAATGTGCATATTTTTGGATATTAAAAATATTATGTAATTACCCATAGGTGAAAGAAGTCATAATTGAAAAGGAAAATATTTTTAATTGAATGATATAAAACCTGCTACATATCAAAAGATAGTAGCTGCAGTGAAAGCAATAATTAGTTTGACATTTATGACTTACAATAAATCTGAAAAAGAAAAAAAGGGCTGAAAAATCAATTTTCCACCTCATGGCTAGTGTCACCATTCTCAAAGTGTGGCATCTCAAGATCCCTTTACGCTCTAAAATTTGTCTTCTCTCCATTTACCAGTTATTGAAAAAAGAGTTCACACCATCAGAGAGATTTGACCTAATATATAGGTGTTGTAATGGGTATAATGGTGGCCTCCAAAAAGATCTTTCCACACCCTAATCCCTGTAACCTGTGGCTCTGATCTTATCTGGAGGAAGAGTCTTTGCAAATATGATTAAGTTAAGGATCTCCAGATGGCATCATTTTACACTATCCTGGATAGGTCCTAAATCCACTAGCAAAAATCCTTATAAAAGACACAGAGGAGAGACGCGGCAGCAGAAGAAAAGGTCATGTGAAGACTGAGGCAGAGGTAGAATTATACAACCATAAGTCAAAGGGAATGGCTGCATCTGCCAGAAGGTGCAAGAGGCAGGAAATGCTTTTCCACTAGAGTCTTTGGAAATCGAAGTACTAACACTTTGATTTTGTACTTCTTTCCTTGAGTACTATGAGAGAATAGATTCCTGTTGTTTTAAGGCACCAAGTTTGTGGTAATTTGTAACAAGTCTGTAGCCCTGGGAAACTAATACAAGTTTTAAAGGCATTTTGGAATAGCAATCCTATCTTTCAATAATGATGTAATTGAGACATATAACTTCATTGGGTGGCATCTGAAGGGTTGGAGACTAGATCCATATAATCAATTTTGACATCCTTTGCCAGTTACACTCTGGAGGTTGAAGATCTAAAATAGGATGAATGAGTTGAGAGATATTTAAAGAGCTAATAGGACACCAATCAGATTAACTTGTAGTTAATGGTCTCTATCTGGGTTTTTCTGCATCCATAGTTAAAGGTGCAATCAGTCGTTCCTTGTTGAAGTGACAAGTGTTTATATTTGTTGTTGTTATTTTCAGAAAATCTAAAGACTGGACTATGAGCCAGAGAGTAATTCAAATATCAGAATTAGGGGCGCCTGGGTGGCGCAGTCAGTTAAGCGTCCGACTTCAGCCAGGTCACGATCTCGCGATCCGTGAGTTCGAGCCCCGCGTCAGGCTCTGGGCTGATGGCTCAGAGCCTGGAGCCTGTTTCCGATTCTTTGTCTCCCTCTCTCTCTGACCCTACCCCGTTCATGGTCTGTCTCTCTCTGTCCCAAAAATAAATAAACGTTGAAAAAAAATAAAAAAAAATATCAGAATTAGGAGCCAAACTAATACTGCCTTTGTCAGGAGGAGTTAATGGAGAAGATCCATATTGTTGGAGAAAAGTACTGATTCCAAATGAGTAGAGTCCTATATTATACCCACATGCATATAGTTTTACTCCTACATCTCTATTATTTTTCATCATTTTATATGAAATGCTTTTCCTCCGCTTATTTATGGTAGTGTCTCCTATTTTGTTATTCTACCCACCCATTCAAGTAGTTTCACTTAACACCTATATATCATATACTCCCAAATGGGTATCTCTAGCCCTGGTCTCCCTTCTAAACCCTAGAAAAAAAGAGCTTCAAAAATGGAAATGCAATTGCCTAGTGACAGTTCGACTTTGTTTTCCCACAGGTACATAACTTCAAAGTACAAATCAGACACTTAAACATCTTAGCCTTCTCCTTTACTTACTCGTCTTTGAATGAATGGCATTATGAATATTCCAAACCAGAATTTGAATCTATTCCTGAATTTCTGCCTCTCTCTTACCATGGCATATAAAGTTAATCACCAAGTGTTGTTGAGCATATCTACTTTATAGTTCCTGAATCTTTCCAATTTTTTAGCTTGTCATCATCTTTATTAGGGTCCCATTCATTATTTCCTGCCTGCAATACTTAAGAACTGGCTAATTTCTCTCTCTCCTTGTCTTGTTTCTTGGACTATATTCTTCTCCTGTTGTCAAGATGATCTTGCTAAAGCATGGACTCCTACTAAACTGCTTCAATACACATTATCCCCATTCCTGACTATACCATCACCGGTTGCTCAAGCTAAAGTCAAAACTCCTTGTAGACTGAATAAATTCCCTTAATTTATTTGTTCTCTGAGCCTTTTCTCTTCACATCACACTGAATTGTATGCATTTCTCCAAACTGGCCATGTGTTTCTTCAAGGCTTTTACATTTTTTCCCTCTGCTTAGAATTTTTTTCCCCTATTCCCCATGGATGAGACCAAGTCCTGTTATATGTTTACCCTGGATGTCACTCACCCGGAGTGAAGACGTTCCATATCCTCTGTGGTTAGGTTAGTTACTCAATGCACCATAATCATCACTCTTCTTATTTACCAGCTATTATTTGCATCACATATACAAGATTATGAATCCCTGAGGGCCTACATATGTCTTCATCAGTGTTTAGCCCCAGACTCTAGTGCAAATATCACACATTCCTATGCTGTAAGGCCAACTGTGTAAAGAAAAGTATATAACTACATTGAGAGGGCAGTATGTGTTAAAAGCACAAGATTGTGGTACTGCCAGTTATCGTGTTTTCAGGCCACGTTTGGCCCATCTGCAGTCAGTCTCACTGCCAAAATATTATATATTCTGGATTAGCCCTATTCTCAAGTCACAAATAGTCACAATGAAAATTCACTGGATTGATTATAAGTTAAAATGCATCCTTTTATTAATCAGTTTTTGATTTAATACTGCTTTCAGTATATGAGTTAAGACAACCCCACCCCCCGTCCCCAGGAAGTCATTTTGTTGCTTTAGGAAAACCAAAAGTTAGGTGATAAACTAGTGGTTTTAATATGATACAGTGGAGGTATTATAATGGTTATTTTACAATTATAAATAAATAATTTTGAGATAAATTGAAGGCTGTTCTACTTTCTCTGTGAGTAATATATACATTAGAGTAGTATAGATATTTTTGACATAGATTCAAGGCAATTTCAATTTCTCTGTAATATAGATATATTTGAAATATACTTGAAATATTTTGATAGAGCTTATGAAATATGTTATAAAATTTTGTAATACTTAAAATTCTTTGTAAAGAGAAATGAGTAAGATAAAAAAATCATGAAAGTGACATCAATTATATTTTTCTTGGCAGATTTGTTATATTAATACATGAATAAATTTTTGTATTCCATTATTCATCTCCATATTTTACCCCTTTTCAATGTGTAAGTTTTTATTTGAATTAGATAATAGGCTATAAATAGGTTTGACTTTTGAATATGTAAACAGAATTATATTTTCAACATAATGAAAATGAGAAAAGTTTTCTTGGACATTTTCAGATAAAGAAAATAATTATTCCATGTATTTTTAATGAAAATATTATTTTAAAATAAAATGTTTTTTTAAATCCTGTTGTCATATAGAATAGAGGTAGGTACAATATGACAAAAATAAAATGTATAGAATAATTTTGTGCAAAGGTATAATCTTTGCATGTTTTGAGTATTATTTTGAACTTTACACTTTTTTCCTAAATAGATGTATAGAAAAAAACTGATTTGTGAAAATATTTTCATTCTGGGACAAGAGTTCCACAAATTTCTACTCACCTAATTGACAATATATAAATCATATTTCACCATCTAATTGAGTGAATCGCATTGTGCTGTAAGAACTGATTTTCTATACGGTTGGTGCAAACTTCAGAGTTACATGTTCACCTAACTTTAAGAGGACTTATTTGAAATAATGCTATAGTAAAATTGATTTATATCTTATATCATTTTGCATATATATCAAAGATTTAAGCCTTCCAAGAGAATAAAAAGTAAAGCCTATGAGAATGAAATTTTTTTGTCCTAAAAAGTAGAAAGAATCCTATATATATGCTATTCAGTTATTACTCTGTGCTAGTTTCAGATCCAACTCTGACCTTAATTTCATGCTGACTGCTTCAGTTCTGCTTTGTACACAGAAGTGATAAAATATCTTCAGTGAGTGAATATATCATGTTTACACAACAGTTGAGTTATTTGGAGTGATTTAATTTGTTAAGAATGCAACAATATGAAACTGTCATTCACTTGAAGCACTCTTGGAAACTTGTCTTCTATTGTGATAAATTGTGTCTCTCTGATACAAGCGGAAGTTTAATCCCCTTTAGGATTCCCTTTGTAGTTTCCTAATGAAGATTTGTATTCAGAGCCATTTCAGATAGTGTAAAACTTTTTTTTTCTTTTACCTGAATTTTATTTTGTTAATGTGAAAATCAACATTTTCCTGCAAAGCCAATTTACTGAATATTAGAAGGATTTACATTGTTCATTAATATTAAAGTCACTAGTCTTTGGAAGCAAAATTATGACAAACTTCAAGTTTATTTGGGCTACTTTTAAGTTATATGAAGCATACTATGTTAGGATTCCATTGTAGCAAAAGCTGCTTTAGTAAATTAAATTTTTTTTAACATTTATTTATTTTGAGAGACAGAGACAGAGCACAAGTGGGGGAGGGGCAGACACACACACACACACACACACACACACACACACACGCACAAAATCTAAAGCAGGCTCCAGGCTCTGAGCTGTCAGCACAGAGCTTGATGTGGGGTTCAAACCCATGAACTGTGAGATCATGACCTGAGCCAAAGTCAGATGCTTACCTGACTGAGCCACCCATGTCCCATTAAATTAAATTTTCTGAACAATCTATTTAAAAAACTCAAATTGTTGCTCTAACAATAACTTATCAAGTTTTGTTGTTGTTGTTGTTGTTGTTGTTGTTTAGCAAGAATATATAAATATGGCACGATGAAAGTTCAAAGGAGGAATTGTTTAGTGTAATGTCTCTGCTGTGGTGTGGCAAAATTTCAGAAAGGAAGTGGCATATCTGGAATGAAAGTTAGCCATTTTATCTGCTATTATCCATCAGGGGTTAGGGGGTTATTTATTTATTTATTTTTAGCAATGAAGAATACTTAAATATCTGATGAATTTTATAGGTTGTTGGGAACAAAAGCATTATTATGGGCTTCCTGCCACTATTAAGGACAACATGAAAATAAGCATTCTGTTAGACTTTTGAAAAGAAATTAATGTGATACATGGTGAGAGAATTGGAAATTAGTTGGTGTGGAGAAAATAAATGACTTTTTTTTCTGTAATGGGAGCAAATGGGGGCATATTAGTGCCATCTGTAATGGGAGCAAATGGGAGCAAATGGGGGCATATTAGTGCCATCAGAGTACAAAGACAACTCTAGGATGTCATATAGGCCACTTAACAAAGAAACATAAAAGCATGTCTAATGGTAATTTTAAAATGGCAACACCTTAGAGGAGGAGCTAAGATGGTGGCATAGTAGGAGGACTGTAGGCTTGCCTCATCCCTTGAACACAAATAGATAACTATCAAATCATTCTGAATACCCCAAAAAATCTCCCTGAGGACTGAGAGAATAAGCTGCACAACTAGAGAGAGAGAAGAGGCCACATCAAGGAAGGTAGGAAGTACGGAGATGTGGTTTGGGGAAAAAATGGATCCCAGGTGCTGTGGAGGTGAGAGAGCCCTGGCTGTGGAGAACTCAGGCAGACAGAGTGGAGTGAACACGGATAAGCACAAGGAGAACACTTCCCCAAAGATCTTGGCTGGGAAGATGAGAGGAGCTGTTTTTTGTTTTTGTTTTTGTTTTTTGAGTTTTTGCAACCTGCGGGGCTCAAAAATTGGAATTTTAGAGGTCTTCAGGCTTAGTTGGGATAGAGACCTGAGAGTGCTGCCTGACTCTTGGAGAGAAGGCAGGCAGAAAACCCTGGAGCAGACTGTGTGATCTCAAGATCACCTAGAGGGCATGGGGAGAGATTGTTCGTATTTCTTAGAGAAAATCTGTGAGAGGTGGCATTGCCTCTCCAGGGACAAAAGAACTGGTGGGGGACATTTCACTTTCCCATTTTACTCAGCATAGGCACAGAGACACCTACTGAGAGCGGCTAATCAGGACACTGGCTATAGCCTGCTTTGCTCCAAATCCCAAGGCCCTGCACTCTGGCACGACCACCCTTCTGGGTCAAACCTGCATCAGTCACAACACAGCAAGACCCTGTCCCAGAAGACCAGTGCAGGTCCCTACCACACCAGGACCCTAAAGTTTGGAGTCTTAAGAGTCAGCAGGCTTGTCTAGGATGGAGCCCAAAATGCACTGCACTATTCCTGGCAGGGAAGAAACCTAGAGACAGTGTGAAAACAGCTTTCTCAAAAATGCATACACCAGGTCTACTGACCATAGGGTTCTGCAGAATTTCGGTTCTAGTGGCAGTAACATCAAGTTTCATTTAACAAGCAGACCAGAGCAAGCCTAGTTAAAACTTGCCACACTCTGGTCAAGGTACAAATACTGCCCGCTGTAGACAAGGAGAAACTCTGCAGATGACACACCTGAGGGATAGAGCTGCCAAAACACTGCAGGAGAGTGCACGCAGCATACACCAGACACACTTCCTGAAGTGCCAGGCCATGGACGTTATATGACCTCTTCTTCATAAAGCCATTACCCTTGGGAGCAGGAAACATAACATGATTTTCTAACACACAGAAGATGACAGAGACCTAGACAAAATGCCAACATGGAGGAATTCATCCCCAAAGAAAGAACACAGTCAGAGATCTAATTGAAACAGATATAAATAATATATGCTTGTTGCTGAATTTAAAGCAACAATCATTAGGGTATTATCAGGGCTTAAGAAAAGCATTGAAGACATTAGGGAAATCCTTACATCAGAGATAAAAGACCTAAAACCCAATCACACAGAAATGAAAAATGCAATAACAGATTTCAAAATTGTATGTAGTGACCACAAGGCTGAAAGGAGCAGAGGAATGAATAAGTGATATAGAAGAAAGAATTTGGAAAATAATGAAGATGAACAAAAGAAAGAAGAAAGATCATGAGAGTAGATTTAGGGAATTCACTAACTCTATCAAAATGTAATAACATTCATATCATAGGAATCCCAGAAGTAGAAAGAGAAAAGCAGGCAAAAGGTTTATTTGAGGAAAATAGTTGAAAACTTCCCTATCTGGAGAAGAAAGCACACATCCTAATCCAGGAGGTACAGAGAACTCCTGTTAAAATCAGCAAAAGGATGCCAACCACCATCAAAACATATTGTAGTTAACTTTGCAAAATGTAGTGATAAAGAAAAAAATCCTAAAAGCAACAAGACAAAAGAAGTCCCTAACTTACAAGGGAAGACCCATAAGGCTAGCAGCAGATCTCTCCACAGAAACTTGGCAAGCCAGATGGGAGTAGCATGATATATTCAATGTGCTGAATGGGAAGAATCTGTGGCCAAGAATACTCTAACCAGCAAAGCTATTATTCAGAATAGAAGATACGATAGTTTCCCAGACAAACATAAATGAAAGTTAATGACCACTAAACCAGCCCTGCAAGAAATATTAAAGGGGACTATCTGGGAAGGAAAGACCAAAAGTGACAAAGACCAGAAAGGAATGGAAAAAATATCCAGAAATAACAATAAAACAAGTAATAAAGCAGCATTAAATACATATCTATCAATAATTACCCTGGATGTAAATGGACTAAATGCTTCAATCAAAAAACATAGGGTGTCAGAATGGAGGAAAAACACACAAACAAACAAACAAACAAAAAAACAAGACTCATGTATATGCTTCCAACAAGAAACTAATTTTAGACCTAGACAACTGCAGATTGAAAGTGAGGGGATGGACAAACATTTATCATGAAATGGACATCAAAAGGAAGCCAGAATAGTTATACTTATATCAGACAAACTAAACTGCAAGCCAAAGACTGTAACAAGAGATAGAGAAGGGCACTATATCATAATAAAGTGGACAATCCAACAAGAACATCTACAATTATAGATATTTATGCCCCCAACCTAGGAATACCCAAATATGTAAAATAATAACAAACATAAAAGAAGTCATAGATAATAATGCAAAAACAGTAGGGGACTTTAACACCATACTTAAAGCAATGGGCAGATCATCGAAGCAGAAAATCAACACGGAAACAATGGCTTTGAATGACACACTGGACCAGATGGACTTAACAGATATATTCAGAACATGTTATCCCAGCAGAATACACATTCTTTTCACATGCATATGGGACATTCTCCAGAATAGATTACATAATGAGTCACAAATGAGGCCTGAAGTACAAGGAGAATGAGATCATACCATACATCTTTTCTATCACAGCACAGTAGGAAATTTGAAGTCCACCACAAGAAAAATTTGGAAAGATCTTATATGCTTGGAAGTTAAAGAACATCCCACTAAATAATGAATAGGTCAACCAGGACATTAAAGAAGGGATTTTAAAAAAATACATGGAAACAAATGAAAAGGAAAACATCATGGTCCAAAACCTTTGGGATGCAGCAAAATGGTCGTAAGTGGGAAATGTATAGCAATACAGGTTTATATCAAGAAGCAAGAAAAGTCTCAAATAAACAACCTAACCTTACACCTAAAGGACGTAGAAAAAGAACAACAAATGAAGACTAAAGCCAGCAGAAGAAGCAGAATAATAAAGACTACAGTAGAATAAATGATATAGAAACTACAAAAACAACAGAGCAGATCAATGCAACCAGGAGCTGTTTCTTTGAAAAAAAATAAAATAAAATTGGTAAGCTCCTAGAGCCAGACATATAGAAAAGAAAAGAGAAAGGATCCAAATGAATAAAATCACGAATGAGAGAGGAGAGATCACAACCAACATGACAGAAATGCAGACAATTATTATTTTTTTTAAATATATGAAATTTATTGTCAAATTGGTTTCCATATAACACCCAGTGCTCATCCCAAAAGATGCCCTCTTCAATACCCATCACCCACCCCCCCCCACCAGCCCTCAGTTTGTTCTCAGTTTTTAAGAGTCTCTTATGCTTTGGCTCTCTCCTACTCTAACCTCTCTCTCCCTTTTTTTTTTCCTTCCCCTCCCCCATGGGTTCCTGTTAAGTTTCTCAGGATCCACATAAGAGTGAAAACATACGGTATCTGTCTTTCTCTGTATGGCTTATTTCACTTAGCATCACACTCTCCAGTTCCATCCACGTTGCTACAAAGGGCCATATTTCGTTCTTTCTCATTGCCATGTAGTACTCTATTGTGTATATAAACCACAATTTCTTTATCCATTCATCAGTTGATGGACATTTAGGCTCTTTCCATAATTTGGCTATTGTTGAGAGTGCTGCTATAAACATTGGGGTACAAGTGCCCCTCTTCATCAGTACTCCTGTATCCCTTGGGTAAATTCCTAGCAGTGCTACTGCTGTGTCATAGGGTAGGTCTATTTTTAATTTTCTGAGGAACCTCCACACTGTTTTCCAGAGAGGCTGCACCACTTTGCATTCCCACCAACAGTGCAAGAGGCTTCCTGTTTTTCCACATCCTCTCCAGCATCTATAGTCTCCTGATTTGTTCATTTTGGCCACTCTGACTGGCGTGAGGTGATATCTGAGTGTGGTTTTGATTTGTATTTCCCTGATGAGGAGCAACGTTGAGCATCTTTTCATGTGCCTGTTGGCCATCCGGATGTCTTCTTTAGACAAGTGTCTGTTCATGTCCATTTCTTCCCTGGATTATTTGTTTTTCGGGTGTGGAGTTTGGTGAGCTCTTTATAGATTTTGGATACTAGCCCTTTGTCCGATATGTCATTTGTAAATATCTTTTCCCATTCCGTTGGTTGCCTTTTAGTTTTGTTGATTGTTTCCTTTGCTGTGCAGAAGCTTTTTATCTTCATGAAGTCCCAATAGTTCATTTTTGCTTTTAATTCCCTTGCCTTTGGGGTTGTGTCAAGTAAGAAATTGCTACGGCTGAGGTCAGAGAGGTTTTTTCCTGTTTTCTCCTCTAGGGTTTTGATGGTTTCCTGTCTCACATTATGAAAAATTGCATGCTAACCAAGTGGAAAATCTGGAAGAAATGGATAAATTCCTAGAAATATATAAATGATCAAAACTGAAACAAGAAGAAATAGAAAACTCAAACAGACTGATCACCAGCAAAGTAATTGAATCAGTAATCAAAAATCTCTGAGCAAACAAGAGTCCAGGGCCAGATAGCTTCACAGGGGAATTCTACCAAACTTTTGAAGAAGAGTTAGTATCTATTCTTCTCAAACTATTCCAAAAAATAGGAATGGAAGAAAAACTTACAAGCTCATTTTATGAAGCCAGCATTACCCTGATACCAAAAACAGACAAAGACTCCACTAAAAAAGAGATCTATAGGCCAATATCTCTGATGAACATGGATGCGAAAATTCTCAGCAAAATACTAGCAAAACAAATCCAACAGTACATTAAAAGAATCCCCACGATCAAGTGAGATTTATTCCTGGGTTGCAAGGGTGCTTCCATATTCACAAATCAGTCAACATGATACACCACATTAATAAAAGGGTAAGAATTATATAATCCTCCCAATAAATGTAGAAAAAGAATTTGTCAAAGTACAACATCCATTCATGATTAAAAACAAAAACAAAAAACCCTCAACAAAAGGTTAGAAGGACCAAACCTCAACATAATAAAGGCCATATATGAAACAAACAAACAAACCAACAAACAAAAAAAACAACAAGCTAGTACCATCCTCAGTGGGGAAAAGCTGAGAGCTTTTGCTCTCCAGTCAGGAACAAGACAAGGATGTCTACTTTTACCACTGCTATTTAACATAGCCCTAGCTTCAGCAGCCAGACAACAAAGAAATAAAGTATCCAAATCAGTAAGGGAGAAGTCAAACTTTTGCTGTTTGCAAACAACATGATACTCTATGTAGAAAACCTGAAAGACTCCACTAAAAAATTGCTAGAACTAATACATTAATTCAGTAAAGTCACAGGATACAAAATCAATGTACAGAAATGTGTTGCATTTCTTCTTTTTAAAATTCTATTTATTTATTTTGAAAGAGAGAAAGAGAAAGGAGGAGAGAACCTCAAGCAACACTGAGCCCGATGTGGGGCTCGGTCACATGAACTGTGAGATCATGACTGAGCTGAAAGTCAGACACTTAACTAACTGAGACACCCAGGCACCCCATCTATTGCATTTCTATATACTAATAATGAAGCAGCAAAAAGAGAAATCAAGGAATCAATTGCATTACAGTTGCACCCAAACCATGAGATACCTAGGAGCAAACCTAACCAAAGAGGTGAAAGATGTGTGCTCTGAAAACTGTAGAACACTTATGAAAGAAATTAAAGACAATATAAAGAAATGGAAAAGCCTTACATACTCATGGATTGCAAGAACAAGTATTATAAAATGTCTGTCCTACCCAAAGCAATATATTCATATAATGCAATCCCTATCAAAATAACATCAGCATTTTTCAGAGCTAGAACAAACAATCCTAAAATTTGTATGGAACCACAGAAGACCCTGAGTAGCCAAAGCAGTCTTGAAAAAGAAAGCAAACCTGGAGGCATTACAATTCTGGACTTCAATTTATATCACAAAGCTGTGGTGATCAAAACTGTGTGGTACTGGCACAAAACCAGACACATTGACCAATAGGACAGAATACAAATTCCGGAAACGGATCCACACTAATCTTCGACAAAGCAGGAAAGAATATTCAGTGGAAAAGAGACTGTCTCTTCACCAAATGCTATATGATTTTACTCATATGTGGAATTTAAGAAAACAAATGAGCATATGAAATGAGAGAGAGAGAGAGAGAAATCAGAAAACAGACTCTTAACTATAGAGAACAAACTGAGGGTTACTGGGGGAGGCAGGCAGGGGGATGGGTTAAGTGGGTGATGGGTTGAGGAGGGCACTTGCTCTGATGTGCTCTGGCTGTTGTATGTAACATTGAATCACTAAATTTTAACGTCTGAAACCTGTATTACACTATATGTTAACTAACTGGAATTTAAATGCAAACTTAAAAGAAAAAAATGATAATACCTTATACCTTTGTTATAGAGTGGATCCCCCCACTTCCTATTCTTCCTCGTTTAAATTATTTATTTTCTTGTATAAAAATATTTGTTACAGAAAGGAATAATATTATATTAAAATGTTCATAATTTATTCACTAAGGGAAATAACTGATAGTCTATTAATACATAAATTTCTACATCTTTGTAGTATGTGCATGAGCATGTAAATGTGTGTTATATGGGTATACTAAAATATGGTTGTACTCTCATACTCTTTGTAACCTGCTTTTTCACTTAAAAAGGAAAATACATTCATTTGATTTAAGAATACATTATCTTAGACTTTGAACTTGGAGTCTCAAGTGTTATAACAAACACTAAAATTTTACTCATTTTATGAGAAAGTATAAAAATATTAATAAAATTGATATCAATTTAGTTTATTATAAAAATGAAATTTTAGATCCTCTTATGAATTTATTCCAGAATATAACCTATCACTAGATAAAAGCTAAGACTGCGATACATTTTTCATTGTATGAATATTTAGAAAAGCTGTTTCTGTAAATTTCTGAGTATACAATATTTCAGGTATCTGGAAATTATACTTGATTGATTGCATATTCTTTTGACTTTTAAATCTTTCTTTCAAACATGTAATTTTGCAATGTTAACAAATACATTTCAAATGAATATGGTATAAATGAGCAAAAAACCATAGAAGGGTAATTGCCTAGATTGGGCCAACGTGGTAGCTCAAGGAACATGTCTATTTGTTGCCCCTTGCTCAGATCCAAGGTGAGCCCGGGGTGCTGCTGCTTTGGAATACTTTATAGCTATTACATAGAAGCCTTGATAATCCTCCATATTTGGTGTTCCAACCAGCATTGTCCCTTACTAGCCAGTAGCCAGACCTTGAAGTGGATGTGACATAAAAGAAACCTTCACTCTGCAGCTCTTGCCTGTTTCATGTCTTTCCTGGGTTTGTTCATAGACCCAATCCCTTACATTTACTTGATTCTTTATTTGTTTTCATGTTGGACCTAATTTCACCTAGTTCAGAGATTCTGAATTCACTTTTCAGCTATCTAAAGTTATTGTTAATCAGTCAGCTCCATGTATTTCTTCTCATAACTCTGGCTCTCAAATTTCCAGATTGCGTCGAAGGCAAGTTCTAACCTCAGTTACTATTTGTACTTTTAAAAATTGCCTTTTAGACATTTCCCTAGAAATAGAAGAGCAATGTTGTTGATATATTTATATTGTATAAAACTTGGTTGGAATTACCTTTATATATTCATATAGATATTCATATTCATAAACACACATTCACAGCAAAACTGACTAGAGGCATTATTCTCTCTTTTTTTGAAGGTTTATTTATTCATTTTGAGAGAGAGCACGAGTTGAGGGAAGAAGCAGAGGGAGAGGGAAAGAGAGAATCCCATGCAGGCTCTGTGCTGTGAGTGAGACCATGACCTGAGCTGAAATCAAGAGCTGGACACTTAACCAAATGAGCCACTCAGGCGCCCTTAGAGGTATTATTCTCTCATTCAAGATTATTTTATTATGGAAGTTTTTGACTCCAAAGTAAAATTATTTTATTTCAACTCCCAAATTCTGACATTCCTTCTGTTCTCTTCTATATTTTTCTACATTGCATTCACTATCACCTACCATGTTATTTATAATATATAATTCTACTTATTTAAATATAATTAATAATATATACATATAACATACAGATAAATACTTTGTATATGTCTCTCTATATTTATTATCTGTCATCTCTCACTAAAATGTAAGTTCCATGGAAAAAGTGGATTTTTTCTATCGTAGTCTTAGTTCCTAGAGTAGTAATTTAGTTCCCAGAGTAGCAAAGCATATGCACTTGATACATATTTGTTAAATGAATTAGTGAACATATTAATAATTGTCTCTCTCTTAAGGTTTTGTTTTAGCTTTTTTTAAGTATTGAATGTTCAAGGAGAAAGTAACTTTTGAATTTTGAATGAGTAAAAAATAGAACTCTTGACTTGATATTATTAGCACCAGCAAATCAGAAAGAAATTGATAGTAGGTCAGCTCTGTAGAATGTTTTCAATCCACAGTATTAGCATACAAGATGAAAAATAAGGTGGAAGAATTTTTCTATCATTGTTCTAAATTTAGCGAAGCACACCTCAGAGGGAAAAAAGACAGGGAAAAGGGTATAAAAGGCAATCACTTCAAAAGTCTGAATCGTTAAGGATATTTTCTCTTACCTTTAAAAATACAATACAGAGAGTTTTAAACCTCTCAAACCTCATATTAATATGTTCAGTATTACTAAAAAACATGGTATCAATGCCAAACCATTCATCCATCCAGTTAAATATGGTATAACTTAAACAAGAAGAATATAACACTGCTCACATTACTCTAAGAGATTACCCAAGCATTTACAGTTGTAAAACAATTCCAATATAAAATAGAAATAGAGGATAGAACCTGGAGAATCTCATGCATGTGCCCCAGGAAGACAAAACTTAAGGAGTGAGACTGATTTCCCATGGGAAACTGATAGTGTTGGAATTTTCTTGGATGATGGGAGGTTGAACAGAGGTATCAACCTTGGGAAGTTTTGCCAGAGTTATGAATGGGAGATGATCTGGGTTACACTGGTTCCATGAATTGGGCTAAATTGAACTTTGTTTGTGTGCCTGGACTGATTCTGTCCACTCAGGAAATTTTCAAGGCTGGTCTCCATTTGGCTTTTTATTTTAACTGACTCTAACTGAACCCTACCCTGTTTGTGTTCCCTGCCCATAGATCTGACCTATCCCAAATGCTCAACAGATTCCTCTGTAACTTGCTACAGTTTGCTTGTCTTGAATTACAATTCCTCTGCTATTCCCAAATAAATTCGTCTTTTTGAGCTGGCCTCAGTTTACCTCTTTACTTAGATTAACATAGTCTCTACAGGGAAATACTGGTCCTATTAACTATTATCAAAATAGCTTGAGGAGTGGAGATAGATACTGTAATTACATTCTTTATCTCACATTTATCTTAGCAGGTAAAAATAGACCAACATTAGCTATCAAATCATACCATTCTTTAATGATAACATTGGTTAAATGTGAAGCCACATTATACAAGGATTGACACACCTAATAATATATAGGTTCTATATAAGAGTCTTATATGATTACTTGCTTTTCTTCACATATCTCACCAGAGTCAATCTTTCAACTTTTATTCTCTTTTAAGGTGCATTGTGTAAGCAGCTGTACAATTAGGATTTGACATTTAAATTCAGCTCCTCAAAATATAGTCAATAATATTTCACCATTGCACACTTTTAGCAGTTGTCTGTTGCATAATCAGCATGAGATCTAACAAAACTGTGTACCAAAGAAACTCAAAGACATCTGCCTAACTGCTTTATTGAATGTTTGAGCAATTCTGTGGAAGCTTTGCCCACATCACCTGTGGTGGAACAGATGTGGCTACTGTGTGAAGCATATATTTAGGGTTATAGAATACCTGCAAGAAAGAAATTCTAAATGCAGAAACATATATTTTAGCTTATGAAAGGGGCCTCAAGGGAATTAAATTACCTTCTCTTATTACACAGTTATAGGCTGAAAAGTTCATACCATGCAAGACAGATCCTGCTGAATAAGGATTTTATATTGAAGAGCATGCATAAATTATAGTTTTAAAATTTCTTATTTTTAAAAAACACTAAAACTCTATTTTAGGTATAAAACTGAAAATCACAATGAATAAAATTTTTGTGAGGGGTTCATTTCAGTTTTATTTTAGTTTTTATTTTTTTATTTAAATATTTTTTTAAATGTTTATTTATTTTTGAGAGGGAAACAGAGTGTAAGTGGGGGAGGGGCAAAGAGAGAAAGGGAGACACAGAAACCAAAGCAGGCTCCAGGCTCTCAGCTGTCAGCACAGAGCCCAACATGGGGCTCAAACCCACGAATTGAGAGATCATGACCTGAGCCAAAGTTGGGTGCTCTACCCACTGAGCCACCCAGGTGCCCAATTTTAGTTTTTATTTAAACGAATCCTTATCAAGAGAGATTTTTAGGGAATTATGGAAAGTGTATTTTGTAATATTTTAAGTAATTAAAGTTTACAACAGCTCGTTAGTACTTCTATGAAAGGATGAGGTAGTAGAAAAAGTAAAAGTTATAAAAATGACATAAGAGTGCAGGAGAAGGATTCTGTCACAGTGGGACCCTTATCTTCCACCCCTGTCGTATATAGAGGAGAGACTGCAGATAGACCATACTCTCAACCACTGTGAATCTGACAAGAAGTACATATGAAGCATATGCTCGTTACTGTGTAAGAAAATACAATAAAATTTAGAAGAGAAAAGTATCCATATACCAATGGCATCCAATTTTTCATTAGGATCATTTACCTCCTTACACTTTAAAAAGAGATTTATTCCAGTATAATTGGATTTACAGGATAAAGGTAAGGCAATGATCATGAAATTTTAAAAACATTTAAGAATTTATATGGAAATATATGGATGAGGTAGATATTAATATGTCCAAACTTTATTAACTTTATAATTTCATAGAGAGCTACCAGCCCTTAGATAAAATTTTGTTAACCTTGTAATTTCTTAGAGAGCTACCAACGCTTAAAGCTCCATGACTTTCAATTTGTCTTTCCTCCACCCAATCAGTAGTAAGACTGGACATAAATCAACATTAGATACCAATCTTAAATGAGGATTAATTAAATTAAAATTTTAATTAATAATTAAAATTTAATTAAAAAGAATGATTTAAACATAATTCAGTGTATACATTATTTGGTTATGATAAAATCAGCGATTAACCTTTTGAATTAAATATTCATATTGTTCGTATCTCATAATTTACCACACCTCTGAAATCTCAAATATCTTAGCCTTTGTAATTTTTATTAAACCTATTATATCCTGGGGTGCCTGTGTGACTTAGTCACTTAAGCGACGAACTTCTGCTCACGTCATGGTCCATGGGTTGAGCCCTTTGTTGGGCTCTGTGCTGACAGCTCAGAGACTGGAGCCTGGTTTGGATTCTCAAAAATGAGTAAACATTAAACAAACAAACAAACAAACAAACAAACAAAAAACCTATATTTCCTCCTTTCATGGGGAACTGACAAAAGAGTTTATTTAAAAAGATGTGACCAGATGTCTAGTTGTCTAGCAGTCTCTTTTGTCATGTTTTTCGGGTTGTGTTATTTGGAATTTCTTATAATGGTTCACTTAACTTCTTTGTTGAATTGATTGTTGTTTCTAAAGTTTATTTATTTGAGAGAGAGAGAGGGAGGGGCAGAGAGAGAGGGAGACAGAGGATCCGAAGCAGGCTTTTTGCTGACAGCAGAGAGCCTGATGTGGGACTTGAACTCAGGAACTGGGAGATCATGAGCTGAGCCAAAGTCAGATGCTTAACCGACTGAGCCACCCAGGTGGCCTTAATTGTTCTTTCTAAAGCCATTATATTTTTCTGTTGGGTTTACTTCAAGGAACTTCCAGAGCCAGGGAGTAGCTCTGACTCTTTCTTTTTTCTTTTTGTCCTTCTCCTTGTTTGTTTCCTCCTGTTGTCTCTTGTTTTATGTCCCCCTTAGCACTGCACACATTCTGTCTTCTGTCTTTCTCTCCTTTTTGTTTTCTTAATCCTGCAAGGTAGAAATGCTTATGCACTTTTTCTACAGAAATCCAAATTATTTTGAAAGGAAAGACCTAACAAGTGGCAAATCAATCTGCATACCAGTTGGCCAGATTACAAACCCTCCATGTTGAAATCTAGAACATGGGTTCCCTGAAAGAAGTAATAGGTCTTAATAGGTCTTAATCTTTGTACTTTGTGACTAATATAAGATATATATATATATTATATAATATAAATATTATAAATATATATTATAGATATATATAATATAATATAAATATAAATATTATATATATTATAAGTGTGTGTGTGTGTATATATATATATATATATTTATATATATCAGATACTCATTTAGTAATTTGAACCTAGACCTGTTTTATTTAATATGCTGCCTTAGGGGACAGAAAGGAAAAATGGAGGTGAACGATATTGTAAAAAAGAAAAATAAACAGAACCTTGGGATTGATAAAATATTAAAGAGCAGAGAGTCAAGAGAATCAATACTTTGGGGGCCTGACTACTAGAAGCAAGGTGGTTTGATGAACAGTGATAATGTATGTAGGGAGGAGGGATTGTAAGTGTGCTTTAGAATTTTTGAAACTAAGTTTAAATGGAAAACATTCAGAAGTATTTTGCAGATTGAAACCTATTCAGAGATCAAAAACTAAGGGTGGGTGTGAGTGAAACTATATTGTATAAATGTTTGAAATACTGATTTTATTCAATTTTAAAGTATGCTGAGTTATGTACAGTTATAAATGCAGTTTATTCATATTACTTTGGGAAGGATAGCTTCTCTGTTATTTGTTAATTTTTTTTAATGTTTTTATTTATTTTTGAGACAGAGAGAGACAGAGCATTAGCAGGGGAGGGGAAGAGAGAGAGGAGACACAGAATCTGAAGCAGGCTCCGGGCTCTGAGTTGTCAACACAGAGCCCGACGCGGGGCTCGAACTCATGGACTGTGAGATCATGATCTGAGCTGAAGTCGGAGGCTCAACCGACTGAGCCACCCAGGCACCCCAACTTCCCTGTTATATGTGTACATGGACCATTTGTGGAACAATGATCATGTTGTTTCAAACCAAAAGGATCACTAAATGACTTTTGAAGAGTATTTAACCTTCCTCTATTAGAAATAGTAACAGACTTTCTTAATTTCTCACAATTATATTTTTACATTTTAGATCCTTTTTTTGAAATTGTGAAAGGTTACCTACAATAAAATTTAATGAAATAAATAAAGCAGAGGGGAGTCACAGCCTTCATATTTAAAGTTTATTAAGCATATTCAGGGGTACCTGGGTGGCTCAGTCAGTTAATCATCTGACTTTGGCTCAGGTCATGATCTTGCGGGTTCATGAATTCTAGTCCTGCACCGGGCTCTGTGCTGACAGCTCAGAGCCTGAAGCCTGCTTCAGATTCTGTGTCGCCCTCTCTGTCCCTACACCCACTCATGCTCTGTCTCTCTCTCTCTCTCTCTCTCTCTCAAAAATAAATTAAAAAAACATTAAAAAATAAAGTTTCTTAAGCATATTCAAATTTTTATTATTTTATAGTATAAATAATAATGTGCATTGATGTTTTGGTCTTAGTATTTTTCTTCTGTTTTAGGTAACATATACTCCATTCATCAAACAACAAATAATACCCATTTCAATTTATTATTCATGGTAACTCATGCCTCTGAATATTAAAGAAATCAATACGCATATCTGTGGGGAAATGGCAGTTGTGGCAATGGTGGCAGAGTCATATTTTGTAAGGCTTTTTGGAATATTAAAATCAACTTTCAGATTTCTTATAGAAACTTTAAAAAATTGTTTATGATAGGGGCGCCTAGGTGGTCAGGTGGTTAAGTGTATGACTTCGGCTCAGGTCATGATCACCTTTTGTGGGTTCGAGCCCCATGTCGGGCCCTGTGCTGTCAGCTCAGAGCCTGGAGCCTGCTTCGGATTCTGTGTCTCCTTCTCTTTCTGTCCTTCCCCTCACTTGTGCTCTGTCTCTCTCTGTCTCTCAAAAATAAATAAATGTATACAAAAAAATTATTCATGATAAATTGGAATCATTCTATTTAATTAAATTCTATCTATACCTTTAGGAAATTTTAAAAAATCGAATTTTGACATGAATGTTAAATATCAGCTAAATGGCTACCATTTTTCAAAATCAATTTTGCTTTATTTATTTATATGCAATGTTTTGGAATATTGGCTATGACTTATCAATCATCCACACTTATATAAAATATGCAGGGTTGGAATACTAAATGAGTATGTTCCAAGCACAAAGACTGCATTTCAAAATAATTTTTCATCTATTCTCCTTCATACTTTATTTAATCTCATCACTGACTCCTTAAGTGTTACCTCTTAAGTATATACTATATATTTTTCATTCTTACCTATATCAATCTATTGTCTTCTCCAATTGGCTAATCTAATAGCCTATGAACTCACTTAACTCTGGGCCCCATCTTATACCACCTTGTAGATGCTACTTTTAGGCAAAAGACTTGAGCCCCACATTGGCCTGGGACTCTCCCCAGATTCTCCAGGGGTTTCTCGGGAGTTGCTCTTGGTGGACCAACTCTGGTACTACTTGGGGAACTGATGACCTCTAGCCAAAGTTACTTCTTGATGAGAATCTGAAGCCCCAGGGGGAACCCACCATACTGCCTGCCCTTGCTGGAAGGGCAACAGGGAAAAATGTGAGGCACTTTCATTGGATGGGGGCCAGCAGCTTGGGTGGGTGAAAGAATTTACCTGAGACAGAGAGAAAGAGGTAGAAGTTTATTGAATACAATGCGAGGGAGTGGTGGACGGGACAGTCAGGAATGACTGTCTGGGACAAGACAGTGCTGAGGGGCCACAGTTACATGGTGGGATGAGGGAGCATGGGGATGTATGGAATTTTTCTCTTTTGGTAATCTTAGTAACTGTGCCTGGTTGTAACTGGTCAGTTAGAGCCTATGGCTATTTTGAAGTGGGTCATTTGATGAGCCTGTTTTCATTCATCTTGGTGGTCGCTGTGGGATCTTCTGCCTTGCTTAAGTTTCCATTGCTCAAGCCTGTTGCTTAAAAGCAGTCTCTACACATATATTATCTAAATTTATATTTTTCAGCACGCACATTATATTGTGTCAGAGTCAAATCCTTTCCCCCTTCATCCTGTACTCAAAACTTAAAAACCTTCAGTGGATGCCTATTCTTAGAATACAAACTAGCACTTTTAACATGAAGTTGACAAGGACCTGTGTGATTCGATTCTTCCCTCACCAGCCTCATCTAGATTCTCTGCACTGTTTCTCCACATGGAAGAGAAAATAGTAGGAGTCTTCTGACCTAGACCTTGTTATGTAAAGGAAAAAAGATATATATACTGGACACTTGTTAAAAACATCAAGGAAGAATTCATTCAAGACTATTATAATAGAAGAAAGAGATTGAACTCAATTAAGTTGAAACAAAAGGTGAAAGAATTTTGAAACCCTGGGGTGAGCTAGTAGTGAAGTATTAGAGGATGTTCAGGGGGAGGTTGGTCAATGTGATTAGGCCATCTGTGTTTTCTAATTGTGGCTTATTGAAGTTATACTCCTGCCCATCCACAGAGAGTAGGAGACTTGGAGCCTTACTTTTTTTGATGGTTACATTTCAAAGAGATAGCTTCCAGGTTCTTGAGAAAGGCATTCAGAGGCTGTATAAGATTTACATCACAAAGGAGTAGAAAAAGAATTTACAGTTGCTAGTTTTCTAAAGTAAATGCTGTATAAAGAGACATCAGGGGCCTATCACCAGGAATAAGCCTGTCTAAAGTTTAGTCAAGCATATCTTGGTCAAATAGAAGATTTGGAATTTGGAAATCCCCCTCTCTACAAAGTCTGCTTTGAAAATTATTCCCTTGCTGTGGAGTTACTAGGATTTTAAAACTGATCAAAAGTATTATTTTACTTGATGGTACCTGACTTCTGCTTTCTCAGGGATAACAAGAAAAAACACAATGATTTAAGAGAGTTAAATCACAGCGATAATGAATAAACTCTGGAGACATTGCTTAATATAGAGTCTTAGAGCTCAGCTTCTGATGTTGGACATTGTATGAATAGCACTTCTGCTTTCTTTCTCCAGTCTTTCCTTACCTAGTTTCTTTACCTGTAAAATGGAAATAATAATAGTGAGGTGTCTAAATGTGGTGTCCCAATCAGATGGGGGGCCCCAAATGTGGGGTGACGATTAGGTGAAAGCTGGTGTCTTGGGCAGTGAATTCACCTGAGACAGAACAAAGGAGATAGAAGTTTACTGAATACATAGCAAGGGAGTGGTGGGCAGCCCAGCAAAGGAGAGGCTGTCTGCTATGAAACAGTGTGTAGGGCTGTTTTTAGAGGGAGAGGGTGAGGAGGTATGGCAATGTATGGAATCTTCCCTTTTTTGGTACCTGTGCCTAGTCGTTAAGTAGCCCTTTGGTCAGTTAGGGCCTATGGATATATGTAGTGGGTCACCTGATGGGCCTGTCTGTATTCAGTGAGGTGGTCGCTTTGGTCCTTTTCTAGATTCCATAGCTCAAGCCTGTTTGCCTAAAAGCAGCTTCTACAAATAGCACTTAGATGGCAGGATTTGTGAGAGAGTAAATAATGCATGCAGATGTGTTAATAAGATTGGCTTTTTAGCAGGTATATATAATACATGCTAGCGATTATTTTTTATTGTTAATACTGTTGTAAAGACTTTGTTTTGCTTCTAGAAATGGAATAGTAGTGTTGGCTATTCTAATATTCAAACTAAGTAAGAGTTAAGTGGTCTCTTCAAGTGGTCTGACCTAAAGAATGAATGAGAAAAAGTGTGCGAAAACATAGTAAGGGATCTAACATTTTTCCTCCCTATATCTCCCATGCACTTCCCACAAAAAATTAAAAAGAAAAAAAAAAGGAAGTAACTCTTAGAATCTTATAGTTTCTGTGGGAAAACAGGCTATTCCAACTGATTGGCTTTGGTTTCTGGACAAGGTGCATGTGTAGCCTTTCAATGAGGGCATACCAATCAGTTATTGTCAAGAGTCCTAATTGCTTTACAAAATGTTTATGTTTCATTACAGTCAAGTGGTCTGTCTTTTAAATGATGACAACAACCTATTTCTCAGAGATGATGGTGAATATAAAGGATTTAAATAATACACCATATGAAAACTATTCATATTCTTCTGTATTTGCATCTAATGTATACATCTGTCTAGTTCTCTACATTTACACAAAAGAACAGATATTTACAATTTCTTGAAATATATAGATAATTTATATACAGGGAGAAGACTGTTTCCCTGTTTAACTGACTTTTATGCTGTACCCTGTGAGTTTCTATTAGTCCCCTAAGGACGTGTATTTTCCCCAGCAAGCAGTGAAATAACATACTTAAATTTGGATGGGATGGCATACCTGAGAATATGTGATTTTACACAAGTGCAGCCCACATTAAGTCTTGCCTCAGCTTTTAAATACCTGATATTGGATGCGCTCAAATTAATATTCTGACTTCTTCAAATAACCTGATTATATTAGTCTATACAAATGAGATTAAGAAGGTGATGTATTAAAATGTCACATAATAAATTTCAGAGTACAACATA
Organism: Leopardus geoffroyi; assembly: GCF_018350155.1. Taxonomy (NCBI): domain Eukaryota; kingdom Metazoa; phylum Chordata; class Mammalia; order Carnivora; family Felidae; genus Leopardus; species Leopardus geoffroyi. The sequence continues at coordinate 89,432,024 of NC_059337.1, forward strand.
AATGACATATAGAGAAGAAACTCTATTGGCCTAAATGTCTTTGATTCCCATGTTTAGCTACAGTAACTGAAAGCCAACAACATGATATTAAACTGTAATTGTACACACACAGAAATGTTTCTGAAGACCTTGCCAAAATATCCAATGGTGTAGGATAAAATTGCCTAGGCTTCTCTTTGGCTCCATTTCAAAAGTATAATTAGTTTTCCTGGTTGTTATTTTTGACTTGCATTTTTCAAAGCAAACAATAACTTATGGAGAATTACTAGGCAGATATGCATGTGGTATTAAATCATAATTATATCTTGAATATTAATCTTACCTTTGTTGTAGCATTTGAAAATATCACAAGAAAATTAAGATATATATTTACTTATGTTACAAAGTTAGTGGCATAATCTATATTGATAACCCATAGAAGAGAGTCTTTCTTTTTTTTTAATTTTCTTTTTTATTTTTTTTAAAATTTATATCCAAATTAGCGTATAGTGAAACAATGATTTCAGGAGTAGATTCCTTAGTGCCCCTTAGCCATTTAGCCCATCCCCCCCCCACAACCCCTGCAGTAACCCTCAGTTCTCCATATTTATGAGTCTCTTCTGTTTTGTCCCTCTCCCTGTTTTTATATTATTTTTGTTTCCCTTCCCTTATGTTTATCTGTATTGTCTCTTAAAGTCCTCATATGAGTGAAGTCATATGATATTTGTCTTTCTCTGACTGACTAATTTCACTTAGCATAATACCCTCTAGTTCCATCCGTGTAGTTGCAAATGGCAAGATTTCATTCTTTTTGATTGCTGAGTAATACTCCATTGTATGTATATGTGTGTGGGTGTGTGTGTGTGTGTGTGTGTGTGTGTGTGTGGGTGTGTGTGTGTATGTATATATATATATATATATATATATATATATATATATATATATACATTCACTTATATACCACATCTTTATCCATTCATCCATCAATGGATATTTGAGCTCTTGCCAGACTTTGGCTATTGTTAATAGTGCTGCTATAAACATGGGGGTGCATGTTTCCCTTTGAAACAGCACACCTGTATGCCTTGGATAAATGCCTAGTAGTGCAATTTCTGGGTCATAGGGTGGTTCTATTTTTAGTTTTTTGAGGAACCTCCATACTGTTTTCCAGAGGGGCTGCACCAATTTGCATTCCCAGAGAAGAGAGTCTTTCAACAAGATTATGAGCTATGGAATCTAGGAAGTTATTTGAATTAAATTAGGCACATGAGCATGCAAACATGTCTACACAATGCCAAAGTGACTAATGATAAATAAACAAATTCAACAGTAAATAGTGGCCCTGCTCTGGTGGCTGAATTGATTTGACTCTGACAAGACAAAAATCCAAAAAAGAGCTTCCCAATTCAAGCAGTTTATCTTGACTAATGTTTTTATTATTTTTATTTTTAAATCTTCATTCTGGGGCAGAAAGTCTTTCTTTTGGGAATAGACATAGGAGGATAATGAGGTTTTAAGTGAAATACTTAAAATTTCATTTTGAAGGGTGCCTGGGTGACTTAGTCAGTTAAATGTCTGACTTTGGCTCAGGTCATAATCTCACAGTTGTGAGTTCGAGCGCCGTATAGGGCTCTCTGCTATCAGTCTGCTTCGAATCCTCTGTCTCCCTCTCTCTCTGCCCCTACCCTGCTTGCTCTCTCTCTTTCAAAAATAAACATTAAAAAAATTATTTTTGAAATGAAGGTAGCATTTCTTATATAAACAAACAGAAAAAAGATACTTTTGAAGATTGCCTACCTTCTTTAGAGGACTGATCTTCCTAACTCATGTGAGAGTTTAGATATTTTGATTCTTTAAAGTGGGAATAAATTGATTTAAAAGAGATTTAAATGCATATCACATATAAATAAGTAGGCCTCATTTTCTAAGATCTCATCTCTTCGGGCAAATGAAGTAAATGGAAAAGACCTATCGTTTTTATTTTTGTGTGTGTGGTTTCTGTCAAGATTTTTAATTAGTTAATTATTTCTTACTAGAAAATAAAATATATAAGGTTTAAGAGACTAAAAGTGAATATATTATATTGAATTCAATGAGGAAGATATATATGATAATAGGATATATAGAAGGATATATAGGTTATATAGGATATATAGGATATATAGAAGGATATGTATTATTAGGATATATAGAAGGCTGTAAAGTGGTATGAGATAACCTAGTGTGTAGGAGGTCAGAAAGCAGGAATCCCAGGAAACTCCTAATGATTTCAGCTGTGTGCAACAAAGATGTGTTTGTTTTCCAGCAGATCACCATACAGTATTGACCATAAGCTTCTGGGGAAATAATGACATTTTATTCTCTTCTGTCTTGCATAACTTGTGCAAAGTCTCTCTATAATGAAAGTAAACCCAACTGGGACTCTGGAACTCTGCTGGCAATGGAGTCTATCAAATATACCCTGAAGAACAAGGAGAGAATTGAGGAGAGACAGAATGGTTCACATATCCTGGTAGAATTGTCTACTCTGTGGTCAGTGATTATTTAATCTGAGGTCTTATATCTCCTACCTTACATGTAAAATATCCTTTGTTTATTTAAATAATTGACACATCAATTCATCAAAGAAAAAATATACCTTGTGCAGAACTGTTTTATCTATGGTTAAGATGGTATTAATTTTTGATGATTTTATACAAGACTTAAAATCAACAGATTTTCTTTTGAATCTTTTTTAACAATATAAATTCGTGACCAAACCATCTCAGTTTGCCCAGGATTGAGGAGTTTCCTGGTGCTGTGAATTGTTTTCCCTCAAAATTCATATGCTAAAACCCTAACTCCCAATGTGACTATACTTGGAGATAGGGCCCTTAGGAGGTAATTAAGGTTGAATTAGGTAATAAAGTTGGGGCCCTAATCTGAAAAAAGAGATCTCTTTCTGCTCTCATCCAGAGGAAAGTTGATGTAAGGATGCAGTGAGAAAGCAGTCCTCTGCAAACCAGGAAGAGACACCCGTATCAGAAACTAGACCTTCCAAAACCTTGATTTTGGACTTTTCCTGCTCCATAACTGTGAAACAAAATGAAGCCATGAAATCTGTAGTATTTTGTTATAGCAAGCAGAAAAGACTACTACACCGAAGCAGAGGATTTCCACTGCTAAGACTGGAGAAGACCTGGTCAAACTGGGATGGAATGCTCGATACCTTAGGGTATCCTTTTGAATGAAAAATGTTGTGCTATAGAAGAGCTTAAGGTAGGGTTAATATTCAAGAAGTTTCAAATATATGATACATTATATTGATGTGAGAAACAAAGGAAAAATTTAAAAAATTTAAATATCCATGCTATTTACAGCCCATTGACAAGTCCTTGAAACAGACAGAGTGACCTTCCTCTGGGAGCTCAGCTGCCTCCATGTTGACATTTTCCTAATGGCAAAAGGCAATCTTAGCTTAACATTATTCTGACCTCTAGGATCCTGTGAGTCTGCTTGAAACAAATAGAAATTCCTTTGGAAACTTCCTTTGTCTCTACCCTCCTTCCCCAAATATATGTTAGCAATCATCCTTCAAACATATGGCCCACTGATATACATCTGAACGGTCTCATGACTGAGAGTTTACTAAAAGTAATAAATGACTTTTTCCTAACAAAAGCTAGCTCCTCAGGGTTCTGGAAGCCTTGTTTGCAAAATTCCTTGAAGGCTTGTGCTGTCCCTATGCCCCTCCCAACTTGAAAGTATATAATTAGTCACCATCACAACCTCAGTGCTTCTCTTTCTGCTCATGGGTCCTGTCCCCGTGCTTTAATGAAACCACCTTTTTGCACCAAAGAAATCTCAGAATTTCTTTCTTGGCCATCAGCTCTGAGCCCCAACATTTCCACATCAATATGATATCTAATTGCCATCTGAGCATCATTTAGGTGAATCATAATTGTCTGTGTGTCTCCTAAGTATGTACTTTCTATTCATAAGAGAAAGGAGTAACATTCTTTCCTTTGAATCGTCTAATCAAAGATTAATTTTTTTTCATATTTTAACATTTCTGAAAGCAGTTACAATCTGCATCTTACAATCAGTGACATCTGACAACTATTACTGACAGCATTTTTTCTCTCTCTTCTTTTAAAGTTTATTTATTTTAGAGAGAGAGAGAGAGAGAGAGAGAGAGCGCATACACAAGTGTGGGAGGGGCAGAGAGAGAGAGAGAATCCAAGCTAGCTCTTCACTGTCAGTGCAGAGCCTGACACAGGCCTCGAACTCACGAACCATGAGATCATGACCTGAGCTGAATTTGGACACTTAACCAACTGAGCCACCCAGGCACCCCTAGCATTTTTTTTCTCTTAGTAGATATAAAATACTGATGCAGCCTATGATTCATGTTTGTCTTAATTGTGATAGAATATGTAGTGATATTTATTAATGTGTGCACCTACAAAAACCGAGACATATGAACATACACAAATAATCTCTATCATTTTGATTGCCTAGGAGAATATTTGTTGTTATACTCTTAAATTGGATTTTGAAACTGAATAAACAGCTAAGCTCTAAGTCTAAAGAAACACAGAGGAATTGTCTTTGCAAAAAGAGAAGAAAATAGAAAGATATATTATTCACTGAGATATTTGGGTAATACTTTGATCACTGCTTATAAGTCACTCAGGTCCACAGGGAACTACTGAGCAAACTTCTCATCATAATGGAGGCTTTTTTATTTGTTTGTTTGTCACTGGCATTATCCCAGGAGATGAGAAGTGCCTAGCTTTGGATAACTATGTAGAAGTGACAGGAAAAGGGAAATATCTGCTAGATCCCAAACAGTTTGACAGAGCCACCAAAAGTGCACTACTAAAACACATACCATTCTTTGGTAATCTGTATCATTCCAGATAATATTAGTAAATCTCTTGATTAAGTAAAAGGAAGTTGGAATTGATGCCATTGTTTTCAGTAAACTCACAAGATGATTAACAATTCCATGTGATTTAGAGAAGATGGAGTGGGTCAAACAAAATTTTGCATCCAATCATTTGGAAGTATAAAAAGATAATAAATAATGATAAATAAATAAAAACAAACAAATAATAATAAAATGTGTCCCTATGTAATATGTATGGATACTTATGGACATATCCACAGCTGTAAAGGCCATTCAAAGAGAAAGCATTTCCCAATGAATTCAACTCTCTACAAGAATGTTTATACAAATTATCTACTTTATAGGACCACTGGGATTTTTATGAACTCTTCGTATTAAAGTGAATAAAGGGAGGGAAAAGATTGCATTTTCAATGTAAAATTTAATTGGTAGAATAGAAAGTTGATAAAAAGGAAATACATTAAGTACACTCTATTTTAAAGAAGACATATAGTATCTGTATAGAGTACCCAAAAAGATTATAAACAATGAGTTGTTACAAATAATGTGCTAGGATGCTTTAAAGCCTACTAAGAAGAGATTTGAGTTTCTGGAAAGCATCCCTTTTATTGCCTCAAACATATTAACCTAATGAAAGTATGTATGCCTTTGACAGAAAGACTGTTTAATCCTAGAACTACAGACAGATAAACCTTGAAAAGACCACACAAAATGACTTGACCTAGGTCATTGCGGGTAAATGTGTTTAAGAAGAGGAAGAAAAAAAGGATACTTGTACAGAAAGAGAATTGCATTACAAACGCAGAGAATTTGAGAACAAAAACAGGATAGAAGAAAAAGTAAAGACCGTCTACAAAATGGGGGAAGATATTTGCAAATGACATCTCTGATAAAGGACTAGTATTAACGCCATATAAACGACTTCTACAACTCAACATCGAAAAAACAAATAATTGAATTTAAAAATGGGCAGAATACATAAGCAGGTATTTCTCCAAAGAAGAAATGCAGAAGGCCAACAGACACAATGAAATGATGCTCAACATCACTCATCACCAGAGAAATGCAAATAAAACTACAAAGAGATATCATCTCATACCTAACAGAATGGGTAAAAAAAAAAAAAAAAAAAAAAAAAGAAAAAAACAAAAAAAAAACAAGAAACAGCATGTTGGTGCGGGACGTGGAGAAATAAGAACCCATACACTGTTGGTGGGAGTGCAAACTGGTGCAGCCACTGTAGAAAATGGTATGGAGGTTCTTCTAAAAGTTGAAAATTGAACTACCCTATGATCCAGCAGTTGCACTACTGTGTATTTACCCAAAATACAAAAACATTAATTCAGAGGGATAAATGCATGCTGATGTTTATTCTAGCATTATTTATAATAACCAAAATATGGAAGCAGCCAAGTATCCATTGATAGATGAATTGGTAAAGAAGAGGTGGTGTATATACACACAATAGAATATTATTCAACCATAAAAAAGAATGAAATCCTGCCATTTTGCAACAACTGGGACAGAACTAGAGAGTATTATGCTATGAGAAATAAGTCAGTGAAAACAAAGACCGTATGATTTCACTAATACGTGGAATTGAAGAAACAAATGAGCAAAGGAAAGAGAGAGGGAGGCAAACCAAGAAATAGACTCTTAACTGTAGAGAACAAACTGATGGTTACCAGAGGGGAGGTAGGTGGGGGAATGAGTAAAATACTAAGAAGATTAAGAGTACATTTGTCATGATGAGCACTGAGTAATATATATAATTGTTTAATCACTATGTTGTATACCTGAAACGAATGCAACACTATTATATATAATATAAATAATGTTAACTATACTGGAATTATATATATATAAAGAAAGGAAAAAACAAACAAAAAACTTAGCCTTACAATTAGTTTAGAAGGAATGAGAAATCCTAGTTATAATAGCTATGTTATTTGACAAAGAATCTATAAGTAACTCAAAAGGACATAGTCTTCTGGATTCATAGTATTCATTTCATTAGATCTGCTTCAAACTGAGTACAAGGTACTAATTCTTTATCTTATTGAACTATTACCAACCCTCTGGTAAGAGGAAATTCACTTTTTCATAAGTAAAAATCACTTTAAGGAATGTAGTATAAAATACAATATAGTATATTTCATTGTATATACTTTAATTATTTAGTTAATATGACAGAGTTTTGTACAACAGTGAATATTAGGCCTTTTTTTAAAGTAAGATTTCTAATTCGTTCTTGTGTGTATTTCTTGTGAATAGATGGAGCCCATGTTTTTGCAAATTGATAGGGAATTCAATTGCTGGGTGAGAGGAGAAGAGAGAATTATAAATTGTTGTCTAAGAAGAGATGGTTGCACAAATTACGATGACAAGTCTTATTATTATAGAGTTACTAAGTTTACAGATTATTCCTATATATTCCTCAAATATATATTGAGATCTTATCAGGTTTCAGGCACTGTTTTGGGTGCTTATGGTATATCAGCGAACAAAATAAAAAGGCCTTGCCCTTGTGGAGCTTACACTCTAGCAGGAGAGATAGATAGTAAAGTATGTCCTATGGGAAAATAAAACATTACAGCAGAGTTAGGGAATAGAGAATGCAGGAGTAGGGGTTCAAGAAAATTGGAATCCTCTAATTTTGCTCAAGCTTTACAAGGGTGATAGAAAATATGCTGATATTCTAGTTAGATATTAGACTTAATATAGTTTAGAGTCACGTTCACCACATTATTTCATGTAACCTTTTTCTAACATAATGAAAATCCACCATTTCTTGTGAGGATACAACTATGTTATCTTACTGCTGCAAAATGCCATCTAATATGTGACTCATTATCAAAGAATAGACCTGTAATTCTAGTCTTCCCCATCTTCAGTTGTTAAAACAATCAAATATACTTGCATTTACAGGCTCCTCCACCATGGAACTATTATTATCCACTTCTGCTATCCTTGCAATATTCTTTGATTGATTTGCTAATAACTTAATTTCTCATTTTGTCATTTTGCAGACATTTTATACTAATTGTATTTAATGGACTGTGAGCTACTGAAATATTTAGAGCCATTGCTAGTAAATGCAAAATATGCTTACTGATAGAATATAAAAATAAGCAATTGGTAAACCAATGAAGATATACATTATCTGGGATCATTGAGCTTATAAAAGTTTAATGGAGGCTAGAAGAAATATCTCATTACCATTCTAAGAAACTAAAAAAAAATAGTGCTGGGCAGATTGATGTAGCAAACTAATATTTGAATATACTGGAAATCATCATGTTATTCACTGATAACTTTTAAATTTATTATAGCAAACATTACTATGTTCCCACGGTTGGTTGATTTTACAACCAAATCTCATCATACTTGACTACAACCAAAGCTAGTTTTCTCTTCATTTACCTTTTCTGTCATTTAATGAAATCCTTTTAAGCATGTTTGTTGGCATTAGTATTAATAACTTCTATTCAATGTAGACATTATAGATGTTTACCTTTGTTAGTTTACTTTAAATATATGTATATAAATAAACTTTTGGTTTCATTATTTTGTTTATTGTGATAAAAATTGTTAAATTGTAGAGTTCTTAAAATTGTTTCACCTGAGATTTTTGACTTTTTTTTTATTTTACACTTTGCCTCCATCTGTTCTGAGATTTTGTTGGACATAACATAATACAAGTAGGCAAATAAGGGTGATATATGCGGCAAGAAAAAATACTTCTGTGTGATTCTTAAGGTGTATTAAGATGAAGTAATTTAGTGTCAAGGAATAGTAGAAAATAAGTTTTGATAATGAATAATAATTAAAACCACTTATTCGTACGTATAACATGTTTAAATATTACCTCAAATATTTAAAACAAAACTATGGCTAAGCACAATTGTCTTCATTTTGCAATTGAGTTAATCCAGGATACAAACATGCTAGTGACTAAAAGCTAGAGGAGTCAAAAGGGGGATTTTCCTTATGTCTCTGATTCTGAAGTCAGTAGTTTACAGTATGCTTCCCTGACCCTCCAGGGTGAAACAATTAGTGCTACTGAGGATTTTAAGGAAGGAGAAGGAGAAAGGCAGGCTATGAAGTATAGAGTTTAGGCAGTAACAGACGTTTGAGGAATTTGATTAAGGAAGTCATATGATGATCTCAGTATCACAGTCAGATTGAATCTAGCCATGGTGTACAATTGGAATTGGTGTTGGGGAAGGAAGGGAGAAGACAGCTAGCTGGTCATTACTCTAGGTATGAGTTGAATATTATATTAAATAGAGATTTGATATATATGAAGAGGAAAAATGATTATAAGATGTTTTTAAAGAAATAGCAACAGGATTTAGTTGTGGGCTGAGTGTAAGTAGAATGGAAGTAAGAGAATTACTCTAAATGTTTACATATTGCAAATGCTCTCAATTCCGTTTTTTGAGTGATCTTGTGCAAAACTATTTTCTCTGTCCTGTTGACTTTAGAGGATTCTTATAGAAATTCTAGGACGTAAAGGTCTACAAAAGTGCTTTATAAACAGTAAAAGCCCAACAAATATAATGTGACTTTTGTACTATGACTTTAAAAAATTACCAAAAAGAGTTATTAAAAATGAATTTCCACCTCTGTAGCAAGTCTGAGGGAATCAATATTATTCAAGTAAATGACATTTTGGTGAATCTTCAAATTATATTCATATTCCATTGTCAGCATTTTCTCTCTCTGAAGAAAATGCAAAAGATAACACATTTCTACCTCCAGCAGAGAGTCTAAAATATAATGAGTATAAGAGAAAGTCACAGAAGTCAGGATGGAATCAAGTTTTCATATTAAGTCTGCATATTTTGGCTAAGGCAAATAATTGCTATTGTAGTACAGTGTTATAACAAGGGCAGAAATGTGTTATGTGTTGTAGACATAATTAACCTATTGTCATAAACATTTTAGGGAGATTCTTCATTGTTGGTTCTTCTGGGACATTGAGATATTTACATCCATTGATTTTCTTGAGGTGAAACAGTCTGTAATTTAGTCAAGTCGAAAATTGTTTTCAAGATGTGTACAGACCTGTTGGATGGACAAAAAATTTGAGATGTAGGCTAGACTTTAAAAGACAACAGAACTTCTGAGAGAGATTTTCTGTAAGTGAGAAGGTTTGGAGTGTGGGCCACACTCAACAGCAAGCCTCAATGGAAGGAGAGCAAATTTATTCCACATATATTTTAGAAGCTGTTTCTTGCCATTTCCTGGTTTAGCCCATCTCTGGAAGGTCAATGGAACATACAGAAGAGAGGGAGTGCAGAATAAAGAAAATAATAGGTGGGAGCAACAATACTGGTAGAGAGGAGCCCACTGAAAGGGCTGTTAAAGGAAAGGGCTCAATAATTCAAAAAGACTTGTATAAGCACAGTGTATGGTGAGTAAATGACTAGGTGCAGAAGCTGGGGCCAGTGGGCCACAAAGATAAGGAACAGCAAGAACAGGACTAGAGCAGTGGCAGAGGATTAAATATATTCTAGATTTCCCTCTCCTTCTCTGGTCACCTGGAAATTCCTTAGGAGAGTAATGTGGAGGAGAGTGAGAATAAGACTGGATTCTTTACTAAAATAGTGGATGAGTGTTAAATCCATGAAATTGGGAGTGTTACTCTAAATGTGATACACCAGTGATCTATGGAAGGCGAGGGCAGAAAGATAGTTTAAAAAGCTGAGGTTCATACAGTTGTTATATTACAATTCCATTTTGTAATGTATAGTATTTAATATTGAAAACAAAATCTCAGTCAGTAAAATCAAATAGTTGTTATTGTACCTACTACAATTTTTATTCTCTTTAGGCAATGTCTATATATCTTCTAAATTTTAGAGAAAAAAATTAGTCCACTAAATTGTCTTGTTATTTAAAAAGTTGTTTTCTGTATGATGGCAAAGTCCCACTTTTTCTAAATATAAAATTTTGAGGGGGACTTATCTCTATTGTTCTTGGTCTCTTCCCAGAGTATGTTTACTAATCTTTTCAAAGAACCAAGTTCTGGATGATCCCTTTATTGTGTATTACCCTGTTATATTAATTTAATTTTTCCTTTTATTTCCTTTTATTTGCCCTTTTATTTGCTTTCTATTTTATTGGTTTCTTCAGTCATTAATATTTAACATCTTTATATTTTAATATAATAATTTAATGCTGTATATTTTTTCACCAAGTACAGATGTTGATGCATCCTACAAAGTTTGATGTGTCATATTTTCACTGGCATTCAATTATAAATGTTATCTTTTTATTTTGGTTTTTGGACATATGTAGTATTGAGAGGTTATTATTTATATCTGCTATTATATCTCCTGTTATCTTACTATGTCTTATTAATATTGCCTCAATATCTTAAGTAGTCTGTGTTTTTATTATAGTGCATCTAGGTAAAGATGTTTTATTTGTTCTGACTGGACATCTCTGTGCTTCTTGATTCTGAAAAAATAAGTCTTTTGTTTTTTTTGGAAAACATCCTCAATTACTATCTTCTCAAATATTGTTTCTTCTCCTAATATTTTTTTACCTTTGTCTTGAAAATGTAATTAGAAGTTGTTGGACTTCTCTTTCAAAAACTCTTTGTCTCAGTTGCATTTGGTGTAACATTTTGCTTCCATCTTTTAGTAATTAATTTTGTCTTCATTTAGGTCTAAATTCAGATGTTATATTTCTTTCTTGATTTTTTTAATGTTTTTATATTATTTTTGAAAACAAGAGAGTGAGCAAGTGAGTGGGGGAGGGCAGAAGGAGAGGAAGACACAGAATCCAAGCAGGCTCCAGGCTCTGAGCTGTCAGCACAGAGCCGGGCTTGAATCCAAAAGCTGTGAGATCATGACCTGAGCCAAAGTTAGACTTAAATGACTGAGCCACTCAGGTGCCTCTGTATTTCCTCTTTAGAAGTTGTATTTTTTTTTCCAGGTAATTCTGTATTTATTTATTTTAATTTATTTATTTTTTAATATGAAATTTATTGTCAAATTGGTTTCCACACAACACCAGTGCTCATCCTAACGGGTGTCCTCCTCAATACCCATCACCAACTTTCCGCTCCCTTCCACCCCCCATCAACCCTCAGTTTCTCAGTTTTTAAGAGTCTCTCATGGTTTGCCTCCCTCCCTCTCTAACCTCTTTTTTTTCCCCTTCCCCTCCCCCATGGTCTTTTGTTAAGTTTCTCAGGATCCACATAAGAGTGAAAACATATGGTATCTGTCTTCCTCTGTATGACTTATTTCACTCAACATAACACTCTCCAGTTCCATCCATGTTGCTACAAAAGGCCATATTTCATTCTTTCTTATTGTCACGTAGTATTCTATTGTATATATAAACCACAACTTGTTTATCCATTCATCAGTTGATGGATATTTAGGCTCTTTCCATAATTTGGCTGTTGTTGAAAGTGCTGCTATAAACATTGGGGTACAAGTGCCCCTATGCCTCAGCACTCCTGTATCTGTTGAGTAAATTCCTAGCAATGCTATTGCTGGGTCATAGGGTAGATCTATTTTTAATATTTTGAGGAACCTCCACCCTATTTTCCAGAGCGGCAGCACCAGTATGCAATCCCATCCGCAGTGCAAGAGGGTTCCCATTTCTCCACATCCTCTCCAGCAGCTGTAGTCTCCTGATTTGTTCATTTTAGCCACTCTGGCCTGAGGTGATATCGCAGTGTGGTTTTGATTTGTATTTCCCTGATGAGAAGTGACATTGAGCACCTTTTCATGTGCCTGTTGGCCATCTGAATGTCTTCCTTAGAAAAGTGTCTATTCATGTCTTCTGCCCATTTCTTCACTGGATTGTTTGTTTTTTGGGTGTGGAGTTTGGTGAGTTCTTTATAGATTTTGGATACTAGCCCTTTGTCCGATATGTCATTTGCAAATAATTTTCCTGTTCCATCCGTTGCCTTTTTGTTTTGTTGATTGTTTCCTTTGCAGTGCAGAAGCTTTTTATCTTCATGAAGTCCCAATAGTTCATTTTTGCTTTTAATTCCCTTGCCTTTGGGGATGTGTCAAGTAAGAAATTGCTGCGGCTGAGGTCAGAGAGGTTTTTTCCTGCTTTCTCCTCTAGGGTTTTGATGGTTTCCTGTCCCACATTCAGGTCCTTCATCCATTTTGAGTTTATTTTGTGAATGGTGTAAGAAAGTAGTCTAATTTCATTCTTCTGCATATTGCTGTCCAGTTCTCCCAGCACCATTTGTTAAAGAGACTGTCTTTTTTCCATTGGATATTCTTTCCTGCTTTGTCAAAGATTAGTTGGCCATACTTTTGTGGGTCTGATTCTGGGTTCTCTATTCTATTTCACTGGTCTGTGCGTCTGTTTTTGTGCCAATACCATGCTGTCTTGATGATTACAGGTTTGTAGTAGAGGCTAAAGTCTGAGATTGTGATGTCTCCCGCTTTGGTCTTCTTCTTCAATATTACTTTGGCTAGTTGGGGTCTTTTGTGGTTCCATACAAATTTTAGGATTGCTTGTTCTAGCTTCGAGAAGAATGGTGGTGCAATTTTGATTGGGATTGTAATGAATGTGTAGATTGCTTTGGGTACTATTGACATTTTCTTGACAAAGAATATTGACAATATTCTTCCAATCCATGAGCACGGGATGTTTTTCCATTTCTTTCTATCTTCTTCAAATTCCTTCATAAGCTTTCAATGGTTTTCAGCATACAGATCTTTTACATCTTTGGATAGGTTTATTCCTAGGTATTTTATGATTCTTGGTGCAATTATGAATGGGATCAGTTTCTTTATTTGTCTTATTGTTGCTTCATTACTTGTGTATGAGAATGCAACTGATTTCTGTACATTAATTCTGTATCTTGTGACTTTGCTGAATTCATGTATCAGTTCTAGCAGACTTTTGGTGGAGTCTGTTGGGTTTTCCATGTATAATATCATGTCATCTGCAAAAAGTGAAAGCTTGACTGGAAAAGCTTTGTCAGTTTTGATACCTTTGATTTCCTTTTGTTGTCTGATTGCTGATGCTAGAACTTCCAACACTTTGTTAAACAACAGTGGTGAGAGTGGATATCCCTGTCATGTTCCTGATCTCAGGGGGAAAGCTTTCAGTTTTTCCCCATTGAGGATGATATTAGCTGTGGGCGTTTCATAAATGGCTTTTATGATCTTTAAGTATGTTCCTTCTATCCCGACTTCCTTAAGGGTTTTTATTAAGAAAGGATGCTGAATTTTGTCAGATGCTTTTTCTGCATCGATTGACAAGATCATATGGTTCTTATCTTTTCTTTTACTAATGTGATGTATCACATTGATTGATTTGCAAATGTTGAACCAGCCCTGCATCCCAGGAATGAATCCCACTTGATCATGGTAAATGATTCTTTTTATATGCTGTTGAATTCAATTTGCTGTATCTTGTTGAGAATTTTTGCATCTATGTTCATCAGGGATATTGGCCTGTAGTTCTCTTTTTTTGCTGGGTCTTTGTTTGGTTTGGGAATCAAAGTAATGCTGGCTTCATAGAATGAGTCTGGAAGTTTCCTTCCATTTCTATTTTTTGGAACAGCTTGAGAAAGATAGTTATTATCTCTACTTTAATTGTCTGGTAGAATTTCCCAGGGAAGCCATGTGGTCCTGGACTCTTATTTGTTGGGAGATTTTTGATAACTGATTCAATGTCTTCACTGGATTTGGGCTGTTCAGGTTTTCCATTTCTTCCTGTTTGAGTTTTGGAAGTGTGTGGGTGCTTAGGAATTTGTCCATTTCTTCCAGGTTGTCCAGTTTGTTGGCATATAATTTTTCATAATATTCCCTGATAATTGCTTGTATTTCTGAGGGATTGTTTGTAACAATTCCATTTTTATTCATGATTTTATCTATTTGTGTCAATCCCTTTTCTTTTTGGGAAGCCTGGCTAGAGGTTTATCTGTTTTGTTTATTTTTTCAAAAAAACGACTCTTGGTTTCATTGATCTGCTCTACAGTTTTTTTAGATTCTATATTGTTTATTTCTGCTCTGATATTTATTATTTCTCTTCTTCTGCTGAGTTTGGGGTGTCTTTGCTGTTCTGCTTCTATTTCCTTTAGGTGTGCTGTTAGATTTTGCTTTTGGGATTTTTCTTGTTTCTTGAGATAGGCCTGGATTGCAATGTATTTTCCTCTCAGGACTGTCTTCACTGCATCCCAAAGCATTTGGATTGTTGTATTTTCATCTTCATTTATTTACATATATTTTTTTCTTTCTTCTCTAATTGCCTGGCTGGCCCATTCATTGTTTAGTAGGGTGTTCTTTAACCTCATGCTTTTGGAGGTTTTCCAGATTTTTTCCTGTGGTTGATTTAAGTTTCATAGTATTGTATTCTGAAAACGTGCATGGTATGATCTCAATTCCTTTATACTTATTAAGGCCTGTTTTATGACCCAGTATGTGATCTATCTTGGAGAATGTTCCATGTGCACTTGAGAAGAAAGTATATTCTGTTGCTTTGGGATGCAGAGTTCTAAATATATCTGTCAAGTCCATCTGATCCAATGTATCATTCAGGGCCCTTATTTCTTTATTGATCCCGTGTCTAGATGATCTATCCATTGTTGTAAGTGGGGTATTAAAGTCCCCTGCAATTACCACATTGTTATCAATAAGATTGCTTATGTTGTGATTAATTGTTTTACATATTTGGGGGCTCCCATATTCGGCGCATAGACATTTATAATTGTAGCTCTTCCTGATGGATAGACCCTGTAATTATTATATAATGCCCTTCTTCATCTCTTGTTACAGCCTTTAATTTAAAGTCTAGTTTGTCTAATATAAGTATGGCCACTCCAGCTTTCTTTGGACTTCCAGTAGCATGATAGATAGTTCTCCATCCCCTCACTTTCAATCTGAAGGTGTCCTAGGGTCTAAAATGAGTCTCTTGTAGGCAGCAAATAGATGTGTCTCATTTTTTTATCCATTCTGATACCCTATGTCTTTTCGTTGGAGCATCTAGTCCATTTACATTCAGTGTTATTATTGAAAGATATGGGTTTAGAGTCCTTGTGATGTCTGTAGGTTTCATGCTTGTAGTGATGTCTATGCTACTTTGTGGTCCTTGCAACATTTCACTCACAGAGTCCCTCATAGGATCTCTTGTAGGGCTGCTTTAGTGGTAATGAATTCCTTCAGTTTTTGTTTTTTTGGAAAACTTTATCTCTTCTTCTGAATGACAGACTTGCTGGATAAAGGGTTCTTGGCTGCATATTTTTTCTCTTTATCATATTGAAGATTTCATGCCATTCCTTTCTGGCCAGCCAAGTTTCAGTAGATAGGTCTGCTACTACTGTTATGTGTCTACCTTTGTAAGTTAGGGCTGTTTATCCATAGCTGCTTTCAGAATTCTCTCTTTACCTTGTATTTTGCCAGTTTCACTATGATATGTCATGCAGAAGGTGGATTCAAGTTATGTCTGAAGGGAGTTCTCTGTGCCTCTTAGTTTTCAATGCCTGTTTCCTTCCCCAGATCAGGGAAATTCTCAGCTATGATTTGTTCAAGTACACCTTCAGCCCCTTTCTCTCTCTCTTCTTCTGGAATTCCTATGATACGGATATTGTTCCATTTGATTGTTTCACTTAGTTCTCTGATTCTCCCCTCATACTCCTGGATTTTTTTATCCCTCTTTTTCTCAGCTTCCTCTTTTTACATAATTTTATCTTCTAATTCACCTATTCTCTCCTCTGCCTCTTCAATCCATGCTATGGCCACCTTCATTTTATTTTGCACCTCATTTATAGCGTTTTTTAATTCCTCATAACTATTTCTTAGTCCCTTGATCTCTGTAGCAGTAGATTCTCTGCTGTCCTCTATATTTTTTTCAAGCCCAGCAATTAATTTTTTGACTAGTATTCTAAATTCTTGTTTGATTATTTGCTTAAATCGGTTTTAATCAATTCATTAGCTGTTGCTACTTTCTGGAGTTTCTTTTGAGGAGAATTCTTCAGTTTCGTCATTTTGGGTAGTCCCTGCGGTAGCTCCAAACATGCTGGGGAATTCCCTTGTGTTGTGACACTTGTGTTGGTGGGTGGGGCTGCAGTCAGATCCGATGTCTGCCCCCAGCCCACCACTGGGGCCACAGTCAGATTGGTGTGTACCTTATCTTTCCCTCTCCCCGGGGCAGGACTTGCTGTGGAGTGGTGTGGCCCCTGTCTGGGATGCTTGCACACTGCCAGGCTTGTGGTGCTGCTTTCATGGGATCTAGCCAAGGGAGTATTAGCCAGGGTGGATCCACAAGGTGTACAGGGGTGGGAGGGGCAGGCTTAGCTAGCTTTGCCATCAGTGGGAGGGGACCTGCAGCACCAGGAGGGAGGCAGGCTCGTCGGAGGGATGGATCCATAGAAGCACAGCGTTGGGTGTTTGCCTGGTGCAAGTAAGTTCGGTGATGGAAACTGGTTCCTTTTGGAATTTTGGCTGGGTATATGGGAGAGGGAAATGGCACTCGCCAGCACCTTCATACCCCCAATGATCTGTGTCCTTCTGGGGCTTAACAACTCTCCTTCCCGCCAGTCCCTTTAGCATGCACTGCCTCTCTACCCTTCCTACCCTCTTCCATGGGCCTGTTGTCTATGCTTCCCTCTGGAGAGTGCATTCTGTTAGCCTTCTGGCAGTTTTCTGGGTTACTTAGGCAGATGTGGGTGGAATCCAAGCGACCAGCAGGACGAGGTGAGCCCAGTGTCTTCCTATGCCGCCATCTTCCTCTATCCCAGAAGTTGTATTTCTAAATTGTATCTTGTAATTTTACCAATCTTCTCCTACTTATCTTTTTTTAATTTCCTCTTTACCTCTTTAAGTATGTACATACTACTTGTTGTATATCTTTTAACTGATAATACTGATATCTAAAGCATCTTAGATTTGATCTGAAGTTTTAATTTAAAAAAATATTTTTGTAAATTATGTAAATTTAGTATTTCCATCCACTCAGCGAGTGGGCTTTGGACCCTAATACCCAAGGAAGGATGTCATTTTATTTCAAATCATAGCCAAGGCTTACCTAGACAAAATTTCTGTTTTTGTCTGAAGTTTGATGGATTGACTAATTTAGATTACTCCTCTTTGCAGGGATGCAAATACTTGTCTTATCCTTTTTACATGACCATCAAAAACAAAAATTCAATCTACTATATATTATAGGTACCCTCAAAGTATTCTGCAGATACTCTTCCCTGGATTTCACTTCATAACTGGATATTATCTTTTTTTATCACTGCTGTATATAAATTACCACAAACTTTGTGGCATTGTTACACAATATAAATTTATTATTTTGCACTATTTAGTAGTCACAAATCTGACCCAGGCTGCAGTGGGTTAATATTAGGAACTCATTCCTTTCTGCAGGCTCTGAAGAGGCATCCATTTCCTTGGCTTGTGACCCTCTTTCTTCGTCTTCTAGGACAGGAACATTTCATGTCTCTGAATCTTTATTTTCATATATTCTTCTAACCATAGCTGAGAAAGGTTTTCTGCTTTTAAGTACTCAGATTGGTTCCACCTGGATAATCCAGGGTAAACTCCCCATCTCTAGGTCCATTACCTTAAACATATCTACAAAACCCCTTTTACCATGTAAGATAGCATATTCACAAATTCCAGGGATTAGGACGTGAACATTTTTGGAGGCCATTACTCTGCTTACCACACCGTCATGAGGACTTCTCTTATTTGGTGCAAGTTTACTCATACATTAAAAACAAACAAACAACAAAAGAAAACATTGAATTAGAATTTTACATTGTTACTAAGTGGGAGAATATAGAATATATGATGACAAAATGGCAGAAAGATAAACTGTTGGGTGCTTTCCAAGATCCCATGTCCTCATCCATCGCCTATAATTACCACCCACAAACTGATAGCTAAATTGATTGTATGAAGCAAATACTAGAGGAAAACACTTTGGTACTATACATCATAATCTCACCAACAACCCTAAATGGTGAGAGATTTCCTTGTTGCATTCTGATGAAAGCCTAACACAAGATAATTCACAGGATTTTACCAATTCACCTCAGCAGTCCAGAAAACATAGACAGTATTTGGTGCTGACACCTGCCTCTTAAGAATTCCTTGTATGCTGCAGAAATGTTTATACTTTATTCTAACTAGTGTCAGGCACCATGGGAACACATTTGCTTGTGAGATGTCCTTTTAATATTACTCATGCATGTGCCATCTTTATCATGTCAGAACTTAAAATGTGCTACCTGAGGTTCATCAAAATAATGTAGATCAAGGAAGAAACTCCACTTGTTTCTGACTATGCCAGAATCAAGCTACTTAGGGAAGTGGAGATGGCTTGAAATCCACTGTGAGACTGAACACAAATCTTTTTGTTGTTGTTGTTTAAGTTTATTTATTTGTTTTGGGAGAGACAGAGACAGCTAGGGGAGGTGCAGAGAGAGAGGGAGAGAGAGAGAATCCCAAGCAGGCTCCTCACTGTTAGCATGGAGCCCGATGTGGGTCTTGAACTCACAAAATCACAAGATTATGTCCTGAGCCCAAGCCAAAAGTTAGACTTTTAACTGACTGAGCTACTCAGGTGTCCCTGAACACAATTCTTAATAAGAAATTCTGCATAATCACAGGGAGAGGAAAACACAGCAGTAATGTATTTAGAGTCACAAAAGGTAAAATAAAGTATAAAATTTGATGTGTTGGAAATTAAATGCCCTCAAGTGTTCTGGATTATAATTATTTCATATAAATAAATGTCATATTTCAGGAGATTAAAGACATTTAAGACAAATACGCTATTAGTGACTTTAAATGGTACTGTAGTCACTTAGGATAATGAATGTAAGAAAAATGAGATCAATTAAGTTTTGAAACTGCTTAGAATAATGGGAATGTACCCTAGAGGTTACTTCTTAACAAAAAAAGAAGAGGTGGTGTGGCCTTCAAAGGAGAAAATTCTTGGAGAGACAACAAAGATAATAAATAATGAAATAAATATAAGAGGAGCCAACAGGTTCCAGGCTTGATGTAAAATCCAGGTATTGTAATTAATTTCAATCTGATAAATATAACTGTCACAGGTTTTTATAAACTGTCAAATAGTTTCCTGAGCAAATCACAATAGGTTAGATAATTACTTTAAATATATCATTTCAATGCAAATAATTTTTACCATTGATCTTTATATTCAATGTGAATATTTATGTGTACAATTAGCTTTGCTTTTCTTTTAATACAAAAATAGAATTATTTTCACTTTTTGTTTCTGTAGAGTTTCTTTTCTTCTTCTTCTTTTTTTTTTAACATTGTTTTCATCAAAAAAGCTGAAGTACCAGCTATTGATTGCGTGACTATAATTGATCAGGCAGTGGAAAGTGGAATTTTTCCAGTTGACGCAGTGATTAGAATTGATTTAGCAGTAGAACTCATAAAAGAGTCAATAAAATACAGAGAATAAGGCAACAACTGCTCTTAGAAAAGACTGTAATTCAATTACAGCACTCAGCTCTACTTACCTTAATTAATCTAGTCAGCGTTCAGCAGGAGACTGAAATTGCTATTTCAGGTTGGCTCTCTAGAAGACGCAGAGCTCTTAGGAAAAGAGTCATTCTCCATAGGGGTTTTAAAATCAAGTCACATATTTACTGTGTCTTTTTACTTCACTTTCCTATTAGGCCCAGCTTCCTAAAAATAGTAAGTTGTGTATTTGCTCCATGGTGTTAGTAGTGATAACATTCTAAGAAGCTTTATATTGTTAAAGGTATGCTATCTTTAGAAGTTCTTAATAGTTATTGACAACATAGTGTCATATAATGTGTTTAACTCTGTTCCCCAATATCTTTCTGTACTATTCAGAATTGTAAGACATATTTCCTGTATTATATTTCTCTGTTTTTATTACAGGCTAGTGATTATTTAGGATATCTTTCCTAATTTTTTATATCTTTCCTACTGTTAACAATTTTTGTTCTTCCTCTTTTCTGCGGTATTCCTTCTTTCTTCATTGTTTTTATCAGTTCTGATTTTATGTCTGACTCATCTAATGTTTTATCTTGTTTTATTATTTTGTCAAAGTTATTACACATGGTTCAGCTGTTTTACTTCTTAAAAGGTATAAATAAGTTCTCAAGATGTATGAAATTATTTGATGATAAACTCTTAATGAAGCCTACAATTCATATAAACTCTTATTTAAAATTAATTTAAATTTTATCAGAGTAATAAATGTATATGGTTGAAGATATTCTAGTTCCAAATTGCTTATAATGAAAAACAGGAATCACTTCTATCTAACTCATATCTACCCTTCCTACTGTTTGCCAAGAAAATGCTAACATTTTTCACTTTTGAAAGTTTCCATCAATATATCTTAAAACCTTCTTATACTATTATTTTTGACTCATACATTTTATTTTTTATGTTTACTTATTAACTTTGGGGAGGGGGAGGATAGAGAGACAGAGACAGAGAATCCCAAGCAGGCCCTGCACTGTCAGCGCAGAGCTCAATGCCCCTGGTGAGATCATGACCTGAGTTGAAATCAAGTCAGACACTCGACTCCAAGTGAGCCACCAAGGTGCCCCTGACTCATACACTTTAGATAAATGTTAATTTTCTGCCATATAATTGAAAAATACATCTTTCTTTCACCATCAGCAGTTTTTATTTTTTCCTCCAATTCTTACAACATTTTTGTCAGAACTCTTGTTTAAATTCAGTCAGTGAGCTGTACTAATGCAATGATACTCAAACTGCTGGGGATACAACAGAATAAGGAATGCATGTAGGAAAGAAAATCAATGCACTTCTTTCCTGGAGAAAATCTTGTATGAAAAAAGAACACCTGTGGAAAAAAAACAGTGTGCTCTTTGATGCAGTTGATTTGCTCAAACAAATTTGGCTGAAGTTACTTACTCTTTGCTACTTGATAATACACAGATTGAGGACTGGCAGCCAGATCAGGGAACCATATTTTGAGTAGCAGTGTTAGTATACTATAATTTTTAAGTTATAAAACCTTTTTTCCTTGAATTAAGCATTATTTCACTTTTCCCTCATTTGCTTACTTTAATCTTTTTAGAATCCAAAACTTCTGTCAAAATTTTTCCAAATACCAATACTTTTTAATCTGAAACATCAGTAATCTGTCATTTGAAATTACTATTTTTTAATAGTCTTTCTCACACACTTCTCTGACTTCCTGCTGCAGTATGGATTGAGAGCTCTCTCCACCTGCCACAAGTCTTCATTTTGGTATTTCCTTCACTCCCTGACTCTTGTGAGTTCTGTCTCCTAAATTTTAGATCTTCTCTTTTTCATTAATTCTTTCATTTTGCTGACTAACAAAATCACTTTTTTTTTTTTAATTTTTTTTTCAACGTTTTTTTATTTATTTTTGGGACAGAGAGAGACAGAGCATGAACGGGGGAGGGTCAGAGAGAGAGGGAGACACAGAATCGGAAACAGGCTCCAGGCTCTGAGCCATCAGCCCAGAGCCTGACGCGGGGCTCAAACTCACGGACTGCGAGATCGTGACCTGGCTGAAGTCGGACGCTTAACCGACTGCGCCACCCAGGCGCCCCCAAAATCACTTTTTAAGACCTTCCTAATTTGGCTGTGAATAGAATTCTAGGATGAAGTTATATTCCCTGAGAATTCTGAAGGTTTATTTCCAGTGTCTTCCAGGATATTATGCAGTCTTGAGCTTCTTGATGCCATCCTGTTTACTGTTTGTGTGTGTTTGCGTGTTTTTGGTTCTTTTTCAAAGTGTGTTACAATTTGAGGTTTCTCACTGATGTGATCTATATCCACTCATTTAACTGGCAATTAAGTTTGCCTATTCATTAATTACATTTGGATTTTAAGTCTTGGACATGTTTTTGTAATATTCCCCTGATAGCTTGTTTCTTTCTGTTTTCTGTCCTCTTTCTTTTTGCAGCTCCTGTAATGAAACTCCATATCTTTTTATACTAATTTTATTTCTTAATTTTATCTTCCCGCTGTTTTTTTTTTAAATTACTTTTTAAACTTTTAAAATTTTAGGCATCCTATCCTATTTTTAAATCTGGATGTTCTTTCTTGTTCTATTATTTTGTAATCTTGTTTTGTGGACAAAATGCCTCTTGTTTTTAATCTTTCTAAGCATATAGACCATGGATTTGGCTTTTAAAAAGATATTTTCTACTCGCTAAATTTTTATATTTCCTTCATGTTTCCTGCGGTTTTAAATTTCCTTGTCTGCTTTGATTCTCCTTGTTATGACAGAGGTTTTTTCTGAAATATCTCATGATATCTGGCGGAGCATGTATACTTAAAAATATGGCATTAAATACATTAGAATTGATATTGCCATGACCAAAGTTTTATTAGGTGAATGGTTCTGTTGTAGGATGATTCAGAGACAAGCCAGCTTTTCCAGTGAGATGCTCTCAAGGATCAGCATTTTTTAAAAATTATTTCTTTTTAGCTGTTTAGTTTCAGTAGTCTAGTGTCTTATATTGGAATTGCTCACTGCCAGCATTTTGTGTGTAAGACACGTGAACTCTGTTCGTGATAGTTCATCAACTGTTTTGGAAGAGAGAGGGTAATTAGTGGTCCTGTTTCAACACAGAACTTTCACACATTTCCTGACCTTTAACCCTTTTCCTGACCACTGCTTGCATGGTATGTGAAAGTCCCAATTGCCAGACCTTCAGAGTATGGTAGGTAATATTGTCTCCCTTTGTTTTCATCTCTCTCACTCCAAACATTAAGTTTATAATTTATTTCATAACTTAAAACAGATTCTGCCAAATATTCCCTTTTCCAAAATTTACTGAAATCCAACATCTGTTTTTTAAAATATTTTTATTATATGTATAAGCAATACTTTCTTTTATTCTTTCCTACTGTCAGGTTAGTGGCTTTTTGAAAGGAAAGAGAGAAATGCATGCAGTCATTCTGCCGTCTTCAGCTAATAGTCTACAGACCTGTTTATGTGGTTATTTCACATAATTTCACATATATTTAAATCTAGGCACGATCGTGTTTTTGACTGCTTTTAGATCATGAAGTAAATAAAACCACAGAAATGCATACAGTTGTTACTTCCAAGTTGTTACTTTGTACCTGTCAATATGAAAACTCAAAAATGATTGACCATGATAGTCACAGAATCATCAGAATCATTAGTGACTTCAGTCTTATGATCATATGTAAAATTTCCTTGGTTGGAGTAAATAAATGTATTGAAGAATTATACATTTATGCACATAACTCTGTAAGTAACTTATTTTATCTACATATATATAGTTATGTATGTATTATTTTCTTACTAAATCACTTATCTTTGAAAATTACTTGCCTTTTCTTTGTTGACAAACCTCTTTCCCTAGAAAAGGTGGCGAGGGTTACTTTTCTCTCCAGATATGTGGAGAGAACTGTTGAAGAAACTTACTAGTGTATTATACAATCTTTGTAGAATTCTGTGTCTTCTAGTGAATACTTGGTAAGGCTTAGAATAATTCTTTTTTTTTTTTTTACTTGGCTTCAGATAGAACTGAAACTTAAATTCATTTTAAACTCAGGGAGAATGGATACCCCAAATACCTGGCAGTTGGAATCTCAGTGAAGGAGCTAATCCTAGAATTTTTATAAAGCTATTTCTAACTCAGTACTCTTTTTTTAAAGCAATCTTAGAATCTCAGGCATGACAGATGTCTGCAAAGCCCTAATGTAATTCCCCAAGTGCCTACTATAATAAAAGGACAATGGTAGGTATTTGAAGTAGAGTTAGAAGAAGAAGATGATTCAGACACAAATCCTACTTCTAAAGTCCTTAGAGTTACATGTAAGGGGCATATTTGAAAAGATGTCCCTGAGAATTTCAGTCTGAAATATAAATATTTTTATATATAAATATATAAATATATATATATATATTTATGTATCACACATACATATATGTGTGTATATATATACATATATATACATGTATGTATGTAAAAACCTGTGAAATGATTTTCAAACTGAAATTATGAGGTTTGTCATAAAAGAATGGAAGGAAAATGTATTCTCTCATATAGTGTATGTATGTGTGTTTGTGTGTGTGTGTATACATAGTCATTCTCCTTGAATAACAATTTTAAGAATAAGCATAGATGTTTAGAGTCACACATTATGCATTGTTTCAGTTGATTAAATTCATCTACCTTTGTGAATTCCCTGGGTTCCCTTGCTCAGTAGATAAGAGGGAAGGAAAATGTAGTTTTCTGCTATTTATACTGAGTAATGCCCCATAGTAACATTAGAAGTATTTAAAGGAGAACATGAACATAAAAGAGCATATAAAATGGCGAGTGAAGCAAGATGAAAAATGAAATATTTACAGATAAATTTCTTATATGTCTTTGAACAATTTTGTTGGCTCAATTTCAATTCAACCTTTGATTCATGTGGTTACATGTTTTGTATTTGATAGAGGTCAAGTCGGAACTCATCAGTATAATTGCTTAGCTTATATCATAGTTCATTTTCTGCCTTTGAAACTGTTATTTCCTTAGAATTTCCTTGTTAAGACCACAGAAACTACATTTGAAACAGCCAAAGACATCTCCTTGATTCTCCCACTAAATCTAAATATTTAATCTCCTCATTAAAGAAACAAAATATGGGGCGCCTGGGTGGCGCAGTCGGTTAAGCGTCTGACTTCAGCCAGGTCATGATCTCGCGGTCCGTGAGTTCGAGCCCCGCGTCGGGCTCTGGGCTGATGGCTCAGAGCCTGGAGCCTGTTTCCGATTCTGTGTCTCCCTCTCTCTCTGCCCCTTCCCCGTTCATGCTCTGTCTCTCTCTGTCCCAAAAATAAATAAAAGAAACAAAATAGTACTCCCCTTGTGGCAGTCAGAACATAAACTGCTTATTGGGAAGAGAATATGCCTTCTGCAATGAGACTTTAAATATAAGACCTGATGTAAGCTTGCTCATTTCCATTCCCTCTGACCTAACTGAAGCTCCATCCCCTCTTATCAAGATGAATTTCTTAATCTGTAAATCTATCCATCTTTTAGTGCTGAATTTTCTATTTTTATGTTATCGGCATACTCACTTTGGGAAAATGTATTCAGTCATACTAAGTTTATTTTGTAACTCCAAAGAAAGCCCAAACTCTTTTGTATGGCAAACCGATTTGTACATTCTTTTTTTCTACCCTCATTTCCCCCTCTGTTCCTCCCTTTATCCTCTCTAGGAACTCTACAAACTCTTTGGTCACCACTGCACTACCTAAATGTGTTTGAATTTTCTCCTCAAGCCCCAGCCTCTGCTCATGTTGTTTCTCAATCAGTATCTTCTCTCCTTCTCATGTATTCTTTAATCCATTCAGTTAGGGCCACCTGGGTGGCTCAGTCGGTTAACTGACTTCAGCTCAGGTCATGATCTCACAGTGTGTGAGTTCGAGCCCTGCGTTGGGGCTCAGATTCTGTGTCTCCCCCTCTCTCTGCCCCTCCCGTGCTCATGTTTTGTCTCTCTCTGTCTCTCAATAATAAATAAACATTAAAAAGTTTAAACTGTTTGATTAAAATATGAAAAACAAAGTAAAAGAAATTTAGCAAGAATGAGCCATTTTAAACTATGATTTCAGGTGCTAAAATGGAGGAGTCCGCAGTCATATTGATCATACAGACATCATTCCAGCAAGTCTGCCTAATTTTCAGTGCGGTTTTCTATGAGTGCAAAATAAATTTTCAAACTATTCTCTTGTTTTATTTTGTTTTGATATATGTGGTAAAAAAAGTAATTCTAACTGATACCAAAGTGCTGGAATATAGTGATAAGTAATCTGAGGGTTTTGTTAGGGGAGACTTTTATTAAAAGATGTTTTAATTTACTTATGAAAGATAAATAAGATTCTTTCTTTTAAAGCATGAGAAAAGGCAGGCAGAGAAGTGTGACTGTCTCTGATAGTTATTAAGGACATGCATTGAATAAAGATTTTGAAAGATGTCTAAAGCCCTCCAGAGATGAAAAACAAAATAAGACCTAAAATAAAATAAAATTCAATTACAATAGTCTTTTTCTCCATCACAACAAGGAAATGCTTTAGATAGAGACAAAGCAGGAGGAAAACAGCCACTTCCCTGAACATCTTCTTTCTTGGGGTTCCATGGGACCTCTGGTAGATTTTTGAAGAAATAACAAATTTTGAAAGACTTTTGGCTTTGATTTTTAAGTATTTCAGGCATCTTGCGGATTTTGTTGAAGAATTTTTTTTAATCTCTTGGGTGCTAATCAGAGTATCTTTAGTCTTTTAGCATAAATAAGAGAGGTGAAGAAAACTTACAACTCCTTTTCCAGTAATTAGACCAAGATCCTATGTATAGGAAAAAAATCAACTAAATAATAAACAAAAGTACACAGTAACAGTTGACTAGAATTGATGCATTCAGCTGTTCCTTGTGTTGTATCTTGGGAGTGTGAACAAGATAGGTGTAGATGTAGTGTAAATGAGCAGCGTGCCTCAAAGACGTTTCACATTGATGCTTAGGATGTGGCAAAACTCTGATGCGTGAGCTCTGTGTGATGTGATGTTTCCAAAACTATGTTTTGGAAAAAGAAAGAAGCTGGATAGTTAGAAATCCCAATAGAAACAGATAGATTAAAAATGTAGATTAGGGGGGTACCTGGGTGGCTCGGCCTGTTGAGCATCCACCTTTTAATTTCAGCTTAGGTCATGATCTCATGGTTTGCCAGTTCCAGCACCAGGTTGGGCTCCAAACTCACAGCACAGAGCCTGCTTGGCACTCTCTCTTCCTCTCTGTCACTGTCTTGTGCATGCACATGTTCTCTCTCTCTCTCTCTCTCTCTCTCTCTCTCTCTCTCTCTCAAAATTTAAAAAAAAAAATGTAGATTGGTACCAGATATTAAAAGAGCTTGAATGTCATTCTCAGATGTTTAGACAGGTGATGGCAAGTCTTCATAGATATAAACAGAGGCTTAGCATAAACACACTGATTCTATGTTTTAAAAAGATACCTAATAACTGAAATATAAACAAAAACTTGTCAAATTATTTTGTTACATAATAATTCTAGCACAGTCATCATCTTCATTTTTCCATCATGGTATGGAAAATAGGAAAATGTCACCATCTATTATTTTAACAGGTGATTTTCTAAGGATTTATACAAATTAAGGATACAGAAATATCAACTACAAAATTATTACTGTGGCAACTGATGATTATCAGGTTAGATACAACCTAGACCTTTATGTTTATTTTTGAAGTTATTTTATCATGGTATAGAAATAATTTCAAAATCTTTGGAGCCTATGAGACCCCCTTATTCAAATTATACTTTCAGAGAAATTTTTATATTAATGGGGAACATTTGTGAACATTTATACTCTGTATTGAAGTGAAAAAATTGTTATTCTTCTAAAAGCTCTCAATTTCACACTTTATCAACTCAGATTATCTAAATTAGTTAATAATGCACTATGATATTTCCTTCTACAGATGCAGGTAAGAAGGAATATTGAGCTTGTTCATCTCTTTTTGTATACTGGTTGGCAATTATAAAGAGTTACACAGGGGCGCCTGGGTGGCGCAGTCAGTTAAGCGTCCGACTTCAGCCAGGTCACGATCTCGCGGTCCGTGAGTTCGAGGCCCGCGTCAGGCTCTGGGCTGATGGCTCAGAGCCTGGAGCCTGTTTCCGATTCTGTGTCTCCCTCTCTCTCTGCCCTCCCCCGTTCATGCTCTGTCTCTCTCTGTCCCAAAAATAAATAAACGTTGAAAAAAAATTTTAAAGAGTTACACATTTGATCTCCAAAATTTCATTTGTTAGCTTTATAGAAGCAAAATTCATCTCTGTAGGAGTTCAATTTTACCAGCAGAAACTGGAAGAGAGATATACAGAATTAAATCTAGTAGTAGTGAAATAAGTATTTATCATTTATTTTTCTCCCCAGAGGAGAATAGGGATTGGTTTGGAAGAGACTACCACATGTAGGGAAACCATTTATTAATAGTAATATTGTATAATTGTTAAAAATATTTTTATATTTTAACTTAATTAATTCTCATAGCAATTCTATATAATTTTCCACAAAAGGAGCCAGGTTTCTTGAAGGAATAGCTAGTCCATGTCCGGGATAGAAATTATGTAAGATGATCTAGAAACATATGCCAGAAACCAAGAGTTCACAAATTAAGGAGACCATGCCAAAATATTAACAACTAAACCATAAAAGCACACATTGTCCAAATTTATGATAATTTAATCCAAGAAAAGAACAATGATTGTAGTTCATAAAAGCAAATTTAATCTACTAAAAGCCAGGAATCTGTACTGATATATTTCAGAGATGATAAAAAAATCTTAATAGGAAATGGAATATAGTTTATTACTCTTTAAATATTATTACTCTTTAAATCTTGCCCATACTTGTTAACCATTTATTATGTCATGTAAAATGCAGAAATTAATGTTAAATAGATAAAGTAAATATTTTTTTCTCTCAGGGTTAATGTCAATTGAACAGCCCATGTATCATCACTTAAAATAAGAAAACCACATGCTATATGCAAATCTTGAATACTGTTTAAAATACCTGTGAGTTGGATAACTCCAAGGTTATAAGAAAATTAAAGATTCCATCAAGTTTAAGGGGCATATGAAATTATAAATGTACATTTCAGATTCTATTGTTGCTCTTTTTTATTAGAAGAAAAATTTCATATTTAAAAATTTTAAATACAAAATCCAATAGTTATTGATATTCATGTAGCAGCCAAATTCTTTGTGAACAAAGAAATGGTGATAAAATTTAAGTGCAGAGATATGTTCTGTGAGAACTAGAATATATACTTTTTACCAAGAGACTGTACGTATTTGGCATTTCAAATATTTTAATGCATAATTTTGACTATGAGATTTATCATCTTATAACTCCAATTTAAGTGTTTTTAAAAAAACTTTTTTAAATGTTTTTATTTTTGACAGAGACAGAGAGAGAGCATGAGTAGGGGAGGGTCAGAGAGAGAGGGAGACAGAATCTGAAGCAGGCTCCAGGCTCTGAGATGTCAGCACAGAGCCCAATGTGGGGCTCAAACTCATCATGAACCATGAGATCATGACCTGAGCTGAAGTCTGACACTTTACCAACTGAGCCATCCAGGTGCCCCTCTCCAATTTAAGTTTCAACTGAATATTTCCCTTGCTTTAAATTTGTATCTACTAAATTTATTAAAATAACTTTGGGATTATTTTATTTATTATTTAATTTGTTAGATTTATAGGAATTATTTAATATTCTGTATAGTTTTGTTTTTTAGGTAAGAAATTAAAGTTCATAAAAATGATATTGACTTTATAAAAGCAATTTTTAAGTTATGCAAGTTTATAAATAGAGCTAAACATGATTCACAGACCTTTTAAAAATATTTGTTAAAATATGCTATAGTTATTAATAGGAATTAAGATTTACAAGATAAATTTCAAATCTTAAGAAATACGAGTCTCAGCAGCATTATAGAAATTCCAACCTAGAGTGAAAAGGAATTGCCCTGTGATAGATATTATGGATAGACTGAATAGCTAATTTTGCAGTCTTGAAATACTTGGAAACATTGAGCAAATAACTTCAGCGTTTGTGGTATGTTTTATTGTTTCTGCTGTTGTTTTGAGAGAGAGAGTATGCGAGCAGGGGAGGGGCAGAGAGGGGAGAGAGAGAATTTTTAGCAGGCTCCAGACTTAGTGTGAAACCTATCCGATCTATGACCCTGTGATCATGACCTGAGCAGAAATCAAGTCAGATGTTCAACCCACTTAGCCACCTAGGCGCCCCTGTGGTATGGTCTTTAAAAACTTCTGGACTAATACTATTTAGGAGAAGTCAAATATAATTTTCTATTCTTACAGCTTATTCCTGCCCGTGAAAACATTCATTCTCCACCAGTTTACCTCCCTGCCAAGATCCCCTCTCATTGTGGTGGTAGGGAGTAATTATCCTTTCTTTCAGGGCCAATCTTTATCTATCATCCCAGAATGTGTCTTACAACCTTTTTTCTTTTTTAATTGTCAACTACATTAGGAATCATACATATATTAGCAATCATACTAAATGTGCAACTCAAAAAGATGAATAGGTATAAACTTTACTCAATCTTTCTAGTTTAGAAAACCCACAGATCCCGCACCAATAGCTCTATATGTTCAACATGTGTTTTCCCATGGTTTCCTGTGTTAAGAGAAATTATTATTATTTTTTTTAATTCTTACTTATTTTTGAGAGAGAGAGAGAGGCAGAAAGAGAGGGAGACAGAGGATCTGAAGTGGGCTCTCTGATGACAGCAGAGAACCTGATGCGGGGCTTGAGGTCACAAGTGAGATCAAGACCTGAGCTGAAGTCAGACACTTAACTGACTGAGCCACCCAGGCACCCTGAGAGAGATTCTTGAACACAGAAAAAAAGTACTTCTTGAGAGAGATCTTTGGCTTTTTTAAGTTGGAAAGCTGATTCTTATTATTTCCACACAGAGAACATTTTTAACTTCTAGGTCCTAAGAGGACTGTGGAGTTGGATCAACACTTACTGTGTCTTTCCACCCACTTTTTTTTTTCTTTTAGAGTGAGAAATAATAGTAAACTATATAATCTCCATTGAATCCGTCATCTTTATTTTCACAACATTGACCATGGGCAATAAGATAAACAGTAAATCAGATACAATTCTAATTTTGTATTTTGAGTACTTGGTTGAATGAGGTTGCCATTAACTGGACATCTTTGGCAGTGGAATTAATAAGTTCAGTTTAAAATATACTTGGCTGAGTAATTAATGTCCTCATCAGTAAGAATATAGATAATTAAAACAAACTCACAGAATTGTGAATATTGTTAGATTGTTAAACATTTAAATTGGTGAATATTTCTTCCTTTCTCTGTATCACCCACGGCTCCCCACTTTTCCTTTCCCCTTCCAGTTATACATTTCTAGCACATCCCATGTTTTTTCCTTTCCCTTTATTACTTTTCACTTCCTCACTTTCTTCTAATAGGAAATGAAATGTGATTCTATTTATCAAAAAAGAGGTAAGAGCCTCAGATATACTTTTGTTAGTGTGTTTTATGACCTGGCTAGGTTAAGATCAAGTTATTAACTTGACCAAGACATCAAACTTGTTAGAAAGAGAAGCTCCAGTTTACACTCTGATTCTGAGGTCGAGAAACCTGATTGTGAATCTTAATTTTGCAGCCTAGTAGCTGCATGTTATTGGGATATTATTAATTTGTCCCAGTCTCAGTTTCCTCATCTGCACATTAAAGCCTACCTCACAAAGTTACAGTGAAGATTAAATTTAAAATACACAATAAATTCTTATCATAGGATTAGGTTTTTAGTATTTAACTAGTATTATTTTTATTATCATTTTCAAGATATGGAGCTATATTAGTGAATGGAGAACCGAGGAAGAGGGTAAAAAAAAAAAAAAAAAAAAAAAAAGAAATGAAGACCATGATTAACATCTATGTTTAAGATCACAGAGGAAGAAATAGTGACAGCAAATTACATTTTGAATGAGCAAAGATAAAAAGAAGTGTAATAGAAGTTAAGTAATGTTTCAGAAATCAAGATAGATTATTTAAAAAGGAAATGTTTAGTGTTATCAAATATTAAAGAGATTAATTAAGATAATTAGAAAAACACTAAAAAGAAAACATCACATTTATTTTATTTATTCATCACTTTATTCATCACTTTACATAGCAATCCATAGCATTGGACTTGGAAAACATTGCTGTGAATTAAGTCAAAGGAAATAATTAAATTTGTTAGTGTGGGCTGTATGTGAGGAAATTTCCCAGCAAAATAAAGGAGGAAATCCAAATGTGAGTTTAAGGAAATTTTCCATTTGTATGTTTTTAAACTGAGTGACCACGTATAGGCTTGTTACAGCAGGAACAGGAGTCATAGTAGGCAAAAGTGGACTGGTTATTCCAAGGTTACTTTCCTTGTAATGAACAAATGGAAGTCATTGAGCAGGGCCTAGGAACTTGTGCTGAGCAAGCAAGCACCAATTCAGTTGATCTATGCCTTCCTTTTCTGCTGTGGTCCAGCATAGTAAATTAGTTGTTTTGGTTTGTTCAGCTTGATTGACTCCATCGTGGGCCTACTCTATTTACGTTAACAGGCTTCATGTCTAAGTAAGAGAGTAACTAATGAGGTAGGAGGCAAAAGGCCTGATAAAATGGGAAATAGAAGTAGATCACAAAGAAAAGATTGACTTGCTTCATCCTGTCCTTAGCTTTGAAATATCTGACACAGGCTTGTAAGAAAGTCCCAAAGCCTGGGACATTGAGTATCCTCCTCATGTTTTCCTAGAGTAATTCATGTCACACAGAGTTTATTTTACTTCAGTTCCGTTTTTTATTGGATACAATCCCCATTTTACTAAAAGAACCTATATTCAGAGTCAACACTGGTACTCGTTTCCATAAAAAGTAAATTCCGTTTAAGAGTTTGGAGCAGTGTTAACTTTTATAATTTCAGGAGCACGTTGTGGGAGCCATCCATTTTTTCCTGTCTCCAACTCTACTTTACACCTCTTCCTGCTCTCTTAACTTCTAAATACAATAGCCATATTCCTCCTTTGTCTTTTCTGATTCTGTGTCTAGAGCATTTTACCATATTTAAGTCCCATTGAGAAACATTTTGCCCTAAATGGCTTTTGTGTCCATTGACTGTTCTTCCTTTAAAGAATTGATTTAAAAAAAAAAGTCTTCTGAGCAAAAGTTTATTTTTTATTAGTTATTTTTGGCTTTTAATACAAGAAGGAGGGTAGGGCTCAAAAATTGTTTCTGTGAAAGTCTTCTTTATCTTTTCAACAGGAAGGGTTTTCCTCTTTTCATTCAATGTTGTTCTTTTTTATATGATTAATTACATTCTCAGCAAAACACTTTCACCTCACTACCTCTCAAATCATTGTATATTTTTATTTATTTATTAAAAAATTTTTTTAATGTTTATTTTCGAGAGTGAGAGAGAGAGAGACAGAGCATGAGCAGGGGAGAGGCAGAGAGAAAGGGAGACACATGTCTCAAGCAGGCTCCAGACTCTGAGCTGCCAGCACAGAGCCCAATGCAGGGCTTGAACTCACAGACTGTGAGATCATGACCTGAGCTGAAGGCAGGCACTTAGCCAACTGAGCCACCCAGGCACCTCTCAAATCATTGTATATTTTTAAATGATTGACTTACAAGTTGTCAGTCTAGAAGATTAAAGAAGTAGTAGAATTTTGACTTCTCCATTGTTTAAAAGTAATTACTTAACATTTTTTAGAGAATTTAAAAAACATTCTGTCATTCTTATCCTTATGGAACTACTCAACATATATGTATGTAAACTGTTAATGATTCATCAGTGACTGATAAAGTTTCAGCAACTATTTTTTTGAGGAGTCTAAGTAGGGAAGCTTTCAACCCACTAGGTATCACTACATTCATAAAATCACTACATATTCATGATTTTTACACTAATAAAGTTTATAAAGTCTGTAAATAATATAAATTATATTTATTTTAATAAAAAGAAATATGGTGTTTTTGATGGTATTAGAACATACAGAAAACCAGAAACTAAATCATATTGAAATAAAATCACATTGTTTGATCATGTGTGCTCTTTTATTAGTAGTGGGTTAAAAGATTAATTCATTTTTTCCCTCACATGTTTTGGAGAATAACTTGTATTTCTTAGACTTTTCATGATAGAATTTATTTTGCTTTATTCTTTGCAAATACTTCCAGTAATGTTGAGGAAAAAAGTGTCCTGCATATTTTAATGTTCTAAAGTTGATTGTATTAATCACATTAAGCAAAGACTATTTGTAGTGTTATAGTCTACACTTTACAACACAAAATAAGATATGTGATAAATAGTATGTAGAAGTCAGCCACTGAGTTCTAAAATAACTGCATATGGTTTATGCAAACGTGTAGTATTCCCTCCTCTTGTAAATGTTGAAAATTTTTAAATACTACTATTTAAGTATATACTCTCCTCAAGTGTTCTTTAAAAATTCTTCTACTCTTGGGGTGCCTGGGTGGCTCAGTCAGTTAAGCGTCTGATTTTGGCTCAGGTCATGATCTCATGGTTCTTGGGTTCAAGGCTTGCGTTGGGCTCTGTGCTGACAGCTCAGAGCCTGGAGCCTGCTTCAGATCATGTGTCTCCCTCTCTCCGCTTCTCTCCCATTCGTGCCCCCCCTCAAAAATAAATATTGAAAAAATTAAAAAACATTCTTCTCTTTAGACATGAAATATTAATCATCTGTAGTGGTTTTATAAATTAAGGAACTCCTCAGAATAGAAGCAAAATTTATTTTCCTGTCTGGATCCCAATATTGGTGTATAAATTCAAGGCCATTTATATTAAGTAAAGTGAAGAGTAATACTGTGGGTAAATTTCATTTGATTTTGTTCAAATTATACAGAGGCTCTTTAGAGCTTAAAGTAATATAGCTATTAGAATTTGAAGGGGAGGGGTGCCTGGGTGGCTTAGTCTGTTAAGTGTCCAACCTCAGCTCAGGTCATGATCTCGGGTTTGTGAGTTTGAGCCCAACATCAGGCTCTGTGCTAACAGCTCGGAGCCTGGAGGCTGCTTCGGATTCTGTGTCTCCTCCTCTGTCTGCCCCTCCCACCCTCATGCTCTGTTTCTCAATAATAAGTACACGTTAAAAAAAAAAATTTGAAGGGGAGAAAAGAAAGCTATATCTTGATAACTATTTTTCAAAAAAATAGATGTACTATAGATTTATGATGAATAGCTTGTCTTATCATCCAAAGAAGCAAAATTATGTTTAACCATTAATTGAAGAAATTCTTTTCCCTCAAATTAAACACTGTGATGATAAGACCTGTTAAACAGACTGGGTTAAAAATTGAGACAACATTGATTTTGCATTCAGCACAAAGAGCTTCCTGTAGAATATGACTGTTATGACTCAAGATGAGAAGTATAGTTTGTTTACAATTTTGTACAAATGCACTATAGCAAAGGAGGACACACACTGGGAAAAGTATTTGAAAATCACTTTTCTGATAAAGGAATAGTAACTAGAATATGTAAGGAACTTTTATAACTCAATAATAAATAGTCTAATAAAAAAGTGAGCAACTCACTGAAACAGATACTTCTCCAAAGAAGTTTGGATAGCAAATTAGCATATGAAAAGATATTCAACATAATTATTAAGAAAATGCTAATTAAAACCAAAATAAAATACCACTATACATAAGCTGGAATGTTTATAATTAAAAATTTTACCACACATAGTGTCAGAAAGGATATGGAACAACAGAAGGTCTCTATACTGTTGTTAACTGGAATGCACAATTCTATAACCACTTTGGAAAACAGATCGGCAATTGTTAAGAATTTAAACATACACTTACTGTATGACTTAGCCATTTCCCACCTAGTATGTATTTAGGGTTTATACACAAATGTTCACAAATATTGTACACAAATACTTGTAACATTCTCAAACTGAGATTAATCAAATATCTATCATCAGGTGAATGAATAAATAGTGATATTTCTATACAATTGAATATGTTCTCATGAATAAAAACAGTGAAATATTGATATATGCAAGACAGTGATCTCAAAATAATTATTCTGATAAAATCTAGATAAAAGGTGTATTTACTGTGAGATTCCATTTACATAAAATTCTGAAAAATGAAAACTAATCTATAAATAATAGTGGCATTAAGCTAACCAGTGATTTTTCTGGGGACACCAGGGGAAGTATAGAGAAGAAGGAATGAGGATGAATGGATTACCATGGGGCACAAGGAAGTTTTGGGGAGTGTGGAAATGCTGATTCTCTTGAAAGTGATTCTCTTGATAGTACATGTTGAAACTCATCAAAATGTACACATTAAATTATGTACGTTTTATTGCATGCCAATTATATATAACATCTACTGAAAAACTAGGAGTGTAAAATCTCTTAGCTTTTAAATATTAGAAAATGTCTTTATTTCATCAATATTTTTTTGATGAATGTCTCTCAGAATACTAAATTCTGGGTTCTTTATCTTTTGGCATTCATTGTTTGTAAAAAGAAGGCAGCCTGTCATTTTTGTTTTCCTGTCTGTATAATTTGTCATTTTTATTCTTCTCTCACTGCTTTAATATATTTTATCTTTATTTTTGATTTTTATGTATTTGAATTTGACATACCTGAGAAAGAGAGAGAGACAGACAGACAGAGACAGAGAGAGAGGGAGGGAGCATGTGTTTATCTTCCTGGTGTTGCTACACTTGTTGGATCTGTAGATTTTTCACTGAATGTGAGTAGTTTTCCTTTGTCATCTCTTCAAAAATATATAGTGCTCCTTTCTCTCTCTTCTCTCTTTTTGAGACTCTGCTTAGAGTAGTTTATATCATCTTAGAGTCACAGAAGGCCTGCCCCACCCCATTTGTCTCTCTGTTCTTCAGATTGATAATTTCTATTTACCTGTCTTCAAATTCACTGGTTTTCCCCACCCTAGTGTTTAACCTGCTGTTAAGGACATAGAATGATTTTTTTAAATTTGTATGCTATAGTGTTCAATTCTAGGGTTTACATTTGGTTGTTGTTGTTGTTGTTGTTGTTGTTGTTATAGTATCTATATCTCTCCTAAGAATTTAATCTTTAATATTGTTTCATATTTTATTTGAACTTCTTGACTGTATTTCTAATAACTGTTATAAAGCCCTTATCTGCTGACCTCAGCATTTGGCTTATCTTGGCATCTTTCTTCCCTTGATTTTAGATTGTATTTTCTGGTCTTTTCTCATAGCTTATAATTCTTTTAATTTTCTGCTAGACATTTTAGATGATAACGTGTCAAATTGTATAGAGAGTGGATTATATTTTTATCCCTTAAGTGCTGTCAATTTTTGTTGTAGCATAGTGAAAGAAAGCCATAATATTAATGTAATCCAAAATCTTAACATAAAAATATATTTATACTTTTAATAACGGTTCCATAATCATGAAGAGATTTTAAGATACTAACATTAAGCTATGTCTGCAATGATTTATTTATCATAGGACTGAAGGTAAAGGAATTAAATTAGATTTTAGAAACCTACTAGAAATCAGTGGAACCAGAAAGTGTATTGAACAATAACACAGGATATCTTATTTAATTTTCAGAACAGAAAATCCTTTAAAGCCTAATTCAACACTATGAAAAGAAATCCTCATAATGAATGTTAAGCGGTAGTATCTAAGAAGATAATTTTATAAGTCCTAAATTTATAAGATGAATCACTTTAATCAATTATTTAAATAGTTTATTGACAAAGATTGAATGTTAATGAGAATTAATTGGGTGTAAGAGTGTTCTTATTTATTTGTTCCAAGTAGAAATTGGGATATGTTTTCAACTGGATAAGTAATTTCATAATTTCACATTTTACTTTTGCTACTAAATCTGAAATAAACATTTGGTTAAATGATAAGATTTGGATATTAAGAGTACATTCAAAATATGCAGACTAAAGTTATTCCTTGTCTAGCCCAGAATGCAGTAACTGACACTATCTGACATAAAGTGGTTAAAACTCTAAATTCTTCATGAAATAGCTTCTTGGCCCAATAAAATGGGTATGCATTTTGACAGAACTTTGCTTTATGGTTGGACTTCATTCTGTCAATAGTCTATTTAGTTTTATTTATAAAATGAAAGATTGGTCTTTTGTTATCAGACTGAAAAACTTTAGTGGATATAGAAGAAAACCTTAATTAACATTGCTATTTTTTACCAAAAGGTAGTGGGTTCATCTGTTGTTCTGGAGGTTATCAAAATGGAAAAGACCTTTGCAGTATAAAAAATTCTATGAAATATTCAATATTGTGAAAACCTGTTTTTAGGAGCAATGAATGTGGAAGCATTTTATTCATAGTTCACAAAGCCTAATATTATATTAAATTTGTCTACCTAGACCTATGAGTTGTTACATGGAAGTCACAGGTTACATATAATTTAATAATTTCCACAAACATAAATAACTTAATTCTTTTAGCTATTACCTTTTTATTTTTATTGAGTACATACTCCACTCAATTCTGGAAAAAGCCCAAAGTACTCGTTCTAGTGTGGAAACTCTCAGTGTGATTTTGTGTTTCAACAGCCTCTATTTAGTTGTATTTACACATCTTTGGTATGACAAACCAAAGTTTTGGCAAGAAGCACATTCATTCAAACACACAAAAAAGGATGACTATTGTAACGTGGGATCACAAATCACATTCTTCTTTCTGTGCTTTCAAGTTTTCACTTCAACATTTCTTTAGACAGTCTAGGCAGAAATGCTTTGGACAAAAGGGTCTGATTAAGAGCAAGTCAGCTTACACTATGTGTTTTTATAGCACATTTTTTTTTGAAATCCATAAATAACAGAGATATTATCTCCTGGTGATGGTGTTGCTATGAGACGTCCATTCTGTGTCTTGATTTTCCAACCCCAGCCACTTGCACAGAAAAAGTAATTCTGTGCAGTGAACAGAAGAACCCCCTATAACAAAAATTATCTAGTTACAAATATCAGTAGTGTGAAGGTTAAAAAACCTTGGCTTAGAGGTTCGAGAGCTCAATACAGTTCTAATGGTGGAGCAAGGTTTTATCATCCTCTATCTATACAAACTGTAGATCTCTATATGTGACATTTAGAATGCTCAGTTTTTCAAGGGACAACTTTCACTTCTTCCCACATTGCAGAGAGAGAAAAAGCTCTTTTCTTAACACCATGTTTTTCACAACCCCCCCCCCAATCCCATTGATTCCTACTTTTTTTTTTAATTTTTTTTATTATTTTTTTTTAATTTTTTTTCAACGTTTATTTATTTTTGGGACAGAGAGAGACAGAGCATGAACGGGGGAGGGGCAGAGAGAGAGGGAGACACAGAATCGGAAACAGGCTTCCAGGCTCTGAGCCACCAGCCCAGAGCCTGACGCGGGGCTCGAACTCACGGACCGCGAGATCGTGACCTGACTGAAGTCGGACGCTTAACCGACTGCGCCACCCAGGCGCCCCCCTACTTTTTTTATTTTATCTAAGCCTTAGCTTACTTTGGTGAATGGTAAAATGGCACTGTAAATATGTTTGTGTATTATTTTCCGTCTTTCACTGAAATCTATTCAGTGTGCTCTGCATTTGGCAGAGTTGAGGAGACCTCAAAGTGTTCTTTCTTTTTTCTTCTCAGCTGTAGGTCCTAGCAACAAATTATGGGGAAGAGCAAAAGTCCTACTTAGCACCTGTTACAATAGTATGTCACAGTGTACTAAATATTCTCATGTAAATTTTTCATGAAATCTTTACAGTGGTATTGGAAATTATGTATTATCATCATTAATATTTTGTGGGTTAAATTAAGAAAATCAGTGATGTCATTGTTATCAATAACATTTCCTTCTAACTCTGGAAGTTTTTTTTTAAATTTTAAGTTCTTCTTATAAGAGGACATTTGTAATTAGAAAATTTAAGCTCCTATGAGTTTTGCTGTAAAGCACTAGTATACCATCTTTTATATTTCAGCTACTTCCCAAGATTCTTATAAATTCCATTCTCTGCTCATTCAGCCACATGATCAAAATCACTTTCCTCCAAGAGACGTGGAATTTGAGTGAAAAATAAAATGAGAACAAATATGCCCTCCTCATTCAGTGATCACCTTGAAAGTGGGTGGGAAGAATGCCTGACATTCATTTCAAAGCACTTGCTATGGATGGTGGAATCCTTTCTTTTGTGAACCATTGACACAAAATAGTAATTGAAAAGCTTTATTTCACAGTGTTGTCAGAACTGAGGATAAGAATAGAGAGAACTAATACTACAGATTAATAATGCAGTAAGAGTGAGAAATTTGTAAGTAATTATAGTTAGGTAAAATTTTATGCTGATTTTATATGCATAATCTAATAATGAACAAAGAAGTTCAGATATTTAAAGTATAATATCATGGATTTTGATATGGACAGAATATAATTTATGTTAAGAACCAGAAAACCATTTCTTTTTTTTTTAAGTGGAACACAGTACAAGAATATTATGAGCTGTGATTTTGTTATTATTTTATTTTTAGATAGGCCTTACTTTTGGAAGAGTTTTAGGTTACAGAAAAATTATGAAGATAGTACAATGACACCTAATTTCCACTGTTGTTAACATCTTATATTAGTATGGTACTTTTATAACAAGTAATGTCAATCTTGATACATTATTATTATCTAAAGTCCGAAGTTTATTCAGATTTCCTACTTTTATCATGATGTCAGTTTTCTGATCCAGAATACAATCCAGAAACAATGTTACATTTATTTCTTCTGTTTCCCTAGCCTTCTCTTGGCTATTAAATTTGTAAGAGTTCCAGTTTGAATTGGAATAATTACATAAATTATTTGGAATCCTTCTGCAAGGGTGATTGTTTATCCCACTTATTCATTTATTCAGTTATTTATTTATATCAATATAGATGTGTGTGTTTGTTACATATTAGGTTATAATAAATTGCTGTTTACCTTTCAGTTAGCTCCTGTGTCCCTATGATGTACCCCCACCAGTGTGTGTGTGTGTTAGTACTCTTTTACTTTCTAGAACTGTAAAATGCTCCATGCTCGTCTTATATATGCCCTGGCTCCAGAATACCCCATATGTTCAAGAAGTCCTGGATCCTTTTATTGAAGAATGGCACTAGAAACCAAGGTCTATGTGCCAAACATGTCTGCTGCCACTTGAATGTATTTCTTCTAGGCCTTTGCAAGTGACAGAACAAGAAATATGTGTTTGTTAGCACCTGTATATACACATATTCATAAATAGGTTATGATATAAAATCATAGTAGATGACTGAGGAAAAATTATAATAACATCTGATATGATGTTCAACGTATTTGGAGGGAATTCCTAAACAATTAGAAATGCTAATTGGGGGGGCGCCTGGGTGGCGCAGTCGGTTAAGCGTCCGACTTCAGCCAGGTCACGATCTCGCGGTCCGTGAGTTCGAGCCCCGCGTCGGGCTCTGGGCTGATGGCTCAGAGCCTGGAGCCTGTTTCTGATTCTGTGTCTCCCTCTCTCTCTGCCCCTCCCCCGTTCATGCTCTGTCTCTCTCTGTCCCAAAAATAAATAAACGTTGAAAAAAAATTAAAAAAAAAAAAAAAAAAGAAATGCTAATTGGGAATGATAAAGGGACTTCATGGACATGTGATTTCTATACTTCACTTGAAATAGTGAATGCCATGTACTGTGCTAAGTTAACTATATATATAGTAATACTTATAACAAAAACTAAGAAAACTTTACAAAGCAATACTCTAAAAACAACTATATATAAAACGTTATTCTAAAAATGCCCAAGTATACATAGGAATACAAGTAAAGAGAAAGAGGAACAAGAAAAAGAAGGAACAAACAGAAGGAAAATGGAAAAAATAAGTCCTAACCTTTCAATAATTACTTTAATGTAAATAGCTTAAATATAACAATTAAATGACAGAGATTGGTAGAATGGGTACAAAACATGAGACAACTATATGCTTTTAAGAAGCTCATTTCAAAATAACACACAGATAAGTTTAAAAGTAAAATGACAGAAAAGATATACCAAATCCTAATTAAGAAAAACAAAGCAGGGGTGCCTGGGTAGCTCAGTCGGGTAAGCTTTCAACTTCAGTTTAGGTCATGATCTCATGGTTCCTGAGTTTGAACCCTGCTTTGGGTGAGCACAAGCCCTGCTTAAGGTGAGCTCGAACCCCGCTTTGGGCTCCACACTCTCTCCCTCTCTCCTTCTCTCTTTTGCCCCTCATGGGATTTTCTCTCTCTCCCTCTCTGCCCCTAGCTCACTCATGCTCTCTCTCTCAGAAGTGAAAGAAAGAAAGAAAGAAAGAAAGAAAGAAAGAAAGAAAGAAAGAAAGAGAGAAAGGGAAAGATAAAAACAAAGCAGAAGTGGCGATATACTTGATAGAGTAGATTTTAGAGAGAAGAAAAAGAAAACTACTAAAGACAAAGAAGAACATTATATATTGATAAAAGTACCATTCCATCAGAAGACATACAGTTATAAATGTGTATGCACCAAAAATCAGAGCCTTAAAATGCATGAAACAAAATTTGAGGGAGCTGAAAGGAGAAATAGATGAACTCACAGTTAGAGTTGAGAACTTTAATGCCCCCATTCAGGAACTAATAATAACTGCTTAGAAAGAAAATCAACATGAACACAGAAGCTGATAAACACAAGAACATAGATCTGACAAGCACAAACAACTAACACATTCTAATTGACATATATAGAACACTGCACATTGTTTATCAAGTGCCCAAGGAACATTTACCAAGATAGTCAATATCCTGGACCGTAAAACATGCCTTAACAAATTGAAAAGAAGTGAAATTATACAGTGTGTGTTCTCTGATTGTATTAGAATCAAACCAGAAAGAAATAACAGAAAGAAAATGGGAAAAACTTCTAAATACATGGAAATTAACACATTTTTAGATAATTTAAGGGTTGAGCAGGAGGTCTCACAGGAAACAAAATAATAATATAGAAGTAATGAAAATGAACACACATATAAAAGCATTTGGGATGCAGTGAAAGTGATACCAAAAGGGAAATGTATACCACTAAAAGCTCACATTAGAAATGATAAGTTTTAATTCATTAACCTAAGTTCCACACCACACTCCAGGAAACAGAAAAGTATGAGAAAAGAAACCAAAACAAGTGGAAGAATGGAAATAGTAAATGTAAGAGCAGAAATCAAGAAATTGAAAGTAAAAGGATACAGAAAATCAACAAAACAAAATATGGTTCTTCAAAAACCAAATCAATGTGATTGGCAAAAGTCT
Organism: Leopardus geoffroyi; assembly: GCF_018350155.1. Classification (NCBI taxonomy): domain Eukaryota; kingdom Metazoa; phylum Chordata; class Mammalia; order Carnivora; family Felidae; genus Leopardus; species Leopardus geoffroyi. The sequence continues at coordinate 89,475,755 of NC_059337.1, forward strand.
AGCAGTATAGATAAAAATAAGAGACAAAAAAACCAATCAGCAATAACAAGATTGAAATAAGGGCATTGGTCCCTATCTTACAATTACACACACAAAAAAGGAAATAATATGAACAAGTTGACATTTACAAATTGGACAAGTTGGATGAAGATAATTACAAATTAAAACTACAAACTATCAAAAATCAACTGAGTTGAAATAGATATTATGAATATCCTTATAGCAATTAAATAAATTTAATTCATATTTAATCTCCCCCCCCCAAAGAATTCTCCTTGTCCAGAGATTTCACTGGAGAATTATACCCACCACTTAGAGTGAACAACAATTTTATATAATCTCTTCTAGAAAATAAAAGAGGAGATACACTTCCAAACTCATTTTATGAGACCAGAATTAAGCTGCTACTCAAATCAGACAAATAGGAAGAAAGTAATAATAAAATCACAGACCAATCTCTCAGCAATGTATAAAAATAAGTGTACACCCCAAACCAAGTGGCATTTTCAGATATGCAAGAGGTGCTCATCATTTTAAAACCAGTGTGGGGTCCCTGGGTGGCTCAGTCAGTTGAGCATCCAATTTGGTTCAGGTCAGATCTCAGGATTTGTGGGTTTGAGCCCCCTGTCGGGCTTTGTACTGACAGCTCAGAGCCTGGAGCCTGCTTCAAATTCTGTGTCCCCCTCTCTCTCTGCCTGTCCCCTGCTCACACTCAGTCAGTCTCTCAAAAATGAATAAATGTTAAGAAAATTAAAAAGAAAAGTGTGATCTACCATTATCAATACTAACAACGACAAGAACAACAACAAAAACGAAGATGTGTGTGTTTTTTTTTTACATTATAGAAACAGGTATTTGACTCAATCCAACATTCATATGTAATAAAAATTCTCAGTGAATTAGGGAGAGAATAGAATCATTTCAACTTGATAAGAAACATTCACAAAAAACCCTGCTGCTAACATTACGTAAAAAGTAAAATACTGAATGTTTCACCCCTAAGACTAAGAACAAGTAAAGGATATTCATTCTCACCACCGTTGTTGAACGTAGTACAGGGAGCTTTAGACAGTGCAGTAAGTAAAGTTAAAGAAATAAAAGGCATACAGATCAGAAAGGAAGAAACAAAGCTGTCCCTATATGTGGACTATATGATGTTGACATAGAAAATCTCGAGGAATTAAAAACAAACAAAAACAAAAACCTATGAACTGGTAAGTCCAGCAAGTTTAAAGATTTGATATGAAAACATGAGAATAATCACATTTTTATCTATTAATAATAAGCATATGTAAACAAACACAATATCATTATATTCACTTCTAATAAAATGAAATATATAAGTATACACTTAAAAATGTATGAATCTATATGCTGAAAATTACAAAATGATAATGAAAGCAATAAAAGAAAACCTAAGTAAAAGGATAAACTACAGTGTTCATGCATTGGAAGATTCAACATAATAAAGATGTCAACTCTCTCTGCATTTATTTATGTCATTACTACTTTCTATCAATTGCATAGAACTATGCACACACAAAATGTTTAAAAATTATTTTTGAGTTAGTTTATGATTTTGATGTCTTGAACATGGCAACTTGGTTACATGTAAGATAGGATACATATTTATATTTTTATTTTTTAAATTGTATTTATTTTTGAGAGAATGAGTGGAAGTCAGCAGAGAGAGAAGGAGACAGAGAACCCCAAGAAGGCTCCATGCTGTCAGTGCAGAGGCTGATGTGGGGCTTGAACCCATGAACCATGAGATCATGACCTGAGCCAAAATCAAGAGTCAGGCATTCAACTGACTGAACCATCCAGGCTCCCCAGGATATATATTTTTAAAAATATAGTTGAATAATATGGCAGATGATACTTGGTAATTGTAATCAACTCTGAATGGAAATAGACTCTTTTATTTTTTTTAAATTTTTTTTTTAACATTTGTTTATTTTGAGACAGAGAGAGACAGAGCATGAACGGCGGGGAGGGTCAGAGAGAGAGGGAGACACAGAATCTGAAACAGGCTCCAGGCTCTGAGCTGTCAGCACAGAGCCCAACGTGGGGCTCGAACTCACGGACCGCGAGATCATGATCTGAGCCAAAGTCGGCCGCTTAACCGACTGGGCCACCTAGGCGCCCGGAAATAGCCTCTTTTAAATGCACACACATGCACGTAGAACTAATAAAATCTGAATAAGCTCAGTGGATGGTACCAATAATAATTTCATGTCTTCAATATGATATTACAGTTATGTAGATTGTTACTATTTTTGTATACTGAGTGGAGAGTAGCATGAGACTAGACAAATTTTTTTTTTTCTTTTGAATCTTCCTTTGAATCTATAATTATTTCAGAATAAAAAGTCAATAACAACAATGAAATGTTCCAGCGATTCTTCCTTTGGCAGTATTATTTGAAGACTCCTAAAGTGATTAGAAACTTCAAATTGTAGGAGAATCAAGAAAATGATCCTTAATAAATAACTCAAGAATAGTACATTGCCATTCAACTAAAACATTCTGAATGTGGCATCTATTTATTAAAATTTATGTGTAGAGCTTTATTGGTTTTTCTGATCAATTTTCCTATATGATTTCCTGCAACAAAGATTTCTTTATGTTTAGGCAGTTCTCCATTTATCAGTATTTATTTTGTCTAATTCTTTTTCTGACATATCTACCAAAAACAAAATCAACCTCTCAGGAGAACAGACCACTGAAATACCTAATAAACATATGCCTGGAAATTGTTAAATTGACCATTTATTATAAGACAGTTTAAACTACACACTTTAACAAGTGTTCTGCCAAAGACACTGTCACATACATCTAATAATCTATATTTGCTTGTGTTTAAATTTGATTTTGTGTATGTCAAAATATTTAAAAGCTATTTTTGAATCATTTTTTGTGATCTCTTGAACATGACAACTTGGTTATATATAGAAGAGTAGGATATTTTTAAAAACCATATTGTATGATATGAAGATGGTTAGGTAATTATAATTGTCTCTGAGTTGGAGATTGGCATTCTTAAAGGCAAAAAAAAACAAAAACAAAAACAAAAAAACAAAAAAAAACCCCAAAATAGTCATTATCTTTACATCTAAATCTACTATATTCAAAATTTTCTAACAGGAGAAACTAAGCATCAAAATATTTTTAAATGTATGTTTCAGTCACTCAGTCTTCAATTGATATTTGGAATCCTATAGACCAGTTTAAGAATTAGCCAATTCCATGTGAAAATAAAAGATATCATCTCTATTCAAGGAAAACCACATAGAATTTCATGATTGTGAAAAAAATGACAGATTATTTTTATTGCTTTTTTTAAAAAATAAGAATTGTATGTCTTTTTTTCTGGCATTGCTTGTGTGTGTGTGTGTGTGTGTGTGTGTGTGTGTGTGTGTGTGTATCTTGGTAAACAGAGTGGTCAAATGTAATGATGAAGATTCTTTTATCAGCCAGGACTTATTTTGTTTTGTTTAAAATGAGATTAAGAAAAAGAAATTTGCACACAAAGAGTCTTGACGTTTTCTTCTCTGTATTTTTCAAGATGTTTACAGCAAATGAGATGTAATCTTCTGTGATTATAGACAAATATAAAATCTATTCCTGTGTCTTCCATATGTGTTCTGTTGTTTTAAAATCAATATTAGTAATGTTAACAACATAATTGAGACCCCTTTTACAAATATAAATCACAACCCCTTATTGAAATCACACTATCACTAGTAGTATGAATCAAATTAGCATTTTAACTGCTTAATTATTTCCTTCATCCTGGGAAAAATAAGACAGTCACTATTCCATATTATTTACAATAAAGTGAATATAATTATCTTTTAAATTCAGAGTAACTTCCAGATAGGCTGTTTGTTTATAGTGATGTGTAGAGTATTTCCATCTACACTCATACATAGTGTGAGCATAGTATCAATGAACTCTCAGTACACATACTATAATGCCCATAAGAAATTGTATTTGTATGAATGGGAAACAAAGAATTTGAATATGGAAGTGACATACGGCGCCATTTAAATAGGTTTTGGATTCTGACTATCTGTGAATATGCAATGGTTCCTGAATATATTATTCAACTTTTTACGAAACAAATATCTTAAGAAACAGTCTATATTTAACTTATATTGTGCTATTTGCCCTCTTCAGTTTTCCATTTAATTGCCAGATATGGTAGCCAGCCTCCAAGATGGTCCGATAGTTACCACCTCTTGGTATTGATGCCCTTGTGTACTACTCTCCTACATTATATATAGGGTTTGGTTTTTGTGACCAATGGAACTAGCAGATGCGATGGTAGATGATTTCTGAGGCTAGGTCATTAAATTCATTATGTCTTATATGTTGCTCCTTCCTCTTAGAACCTAGCTTTGTAGAGAGGCACTTGTTATAATGTGAGGACACGCCAGCAACCCTTATAAAGAGATCCACATGGTAAAGGAGTGGAGGAGGTCTTCTGCCAACATTCAAGTTGGAATTGGATCCTCCAGTTTCTGTGAAGCCTTCAGATGACTATAGCCTTAACTGACCATTTAATTGGAATCTTTAGAAGACTCTGAGCTGTAATTACTCAGCTAAGCTCAGCTAAAATGTCCCCAGGTTCCTGAAATATGGAAACTGTGAGATAATAAATATTAATGTTATTGTAAGGCACTAGGTTTTAGGCTAATGTATTAGTAGCAGTAGATAACTAAGATCGATTTGGGTACCAGAAGTGTTACCTTAGAGAGAGGGAAATTGTATTTATATGAATGGGAATTTGAGTGTCCGTGGAACTAGATACTGGGAATAACCTGGAAGAACTTTGAGGAAAGTGTTATTAAGAGCTTAAAGGTTGTTCAAATAAATATTTGTAAAGGCATGATGGCTTTTGAAGAGGCTATGAGTGAGGGCTTAAAGAGAAGTGAGAAAAACCTTCCCGGAAACTGGAAGGAAGGATATATTATGTCTGTCGTGGCCCATAGTGTAGCAACTCTGCTGCCTGTGGTAATATAGGCAGTAGGAAAGTTTTTCATGAACTTGGTGATATAGCTAGGGAGATTTCCTTTCAAGAAGGAAATCCTTTCCTTTCAAGAAGGAAATCCTTTCCTTTCCTTTCCTTTCCTTTCCTTTCCTTTCCTTTCCTTTCCTTTCCTTTCCTTTCCTTTCCTTTCACTTTCAAGAAGAAGGTGTCACCTGTCTTCTTGATATTTGCATGAAGATTCCAGAAGGGAAGGGTGAGGCAATAAAAAGATTATTAACAAAACATGAGCCTAAACTTATGATTTTGAAAATCTTAGCCTCTTCAGATAGCAACTAATGCTAAAATTAGAGAGAGTAGATCCTGAGTGTTCTTACAACATACAGACATACAAACAGTAGCGATGTGAAGTGATGAATATTTTAATTAACCTGACTGTGGTAATCATTTCACAATATATACAAATATCAAATCACATTATTCAATTATACCTCAAAAAACTGGAGGGAAAAGAAAGAAATTACTTTCAAGGAATGATCAAATCCAGGACACTTTTGGAAAACTTGCTCTGTATATGAAACTGCGGTTGTTACTATAAAATCATTTGGTAAGACGACCCCAGAAAGATCAATCGTGGTGCCTCAGAGGGCATGCAGTCAGACAAAAGACACTCTAGATTTCAAGAATGCTCCTCAGTCATTTTGTTAACCAAATAATAGAGATTCTAATAAGCTTATGTGCACTTTCCTCAGTAGAAGCTGAAGGTAAGTAGTGTCTGAAAGTTATTTATGGGGAGCTTTTATCTACTGGAATGAATTTCAGTAAAATTTATTGAGAGACCACACAGTCTTATTAATTTATTAGTTAATTAATAAGGATATTATATTTATAGAAACACCACCAGAGTAGATCATAAAAGAGAGAAAATACAAAATGGATTGAGAACTTTGGAACATCAAATTTCGATAAGCATAGAACAGGTTGAGAGATCTACTTACCTGCAAACACATGCTACCTTTCATTAAAAAAGAATGGTGATGAAGAGGTCAGAGCAATGAGCCATGAAAAATTATTCCAGTCCCCAAGTTCTAACCAACAAATTTTTAATGTGTACTAGGCTGAATTTCAAAATTGCTGTGAAGCCCTTTGTGCTTCCAAATATTCTTTTTGAATAGAAATGTCTATTGCAGTTGTCCTAAGTGTATCTTGTTGTTATGTGCTGCATGTAGGTGGAGAAGATCACTTATGTCTTTAGTTTCATAGTTTAAGAAAACTATAATCAAGAAGCTATACTCAAGGAATTATAGCTGAAGAACTTCTTCCGTGCATATATATGACTTACATGACAAGATTCTGACTTAGAGCAGATGCTGTAATGGGAATGAGGTATAGCTAGGAAGGGGATAAATGTATCTGTATTTTGTATATGGGTGGATGTAAATAATTTATGACCAGAGAGTTGATTGATTGTGGTTTTAAAACATGTCCACACATTCTTTGATACTTCTCTCTTTCAAAAGGTGACTTGTGGGTGGGCTGTACTTTGTGACTTATTTCCAATAAATAGAATGTGGTAGAAACAATGATGTCACTTCTAAAATAAGAATATAAAAGGCATATAGCTTTCTCCTTACCTTAGCTCTTGGATCATTCACCTGGGAGAAAACTTTACTGTATAAATGTTCCTATTTATGTTATCATTTATTGATTTCACCTTTATGAAAAGTAATTGAAACCCTGGTTAAAAAAATGCTTAACTTATTTAGATTATAAAAATAATGAGAATATAATGTATATCCACAAGTGATGGTATTTTTAATTTTTATTTATTTTGAGAATTTTATAAAATATCATAAATTATTTATTTTAATGGATTAAAAATTAATGATAGAAATGTCAAGCATCCTTGTTTAAAAATAATAAAAATAATAACTTTTGTTCTTGTAAATGGAGGTCTATTGCCTAATGAATAATCAATTTATTTTCCACAAAGTTACATACCAAGTATTCTTGACAATTCTTCATCTTCATGTTCTTGATTTTAGAGAAAAACTATTTACTTCTTAATCAGGACTTTTTATCCTAAAATATTTCAGAATAACAGAGAAAAATATTTTGTAATATGTTGAGAATGTATAAGCTGTGATGAATTAGTCTATTTGGATATAATTTGGTGCATAGTCATTTTGAATGTTTTAAAATGTCTCATTTTTAATTATTTGAAATATTTTTATATCAGGAATTCTACTTTGAATCTTATTTGAAAATCTTGAGACAAATTTAAATAGAAAATATTATTGTTTGTGTTAACATTACAATTCCATTTTTAATAATAACAATAAAGTAATACTATATAATTGTGGGTTTTTTTGCAAAATAATTCATTTCTATAAGATTACAATAAATATTTTTGAAGATATCTAGCTAGTAAATACAATGCTTTATAAGACAAATTACTCAAAATAATAAAATACTTGGGGCGCCTGGGTGGCGCAGTCGGTTAAGCGTCCGACTTCAGCCAGGTCACGATCTCGCGGTCCGTGAGTTCGAGCCCCGCGTCGGGCTCTGGGCTGATGGCTCAGAGCCTGGAGCTTGTTTCCGATTCTGTGTCTCCCTCTCTCTCTGCCCCTCCCCCGTTCATGCTCTGTCTCTCTCTGTCCCAAAAATAAATAAACGTTGAAAAAAAATAATAATAAAATACTCATTAATTCTCAATGAATATTTCATTCCAAGTTTTTAATCTCAAAATTTAACCTTTTCCCCTTAAACATTAAAACTGTGTTTTAAGTTACATCACTAAAACATGCTTCGTTTTATCTAAATGATTATTCATTTAGATTTATCATATAGTACCATACTGTTTTGGTTATTTTATGTGTTTTCATACAAAATAAGTTATTGAAACCAGAAACCCTATTTAAGATATATTGTGTTTCTTATAGTTGTCAATACTCTTAGGTCTCGATTCTAAATTTTTTTTCAAGTTAGAAAAGGATGTAAATAGTTGATATTTCGGTTTCAAAGTAAAATTCCCCTTCTGAGTTTTTGAAAATTGACATAATTACCTGTTAAGTCACGAAATTGGCTCGTATTATATCTACAAAGAGGTATACAATATCACACAACAACGGCTTTAAGACAATAAAACTTGACTAGTACTTTATTGAATACGTTAACAAATATAAAGACATAATCAACCACAAGAAAAATCAGTCAGCATAGAGGTACAGAAGGAAAAAGTAATACAGAAGAGGTGAATTGGTGACCATCTAAGCACGATTCAGATGAAAATGCTGCATTCAGGCCTGTACCTAAACCTGTGTGGTCTCAGTAATAGGACTTTTCCATAGGTAATAACATATTGCCACCTGCTCGACTAGTGTTTCCAGATTTACTTTTGTAGACTTAACTATAATGTACTCCCACACAGTGCTGTACATTTTTCTTCCCTTGGTAACAGGTTAGAATTAATACAGATTTCCATAATTTTGACACATTACTAGAGTATAAGACTGGAGTTTGTTGCAGTAACTTAGTGAATTTCTCTACCTTACCCAGTGACTCACACATTTAAGGCCTTTAATTCCATTAAATGAAAGGATAAATAAACACTTCAAACTAAACAGTGCATTGCAATTTAAACTTCCAACTGTTGTCAATTTTCTTGTTTCTGATGCTATCCATGCCAAGCTATATTCTAAGCATAATTTTATATCTATGTATCTTTCATTTTGGCAGAATGTATTAACCAGAAGATGTGTGTATGCATTCCTGTAAACCTTTATATTCTCATTAGACATTGATAAATTGTCTTCTGTTTTAAACAGTAGTCCCACATGAAGATTTTTTAGAATAAGTTAGTATTTCATAATTTGTTAATCTGTGACACTGACCAAATCAAATTTTTAAGCAAGTAAATTTTGAACTTGAGCCAGACTCTGAAATACATTTACAGGAATGTAAAAGTTACTATATGAATACTCTCAACAGATAATTAGAATAATTTAAGCTCTTATTAACATCCTCATCTAGATTTCATTTTAAACTCATTTAATATGTTTTGAAATTATTTAAATTTTATTTTATGGTTGAAAATCTCAAACATTAATTTCAATATTTAAATATATTCATAGTACTTATACAATATTGTACTTATATGCTACACTTTGACTATGAATGAATAGAACATGCTACTATGATATAGGTACAATATGGAAGGTAACATTATTTGCAAGATATGTAGTAACACAATTAACAAAGTGTAATTAAATGCAAGTTTTTCCTGACTTAGTAAATAAGAAAGAATAGCAACAGACTTTGCATATTTTGAAAAGCTTTTAAGCATTATCCTATTGTGTAAATAAAAATGCTCTTAGATGAAGGAAACACAGGTTCTAAAGCTAATTTTACCCCCAGTGATTAAAGGTTGCATTATCATTCAACTTAACATGTTCATGTTTTTATTCTGTTTGGAGAAAGTAAGTTTACTATTTTATATTTCTCCAGTGTCCACATTACTGTTTCTCAGATTGTGGTATGTATTTTCTTAGAGTTAGTGATAGTCCAAGGGGTATGGAAAACTACATGTGTGGCAAATACTCTTGGGGAGTTATTTTTCTGAATGAGTTTTTTAAAAATAATGCTTTTAATACTAAAAGCAATAACATGGATTAAAAAGAAACATTTCTTAGGGTATATCAGCAATCGGCATAAATAAAAGGATCACTTCAATTTATTCCATCAGACCTCCAGGGTTATAGATCATTCTCCTTAGTCAGAAGTTACTTGGTGGGAACTTTGGAGAAATACCATTCTGCACACTGCCTAAAGAAATTCATAAGAAGTGAAATTAATTCAATCAAACATTATTTGACCAATGAATAGAAAGCCTTGGTTGTTCTATGAAGTTTGAGGTCAAGTTTATTGTATTGCTAGTACCATTCAGCTAACATCCAGATTCTGGTGAAACCTTTTAATCTCTGTCATTCAAATTGAGTCACATTTCTTATTAAGGATGCACAAAGTACAAAATGTATATGTCTTTCAACTTTCAACATTGTATATATCAGTTTATAAATAGATTTCTTATATTTTAAAAAGAGGATAATTATGTCTTTAGGCTATTTGTGTTAAATATATATAAATTCAGGTGTAATGTGTGGTGAAAAATTCTGAGGATTTGCTGTAGGACAGCTCTGACAAATAGAATTTTCTGCCATGATTGAATGTTCCATGTTTACTCTAACATGGCAGCCATTAATCAGATGTGCATATTGAGTACTTAAAATATTTCCACTGTGGCTGAGTTGTATATATAATTGGGAAAAAAGACCTTTCAAAACTAAGAGATGAGCAGAACTTAGGACATTTTGTAATAAACTGTTACATTTTTTCTATTTTTATTGACGTATAATTAACTCACAATGTTACATTAGTTTCAAGTGTAGAATATAATGATTTAACAATTCTGTATTCAGTGCTTATCTTGATAAGTGTACAAAATTGCAATCTCTAAGATACCCCCCAAAATGCTTTGTTTTACAGCCTCTTCTTATAGACATTACTTGGCACAGTCAGCAGCATCCAAAGTGTCATACCTCCATCTCTGGCATTGCCTCAGAATCAAGTGAGATACCTACAAGAATTCATTGGACTCTGTCGTCTCCTTGGTGGCTTCAGATCATGGTGGTAAGTCCTCTTGGTTCCGAACCTCCCACCATGGTTGAGGTTCAGGACTTTATTTGGATGTCTTCTGTTGCTGGCTTTGGTCCTCATTCATTTCTGTGGGTAAGATTCCATCTTCACTCTTTTTTTTGTATTTGTTTATTAAGCTATATTTTATTGAATTGACAAAATATGTTAGAAAAATGAAATGTCTCTATTTTCTTTTCATATTTGCATACTTAGGAAAAGAAAGAGGGATTGGGAAATAATTTAATCTGTCTTTACAATGCTACCTGGACTTTTCCTTTCCTTTTTTTTTTTTTTTATTATTTGTATTAATTGAAGTATAATTAATATGGAAACAAAAACAGACTCTTAAATACAGAGAGCAAACTGGTGGTTGCCAGAGGGGAGGTGGGTGGGGGTGGGGGTGGGCGAAATAGGTGAAGGCGATCAAGAGTATATTTATCATGATGAGCACTGGGTAATGTATAGAATTGTTGAATTATAACATTGAACAGCTGAAACTAGAAATAATGCCGTGTTAATTATACTTCAATAAAAATGTAATAAATGGTGTTAAAAATAACTCTTGTCATAATCTTTACAGTAAACAACTACAGCAATTTGTAAGCATTAAATATATTGCCTGCAATTTAGAATGGGAGAGAAAGAAGGACTGAACGTCTTAAATCGTTCATTTATGTTCTCTTATATGGCATGTACTGTGTTCGATGATGAACATTAAAAATCAGATAGGATTTCTGCCTTCAAATCTCTTATATTTTAATGAGAAAGATTCATCACCAAACCTGTTGGGCGAATTTTGGTGTATGTTGAAAGAATGATATATAAGATTATAGCTTATATATATAGTTTATGATATATAAGATTATAGGATGGATTGTGTATTGAGCAAGGAAAGAAAGGATTGTTTTGGAGTTGGAGTGATTCTCTATCTGAATCGTGAACAATTTGTCAGTGTAAGGCATTCCAGGTGGGGGTATAGCTGTGCAAAATCATCAATTTATAAGAGAATTTAGAATATTCAAGGAGTTTCAAGATGTCAGAACAGTTATAGAATATGGTGCTGGTTGCGAGCAATGGCTTATCAATCAATCTGAATTAATAATACAGAAATCCCCATAGAGCTTTCAACAGCAGGGATGTAATATAGGGAATTAGATACAGGTGTTAGAGGGCTAGAAAAACAAATTCAAGATAAAATGAGATAATGACATTAAAAACAGGTACTAACTGTTGGACTAAAGCAACAAATGGAATCAATGTTATAAGGATAGAGAAACTTGAAGAGGGTACCTGTGAAGTCGGGGCTCTGATCTCTGAGGGGAAATTGCTGCTCAGCTGGTGCTGATACCTTTGAGAGTGCATGGTAAGTTAGTTTTGGTGAACTAAAGAAGCTGGAAGGAGAAAAGCAGGACATTGGTTCTCCCTGTTGTCTGTTTTAAATTCTTAGTGCCTTTTTATAAAGACTGACAAGAAGTCAGTGAGAAAGCTAAAAGGATATTTTTATGTCTCCAGTTTTAGCATCCCAACTAGGGAGGCACAATTTGGAATGGACTAAAATAATTACCATTCTGGTCGACTTCCTTGGTCAGTCAGTATTCAGACTTTCATGCCATACCAATATATTTATGTTTCCATCCAACAACATGTAATAATCTTTTGTACCAAGGAAGACACTTTACTGTTTCTACAAAAGTGTGAGAAACAAAATCCCAGCAGACACAGTATGATCTTTGGGCACCAGTCCCAGTATCCATCTGTGAGCAATGCAAATTACTCCTCTCATTCAGTCATAATGACTACAGAATATTCTATAATTTAGGAGATTAAGTTAAAAAGCCAACGACCCACCAGGAATTCTTACATAAAATGATAAGAGTAAAGAACAGGAGAATAGTTAATATAAATAAGAATAGTTAATATAAACTAAACTGTGTGTGATAATATATGTATTTTTATGTGTACACACAAAATACAAAAGGAAGAAAATGTACAAAACTGAATTAGCCCCTGTTTGTATAACAGGTTAAGAGGCTGTGATTAATATAGATAGCTTCCTTCTTCAGCCACCAATCTCTTGGTTAAGTGTCACCTAACTAGCACTTTAATTGGTCTAGTTTCCTTATCTGGTCAGGTTACACAGCCATTGTCACCTGCCATGGAGACAAAGACCTTCAAATTAGCAGTCGCCAAAATTGTGAGGATAGAAAGCCAAACCTGTATGAGTAGATTATTATGTGTAATAGTGACAGGAGCAAATTCTGCTACTAGCCTTTGATTCTTGGACTCATTTATTTGAGCTTGGGCTAAACTGCAGCATATAACATGATTATTCAGAGTATAGACTTCATCCTGAAAGACAGAAACACATACTTTTCAGCTTCTTCTCTCTCAACTGGTGCTGTAATTGACTCTTCAGCAGCCTATTACGCTCTTCTGCCATTCTCTCATGCCAGCACCTTCTAAGTGATATAGTAAGACTAGTGAATTCCGTAGTCAGAAGCCAATTCTAACACTTCTTTTGATATGAAATGAATTTCTTGGCAAAAGAAACTTTGGGTAGAATAATAAAACATAAGTAAGTCATTCCCTAATTTCATGGATTTTGATACTGAGGGAAGAGTTGTGGACATGAAAGGCATGTTCATGGAAAGTACTACATGTTTATTTTAGTGATGCAAATTAGTTGATATCTCCATATTGAAAGGGATTCAGTATAATAGATCTGCCACCAGGAACTGGCTGGTCTCTCTAGAGATTTGTATGTCAGGACAGCATTTGTCTTTGCTGTTGGCAGATAAGTTGCTCAGCAGTGATGGCAGCCAGTTCAGACTTGGTGAGGAAAGTTGACTTTTGTTGAGCCCATATATAGACTCAATCTCTGTTACCATGACCATAGCATATTTGTGTTCATTAAAGAGGCACCAGAATGACTGGGAAAGAGGCTTACTGATGTCCACAGAATATATATTTTATCCACCTGCTTACACATGGATAAGATTTCAGATGAAAGCAAACACTGTAACATCCTTTGTTACAGTGTTTTTCTGTAAAATTTTCTAAAAATTTATACTTACTTGTCTTCTAATCTTTAGGTCTTCCATCTAATTCTTTCCATTTCCTGATAATAAGGCCAAACTATTAGCAAGCACCAATTAATTTGTGAAGATCCATATTTCTAGATATGGATCTAGATATCTAGTTAAAGTAGATAACTTAAAATATACTTTTCCAGGTTCTGCCTATTAGTAATATTTCCCTTCACTCTTGTGTTTTAGGGAAGTTCTTGATTGAGATTGTGGTGTTGCAGGTATCTAGTTCTGGTCGGTACTAGTATAGGATGAAAAAAATGTTAAACAAGCAAAATTTTTTATTTTTAATCAGCCAGTGGTGATTGTATACTTCCAGGTTGTAGGTGTGGATTAAGGGAGAGGAGAGGATATAACTCTAGGAGTAAATATGACAGGAGTCTCAGTACCCTGTTGGTGTAACTTTCTTGTGCTTCTGGATCTGTTGAAGCCCTGTTTCTGGAATCTTATTTGTACTTGATAGACTGTTGTTATTAATGCCCAACTTTTTGGCTTACTGAGTCAGATAAGACACACTTCATGGGGCACCTGGGTGGCTCAGTCGGTTGAGCGTCTGACTTCAGCTCAGGTCATGATCTCACAGTTTGTGGGTTCAAGCCCCACATCAGGCTCTGTGCTGACCACTTGCTCAGAGCCTGGAGCCTGCTTCAGATTCTGTGTCTCCTTCCCTCTCTGCCCCTCCCCCGCTCATGCTTTGTCTCACTCTGTTTCTCAAAAATAAATAAATGTAAAAAAAAAAAAATTAAAAAAAAAACACACTTCATGATAGGCTACTGAGATCCCTTTGTCACTTGGTGTTATGTGTCAGGTATTCAGTCCCTGTCAGGGCTTAAAAACAAGACGGTAGTGTTTCACAAAAAGAATAGTTATCTTCAGTAGATTTCATGGTGTTGCAAGATCTTAGTCCTAGAATCAAATGTGTAGTGTAGAAAGGGAGACTTGGAGCTAAGAGATAACAATTTAAATAGCACAGATTGTCTGCGAGAATGAAAGGTAGCTTGAATCAGCAGCATAGAGATCCATGTAACCCTTGAAAAATACTTTATTTTCTAGTAAACAATTAATCATTGAACTAGGTTGAGTTAGAGAGTAACACAAAGTGTTTTTTTTTTTTAAATAGAGAGTATCATGAAGTATTCGCAATATAATAAATAATAGATTTGAGAGTGAGGAGGACAATACTAGAGACAGGAAATCTAGTTAAGATATTTTTGCATTAGGTCAAGCCAGAGATGGTAAAGAAATGAATATGTCAATTGGCAAAAGAACTTTACACATGTTAAGGATCTTGAGATGGGAAGATTATTCTGAGTCATACAAGTGGGCCTAGTGAAGTCAGAAGGGTTCTTATAAGAAGAAGCTAGGAGTGTCAGAGTTAGAGTAAGATATGAAAATGCACTGCTGCCTTGAGGATGAAAGAAGTGGCCATGAGCCAAGGAATGCAGGCTGCCTGAGAAGATGGAAAAGGTAAGGAAACAGATTTTCTACTACGACCTTTAGATGGAATACTACCTTGCTGACACCTTGATTCTACCTCAGTGAAACTGCTGACCTCTCGAATTAAATGATGATAAATGTATGTTGTTCTAAGCTAAAAAAAATATTATAAGTTAGCACATCAGCAATGGAAAACTATATTCTGGAAGGACCAATAGGGACTAGAATAGCAATTCTTTCAGTCACCAAAATGAATTTTAGGAAAAGCTACAAGGCAAGCAGGTGTTTATCATGTTTCAGTGAATATAAAAGTGTGAGAAGTTTAATGAAGAATTTAAGTATCTGGGAAGTTTGAAATGAATTTGAAGGGAATTTCATGATGGTGAGGGTGAGCAGAAAAGAGAACATTCATGTTGACGTAAGAAAAGATAGTTCAATGGTTTCACTTATGAAATGAGCAAAGATAACAATACAATGTATAGCATTGTATTACATATTCAATCATGTCTTTAATTTTAGGATTTTATTTTTTTAACTTTTGCGATGTCCTTGCACAAAGTAATTCTCCGAAGCATAGTTAGAGTTATTGTATCTTCGTCTAACCCTCAGTGTGTTTTCTTATTTTTCTTTTTTTGGAGGAAATTTTTAAAAAATTAAATGCCTGGACAGGATAAAAAAAAAATGCCTTGCACAAAGTAATTCTCCGAAGCATAGAGTTATTGTATCTTCGTCTAACCCTCATTGTGTTTTCTTATTTTTCTTTTTTTGGAGGAAATTTTTTAAAAATTAAATGCCAGCACAGGATAAAAACTGGCCATATATAAAAACTGGCCAAAGTACACAAGGACAACTGTTTAAATACACACACACACACACACACACACACACACGTACCATCCATACCAAAGAACAGACCATCATGAGTGATCCAGAAGACTTTGTCTTAGCATATTTACCATTTCTCTAAAAGATAACCAGATTAATGATTTCCATTACTGATTTTGTTTTTGGTTGTTTTTGAAATTTATATGAATGAAATTGTCAGGTACTGTCTTGTAATTGGCTTCTTTTGCTCAATAGCTTATTTTTTAGTTTTCTTTCAGTTATTGAATGTAGTAGTAGTAATTTTTTTGTTCTTTGTTTTGCTTTGTTTAGTTTTCACCCCAAGTTTGGGACTATTATGAATAATCCGGTTGTAAATATGTTTTGTGCATATCTTTGTGCACAAAAATAGATATGTGTTTCTCTTGATATATGTACCTAGGAATAGACCTGTTGTGTAATAGGATATTGAAGTTGTCAGATATAGTAGATATTTCCAAATAGTTTTCCATAGTTTTATCAATTGACACACCCATTAGCAGAGTATGAGTGTTAGTTTCTCTGCATCCCCATTAGAAATAGTTAGTTTTGTGGTTGTTCGTAGCATTTTTGTTGGATTTGTAGTGGTATTGCTTCAAGGCTTTACTTTCCCTAATGAGTTAATTTCTCATATATTTATTGGCTTTTGGATACTATCTTCTATGAAATACTTTTTCAGGACTTTTGCATACTCTTAAAAATGTGGTTGCCTTAACTTTTGAAAATTTATTTTAGGACTTTGTGTTTAAATGTGTATTTATTTAGATAGAGAGAGAGTGACAGTGGGAGAGGGGCAGAGAGAGGTAGTGGGAGAGGGGCAGAGAGAGGTAGAGGGAGAGAGAATCCTAAGCAGGCCTCATGCTCAGTGCAGAGCTCATACAGGGCTTGATCCCATGAAATGTGAGATCATGACTTGAGCCAAAATCAAGAGTCTGACACTTAACCAACTGAACTGCCCAGGTGCCACTAGGACCTTTTCAATTGGTTGAAAAATTCACCTGAAATTTATTTTGTTTATATTGTAAAGAGCAAGATTTATTTTATTTCCTATGTGAATATTCAATTGACTCAACATAATTTATTGAAAATACCACTTGTTGGGTCATAAATTAAATTTTGCCATAAATTAAATTTTCATATGTGTGGGTTTATATCTGGACACTTATCTGTTCCATTTGTGTATTTGCCTATCTTCTTGCTCACATTACCCTGTCTGCATTATTTTAGCCTTATAGGAACTCCTAGGGGGCACCTGGGTGGCTCATTCGTTTGAGCATCCCACTTTGGCTCAGGTCAGGATCCCACAGTTCTGGAGTTAGAGCCCCGCATTGGACTGGCTCCCTGCAGTTAACACAGAGCCTGCTTGGATCCTCTGTCCTCTTCTCTTTGCCCCTCCCCAGCTTGTGCTCTCTGTCTCTGTTTCTCTGTGTCTATCGCTCTCTCTCTCTCTCTCAAAAAAAAAAAAAAAAAAAAAAAAAAAAAAAAAAAAAAAAAAGCTAATTGCTTAATAGTTTACATCAAATAAATTTGTACATCTTTATTAACACAGTCTTGGATCATGTTGGCTCTTCTTGGTCCACTGCAGTGCCATATACATTTTAGAATCAGCTTGTCAACGTCACACACGCATGTGTAACTCCTATGGTTTTGGTTGTGATTGACATTAATATACAGATAAATTTGGATAGATTTGCTATATTTACAACTGAAATTTTTTCAGTATAATTTCCAATCATTCCTCTATGTTTTTTTTTTTTTTAATTTTTTTTTCAACGTTTATTTTATTTTTGGGACAGAGAGAGACAGAGCATGAATGGGGGAGGGGCAGAGAGAGAGGGAGACACAGAATCAGAAACAGGCTCCAGGCTCTGAGCCATCAGCCCAGAGCCTGACGCGGGGCTCGAACTCCCGGACCGCGAGATCGTGACCTGGCTGAAGTCGGACGCTTAACCGACTGCGCCACCCAGGCGCCCCTCCTCTATGTTTTTTAAATGAACTATATCCACAGTACCACATAGAGAAGGAGTGAAAATGTAGCATCAAAGCATTTCTACTCATGAAATTGTTTAGAATTTAAAATTGAGGGGGTGCTTGGGTGGCTCAGTCGGTTAAGCTTCTGGCTTTGGCTCAGGTCATGATCTCATGATTCTTGAGTGTGAGCCCTGCATCCATCGGGCTTGCTGACAGCTCAGAGCCTGGAGCCTGCTTCAGATTCTGTGTCTCCCTCTCTCTCTGCCCCTCCCCCACTCAAACTCTCTCAAAAATAAATGTAAATAAAATAAAATAAAATAAAATAAAATAAAATAAAATGGAACCTAATAATCTGTTAGTAGGTTGTAGGAACTTGATTCATACTTTAATTACTAGGTTAAAAAACAAGTGCAGTCCTGATGCTAAAACTTTAAAAATGTAAACGTTTGCATAGTAATGATATTACACTATTTAAGTTGTTTATGATTTTGCCTTTTCTGTTCCTTCCTTCCCTTCTGTATGTTTTCCTCCTACAGTTTCTTCACTATAGATGACCATGTAATGAAAAGAATAATTCACTTTAAATCTGATAATCTGTGTTGTGGTCCTGGCTATACCTATAAATGACATACTTGGAACAATACTCTTATTATTCTCTATAAAATGTGTTGTTAGGAGCATAGACTATGGAATTAAATTGCCTGGGTCAAATCCAGTTCTACCGGTTCTAGCCAGGGAAATGTTAACAAGATATTTAGCTTTTCTGTTCGTTGGATCTTTCATCTGTAAAATAGAGATGATTATGTGTGGGGATTAAATGAGTTAATACATATAAACTCGTTTGAAGAATACCAGTCATGTAGTAAGCATAAATAAGTGTTTTTAATTATTATACCTATCTCTTTTTGTAGTGTTGTTTTTAAAGTGGGTTATTTTGTGAAAGCAATTTGAAAAAGCAAAAAGTGTCATACAAAAGTAAAACAGCAATCATTTTGTTTTATAGAAGCTAGTCTTATCAGTAGCCCAGATTATCTATCTATATATTCATCTCTATCCACTGTTAGAATAATTTTGAAAACTATCAATATTTTTACTACATACACATACACATGTAGTATGTATTATGCATGTGATATTATCAAAGATTTGGAAATGTCTTCATAGACTTCATAGCTTGTTATCAGATAACAGATATTTTTTTTTTCATTATTACTAAGACTATACTCTTAGCAACTTCAAGCTTGAAGAGCTTTGGCACTTGGGTTATAGGCCAATGTGCTTGAGAAAGAGGAGAAATTGGATCAATTACTTATATCACTAACTTTGTCGCATAGACTTATAATAAGTTCAGTGGAGGATAAGAAACAATTTCAGCCATCTGATCAAATTTGAAAGTCATAAATTTTAAGTCAAATTGAAAGATATATTTGAGTGACAAGGAATGAAATTTACATCTTAAAAGCCCAATATTGAAACTCTAGATATAAAATCCAACCTTGGGTATCTTTAACCCCATTTTTAATAAAACCTTGAAGGATAGCAATTTCTAGGATGTCTAATATAAAATGTGAAACATTATCTACATTAACAAATGCTCTATGCACAAAACTCAGATACATACACACACACACAAGAGATTGTTCAGTGTTAAATCAAATTAGCAAAAAAAAAAATATATATACTCACAGAATTTGTGAAAATATATTAATATTAATTTATACTCATTAGTAAATAAATCTCGAATAAATTTTCTTTAAGAATGAGTACTAAAAACTGTTAGAATTTTGGTACAGTGATTGCTTAATGAAAAATTCACAAGAAATTATTCTATATATAATAGAAATATTTCACCTTTAAAGTCTGGACTAATACTGTTTTAACAGAAATATAATGAAAGGCAAATACAAAATTTAGAACCCCTTAAAACTGAAATAGAAACATATTCAATTAATATTCATTTAATGCTTTATTTAAGCAACTATATTTAAGCTATTACTTCAACTGTAACAGTGTAAAAATATTGATGAACAGATATTTCACATTCTTTTTTTTTTTTTTTTTTTTGTCCGGGTTTTTGAAATCCAATGTATATTTTATATTTAAAACACAGCTGAATTTGGACTGGCCACATTTCACATGCTCAGTAGCTACATGTGACTAGTGATTACTGTGTTGGAAAGAATAGATCTATATGTTATGAGAAAAATATAGGTGAGGTGAAGACTATACAAAATGGTGCATATAGTGTACAGATAAAGTCATCTGATTATTGACTGAGGCAAGTTTTAGCCTTTAAACATCCCTGACAGGGAGAAGAAAAGCTTTCAAGATCTTTATTATCTTAGTTTTTGTGAAACATCTATGTGCTAGATTTTATGTTCATTACTCTTTAAATTTCCAGCATATTTTATAAATTGCCAATTTATCAGCCAATCTTTAAGAAAGTCTAAGTGAAAGTAGAGGGACCACTTAATAGTAAGAATTGAGGGCTTATCTTACCATTAGAAATGCAGGATATGGAAGTCAAAACACTACCTTTAGGAAATTTGATGTATAGGTCACTTGTGAAGGTCATCACCAATGATCCCAGTTACTCACATAAACTAATGAAACTTCTAACAACTGGGGCAATGACACTTTTCATGACACAGGGGAAAGGGCCATAGCAAATTAAGCGCTTTACCTTAAAGACTGACCTAGAAGGTGATACGTGCCACTTTTTGCAGAGGACTTTGACCAATCCTAACTTGGCAGGAATGTGACATGCAATTCTAACAGGTACAGAAAGGAAGAGAAGTATATTTGTGAAAAGCTCTCAGAATTACCATAAGACATGATAGAAGCCATGTTAAATAAGATAATGACAGCTAATCTTAATGATTTGATGAAAGTTACATATCTCCAGATTGAAAAGATATACTTAAATCCTAAAGGATTAATAAGTATTAATCCCATACCTAAATACACAGTGGTAAATATATCAATGAGAAATATTAAAAGAAACTCTCGACAAAAGAGAGATTATCTACAAATTGATACAATTTTTGATACAATACTGGAAGAAAATTTCTATAAAAACAATACCAGCAAATGCTAGTATATTTTAGGGAATTAAAAGAGAAAGGTTCTAACAAGCAATTGTGAACACAGGTTATGGTAAACATACCGAGAAATTGTAAGTTTGGTTAATTGGCTAGTGATTAGACATGATTACTTGGGTGTGACTAAGCTGGCTTCTCTACAGTGCTCTTTTTGCAACGTGTCAGTTTGGCTAGACAGAACTATATTTCCCTTAATTAGCTTCCATGTGTGTTTCTAGTTTGTCTGAGTGAGAAGAGACATTTTTTTTCATGAGATTTGACAATCACTAGTGAAGTAAAAGACATTTAGTTTTTATGCTTGGAAGTTCAAGCAAGGTGTTTGTCGTCTTTGCTTATGTGCTAGGTTACCTTACTGAGGTGAGGGAGCTTTGGGTCAGCTACTGATATACCTTTTTTAGCTTCTCTGCTTCCTGGATCAGGTGTGTATTTACCACTGTAAAGATAGGTTCCAACTTCTTCAGGACACCCAGGTTCCAACTCCTCCTTTAGGACACCCAGTTAACAAAGTTAGAGTTGGTAAGAAGAACATGAATTTCCAATGTTTCCTTATGGATTCCACACTGCTTGTGGTCCTGGTTCCCAGCTTTTTCTCATGAGATTAAACTTGTCTGTACTCTCCCCTTCTTTACATCTGATTTCATATTCTTTGGATTTTAGTCTCCAGCATCAGACACAAAGACAACAGCTATGAAGAGACTATTTAACCTCTGCTATAATTGCATAATGTCACCTGCAATGCTTCACTCTCTTCATATAAAGGAATAGTTTATTTCTCTTATTGAACTCTGATTAATAAAAAAATTTGGCATTGATAGTGTTTCTGAGAGAACATAATATTAATTATGTGTTTCCGAATTCCTTTTAGACTATCTAATATTGGTCTGGTTAGATTTGATGGCATTAATGACTCTTCAAAGATAAAGAACACAATGGTAGCTTATGACATGCAGCGGCAAATTATTACCTGTAGATAATGCAAGTGTCTATCTCCAAAAGGTAAAATTCCTGTTGACAAGCATTTGTTGACATAGGAAATGTTAGTAAATATAAGGATTATAAATGCACTGGAAAACATGTGATAAGAAGGGCCTAAGCTCCAGACTTTGAATTAGTTTTCAGCTCAAGGTCTGCATAAGTGACCTGCATAAGCTTCTGTGACTGCTCTAAAACTCTTATCTTCTGTAGCCACAAGGCTAAGATTTCTGAAAACAGTATCCAAAATCAAATCCTGTGAGTGGCTGTTATAATGCAAATTTTATTTCTAGACATGTAGTATATCTCAGAAAGGGATGAGATCTTGAAAATTGGAATGCAGCCATATGGGCAGATTCCAATGAAGCTAGGGACCTTGAACTCGAAGCAGCCCTTCAAAACTGTCCATATGGATGCTATTCTTCACTTGCCTGAGGACCTGTAATGGCTTCCCCACAGTAGTTCCGCAAGAGATTGCTAATCTCCCTCAGTACCTATCCCACCACATTTTCCTACTTCTATGTGTATAACTAGACTGAATTCCCAGCATGCCTTCAACAGCAAGATACAAATGTGACCCTTGAGAAGATGTGTTACATAACAACAGAATTGTATGTATTTGCCAACTTATAATAACAAATCTGTGGATGCTAAGAATAAGAGCTCAGAGTGTAAAGAATATGAGTTGAATCAGCACACATTTATTGATATGGAATCACAAACAGATTCTAAATTCAGTGGGTAGGCTTGAGGAGCTGGTAATGACTTCAGTAGTTTGCTAGCTTAGTATACTGAATTATCAACCCAAGAATTACCTACAATAAATTTAAATGTCAGAAGGTATTTAGTAAGGTATCCAAAGGCTTAGGGGGGTTGGGATGCTACCATGGATTTATCATTCAAGAGCTGCTCTATTTATCCCCTCACCATGTGCTCTGGGAATTATAGAAGCTCAGAAGTTCCATGATGTGCCATCTGCAAACTGGAGACCCAGGAAAGCCCTTGAGAACCTGGAACTAAAGTCCCACTTTGAGGGCAGGAGAAGACTAATGTCCCAGTTTAAGCTGTTAGGCAGGGAGAATTCTTTCTTACCTTGTCTTTTAAATTTATGCTTCCAACAGATTTGATGGGTCCCATCCACATTGAGGGGAGAAGTCTACTTTATTCAGTCTAGTGATTCACATGTTAATCTCATCCAAAAACATCCTCACAGACACATCCAGAATATTTAACCAAATATTTGGGTACCCTGTGTCCCGGTCAAGTCGACATATAAAATTAACCATTCACATATTCAGTGCTTATAGTCTAATATCACTCCCTTGAACTTACTTCAAATTTATTGCCCTTTACAAACTGGAGAGTTCCTTGGGTGTCTGGGTGGCTCAATCGGTTAAACGTCCGACTTCAGCTCAGGTCATGATCTCTCAATCTGTGGGTTCGAGTCCTGTGTTGGACTGTGTGCTGACAGGTCAAAGCCTGGAGCTTGCTTCTGATTCTGTGTCTCCCTCTCTCTCTGCCCATCCCTTGATTGCTCTCTCTCTCTCTCTCAAAATAAATATTAAAAAAAAAAAAAACCTGGAGAGTTCCTCAAAATGAGGGAGTCATTTTAACTCACAGTCATCTTCATATTCCCAAAGATGTGAGCAAATTAAATAGAAGAAGCACTTGATTAAATGTACCTGAGGAAAACAGGAAAAATGAAAAGAGTACATATTATGTTTCAGGGATAGAACCAGGCATTCTTACTTCTACCATATCACTCATTGACATTAACATTAACATTAATTAGTAGAAAAGAGTAGAGTTACTTACACAAGAAGAAAATGATTTCTTATATTGGTAAAAACAAACACAGCCTCATAAATATATTATGACGTCAAAATGAATAGAAATCAAACATGACCATTATTAGAGATTTGAAAAGCAGCCTATGAGGGGCACCTGGGTGACTCAGTCAGTTAGACATCAGAGTCTTAATCATTTCTGCTCAGGTCATGATCTCAGGATTCTGTTGAGAATGTGGTCAGTGCAGAACCTGCTTTGGATTCTTTCTGCCCCTCCCCCACTCATGCTTTTTCTCTCCCTCAAAATAAATAAATAAACATTAAAATTAAAAAAAAGAAAAGAAAAGCAGCATGTGAAGTCCACAAAATGCTAGTTAGGGCAACCCCTTAACTTGCTATTTAGCATAACTGAAAACATTTTTGGTGGAGGGACAGGTTATATGTGTTTGTTTTTTCCTCCTAACTGTGGCTTTGGAGGAGCTACTTTCTCAGCTACTTGTGTATCAGCTACTTGTGTAGCTGTAATACTTTAGTTACTATTTCTGGGGGTTTGCTGAGGATTAAATAAGTTGAGAACAGTTATTTTGTTTAGCAAAATTAAAAGTGTGTTAATTGGTGGATGAAAATAATTGCTCTTGCATCTGGAGTGGGGGAAGAACACCTCACAAACCACCAAAGCAAAATAACACAAGCTAAAACAAAACAGATTTAGAAAGCAGAAAAATAAGGTCTTGCAGAAGACAGTCTTTCTACTACCTAGTTTTCTTTACTTACAATAAATATGGAAAATAGCTTATATCTCTAGGTTATTAGCAAAAGTGAATTATGTAATTATACATAATTTTGGAAAAAAAAGTTAAATACTTCTCAGGCTGCTATTTTTTTTATTTTGCCCACACACCAATACCTCTTTTTTTAATTTTTTTTCCTGTTCATTGTATATTTCTAATCCTTAACTTGAAGGGGTTGGTGATTTTCTTATTTATAAAACTTACAAGCCTCCAGTTAAAGGATCTGGCTTCCAGAATAAGCTCCCCCAATTCTGTGCACCTTCTCTTGAATGGTAGGAGTAATGTCCTAGGAACATACAATACCAGTGCCAGGAGCAATCGATAGTAACCCGAGCCTGGAGCAAACTGACACAAAGATAATCGGAATGCAATCAATAGTTTGCTATTTCTCTTCCATAGGTTTCTAATTTTCTTTCACCTTGTCATAGCCATGTACCAGTCATTGTTTCAAGCCAGGTCTGGATTGAACAGAATGGATAAAGTTCCGAAACTACCTTTATAGTCCAGACATTTAAAAATTGAAGAGTTAGGACTATAGTTGTCCCATCAGTGAAAATTTTAGTTCTGCCTCCATTTTTTGCCAAATGAAAACTAGGAAGAATTTTTTTTTTTCATTAAAAATCTCATTGCTTTAGATTTCCAATGAATAGTACTTCTTAACCTCCTTAGCTCAACCACTGGGAGAGTGTTCAACAATCCTGATGGTCTAGATTAATAAAAATTGACACATTTCCTAGTAAGTATTTTATACTATAAGCATCTTTTAATATACTGCATTTTTTGGTGAAAGAAATCATGGCACATGGTAGCTGTTCAGCATAGGATCTCATTTACAACCTCAAACCCTGCAAGTTAGGTGCCATTGCCATTTTACAGAGGCATAAACCGAAGTTCAGAGAACTTAAATAACATAGAAAGTGTTAAACCAGGAATCAAATGCATATCTTAAATATCTCTAGTGGATAAATTTGTAGCTTTTTATTATCTTACAATCTTACAGTTAGTGGTATTTATGCCATTTTTTTTACAACACTGGCTTGATTTTATAAATATTCAAGTTGAAATGAAATAAGTCATCTATCTTTCATCACTATCACTCTTGCATTTTCTGCAATTCAGTACTTGTCTAATTGCATTCAAAACCGTTCAGAGACTTTTCTTTTCTTTCTTTCTAAGCCATTATTACTTAGCTGGTCTCCCTTCATTAGGCTGAATAAGAGTGCAGATTTTCAATTCCTTGGAGAGACTCAAAGCTATCTGTCCCTGTTACCGTTTTATTATTCCCTCAGAGTCTCATTTTTTACATACGGCAAATTTCAAAGGCCAAAAATGTTCACTTCAGACATGATTTCAGATTCTGAGATAAAAGTCATACCTGCAAGCTTAATATAAGAGAAAAGAGATGGAATCTGGAAGGGTTAAGGAAGTTTCAATGTGCCAACTCATTCATTTCAGGATCAACACTTTGTATTTAATTTTTGGTTTTCTTCCTTAGCAGAGCATCTAGTTTACAAAAATAGTTTCTATATACACAGTTCTTATTTGTTTTCTGGATTAGTTTCTAATACTTTTTCCATCCATTTCTATGAATCAAATCTCCTCTTAAGATTTCTTTCGCAGTTCTTTTCTTTATGTCTAGACCTCCTCTTTTTTAGCCTTCTCTGACTTTTTCTTTCATTGTGCCTATCATCTTCTCTTTTCACTGCAGCTGTTAAGTTAAAAAAAAAATCAGAAAGCTATTGATGTCGCTATCTTTCTCTTGTCACTTTCATCAGAAAAAATGGAGTTCCAATGTGCAGCATCCAGTTGCTTAGCAACAATATTTTCAGCATCTCTGTCAGCATGAAGAGTGCAAAGCTGTGTCTGCTAATGTGCCTGCATTACAAAAAAAGAGCATAGTTTGAGTGGAAATAGGAAGAAATAAGCCCTGAAAAACTCAACAATCTCAGGATATAATGAATGCAGAAAAAGGATGAGCATTTTGCAGTGGAAACTTTCTTTTACCACATGACATATCACTTGCAGAAAAGTTCATTCTCTAAAGCAACATTTCAGGAGTTATGTTATCAAAAATGCCTACATGACTGTTCTGCATCAAGTTGCTTCGCTGCCAGATTACTTTATTTTCCTATGCATGTATTTACAATTCCAGGAACAACTAACTTTAGTATGAATGATTTAGGCCCAAGCAAGAGTGAAAAAATTTTTAATTATAACTTTTCAAAGTTTGTTACCATTATTTGTTTTAATGAACAAGGACTGATAGCCTTACTAAGTACGTGAATGCATTCCTATTGTTTTTGTGACTTTATTTTAATCACACAGTATTTTTTCTGCTCTAATACACATGTACTTCTTCATGTTTGACATATTTATAGTTGACTCCTTTTAAAATAAAATATTTGATTGCTTTATGCTTATGTTGTCAATGATATTCATTTTCAATACAATTAAATGTAAAGTTATCTTTTCAGTTAGAAGATAAAAAACTATTTAAATATACCTTATATTTTGCTAATTTTATCACCTTAAAAATACACTTATTGCATACTATTTTACAATTCTGTTTTTATCAATTCTTGACATTTATATACAAGTTTACAGAAAAGTAACTATAAATTAAATATTATTTGAATTTAATGCATTTTTATATAATGTGTGATATTCTATTATGGCAATAAATTGCAGAAGCTTTTATCTTGTGTTCCCATTTTTACTTTGGCCTTTATCTGCTTTGTAACCAGGAACATGTTTTTTAATCTGAGATTAAGGTTCTGCATCTTTATTGACAATATACTTCCTCATTTCAGTCCTACTAGAAAAATTAAAGTGAGATAATGAATGCAAAACACTAAGCATGTCTGACATACAAGAAATATTTTATAATTTAAAGCTATTATTGCTTAGAAATTTTCGTAAAATAGACTGCCTAACCATGTGGATTTTTTTTCCAGACACTTTCTGCCTTTTTTGTTTAATACATTTTTTTAACCACTAGTATGTGCTGAATATTGCAGCATTCTTGACATTAAATGTTTAAACATATAGGATCCAAAGAAGGAAATGAGATATGAATAATTAAAAATCTTAATAATAACCAGGAATATTGAGTGGGTGGACATTAATATTTATTAATATTTTTGTTGAACGTATAAATAGTAGACTGTGGACAACATGACCATGAGGTTCTTTATTTCCATAATTGTTGTTTTAATTTTCTTTCATAGAAGGAAGTATTTCTTTACAAAGTAAAAATTCACTGTCTTTTCCTAGTGGTAAGAAATTCTCTCCAAAGATTACAAATGATAATATGGAAATATTTTAAATGGTGTAAGTTTATAAGAATGTAAAGAAGGGATGTAAAACCAGCAGCAGATACTGTCATTTAAAACACTTCATAAGCTGGAAGGCTGAGGAGCCTTTAGTTGAGAATAAAAAGTGAGTACTATCCATCATGAAGGAGTCAATTGAATACGTGCCCCACTGAAGTCACTTCTAACTTTGAGAAAATGAACATGCAGTGTAGAAAGTGGAATTGACTTTTAAGATTAAGAATAAAGAATCAGTTGGAAGTCAATATATAAAACATCAGACCCTTGTATTGCAGATGATTTAGAACACTTCTCAATCAGGCAAAAAATAAAAGTCTCTTACACAAAAACCTCAGTATCTTGACATTTAAGAGTTTCCAGTGTGGTGGCCATTTGATTTTGACCAATTGCCCAAGGTGAAGATCTCTGGACGAGCCCTCCAAAAACACATTTACAACCTTATTTATTCACTCAATTCTTAAGTATATGTAGGATAATATGGTATTTGAAGAAAGCTTGAAATATGAAACATATAGTCTAAATTAAACAAAATAGAATCTTCAGAGAAACATAAAAAACAAACACACAAAAAAACCCCTAAGATATTCTTAGAGATGTTAATGAAAAGAGTGTACCTATAAGGAGTAAAGAATATTAAAAATAAGTAATAATAAAACATAAACATATATGATAAATTAAAATTCTGGTAAAATATGTAGTTTTAGTTGATGAAATATCTTCAAAAGAAGAACAGATAGAGAAATAAATATATACAATAAAAATAGGAAACAACCTATTTTATACAACCTAAAAAGTCCAACTTCTGACTTGTAGGATATATAGATTAAAATAGAAATATGAAATTTGTAAAAATGGTAAAAGCAATTCCTAGAACTGATGGATGAGAATATTAACATAATGAACTTAGTAAATGCCCAGTCCAAAATTTAAATAATATCTGTGTACTGACATATTATTATAAATTTTCAGAGCATCAATGATAAATATATCAAATGTTTCAGAAAGTGAAAAACATTATCTGTAAAGGAATGACTTTCAGAAACTTTGCATACCATGGGGCAATGAATTCAATAAACTGAAGGAAATTTATTTCAGGTTAAGGATAATATACCCACCCAATTCATTGATGAAGTGTAAGGAAAAATGAATAATATTTTCAGACATGCAGGATCTCAGAAATTTCACATCCTACACTCTTTATTAGGGGACTTTCTTTTGCAAAACTTTTATTAGGAAACTTTTCTTTTGCAAAAGAAATCCTTAAGAAGTGTAAAAGGAGAAAGAAGCACAGAATATGAGGAAAAATTCTATGAGATGTTTAGCATTTGTAAAGAATAATTGTTTGGATAGAAACAAATATTTAAGGTGCCATGATACCAAGATCAAGGAACAAAGAGGAGTCCAGAGATTTTTATATCATCCTTGACAATATGAGATGACTTAAAAAGATGATAAAGATGTCAATTCTAATTAAAAAGGAGATAAGAGGAATTTAAAACTCCAGGAAACACAAAAGTCTGTATTAGAAAGAAATGCAATCATAGCACAATACTTGCTTGTTAAGGGACTATTTAAAAGTCACTGTAACATAAAAACGGGTATTTTGAGTGTACTGTGAACACTGAGCGGCAACCTATAGACAAACAGTATTAGGTATTAACAAATATACAACTGTAAATAAATGATAGCAATCTTGACATTGTAAAAGTAGAAATAGAAAACAACAAAAACATAAAAACCTTACATAATCAAGTAAGGAGTTCATGTATATTTTAAGAAATGATGGAAAAGAAATATATCCTTAGTATATAGAGGTAAAATACATATGACAATTGAAAATCATGATATAATAATATCATGATTGAAAGAGAGAATGTTTGTGATATACCCTCAGGTATTATATCAGGGAAATAATAGAAAATGCCTAAAAGTAATTAAGCCAAGAAATAGTGATTAAACATATGGTTTAGAAATATGAATTAAATAAAATACCCTTTAACACATGACATGTTTTCCTGAATTTAAAATGCGTGTGTTGTGTGAGAGCCAAGGAGGCCTTGTTTCTCATTAACCTATCTGAAATTTTATTTTTTCAAGTACACACAGTATTTTAGTAAGTTTATTTGTGTATTTTAAAATAAATGAATATACATAGAGAAAAATTTTAGTTACTAATTGTAATTCTCTGTTTCTGTTTTTTTTATAGTCAATGATAAGATTACAGGCCCTTCTTAAAAAAAGCAAACAAAACAAAACAAAAAACTTGAGTTTCTTCTTAGAGTTGGTGAATAACTTTTAGAGTATGGTTCTTGTCTGTAAGATTTAAGATTGTTGAAGTTAAAAATTTCAAAAGAAATGCACCAAAAACTGATAGAGTATATTAAAAAGAATAAGTAC
Organism: Leopardus geoffroyi; assembly: GCF_018350155.1. Taxonomy (NCBI): domain Eukaryota; kingdom Metazoa; phylum Chordata; class Mammalia; order Carnivora; family Felidae; genus Leopardus; species Leopardus geoffroyi. Next base: position 89,506,177 of record NC_059337.1, read on the forward strand.
AGGACACATCATGCTTCATAGTAAGACTAAACCGTTTATCCCTATGATCACAAACAAATCAAGAGTGTCTGTTTTCAACATCTGTATTTAATATTTTACTGTAAATCTTAGTGCAATAAGGTAATAAAACTATAAAGACATAAAATTTAAAAGAAAGGTATTAGAATTAGACCACAACTTCGTAAATATTCTAAAAGCCTTTGAATTGTACACCTTAAATGGTGAACCTCATGGTATTAAATTCTTCTCAATGAAGCTATTAAAAAGAGAGAAGTGAAGCTTCCTTCATTTATAGTCAATATGACACTGTAAGGAGAAAATACTATTGATGCCACACAACACTACTAGAACTTGCATTAACACTATAGCAAGATGGCAAGGTACACAGTTTTGAAATAGAAAAAAATCATTTTGTTTCTAGATAGACTCAATTAACAGATAGGAAATATTTTTTAATATGCTATGTACAGTATCACCAGGACTATATCTAGTGCCTAGAATAAATCTAAGCCAAATTGTGTCATATCACTCTAACAAATGACAAAACATTACTGAGAAAACCTGAAACTAAATAAATATACCATGTTCTCTGTTCATGGATTAAAATAAATGATAGCATCATCAATTCACTCTAAACTGAACTATGTATTCAACACAATGCAATTTTAATCCAAGCTTTTTTTAAATAGGAACTGACAGGCAGGTGAATGCTGTAACTGTTGTAGAAACTATACAGAATTCCTAAAGTTTTGATATGTTCTCGTGTAATATCATTGCTCATAATTCTAAATGCTGAAGTGTTGTGTGTCACAGAAATAACCAGATTTCATCATCAGGTGTGTTATCATAAACTCTCATCAAATCATTAACAAAAAGAAAAAAATAGAAATTGACAAACAGATAACAAACATTTCTATGGAAAGACAAAGCCTCTGAAATAATCAAAAATCTTAGAAGAAAAAAAGAGGAAAATTGAAATATTTATACTACTCAATTTCAATTGTATTCTCTTAATCAAGACAGCTGTATTAGAATAACAATAATATATATAAATAATGTAAAGGAACAAAAGTGATATTCCAAGAACGCACACATATACACACCCTCTTGTTCAATTAATTTTTATTAAAGATGCCAGTTTAAAAGTAAAGGAATGCCATTTCAACAATTAATGTTGGAGTAACTGGATAAAAGTATAAAAGATGAAAAAAACCCCTGTCTACCTCACTCCATACTAAAAATTAATTATTAATTGATCATAAACTCAAAATTAATTGTTAATTAATCATAAACCTAAATTAAAAGCCTACAAGTTTCTCCAACAAAACAAAAGAGAATTTCTTTGTGCAGTTAGGGTTAAAAATATTTTAAGGACACTTAAGACAATATAACCTTAAAATAAAATAAACATGTAAATTGGCTTTATAAAAATCAAAAATCTCTGCTCATCAAAAGACATTGTTTAAAAAAATAAATGGATAAGACTTAGGCTAGAAGAAATTTTTCACAATATGTTTCTATAGTAGATGATTTGCATTTGGAATATATAAAGAACTCCAACAACAAAAGATAAGCAACTCAATAAGTGAATAAAATTTTTTATTCGTGCTTTATTAGGAAGATATGCAATATCCAAATATTACAAGAAAGTTTCCCAGCATCATTATCCATCAAAGAATTCCATGTAAAAGCACATTGGAATTTTCTTTTAATGTTTATTTATTTTTGAGAGAGAGACAGAGTGTGAGTGGGATAGGGGCAGAGAGCGAGCGAGACACAGAATCCAAACCAGATTCCAGGCCCTGAGCTGTCAGCACAGAGCCCGACACGAGGCCCAAACCCACAAACCATCATGACCTGAGTTGAAGTCAGTCACTTAACCAACTGAGCTACTCAGGCACCCGAAAAGCACATTTAGATAACACTACAGACCCAGTAGAGTAAGTAGGCAAACAAACAAAAACACTGACCAAACCAAATATTGATTAGAATATGGATATTGAGATTTGGACACTCAGTATCACTGATGGGAGCATAAAGGCACACATACTTTGTAGAATGACTTCATAATTCCTAATAAAGTTCAACAAACATCTACCTTTTTACTCAACAATCTTACTCTTATTTACTCAAAAGAAATAAAACATATGTCCACACAAAAAGACTTGCAGTATAAGCAGCCTGATTTAGAGTTAACCTAAGAACGGAAAAAAAATGCAGAAGCTCATGAAAGGAAGAATGTATAAACACATGTTACTACATTCATTACATATATATATATATATATATATATATATATATATATATATATATTATTTTACAGTAAAGAAAATATACACATAATACCCTGATTAATGTGATTTAATCTCAAAAATTTATGTTAAGTAAAAGAAATGAGTCAGAGGGTGCCTGGGTGGCTCAGTTGGTTGAGAGTGACTCTTGATTTCAACTCAAGTCATGATCTCACAGTTTGTGACATCTGCATTGACAGCTCAGAGCCTGCTTGGGACTCTCTCTCCCTCTCTCTCTGCTCCCTTCCCTGCATTAAAAAAAGCAATACGTATATAAAAAAAAGAAGTGAGTCTGTAAAGAAGAGTATACTGTGTGATTCCATTTATATGAATTCTGATAAGAAAACTAATCTATAGGGATAGAAATGAGTTAGTGGTTGCCCCTGTGAGGGGGGCAAGGATTACTGGAAAGTGACATAAAGGTCTTTCTGAGATGATAGACATCTTTCTCGTGTTTGGGTGATGAATACAAGGGTGTATACAGTTGTGAGAATTAATCAACTAAACAAGCTCTGTGTTATGTATATGCATCAATTAAAATATATATAGATAGATTTTAAATGAATATATATTCTTCAGATTTTTAGTAGTAGGTATTTTTACTAACTTTTAAAAATATATAGTCCCGAAAAGAATAAGTATTCTGCTGTTACTATATTCCATATTTTGCTTTTGTTCTGTATATATCTTTTAAATTGGTTCATAAACATTCTTCAGATGATTACATAAGCCATAACACATTTCTTAGTGTGAAGAATAATAGCGATTTTAAGTACCGATTGTCAATGTTTCATATAGAAACTTAACTAAATTTTGTTCAAGTATGTTCTATTCACATACTATACAGGCTAAATTTTCCTTGATGATATTAAGATGCATAATTTTCCTCCTCTGTTACAGTACAGTTTTTTTTAAATATGATTCCTGATAGTTTATTAGGTATAAATTCAAACACAATGTAGCACACTTTTTGTTTTGTGAGCATTTATTTTCTCATATAAGAAGAGATCAGTCTTTTCAGCTTTTTATTATATAGGAATAAATCTACTTTTCATGGATGACTAGAAGCCAAGTTCAGTTGCTTCAGAATGACAAGTAGATTTAAGATAGAAGTAGCATCAGTGTATAAATACCATGAAATATGACTTAGCCATATAAAAGAATGATATCTTGCTCTCGGTGACAGTATCAATGGACCTACAGAGTATTATGCTAGGTGAAGTAAGTCAGACAAAGACAAATAATATATGATTTCACTTACATATGGAATCTGGAAAAAATGTAACAAATGAGCAAACAGAAGCAGAATTATAAATATGGAAAACAAACTGGTAGTGGCCAGAGGGGAGGGATTGGGCAGAATGGGTGAAATAGGAGAAGGGGATTAAGAGGTACAAACTTCCAGTTATAAAATAAATAAGTTACAAAGATGAAAAGCACAACATAGGGAATATAGCCAGCAATACTTTATAATGTTGTATGGTTGCAGATAGTAACTACACTTAACCATGATGAGAATAGCTTAAGGTAGACAACTGTGGAAGCACTATGTTGTATATTTGAAACAAATATAACATGGTACGCCAACTATGCCTAAAAAAGAGAATAGAAGTAGCATGCAACTTCTTGCAAGTTTATCCTTTTTTTAGTAAATATTCTGATTGATTATATTTATTATTAGGGCATGCACTTTCTATGCACAGGGCTATTTTCCTGACTGATATGCTAGTGCACAATAGTATATACAAGAGTAGTTCTAAGCAGTAATGACAATAACATGGTTCAGATTTTCATTTCATAATTGTTTTTGATACCTTTTTAAACTTTTGGCCTAGAAAAATCGTCTGATAATATGAGAAAAAAGTAGGACCTTCATCATATATGAATGCACAGTGCCAAAATTTTGTATATGGCAAGTAAAAAATAACAAGTAATTCCCTCATTTGTTTGGTAATATGCAATTATTTGCTATTGCAAATATAGCAAATATTCTTTCCCTATAACAGCATGTGAAAATATTTAAAAATAACATACCAATTGCTAGATTGTCACATATAGATAATTACTTACAAAGCCTTTCTTTAAGAAAGAAAATCTAAAAATGGTTAAAATAAAAACAGTGTGCTTCCTTCTTGAAACAGTTTCTTCCCTTGGATGGTGAAAATAATGATTCTCTTAGTCTTAATGAAATTCCACAAATCTGTTTGTTTCTAATAAACTCTGACATATTGATTAATAAGGTGATTGCACTTGATCCACCACTTTATTAATTTTTCTTAATTAAGAAAGCTCATTCAAAATATATAGAGTATTTTGGTTAACTTTACCTTCTATTCTTAGCATGTCTTACCACATCACTTAACATGTAATAGACATTCATAAATGTGTGTTGTATATTAAATATATAATTACAAAATTAAGCAGTCTTCAGTTATCTAAAATGATCAACTGTTACTCACTTAAGTGATAAACCAAAGCTATAGAAGAACTAGGACTTATCATTCAGTGAATCTAAGTATACTATTTAAAGGGTACTATAATGTCTCAGTCTCATAATAAAGCATGGTAGAGAAAGAAAGGAGATGATTTCATTGAGAAATCATTCTATACAGAAAAGACATATTATTGGAATTCTTGATCAGAAGCTTAGAAATTTAGGAACTTAATGCTTAAAAAATTAGGAAAAAAATACATAAAATAACTGAAGAGCATAACTAATAAATAATTGAGCATGATAGTTTGGCACAAACTTCATAAAAATTAAGAATTTTATAATATGATTGTCCTACATCTTTCCTTGACCAGGTGTGGCCTTAAGGAATCTGATCTGGACCAGACAGTATATACTCCATTCCATCTTTCTCCGTATATAAGCAATAGATTTTTGTTTTCTGATGGCCCAAGGACTTTTACTATTTTTCCATGGTCCACAAATTATTCTGTGTGTATGTGAGAGGTGAACCACAGTTCCAAGTTGCATTTTTCTCTCATACTGCTTACCTCCTATTTGTCTTTTTTTAGAGGTCTCTTATAAACCTCGTACTAAGTATTTATTGGCCTCATTACAGATATTTGAGTGAATAAATTAGATTTCTTTGTCAGTTATAGCAGGAAAATGATAACGTATATATCAAAGGATAGAGGAAAGTCAAATGTTATTAGCGATGTGTTGACAATCTTAGGCACCAAATATAAAACAGAAAAAATATATTTCTTTCTTCAGGATAAATGTGGTATGAGGTAAGGGTATGTGAGGAATTAAGTATGGTTTATAAGTTAAAATAATCCCTCTGATATTTGCTGTTTTTAAGTGATTAAAAGTATCTCCCAGTTACTTTTTTTTTTTTTTTTTATTTAAAAGCTTACTTTATAGTCTGGTTGAGTGTTCATAATGTAGAGTAGAACGAAAATACCAAAGAAACATAATTGCCATTCCATGGAGGATTCTTTAATATGGTCTGTGACAGTTGCTTTACAAAAGTTCTATCATGGGGCACCTGGGAGGCTCAGTCTCTTGAGTGTCTTGACTCTTGATTTTGGCTCAGGTGATGATCCCAGGGTTGTGGGATTGAGATCTGCATTGGGCTCTGCACTGAACGTGAAGTCTACTTAAGATTCTCTCTTTCTCCCTCTGCCCCTCTCCCCTGCTCATGTTCTCTCTCTCTCTTTCTCTAAAATTAAAAACAAAACAAAACAAAACAAACAAAAAAAAAGTTATGTCATGGGAAGTTGATCATTCACTGACATTTTGACAGGGAAAGAATTAAGTTCCCCCCAATACCATCTGCCCTGTTCTGTGATGTTAGTAGAATATTCTGTTTGCCCTGACTCCTATGAATGTAATCCATTTCTCTGAGTAGAATATTTTGTATTTCAACTGGAATCCTAAAGTGCAAAGGACCTTCCTGAACATGGGAGGTATTTTGTGTTGACACTGGAGAGCCATCTGCCAGAAACTTCAACCATGATTCAAAGGAAGCCATTGCTTGTTGTATGAATGTTCAAAAGAAAACGGCTCTGAAAAGATAAGGGTAAGCAACCTCATCTTTGAAGCATAATGACCATGACCCTGAGGCCAGACAACCTAGGTTCATATCTGAACCCATCACTTTCAAGATGTGCAACTCTGGTGAATTTACTTAATTCTTTGGCAATTCAATTTTATTATTGATTAAATTATTATATTTGCCTCATAGGGTTATAGTGAACACTAATTTAATGAAAAATGCTTTGAGTCATGGATGTCATTAGGTAAATTCAACAAGTAAAATCAATGTTATATATTATTACTATGATAAAAAAAATTGGCATCCGATTTGTAAAGATTTATAAGGACACTACATTTGTAAGGATACCACATTTCTAAGACATAAATGTAAGAGCCCTTTAAGTTTTCTCGTTGGTGAGAGACAATTCTCCATGTAATTTCTGCCTGTCTTCAATTAATTTTTGTTCTAGACTATCCTTTCAAGGACATTTGTATAGCAAACTTTCTTGAAAGATATAGTATGTCCCTTGGACACAGAAAGTAGACCTTTTTTTTGACTATGATTATAAAGATTATGTCTCCCTCTCAGATAAAACTTTAGCAGTTTGGCTAGTAGTTCCCTTAAAAGATTGGGGGTTTCTGGGGCGCCTAGGTGGCTCAGTCAGTTAAGCATCCAACTCTTGATTTCGACTCAGGTCATGATCTCCGGGTTTGTAAGTTTGAACCGCTCATTGGACTCTGGGCCGACAATGCGGAGCCTGCTTGGGATTCTCTCTCTCTCTCTGCCCCTCCCCACCCCAATAAATAAATAATTAAATGAAAATTTAAAAAATAAGATTGGAGGCTTCCTAAACTCGGAGTTCGTTAGCTATGACATAAAGCTGCTGTGTGAGTATCCATCTGGGCTCTGCTTCTCACCTCACCAGTGTGACTTTAACTTTGGGGGCGGAGGGTAGTGGAAGATGCCAGAAAAGTGAAGCTCATTCACTCTGCTGCACTGTGAATAATAATGACCTTTGCCGCTACCAGGAGTCTTGGGTACTTTGCCAGCTTCTATGAAACTGTGGCAGGCTTAGGGTAAATATGTCAGATCCTTGAGTGTCTTGACACTCATTTCCTAAGCTTTGGCAGAAGTGAGCGTGAGTCTTAAGTCTTTAAAAGGTGCGACAATCAGTAAATGTAGTAGAATGTAATAATACTCAGCAAATATTCACTTTTTCTTCTGCCTTCCACTCAGGAGTATAGTTTCTTACTGAAATAATTCTATATTTATCCATGAGACTTACTTTTTGTGACTACTGTGTGAGGAAAAAAAAAAAAGCCTTTAGGTGTGCTTGGGTGGGTTAATTTGCCCTCTTGCACTCCTGTCTTCCTCCGTGGGAAAACTATGCCAAGCTAGCTACTAGTTCCAAGAAATAAAGCTACCTTGAACCCAGTCTTTGGCCTGGAATAAGTCTAGCTGCTTTCAGACAATCTTAGCAAAACCCATTTAAGCCCACTTGAACAACAACTGGCAACAGAACTACAAGAGAAAAATATTGTTCGTAGTTGATGCCACTAATTTAAAGAGTCATCCTGAAAAGTATATAATAAGTCCTAAGCAGTAGATATTGATTCTAGGAATCACTGGATAGCTGATTTTTCAAAAATGTCACCTCTAACTCCAATTATTTCTACTTGCAAGTTCAAAATTTCCTCTAAGGGGAGAATATATAATTGGAATTTAATATTTGTTTGCTTGTGATAATCATAATAAGAACCTTAGCACTATTATAGGCCTTTCAGATATATAAATTACTACTTATTTTTATCGTGTGAACAAGAAAATGAGAGGATTTGGGGGATGAGTTTAATACTTTTTTTAAAAATTTTTTTTAACATTTATTTTTGAGACAGAGAGAGACAGAGCATGAATAGGGGGAGGGTCAGAGAGAGAGGGAGACATAGAATCTGAAACAGGCTCCAGGCTCTGAGCGGTCAGCACAGAGCCCGACGTGGGGCTCGAACTCACAGACCGCGAGATCATGACCTGGGCCGAAGTCGGATGCTTAACCGACTGAGCCACCCAGACGCCCCAATACGTTTTTTTCAGACCTAAAACTTAGACTTCTTATAAGCTTATTCAGACCTCAAAGGTAAGCTATCATAATTATTTGCTACCTATATTTATTACAATGCACACATTTGAATCTGAATAATTAGCACATTTCCTAAGAGATTACTTTTACAAAAAATACTTTAATATTTTCTTTAAGTACAATTTTATCAACTTCATAAAATACTAGTATTTGTATAAATTTATGGTATTTATTATACATATGAATTATCTATATATTACATAGAACTATACTCATGTACACACACACACACACACACACACGCACATGACAAAACTTGAATATTCCTAACTGATACTTGTTGGAGATAATGACTAACGTTAGCCAAGTTTTGGCCAGGGGACATAAGAATATCTGAATCTGACTCATGATGAGCAGTATCCCCTCTTGAGGCCCATGAAGAAATGATATTCTGCAAGGAAATGGTGAGTAGAGCAACAACTTGGTCTTGCCCCCAAACAAAAGAGCATAGCATGTCACCTCTTCCAACTCCACTTGAAAGCCTCCATTTATCTAATACATTCCCTGGGCTTTGGTTATAAAGGCAGAAAAACAAAATCCCATTCTGCTACTTTTTTCCTCGTTATAGAAACACTCGTTTATGTTTGTCAGTTCCTAAGCCTGGAGAAGAGAAGAAACTAAGGAAACTTGACCTAGTATACCAAAATCTATGACTCCTACCAGTGCACAGTCTAAGTGCAAACATGGAGCACTTCCTGTCTGCCTGCTGCCAGGGAATATTGTCCTAGATATGACTGACATTTTTTTTCTGGATTTATGGCAACCAGAGGTGATATTATAGATACTTTTAGTTCTTTTTCCACAAGTAGCTCTGACGCCCAGAGACAATGATATTCCTGCCATCAGAAATCAGTGAGGAAAATGATCCTTAATCCAAACAAAGGAATCCTTTATGGACCCAAACCAGGTTCTGACCTTCATCTTGCAACTCAAAGTACTGCCTATGGATAAACAGCATTGGCAACAAGCTGGAGCTTTTCTTTTTCCATACAAGAAATGTAGATTCTTAGGCTTTATCCCAGACCTAGTGAATTAGAATCTGAATTTTTTTTTAACATTTTTTTAATATTTATTTATTTTGGGGGGACAGAGAGACAAAGTGCAAGCAGGGGAGGGTCAGAGAGAGAGAGAGGGAGACACAGAATTCAAAGCAGGCCCCAGGCTCCGAACTGTCAGCACAGAGCCCGACACAGGTTTCGAACCCACGAAGCATGGGATCATGACCTGGGCCAAAGTCAGACGCTTAATCGACTGAGCCACCCAGGCACCCCAAGAATCTGAATTTAAATATGATTTCCAGTAATTTAAATACACATTAAAGTTTGAAAAGCCCTGATCTAGCTGATTTCCTCCCGGCGCAAAAACAATGCCCGTGTTATGGGACTTTTCTTTTTTTTTTTTTTTTAATTTTTTTTCAACGTTTATTTATTTTTGGGACGGAGAGAGACAGAGCATGAACGGGGGAGGGGCAGAGAGAGAGGGAGACACAGAATCAGAAACAGGCTCCAGGCTCTGAGCCATCAGCCCAGAGCCTGACGCGGGGCTCGAACTCACGGACCGCGAGATCGTGACCTGGCTGAAGTCGGACGCTCAACCGACTGCGCCACCCAGGCGCCCCTGTTATGGGACTTTTCTACAACAAATACTGATAAAAGTTGTGAGGTATTCAGCACTGTACAATAGAATTTTCTGTAATGATAGAAAAATTCTTGATCTGTGCTTTCTGATATAGTAACCATTGGAGACATGTAGCTTATCAAACAGTTGAAATGTGGCTGGTATCATGGAGGAAGGAATTTTTATTTTTATGTTATTCTAATTAATATACATTTAAATTTAGATAGCCATATGTTGTTAATTGCTACATGTCATTCTTTGAAGGTCTAGACAATGTTGTTTGTCCCACTGTTAATGATAGACCTTTCTTTGTGCATTCAAAACATTGAAAACAAAGTTTTGTGGTTAAGAGCGTGGACACAGGGATTTAGATTGTTTGAGTTCAAATACATCTCAACCACTTACTAGTTGTGTGACCTAGGGTAAATTTCTTACCGTATTAAGCCAGTTTCCTCACCTGAAAAATTAGAAAATAGTACTTATGATTATTATAAGATTAAACGAATTAATAATCTAAAACCATTAGAGCAGTATTAGGGAAATAGTGCTAAATATGTTTATTAAATTAATAAATATCCCACCAGCTCTACTTCAGTTAGAGCCTAAAACACTAAAAGAATGAGTTCTAACAATTTTTCTAAATTCAAGCACCATATTTCCTTTAGAAAATTCTGTTAATCGCAATTAAGGCAAACATTAGTAGAGAAGGAATTACTGTTGTGAAGGAATGCGTGTGAAAATCTTCACATCTGAGAATAGTTTAAAAAGTTTCTCCCAAAGATAATCTGTCATCTGGATTGAAAATCAGTGCCCTAGAACTCTCTTTAAACTCTTAACCTCAGTGGTTATATTAGTTGTTTTGCTTCAACTATGTCAAATGTAAGAGATGGAACTTGTAATTATGGCATCAAGGAACACCTGGATCCTTCCAGTCAAACAGCTTTTTCTGTCTCAAGGTTGCATGCCCAGGGAAAGATTTAAAAATTCATAAATATTAGCTGGGTCTTAGGCCCAGAACTTCAAAGAAAGCTTTTAACTTGTGTGTACTTGCTTAGATAGGTTTCAATGGCCTTCTTTATCATGGGTCTTATGCTGGTTTCTTCTTGGTATGATACAGTGCATGGTGTCTGAGTGGTCCTATCACTCCAGCTGCTAAGCAGAAAGCAAGCCTAAGATGAGAATATATCCAAGTACACTTGACTTTTAACTGGAAAACTGGTCTTTAAAATGTCCTTGATTTGACCAGTAAAGGCCTTCCTCCTCCTTAGGAATATAGTTAAAGGAAAGTGGTAAGTAAGTTTGAGCTTCTTGCAGGATGCCAAAATATAACATTTTAGACCTTCCCTATATCTGCTAAGATGGAAAGGCAGAGTAGCCAAACAACATTGGAGGGCACTCATCATGACTGCAGTAGGGGTCCAGGTAGCAGGATGTTTCGTCCGTCATGCTGGGCAGCAGACCACCTGAAGAGAAATGATTGGGCAGAAGCTGGGTCAGGAAGAAAGTTGCACCTTCTGTTGGTGTACATTTTCTTCTCTGTGGCTTCTTTTTGCTATGTAAAATATTTCCTCAGCTTAATGATGTTCTGGACTTGGTGCCTCATTCTGCTATTCTGTTTAGTTCAGAGACAAGTTATGTACAAATACTTAGCAGGGAAAGTGTGAAATGATCACAGCAGGTTCAGCATCAGAGAGAACATCTCATGGATTATTTTATGTTTTTGAGAATAACATTGTATCTGACTAATTGGTTTATTATATCTCTTGTGATTACATCTCTTGTGCCATTGAAAGTTTGGTTTTGGGGTGTGTGTGTGTGTGTGTGTGTGTGTGTGTGTGTGTGTGTGTGTTTTAAATTACTTTTCTAGGGAAGCCATCTGATTCAGAATGTGTGAGAGCTCTTACATATCTGTCAGCTGGGCTGCATTGGGTATTCCTTGCAGACATGTCCCAGCACACATAATTTTAGGGCACAGTGCATGACCTGCATCAAATAGAGGCTTAGAAATGTTTTTCAGATTGTGTTGATTTGAATATTTTTGTTTTACCTCTTTAAACAAGAGTACTTTATGCCAGATATTGTTTTGGTTAGACTGGGCTAAGATTTATTTTTATCTCCAGGCTCTCCTACTGGAGAGGAAAAAAAAAATCAAGGTGTCTTTTTAAAAGTAATTTTCTCACATTGAATTTTAATTTTCAATAGAGAGTTGGTTGATTTTTCATTATATTGAAATCAACATTCATTGTGAAGAAGTAAGAATCAGCAAAGGTTTTTGCTTTTAAGGAGCTTACACTTAATTTTGAAATTTATCAGTGGACATAAAGGTTCATTTATATATATATGAATATGTATAATATATATATATAAATTTATATGTATATAATTTATATATAAGTTCTTTAATAATAGTGTTTTGCTTTTCTTTCTGATTTAAGTTGTCTAGATGCCAACAAAATGAGCAGATTTCTCATGTATTGAGTGTTTGGCTAGTTAAGCTTTAGATAATACTTAGGAAAATACATTTAATTCCTAGATTAAAAATTATTGACAAACAAAAATTATATCAGTATGGACAGTTTTGGAGTTTGCAAAATAATGTGTTCATGGAATCAGAAGAAAGATGTTTTTGTCCTTATCTCCTCATTTTAGAATAAAATCTGGGTTTAATTTTCTTATTATCATAACCACCACTGCTGCCACGACCACCTTCACCACGACCATTATCTGGGGATTAGATTAGCAGGGTCGTCGATTTATGTTTTAAATCCCTTCTTTAGTAATTAAAATGAGGAATTTGGAAAATAAAATGTCCTATCAGCTATTTATTTGGATAGGGGGGAAAAGTAAAAAAAGAAATTGATATACTCTGAACAGTGCTTTCAGTAGTAATGGTAGACATCTTCTCAATCACTGTACTATAGATATCTATTTCTTCATTCCCTCCTAGGATCCCCAGATCTCTTAAATGATTTTTTTATTAATTTATATACGTTAAGCTTTACTTTGTGTGCTGTAAGGTTCTACTGGTGTTGACAAATGCATAGTGTTATGTATCCACCATTATGTATCATTCAGAATATATTAAAAATTAAAAATCTACCTTAAAAATTCCCCTTTGCTCTATATTTTATTATATATCTATTTATATATAAATATATATAATTTATATATTTCTCTCTATAATATATTATATATATATAAATTATATTTATATACCATAATACTATCTGCTGTCTGTAGATTTCTCAAAAACATACCACTGGAGGACAAGGACCAAACCAAGTCCAAGTGGAACAAAGTCTTTCAACACTGATAGTCTGGTAACTAGTTGGATAGCTATCCCCAACTATCCTTGCCTTCTAGTATTCATGCTTATATGTGATATTTATGTAAACCATTTTAATCTGCTGTACAATAAACTCAAAGCCTGCCAAATATTAATGATGCTTAGAAGCAATATCTTTCTAGCTAATGAAGGCTGCATTGCCGGCTTATTACATAGAATGTCGATGGTGCTTGACATGTCTGTAGCTGATGAGAAGGGAGATAGAAACTGAAGTAAGTTCTAGTAAGACAACTGTAGTAGAGATTACAGTTCTTTTTAGCAAGTAAATGTATCATTTTTGAGAAACAGTTTTGACTATTTATGGCTCTGAGAGAATAAATAATATACCAGGGACAACAAATAACCATCTAACATGAGCCAAACCACTCTACTGCTAATGTCCAATTTAACTAACAGCAACTTTCAATTTTGCACTCCAGTATGGTTCCACATTCCAAGAGAACTAGCTAACCCATTGGCTGAATATTGGTTACACTGGACACTTTTCACTATAGGAAGATCAGATATTTGTCCCCATTGGAATAGGAACTTAGCCTAGATCTACATTTTCTTTCCCTGACAACATACTTATCATCAACACTACCATTCTTGGATTTTCTGAATACTTCTATTCACCATTATTGGTTCTCATATAATATTATGTCTGTCCAAGGATATTACTTTCCAATTAAACATGAAGATAACAATTAAATCCCATAGCTTTTCTGTTCTCTGAGTTTCCAAAACCATTGGATATATAGAAGACTATAATGATATATTGAAGCTCATTACAGCAGCAGCACAGATAAAACATCTTAAATATTTAGAATGCTCTTTTAGTGATTGCAGACATTCTCTGAACAAATAACCAAGCTATATTATTTTCGTATACCATAGCCAGTATGCCCTAAATTCCAAGAAACAAGGAGAAAAAATAAACTTTGCCCACTCTCACATTTCTGACAATCATTTTTGTCACTCTAGGCACTGTTCTTTTGAGCTCTTAGAATACAAAATTGAAATATTTCTATCAGGCACAATCCAAGTGAATTAGAAGTTGTGACCCCCACCCAATCAGTTCTCTTACTTTCAGTACATCCAAAAATAGGGAGAAATAATGATGGATTGAATGATAGAATTGAGCTATCAAGATTAAAGAGAATTACCAGCTTAAAAATCAGGTAAAATGAAAGCATACACATGGAACTCTAGGAAAATTTGGGGAAGATTTTAGAACTTTCATTATTCTCCAGTCTTTCTGGTGATTCTGGAAAATGTTCTTTTTGTAATATTTTAAAAGACATTGGTTTTACTCTTAATTTTGGAATAGAACATATCTCTACTACATCAGTACAGTGAAAGATTTGTTAAAGAAGATACTAATTGCAAAAAGCACAAAGGAAAATGTAGATCAACTTAACTAGATTACAATTTAAAATGACAGACAAGAAATATTCATAAACAATGAGAAGGCAACTACTTGCTTTTTATAAAGCATACGTTGTTTTATATTTATATCTTCAGTAAACTATAAACATTTTGATGATAGAAATTATCTTATAATTGATAGTGCTAAATAAATATTATTAATTAGGTTCTTTTTAACTTAAATTGAAAATTATTACCAGGAAAAGATTTGTAGAGAACTGTATTTTTTAGATAATATATATGAAAGATTATCTTACATATATATTTCAAAACATAAATCTAAATCACTCAACAGTTGAAACAAATTACACCATGGCCCATTGTTATAGTTAATGGAATGACATTCTCTAGTGAATATGGGTCTCTCATGTTGACAGTACATTTAAATATCACAGGAGGGACACTAGGTGTTGTTTAAGTTTACATATCAGTTTGGAAATAATACTTCAAATATTTCATAATGCTTAAATTTGATTAATTTCCCTGTTCGTTTTTTATTAAAGCCAAATAAGTATTGCCAAGAGCATGATAAGCAAAATAGGAAAGATACATAACAACCACAATTAGAAAGTAAAGAAACAATTAAGGAAGCCCTGATCATGTAAAAAATAATAAAAAATTATTCAAGATGCATCTTGGTTAAATAGTCTCCAGATGGCAGTCAAGTACTACCTCAGCCAAAACTTGGGCTAGAGAGGCTGGGTATCTTCTATGTTCTTAATTTCTGTTGAAGGAACCACTTAATATTTACCATTCTCCTGTGGAAGCAAGGAGTGAATACTCAGTTTATTCAGTTAGCTGTTTAGAGCTTTCATAAAACATAAAAGAAATAGTTCTGTATTTAGTTATTTTCAGAATCAAATATACATAAATTGACTCTAAGATTTATATTTTTAAAATGAAAAAGGTATATATTATAAAACTTAATTTTTATAATAGTATTATACTTCAATTAATATGACTTCCAATCAAAGTCTGAGGAATAGCCGTTCTTTCCACTCTCAGAATGATGATACTTCCATTGGACCCACATTCAGATAAGATCAATTATAAACAACTCTCAAATAATTCCTTTCATTTAAAATTTTGATAAAACCTAGCCTTTAGTTCATTGTTAACAATGTATAAGAGAAAAAAATAGTATCTCAATGTAACATTTCAGTATTTAAAATTATGGGCCTTCACAAACACTCCATGTTGTCTATTCTTCTTTAAAAAATACATTTAAACATACAGCATCTTTTGTATATTCTTTGCTTATTTACTGTGTTAGTCAGTTTAGGCTGCCATAACAAATACAGTGTGATCGGTGGCTTATACAATAAAAGTAAGTTTTCTTACAGTTCTGGAGGCTGGGAAGTTCAAGACCAAAGTGCAGACCTATTTGGTTCCAGGTGAAAGCTCCTTCCTTGGTTTGCAAATACCACCTTCTCACTTTGTACTCACATGGCAGAGATCTCTCTTCCTATTCTTATAAGGTTTCTAATCCTGTTGGTTTTGGAGTCTACCCTTACAACCTCATTTAACCTTAATTATCTCCTAAAAGTTTAACCTCCAAATACAGTCACATTGGGTGTTAAGGCTGCACATATGAGTTTGTGTTGTTGGGAGGTGGGGAGCACAGTCTATAACATCTGTTAAAACCAAGTGTTACAGTATGGCTTCAGTGTTATAGTAGAGACATTTTCCTTTCTGGCCAAATTTTCATAAATGAGAATCTAGTAATATATCTGCTGTGGTTTATTTTGTGAATTCTCTGTTAAATTCTCTACTGATTTCCACTTTAAAAATGGGCAAATCATGTATCTTAGTATAAACCAGACTCAAAGTGAAAAGTTAAATAGAATAATAATTATATACTGTATTAGAAAAAGAACAATTAGTAGAACTCACAGAAGAAAACTAGTGAAAATATAAAGAAAAGAAGAAATCAGTGGATAATAGGCATAATGTATGGTTTCTTTGAAGATGTTTGTTGTTTTTTTTTTATGTTTTTCTAAACAAAAAGAGAATGATTATAGTAGTTGAATGGAAAAAGGAATAGATAAATAAAGACTACTTGGGGAAAAGTATTTTAAAAACAAGGCTGTGAAAGGAATTCACTTTTAGGACCAGATAAGATTAAAATGGAAGTAAAAGAGAATCGATATATTAACCTGATATGTCAACTAAATGCAATGTGTGAAATCAGAAATTAACACTTTTTAATCCAAATACATTATAAATATTATAATGTGATAAATTACATAATTACATACATTGTTTCCAGAAGCATTATCTACTATTTTTAAACTGTGTCACTCACTACAAAAAAGGAAAGTATGTAACATGAGCCATAATTGTTATTTTTAAAACTCAGTTTTTTATTATGAGGATTATATATTTTTCCTTAAAGGAATTAGTGCAATACAAATAAGAAGACTGTATCATCAGAAAACAAAATTGACTAAAAGCTTAAAATGGTCATCGTCTACCGGTGTGAAAAAATAATCATTTAAATCTAAGCAGTTATTTGGAAGCCATAAATAGCAAGCCAATATTAGAAAAACTTCAGTAATTTTGTAAGCTAGAGAATTTATATAAATACAGAACAGAAAGTAAAATTCAATAGGAAGAATAGTAAAATAGATGTGCATTAATTATGAATTTTTATACTGTTTTAAAAATTTGCATGACATATGCATGTATTTATATTTTTGACATTTAAAAAGTACTTGAAAGCTGAAACTATTGAATATTAACATGCATTTAATCATTTTAGTACCACTATCTCATTCGTTATTCCTTGGGAAACATAATTTAATTATTCATTAAATTTGCTTCTCATTTATAATAAGTAAATCAGCCTGATGGAGTCTTAGGGTTCCTTGATAGTTTTTTTTTCCTTTTCTGAAAGCAAGATTGAATCATATAAGAGTCTTTTGGAATTTGATATCATTATACTTTGAACTAGAAAATAATCTTGCACAATCTAGGATAAAAGCTATTTTCTTAACTTCTTGTTGGAGGCAGACTCATGTAAAATATGGAGAAACCTGTTTTCTATATCACTTAAAAAGGGTTGATTTTTAAATGGCCCCATCATCATTAATAAAGTAGTATAGACAAAACAATGAGAGCAATTGTGAAGGGAATTTCTGTGACCATTTGTATCATTCAGGGTCCCAGCAGGAATCATAGGCACTCAACAAAGGAAAATTAGAGGAAAATTTTAATGAAAAAACTGTTTTACCAAAATGTACATATAGTACAAAGAAACAAGAGGGGGTAGTTCAGTACCACTGTACTTATAATAGTGAAATTGTATCCATCTTGAGGCTGGAAAGATTGAGAAGGAGGAGAGGCTCCTGGAAACCAAAAAGAGTCATATACAGATGATCCCTGAAGGCAGGGGTTAGGCACGCTGACCTCCACACAGTTGAAAATCCATGTATAACTTTTGTTTCTCCAAAACTTAACTACTTCACTACCAATAGCCTACTGTTGACTAGAGCCTTACCAATGAACATAAAGTCAATTAACACATATTTTGTATGTCATATGTGTTATATACTATATTTTACAATAAAGTAAGTTAGAGAAAAGAAAATGTTAAAATCATAAGGAAGAGAAAATACACTTACAGTACTATACTGTAAAAAATGTGTGCAAATGGACCTGTGCATTTCAAACCTATGTGGATCAAGGATAACTGTACAGAGGGACAGTTCGTCCCTGAAAAGAAGCAGTGACCTTTAGTCAAGGGACAAAGTTACACAATGGCAGGTCAGCAGGAAGAGAGCCAAAGAGATGCATTATTCAACCTCACTATTTTTCCCTTCAGTCTCCTACCAAGTCCACTACTTAGTTGAGCTCTATCAGAACCCAGAACTCAGGGAGCTCTTTGATACAGTGTGCAAGTCAGTCTTCTGGGATAGAGAATAGGGTGGAGAAGGGCAGAGAATGTGTATTACTCCTGCTTCTCCAGAGAAATGGAACCAATAGGATATATATTTAATAGGGGATTGGAAGAACTGGCTTATGTAATTATGAAGGCCAAGAAGTTCCACAACCTGTAGTCTCTAAGCTAGAGAACCAGGAAAGCCACTTGTGTAAGTTAAGTTCAAGTCTAAAGACTTGAGAATCAGTGGTCAATGATATAAGTCCCAGTCCAAGTCCAAAGGCCCAAGAGCCAAGAATCCTAATGCCCAACGTCAGGATGAAATGAATGTATCTGCTTAGGCAGACAGAGCAATTTGCCCTTCCTTTTTTGTTCTGTTCAATCCCTTAACAGATTGGATGATACCAGCCCACATTGGCGAGCAGATCTTCTTTACTCAGTCTACTGATTCAAAGGCTAATCTCTTCCTAAAACACTCACACAGACCCAGAAAGAATGTTTTACCAACTGTTTGGGCATCCCTTAGTGCAGTCAAGCTGACACATAAAATTAACTATCACAGAATGGATCTAGTAGGGCAAATAGTAGCTATCCGGAAGATAGTGTCTTTCCAACAATCTTTGGGAAATATTTATGAAATGAGTATAGTACGAATAGTGAGCTTCTTTTTGCCTGATGCATAACCTACTTCAATTCCCATTGATAGATGCTTAAGATCAAACACTTTTTAAGCTGTAATTAACAATTCAGGAAGTAACAGGTGTTGGCAAAGATGTGGAGTAAGGGGAACCCTTCTGTACTGTTGGTGGGGATCCAAACTGGTGCAGCCACTCTGGAAAACAGTATGGAGGTTCCTCAAAAAATCAAAAATAGGACTTACTTATGACCCAGCAATTATACTAGTAGGTATTAATTGAAAGGATACAAAAATGCTGACTTGAAGGGGCATATGACCCCAATGTTTATAGCAGCATTATCAACAATAGCTAAATTATGGAAAGAACCCAAATATCCATCAATCTATGAATGGTAAAGAAGACATGGTGTGTACATATACATATGTGTGTGTGTGTGTGTGTGTGTGTGTGTGTATAAAATACTAGAATGAATACTAGTAGAATACTACTAGAATGAAATGTTGCCATTTGCAAAAATGTTGATAACTAGAATGTATTATGCTAAGTGAAATCAGTCAGAGAAAGACAAATATCATGATTTCTTTCATATGTGGAATTTAAGAAACACAACATGAAGATAGGGGGAGAAGGAAAAATAAGATAAAATCAGAGAGGGAGGCAAACATAAGAGACTCTTAGAGAACATACTGAATTGCTAGAGAGGAGATAGGTAGGGGGATGGGCTAAATGGGCTTTGGGCATTAGGAGGGCACTTGTTGGGATGAGTACTGGGTATTCTGTGTTAAGTTGTAAATCACTAAATTCTACTCCTGAAACCAATAATACACTGTATGTTAACTAACTTGAATTTAAATAAATAATTTTTTTTATTATATGAAATTTATTGTCAAATTGGTTTCCATACAACACCCAGTGCTCATCCCAAAAGGTGCCCTCCTCAATACCCATCACCCACCCTCCCCTCCCTCCCACCCCCCATCAACCCTCAGTTTGTTCTCAGTTTTTAGCAGTCTCTTATGCTTTGGCTCTCTCCCACTCTAACCTCTTTTTTTTTTTTTTTCTTTTTTCCTCCCCCTCCCCCATGGGTTCCTTTTAAGTTTCTCAGGATCCACATAAGAGTGAAACCATATGGTATCTGTCTTTCTCTGTATGGCTTATTTCACTTAGCATCACACTCTCCAGTTCCATCCATGTTGCTACAAAAGGCCATATTTCATTTTTTCTCATTGCCACGTAGTATTCCATTGTGTATATAAACCACAATTTCTTTATCCATTCGTCAATTGATGGACATTTAGGCTCTTTCCATAATTTGGCTATTGTTGAGAGTGCTGCTATGAACATTGGGGTACAAGTGCCCCTATGCATCAGTACTCCTGTATCCCTTGGATAAATTCCTAGCAGTGCTATTGCTGGGTCATAGGGTAGGTCTATTTTTAATTTTCTGAGGAACCTCCACACTGCTTTCCAGAGCGGCTGCACCAATTTGCATTCCCACCAACAGTGCAAGAGGGTTCCCGTTTCTCCACATCCTCTCCAGCATCTATAGTCTCCTGATTTGTTCATTTTGGCCACTCTGACTGGCGTGAGGTGATACCTGAGTGTGGTTTTGATTTGTATTTCCCTGATAAGGAGCGACGCTGAACATCTTTTCATGTGCCTGTTGGCCATCCAGATGTCTTCTTTAGAGAAGTGTCTATTCATGTTTTCTGCCCATTTCTTCACTGGGTTATTTGTTTTTCGGGTGTGGAGTTTGGTGAGCTCTTTATAGATTTTGGATACTAGCCCTTTGTCCGATATGTCATTTGCAAATATCTTTTCCCATTCCGTTGGTTGCCTTTTAGTTTTGTTGGTTGTTTCCTTTGCTGTGTAGAAGCTTTTTATCTTCATAAGGTCCCAGTAATTCACTTTTGCTTTTAATTCCCTTGCCTTTGGTGATGTGTCGAGTAAGAGATTGCTGCGGCTGAGGTCAGAGAGGTCTTTTCCTGCTTTCTCCTCTAAGGTTTTGATGGTTTCCTGTCTCACATTCAGGTCCTTAATCCATTTTGAGTTTATTTTTGTGAATGATGTGAGAAAGTGGTCTAGTTTCAACCTTCTGCATGTTGCTGTCCAGTTCTCCCAGCACCATTTGTTAAAGAGGCTGTCTTTTTTTCCATTGGATGTTCTTTCCTGCTTTGTCAAAGATGAGTTGGCCATACGTTTGTGGGTCTAGTTCTGGGGTTTCTATTCTATTCCATTGGTCTATGTGTCTGTTTTTGTGCCAATACCATGCTGTCTTGATGATTACAGATTTGTAGTAGAGGCTACAGTCTGGGATTGTGATGCCTCCTGCTTTGGTCTTCTTCTTCAAAATTCCTTTGGCTATTCGGGGCCTTTTGTGGTTCCATATGAATTTTAGGATTGCTTGTTCTAGTTTCGAGAAGAATGCTGGTGCAATTTTGATTGGGATTGCACTGAATGTGTAGATAGCTTTGGGTAGTATTGACATTTTGACAATATTTATCGATTTGCTAGTATCTTATTGAGAATTTTTGCATCCATATTCATCAGGGATATTGGCTGGTAGTTCTCTTTTTTTACTGGGTCTCTGTCTGGTTTAGGAATCAAAGTAATACTGACTTCATAGAATGAGTCTGGAAGTTTTCCTTCCCTTTCTATTTCTTGGAATAGCTTGAGAAGGATAGGTATTATCTCTGCTTTAAACGTCTGGTAGAACTCCCCTGGGAAGCCATCTGGTCCTGGACTCTTATTTGTTGGGAGGTTTTTGATAACCGATTCAATTTCTTCACTGGTTATGGGTCTGTTCAAGCTTTCTATTTCCTCCTGATTGAGTTTTGGAAGAGCGTGGGTGTTCAGGAATTTGTCCATTTCTTCCAGGTTGTCCAATTTGTTGGCATATAATTTTTCATAGTATTCCCTGATAATTGTTTGTATCTCTGAGGGATTGGTTGTAATAATTCCATTTTCATTCATGATTTTATCTATTTGGGTCATCTCCCTTTTTTTTTTTGAGAAGCCTGGCTAGAGGTTTGTCAATTTTGTTTATTTTTTCAAAAAAACACCTCTTGGTTTCGTTGATCTGCTCTACAGTTTTTTTAGACTCTATATTGTTTATTTCTGCTCTGATCTTTATTATTTCTCTTCTTCTGCTGGGTTTGGGGTGTCTCTGCTGTTCTGCTTCTATTTCCTTTAGGTGTGCTGTTAGATTTTGTATTTGGGATTTTTCTTGTTTCTTGAGATAGGCCTGGATTGCAATGTATTTTCCTCTCAGGACTGCCTTCGCTGCGTCCCAAAGCGTTTGGATTGTTGTATTTTCGTTTGTTTCCATATATTTTTTAATTTCTTCTCTAATTGCCTGGTTGACCCACTCATTCGTTAGTAGGGTGTTCTTTAACCTCCATGCTTTTGGAGGTTTTCCAGACTTTTTTCTGTGGTTGATTTCAAGCTTCATAGCATTGTGGTCTGAAAGTATGCATGGTATAATTTCAATTCTGGTAAACTTATGAAGGGCTGTTTTGTGACCCAGTATATGATCTATCTTGGAGAATGTTCCATGTGCACTCGAGAAGAAAGTATATTCTGTTGCTTTCGGATGCAGAGTTCTAAATATATCTGTCAAGTCCATCTGATCCAATGTCTCATTCAGGGCCCTTGTTTCTTTATTGACCGTGTGTCTAGATGATCTATCCATTTCTGTAAGTGGGGTGTTAAAGTCCCCTGCAATTACCACATTCTTATCAATAAGGTTGCTTATGTTTATGAGTAGTTTTATATATTTGGGGGCTCCGGTATTTGGTGCATAGACATTTAAAATTTTAGCTCTTCCTGATGAATAGACCCTGTAACTATTATATAATGTCCTTCTTCATCTCTTGTTACAGCCTTTAATTTAAAGTCTAGTTTGTCTGATATAAGTATGGCTACTCCAGCTTTCTTTTGGCTTCCAGTAGCATGATAAATAGTTCTCCATCCCCTCACTCTCAATCTAAAGGTGTCCTCAGGTCTAAAATGAGTCTCTTGTAGACAGCAAATAGATGGGTCTTGTTTTTTTATCCATTCTGATACCCTATGTCTTTTGGTTGGCGCATTTAGTCCATTTACATTCAGTGTTATTATAGAAAGATATGGGTTTAGAGTCATTGTGATGTCTGTATGTTTTATGCTCGTAGTGTTGTCTCTGGTACTTTGTCTCACAGGGTCCCCCTTAGGATCTCTTGTAGGGCTGGTTTAGTGGTGACAAATTCCTTCAGTTTTTGTTTGTTTGGGAAGACCTTTATCTCTCCTTCTATTCTAAATGACAGACTTGCTGGATAAAGGATTCTCGGCTGCATATTTTTTCTGTCCAGCACACTGAAAATCTCGTGCCAATTCTTTCTGGCCTGCCACGTTTCAAAAGAGAGATCAGTCACGAGTCTTATAGGTCTCCCTTTATATGTGAGGGCACGTTTACCCCTTGCTGCTTTCAGAATTTTCTCTTTATCCTTGTATTTTGCCAGTTTCACTATGATATGTCGTGCAGAAGATCGGTTCAAGTTACGTCTGAAGGGAGTTCTCTGTGCCTCTTGGATTTCAATGCCTTTTTCCTTCCCCAGTTCAGGGAAGTTCTCAGCTATTATTTCTTCAAGTACCCCTTCAGCACCTTTCCCTCTCTCTTCCTCCTCTGGGACACCAATTATGCGTATATTATTTCTTTTTAGTGTATCACTTAGTTCTCTAATTTTCCCCTCATACTCCTGGATTTTTTTATCTCTCTTTTTCTTAGCTTCCTCTTTTTCCATAACTTTATCTTCTAGTTCACCTATTCTCTCCTCTGCCTCTTCAATCCGAGCCGTGGTGGTTTCCATTTTGTTTTGCATTTCATTTAAAGCGTTTTTCAGCTTCTAGTGACTGTTCCTTAGTCCCTTGATCTCTGTAGCAAGAGATTCTCTGCTGTCCTCTATACTGTTTTCAAGCCCAGTGATAAATTTTATGACTATTATTCTAAATTCACTTTCTGTTATATTATTTAAATCCTTTTTGATCAGCTCATTAGCTCTTGTTATTTCCTGGAGGTTCTTCTGAGGGGAATTCTTCCGCTTGGTCATTTTGGATAGTCCCTGGAGCGGTGAGGACCTGCAGGGCACTTCCCCTGTGCTGTGGTGTATAACTGGAGTTGGTGGGTGGAGTCGCAGTCAGACCTGATGTCTGCTCCAGGCCCACCGCTGGGGCCACAGTCAGACTGGTGTGTGCCTTCTCTTCCCCTCTCCTAGGGGCGGGATTCACTGTGGGGTGGCGTGGCCCGTCTGGGCTACTTGCACACTGCCAGGCTTGTGATGCTGGGGATCTGGCGTATTATCTGGGGTGGGTAGGCAAGGTGCACAGGGGCAGGAGGGGCAGGCTTAGCTCGCTTCTCCTTAGGTGATCCACTTCAGGAGGGGGCCTGTGGCAGCGGGAGGGAGTCAGATCCGCTGCCGGAGGTTTGGCTCCTCCGCAGAAGCACAGAGTTGGGTGTTTGCGCGGAGCGAGGAAGTTCCCTGGCAGGAACTGGTTCTCTTTGGGATTTTGGCTGGGGGATGGGCGAGGGAGATGGCGCTGGCGAGCGCCTTTGTTCCCCACCAAACTGAGCTCTGTCGTACGGGGGCTCAGCAGCTCTCCCTCCCTTTGTCCTCCAGCCTTCCCCCTTTCCGAGCAGAGCTGTTAACTTATGACCTCCCAGACGCTAAGTCGCGCTTTGCTGTGGGAACACAGTCCGTCAGGCCCCTCCGCTTTTGCCCGCCAGACTCGGGGGCTCTGCTTGGCCGGCCAGCCTCCCCTCCGCCCCAGCTCCCTCCCGCCAGTCCGTGGAGTGCGCACCGCCTTGCCGCCCTTCCTACCCTCTTCCGTGGGCCTTTCGTCTGCGCTTGGCTCCGGTGACTCCGTTCTGCTAATCCTCTGGCGGTTTTCTGCGTTATTTAGGCAGGTGTAGGTGGAATCTAAGTGATCAGCAGGACGCGCGGTGAGCCCAGCGTCCTCCTACGCCGCCATCTTCCCTCCTATCCTCCAATAAATAAATTTTTAAAAGCTGTTTGTGAAAATGGAATTCTTTTCATTTTCTAGAGCCCTACATCTACGAAAGTTCTATATTAGGTCAGAGATGTGCAGGTCCACTTATACATTAGTGTTTTATATTCCCATATTTTTTATATACTGTATTCTCTGTGTACTTCCATGGGTCCACAGAGTATACAGATTAAATTGCAACCTCCTTGTTCTACAATTTGAGTCTCCTCAGTCTAAAATCAACCTGTCATTTTCTACTTAATATCTTATGGGTATTTAAATTTTTTTAACATTTATTTATTGTTGAGAGACAGAGACAGACATCATGAGCAGGGGAGGGGCAGAGAGAGAGGGAGACACAGAATCTGAAGCAGGCTCCAGGCTCTGAGCTGTCAGCACAGAGCCTGACGCGGGTCTCGAATCTATGAACTGCAAGATCACAACCCGAGCCGAAGTCGGACGCTCAACTGACTGAGCTACCCAGGCACCCCTTATGGGTATGTATTTAAAACAACACTTTCTATTCTTCCTGAGTATGTTAGCTCTTTTCTAGAAACTTAAAAATGAGATGTCAACAATGTTATTAGGCCATATAGTTATTGCAACAATGACCCACATTTAGTGCTCTATATCTGAACTAGGAGACATAAACTAGGTTGAACATGTCTTTGGGCTTCCCTGAATCTATTGATTTTTGTAACTGGTATGTCCCAGGGAGAGACCTGGAAGCTGTCTATGGAATTGTAACAAGAAACATCTTAAGGACCATATAGCTTCATGTTATTTCTATACCTTCCTGATAAATTTTATTTCATTGCTTCTGAAACCATCATTTGGTGAGGTATAGAGAATCCCTCCTGGATAGCTCTGTGGACTGCTCTAAGAACTATTCCAATTGAAGATAAATATATGATTCTGCCTTGCTGCCATACTCTGTTTTCTTTCCTATAGTCTTCCAAAGAATCTGATGCCACGGTTGACCTTAGCTGAGATATCTAACAATTATCAATATAGATAGAGAGTTATAAGTGGCAGGGGTAAATTCTAACGCAGCATACTTTCTTCTATTACCTAAATTCCAGTGACTGTACTTTATGAATCAATTATGAATTGCATTTTACTGATAATCCTAGTAAAAGAAATACAGATGTTGCAATATTTTAGAGGTTTCTTCTTCCTCCAAGTCAAATAAAAATAGAGTTGGATGTTCCCAGTCAAATAAAAATAGAGTTGGATGTTCCCAGTCTGGTGGTATAGCTCCTCCACAGTATTATCAGTGAGACATATCCTCCTCTTCTCTTTCTGCTCTGCCATTCTCAGTATATAGCTTCCACCTTAAAGTTGTCTCATGATTACTTAGAGGTTCAGGAATCTCCTGTGTTCCATGCAGGTGAAAGCAAAAGGTGACTGGAAAGAGATATAAGCCAGATGAACCGCCAACCTCCCCCTTTGCTTTCAAAGAGAATTCCTGGATACTGTGCTCAACAAATTGTATTAAATTTTTACTGGGTTGGCAAAGAGAAGTAGGAAGACAAGAAGGAAGAGGAGGAGGAGAAGGAAGAGACAGAAGAGGGAAATGTAGTTTTTTAGGTGGAAAGTTGTTCCCACTAACAAAATAAGAATGTCTTCTTAAAAAAAAAAAAAGAGGTGAGGAGAATATCAACCTCTGTAGGTTACTCTTTTTCTTTACTTGGTTAAGCTTTTCTACATTTTTCTAAGACTAATTAGAAAGGAAAAAGACCATTTCACAGAAATTGACTGATTTCTACCTTAATCCCTCTGCTACATCTTTGTATTTTTAGTAGTATTGTAGCATTGCTATGTTGTTAGCATGCCCTTTTGCTCCAAAAATTTTACAAAATGAATCAGCAAGAATTTTAAAATCACATTCTATATGCTCAATTGTGTATTCCACTCAAAACTACCAAATTCAGCAAACTTAAGAGTGTGTGCAGGCATAGAGAGAAGTGATAGTAGAAGGTATCAGAGATTGTCCATTGAGCAACTTATCCTTGACCTGAACATTAAAGTCTGTGTAGGAATGTATATCCTAAGTAAAGGCTATGTAAAGCATAAAGAATGTTTAAAATAAAAGCTCTGAGTGGCTCTGAGGATTAGTTTTCAAAGGATCGTAGTTTTCCTGAAATGTTCCCTATTGAATGAAGCTAAATTATTGTGGAGACTAGTCTAATGCCATTCCTAGGTACCTTAATTGTTTCATTGATGGCAAAATTACTCCCTTCATGCCTTTGTGATTGTTCATTTTGGGGTATTATCTTTATAAGTGATTATACTGTATCACACTATAGTATATATTATATTATACTTCAGAATGTTCCCAGTCAAATCTAATATGGACTTTAACTATTTTACATTTAATTTGGCCTAAGTGTTGCTGCAAGCTCACATGATTTCTAAAGCAAAACAATTTGTTTAGAATAATGATTATTTTCTAATCTGTATTTTTAAATTGCTTATTTATATTTTAAATTTTATTTTGTTGTGGTAAAAACACTGGACAGGAGACCTCTGTGAACAGATTTGTAAGTGTACATAGAATATTGCTAACTATAGGTACAACATTGTACTGCAGATCTCTAGAACTTACTTATCTTCCTTAATTGAGGAGACTTCACGCCTATTCATTAGCAACTCCCTATTTTACCCTACTCCAGCTTCTGGCAACCACTATATCATACATGATGGATTTAATGTTTGGCTATATTAGATACCTTATATAATGTGGAATCATGTAGTGTTTGGCCTTGCAAAACTGGCTTATGTCACTTAGCATAATGTCCTTAAGGTTCATCCATTTTGTTTCATATTACACAATTCCCTCTTTTTTAAGGCTGAATACTATTCCATGGTGTATATATATCGTATCTTCTTTATTAATCTAAAGGTGGACATTTAGGTTGTTTCTACATGTAGGATATTGTGCACAGTGCTGCAATGAACATGAGTATTTCAAAGAGAGATTAACACTCTAATCTTCTATTTAAGATAACAAAGTTCAATAACTAAATTTGAAATTTGGAAATTTGTACAAATTTTACGTTCAAAAATTATTGAATAAATTTACTTCATTAGAAAAGAAACTTACATTTGTGTTCTAATTATACTTGATCTGGACATGTATTATCCATGGACATAATATATTAAGGTTATGTTAGTTGTGAGCCTAAAGTGGAAATCTAACAGGTTCCCCTCCCTCCAGATACTTATGGCACGTGTTATAAACCAGCTGTGAAAGTGCTCCAGTCTAGTGGGAAGATACATGACCCTGCCTCGCAATTTCTGCAAAGATTTAGGAAGATGATTACATTTGAGGTTTGGGGGGGGGGGGTTTGTTTTTGTTTTTGTTTTTCATTTTGTTTTGTTTTGTTTTTTTGTCCTAAGGGATACAACCAAAATAAAGAGAATATTCTAAATAGGAAAACCACATTTATAAAAGAATAAGAATTTAAGAGGATAATCTGAGGAAGGCTTTATGTGTTCTTTCACTTTTTAAAACATTCATATACATCTTGTAAAAGTAAAACAGTACAGAAAAATGAGACAATTTTTTTTAAGTTGGACTTCAATTTGACCTAGACTAGTGACAATTCTTGGTATGTAATACCCTCCTATCTCTACATGTAATGAATACTACAGCCCTCTGCCAGAGCATCACTAATACACTCAGCTTGTTTTCCTTTCTCCTTTGGTCCTTAGCCATTTCTCTCATTATCTTTAAGCCCATCTTCTGGAGTGAATAGACTGGTTAGCTAACTATCATCATTCCTATTATGTAGAGCCCTCTGATCAAGTCTCATCTACATAAAGTCATAACCCACTTCTTTACAATGTACAGTCTAACTCTGCTTTTCCTGAATAGAGATCAATTTCAGAAGTTTGAAAGAAATTATGACTGAGAAGCACAGAATAGGAGTTTACCCAGTTATTTGCACATATGAAACACCTTTGTGATGATACAGTATTTAGAGAATTTGTATGAGCTTCAGAACTTCACATTGCTTTTTTACCATTCTGTGATGGCATGTGGGTATTTAATAGATTATTTTTGATATACTGAAGATGTAATTTAATATCATTCAAAAAGAAATTAGAAAGGAAGAGAACAAATATAAATATGGATTTCTTCTAATTTTATGTGAAAATTTGTTATCCTATATATTCAAACTATTCTTAACTGGCTACCCTAGTGCTATTTAAATTTATGTAAATGTGTATGTATTTAAATCCTATTGAGAACTATAGCCCAGATGGAGAGAATTCCCAGAATATTCCTAATGCATATCAATTAGGAAAGATTGGACTTTATGGGTTCCTAGTAGTGTTTCAGAACACTTTTATTTTTTTGTATTTAAAAAATGAATAAAGATATGTAAATGGTTATTGCCTATTTTGTGAGGAGGGGGACATTCATGAATTTTAATAAAAATATTCTATTTATTTCAACATGGTTATTATTAGGCAGTGTTGTATTTTATCTTCTTTTTTAGAGGAGTATTTGTGTTCTGTTTGCTTCTTTTGGTTTTATTTTTTGCTATAGTCATTTAGTTAGTAACCAGTTACCCCTTGAAGCCATTTTGAATGTGATTAAGATATTATTGACAGTTTATCACTGATAAATGCTGAATCCTAAAGGAGTTATTATAGAAATAAAGTCACATCTCTTAAAAAATTTTCATCAGTCTTTTTGTACAAGTGTATATAAATTAGGTAAATAGTTTAGGGGAATATATATTTATCAATTTGTCTTTGGTTAGTAGTTTCCTTAGGATTGAAGCTTAATTTTCTAGACATTGTTTTTTAGAAGATGATGTACTGCTGTGGCCCCATGTTCCGTCACTGCTGTTAATTTACTTACAAATAGCACAAGTGAACTGGTGAATATTACTTATTGGTACCAGAAATAATCACATTTTAATGAACTAACAAGAGGCTATGTTGTACTAATTCATCCCTGTTGACCAATTTAGGGAAAGAAAATATATGAATGCTTTTAAGTGGGCATATGTTTCATGAGATTGCTTACAACATGGTTTAGGAATATGTTAAGGGCACACTAAAGTGGGCATAGAACTGCTTAATCTAGAAGTATTCACATAGCTAAAGTGTGACGAGACAATATAATACAGCTTGGAAGATTATTCTAATGCTAATTCATATGCAAGGGTCTCTTACAAACAAACAAACAAACAAACAAACAAAAAAGACAGAAATATGAGGAAACAGCCTAAAATGGGCAGAAGAAGAGACCAGGATTCATGCATTACTTTTCGCAGGCTGGTACATTACTGCACTTTGTAACTGGCAGGTTAAAAGGTGTTTAATTCTGAGCTTCAGATTCCTCTTGAATAAAAAAAAAATGATGAAGTGTAATTTATTTTCTAACTGGTTATGAAACAGTTCTTTAAATAATGAGAAATCTAGGTTTTATCAGATGAGATTTAAGATTAAAGATATTTTCCAGCCTGCCACATTGAGTGGAAGGGAGGTACATATTGAAAGAGAAATAAGTTAATTGTTTTTGTGGCTAAATATAAACAAATAGCCACATATTTATTTATTTATATAACAAAATTAAAGGGGCAAAGTAAGTCAGTGAAAGGGTTTATTATTACACATGAGATATTTGTAATAAAAATTTAAGTTTGCTGTTACACATTTTTACCTGATAGTGAAATAGATTTGCCACAGCAGAAGCTTTTTATTACCCTTAAGTTTTAGTTACCAAACCTTGATTTAAAATGGAATGTGCAAAGAGTGTTAAAAATGTGGTTTAAATATGAATAAATTTGACATCAAATAACGCTACAAAGACAAGTATGTATCTACAGCCTTACAGAGAAGGTAAGGCTGCCAGTAAAATCCAGACCCCAGAATGAAACATGCTCTTAATCAGCATCCTCTAGAAAACTGCGTGAGCCCTGAACCTAGAAGAGCTGCCTGATAGTACTTAAGAAGCAATGAGAGGAAGAAGCCCATATGCTGCAGAGCATCCCTCAGGCTCAGATGGTCTTTTGGATTTAGTTTAGTGCCTGTGGCTGCCTCACAAACCCCAGGGTGGCCTTCCTCTTAATCTTGCCTAAAGATTTCAAAATAGCTTCCTTGCTACGAATAAAAGACAAAATAAATGTTTTAAAAAAGTTGAAACTTCTACTGCTGCCATAGGAACAGCACAAACTTACTTAGCTGTGCTTGCACACAGTGGTGGGAGGCATCACCATTAGAGCAGGGGGACGGTAACGCAGTACTTGTGACAATGGGCTGTGGTTCCTCAGTCTCCCCACAGGATCATGGTGCATGCCAGCTGCCACCAGCACGGGCTCCGTCTCCGCAGGCACCTGTGTCTTCTTGGAGGAAATTGTCACAGTTAGTTACTTGCTTCCAGATGGCATTAAGTGCGTGACATGGAATATACTGATATACAATGAGCGTGTGTATCCTCAGGGATATTCAAATTTCCCTCCTAAACATGCCCATGGCTTGCCCATCCATTTTCTAAAAACAATGAATAAAAAACAAGTGGAGAAAATTACATCAGAATCAATTTATAACATTATCAGCCTTTGAAGTTTTGTGGCAACTCAATCTTATATTCTCATGTCTAAGATCTAAATATAACCAGTAAAATGGGTAAAGGAGATTTAGGGAGGTCATTCAAGCACATTTTATCTGTTATAAAGTCTTAACATATTTTTATGGGTTCTAAAATATCAAATTCTTTGAGATTATTTTATTACATTATCACTATTATGAATTAGCCCAGGGACCAATTTTCCCCAGATAGTGTTTTGTTTGTTTTTTATCTTTGCTTTTTTTAGTTTTGTATGGGAATTTTAGCATTACCTTTGTGTTCCGGATTTTCTAAAAGCCAAAAGGTTTCAACAGCCATATTATTCCTGCTCTGAAGGATAATACTTGAAAATAGATGTCTATGTCCTAACTGAAAGGAAGAAGCAGTGTAGAGTTTGAATTTAATGAATCTGAACATCAGATCAGAAACTGAGCTTTTATCAAGACTACAGAGAACAGTTACCTGACAAGGAGATGATCTGTGTGTGTGTGTGTGTGTGTAGAAAAGGAAGGATTATACTTGATCACATAGATCTAATTCAACATATTTCTGAATGACTCTTAAATAAAAGTTATTCAACAATGATAAAAGTGTAAGAATTTTTGATAGTGTCTTCATTGCCACATTATTTCATCATTTTCTGATTGATTTAAGTGGAAATATTTGTAAAACATACCAGGTTATAATTTGACTAATCATTATAGAGATCTAAGGCTTTGATTTTTATAATGTACTTTTCAATGTTTCAAAGTAGGGTGTGTGTGTGTGTGTGTGTGTGTGTGTGTGTGTGTGTGTGTGTTCGCGTTCTGACTTAGGCTGAATATTTATAATGTATAACTTCATGACATGTAAAACAAAACTTTGCCCAAATCACGTTGGTCATTTTTTGCAAGTCCTTCTTTTTCCAAATTTTCTTCATCAAAACCCATGTACCATTTTTACTCCTTTATTTATCATATCCTACATCTACTTTATTAACATATTTTATTTCATTCATTCCAAAAGGTTTTTTTTCCCCAAAAGGTTTTAAACATCATCGAGAAGTAAAACAAAAGCACAAAATTTCAAATGACTATGTCATTAATCGTGCATCCATAAGAGATTAATTCCTCTAAATCCATAGAATTATGAACTGTGCCCCTATTTATATTAAATTAACTTCCTAAATACTGACAGTAACTCATTCATTTTCCACTCCCCCTCTCCTTAAAGATTGTAAATGTGACTAATACACCTAAAATCATCTTAATTACCTACTTCACTGTATTTTGCAATTTGTTTTTCTCTTACTATTTTTTAATCTCCTAGATTCTATGTTATTCACCTGTCTGCTTAAT
Source organism: Leopardus geoffroyi (assembly GCF_018350155.1). Classification (NCBI taxonomy): domain Eukaryota; kingdom Metazoa; phylum Chordata; class Mammalia; order Carnivora; family Felidae; genus Leopardus; species Leopardus geoffroyi. The sequence goes on from NC_059337.1 coordinate 89,539,426, forward strand.
GTCACTACTGCTTTTTTGTGTGTTTTTACTCATTTCTGGTCTATAATTAACACTAGTGTTTTGTTTTTAATATTTATCACTTTCATTCTGAGATTTCATTGAACATTCCTTGAACCAGCAAGTTCTCTCCACAATGTGAGAAGTTGGCAACTTGACTCCCTACCTCCCGGCAGGTAAAATTTACAATTTTAGCACAAATACATAGAAAACCTTTTTGACAAATATTAAGGGGAACAGCATATGACTCAGCATTTTATGGCAGGTATACGATCAAGTTAAATATTACCTCATGCTCCTCAAGTTGCACTTCAGTTGCAAATCAAAGCTTAACAATTTATCATTTTAAAATGGAAAGGTTTAAATTATATTTAGATCTACTTGATGCAGTCTGAAAGGTAGTCACATCAGAATTATCCTCTGTGAATAATTTGGGCACTGTCATTTCCTCACTGGTTTATAGGAAGTGTGCCAAATCCTTAGTCATTAACTCTATTTCCTGTGGAGATGAGGTGGCAGACTTCAGGAGAAATGCAAATACAAGCTACAGCCATCTCCTCAGATTTGACAAGAAGAAAATCCACAGCTATATGACTCTGGACTTCTGCCATAAGCAATCTTGAATAAATAACTCTGAACTTAGGCTGTATGAGCACATTGAAATTCAAATGAGGGCTTGAGAGTTCCAAGGTTCATTTAAACACCCCAGGATGAAACATGTTTTGCGGAGCTCCCAATTCTCTTACATAGATTTTTTGAGGCCACTTCCTGTCTACATCCAATTTAAGCTTAAAGTAACTCTGCTTATTCTGTGTATGAGGATTATGTGGATTAAAAAGGTATAAAAGGAAAACAATAATAAACATGTTGTTGATAATAGAAAATATTTTTTCTCATTCATGAAGCAAAAATTCTACAATATGAAGATATATGAATTGATTTTCTTTTAACTTAATGACAAAATAACATTTCCTTGATTCGTATTTGTTATATCTGGCAGAAGTTTCTGATGTTCCTTAAAAACATAAAAGAAAAGCAACTGTGTTACTACCTCCATTGAGAATTATAATTTGAGTGGCCATATCATTGTCCAAACCAGAACTTTAAAAAAATGATGAGACTTGCTTTAGAATATCTCATAAACTAGAACTGTCTTGAGCACATCAAAACATATGATCCCTTGAGTTTTGGAGGGTGTATATATACTAACTTCTCTTTTTGAAAGTAACAAATGTTATTCTCACTGGTTATTAATCTATACAACCAATCCTCCTACTGTCACAAACAGATCAGAATGTTTTAAATAAAGCACATAGATCCATGTTATTTTCATTGATTCAGTTTTATGAAGTTGTTTTAAATTCTTCTAATATTCTGGATTTTGAAGACTATTTGGCAATTATTTCTTGGTTTCTAAAGTTAATCGTCTATTTAGATTTCATTCCAGTAATAAGAACAAAGATCATATTTTATGGAAGTTTAATTTGGATGCATGTAAAATTTATGTATATGAAATTAGAAGGGGAATTAGGATGCAAATTAATTTATATGGGATTAGGAAAGATATAATTTTATTCCTAAATAACTTTTTATAGCTCATTCTCTCAAATATTTCTAATCCTCTATGAATTCTATCACTGTAGTGATTTTTAATACAGAAGATATTCCACAGTGTTTCATTGAAGGTATTTATTTAATATCATGTATGTATTTATTTTTGGTTCCTTACAATTACTGGGAAGATAGTCTCAGGGCTAATATTTCATGGGAAAAATCAAGCAGTCTGCAACACATGTGAGTAAGTCACATTATCTCTTTGATACAGTGGTGCAGAGCAGACATTTAACATTTAGGGTGGCTTCCTATAGTCCTTACCCATACAGCCTTTGTGGCTTTCCAGAGTGAAGCCAAATTAAGATCCTTTCCAAGAGCTCCTTTATCCAAGCCAATGTTCATCACAACACTCAAAATTACTTGAGATGATTAGCTATTATTACATTTGAATTTGTTAAAATTCGATTTTAAATTCTAAATAGGAAAATGATTATTTTTGCCTGAAGACCAGAAGATCATTGCATATAATAAGTATATGATATGCCTGAAACTTCGTAATTCACCATTCCATTCTGTAGCAGGGTTTGAATTGCATAACAACTGGTTTTCTAGCCCCTGTTATGATTCCATTGTCCTACTGGAAAGTAGAGGTGTCCTGGGTCTAGGTATATAATTGTTTGACTATTCTCATTCATTTTCAACATTTGTTCTGGGGACATAATTCATAAGAAAAGAACTTTATTTCCTATTTTAGGAATGGATGTGGAAAGTTTCACTTCATTTAACAATGCCTACATTTTGAGGAAACATTTTGATTCTTTTCAAATGTATATACCTTTATGTGATTCATGTGGATTTTTGCCCACAAGATGTCTTTTATGCCTCACCCTATGCCTAAAGCTTTTTTCAAATCCTGAAATTTTTTTCAACCTTATCCTCTCATCCAAGATCAATGTAATTGTAAGGGAAATAATTTACTTCCCAAATAATTCTAATTACAAGACTTCTACAATGTGAAGAATTTACTATTTCTTGTTCTAAATATAAATTATATGTTGGCTCTCTTTTTGCTTTTGAAATCCTGTGATTTATATCAAGATCTGTCTTGAAATGAAAAATTCTGAAATGAAATATTTTTGGTTTATGAAAATAGTGTGTCCTAAGGACAGTTGTCTCCCCAAGTAGTTTGACAACACTATCATAAGTATTTTTTTAAGTTCCTTGATATAGTTATGATGGTTGCTTACTGGATAGATAAAATCAGAAATATGTCTAATTATCACTTTTATTTTTATCTTTTATTGAACAGGTTGGCTTGCAAATTGTCTGTGTCATATTTTCCTTCAGTTGTAAAATTAAGTTTACTCTTTGAAAAAATGCTCAACAGTTTAATAGACAGGCAAGATAACTTTACTACATAAAGCCAGAATACAACTCTGTGTCATAGACATGTGGTTGAAAGCAGGGAATGGCTAATACTTCTGAGGCTGTTTCTATTTCAGCATAAAAAATGTAGCTAATTGGTGACTTCAGTGACTTAAAAGGCTGGAATGAGTGCAGTGCCTATCTAATGCGGCTGTTGAATTATGTCTAAAATATTTTATTTCTCAGTAGAAGAGAGGTTTCAGTTGCACACATCATTTATGCATGTACTATATTCCCACTGAAAATTAAAGGTAGTTATGCTGCACTTCAGCATAAGGTAGTTCATGTACTTGCCAGAATGGATGATACACAGCTACCTCTTCTGATGTCTGTGTCTGTAGAGAGTTTTCTGCCTATGTGTGATTTTTCACATCTTCGCTCACATTTCTAAATGCAAATCCAACACTAAGGGACATTGTGAATATATGACACATGGGAGATCTGTTAATTCTGTGGACAAGGATTATACTTCTTTATGTATTCATCTTTTTAACGAGGAAAAATGATACAACACAAAAAAATGAGGGTGTGATTTAATTAGAGTAATTTGTATGGGGTTTAATTCAATTTTTAAAATGAGATTCTAATATATTTTATTGCAGTTTCATCTCTCTCCACATTTAAAATGGTATCTAGAAATAAATTCTATTTAATGAATGGAAACAGATGATTTCCTTCATTTGCGGGCTGGCTGGTAATAACTGAGGAATGGACTAAGTGACATACTAATGATGCTAAGGCCAGTTATCAAATTACTTTCTTAAAAATACATTAATTAAAATACATACTTTCTTTGTTCACTTTGACCTACATTTTTGGAAATATGGAAATCTTAGTTTGGTAATTTAGTAGAATTCCAGTAGTCAGAGAAGTGGGGGGGGGGGGTTAATTTCTGTATTTGAGCACAGTAGACATACAATGTTACATGAGTTTCAGGTGTACAAAAGTGATGCAACATTCCTATATGTTATTCTGTGCTGTCCACACAAGAGGGGAGTTTAAATGTAAGTGGATTGTTCTGATTTAAGTAACTATAATGGTAAAGTTTAGTCCACAGCCATGGGATTTCCTTAAAGAAAATATTGCCATCCGTTATGTGACAAAATAATATCTTCTGGTAGATGTCGGATTTATGCCATTTTCTTTAATTTAATGAGAAGGTTGTTCAGAGCAAAACTCTACTATTCTGTTGTTGTTGTCAAGACATGCAACATCACTCATCCAATGAAGGAAAGATCTAATATTCAAAAGCTCTATTACCTAACCTTCTACGCGAGAGATATTTTAATTTCCCTGGAAAATTAATGTAATAGTGAAGCTATGGAATAATTTAGTAAGGCTTCTTATGGCTATTTTTGGTGAAAATAATGAGTATTTTTTTATGCTTTTATTTTTTTAATGTTTACTTTTGGGAGGGGGGGTGGAGAGCAGGAGCATGAGTTGGGGCGGGGAGCAGAGAGACAAGGAGACACAGAATCCAAAGCTGACTCCAGGCTCTGAGCTATTAGTATGGAGCTTGATGTGGTGTTCGAACCCACAAACAGTGAGATCATGACCTGAGCCAGAGTAGGACACTTCACTGACTGAGCCACCCGGGCGCCCTGAGCATGTTTTTTAAAATAATAGTTTGTATGTGAATGGATTAACGATTTGGCATTCGTTACATTTCAAATTAGATTGTAATCCTTGATTTTACTATTTTTTTATTTCTCACATATTGATGAATGATTGGTAACTATATAGAAATATGGCAAAGTTGTGCTGGAACACATAAACTAATAAGCTTGCCTAACTTTTAGATACCTTTGAAAAAATTTAGAAATCTTAAACTGCTATTGTAATTCAGTTTAACAAACATGGTTTTATGAGGAACTAGGTGATTTTGGTGATAGAAAAATGCAACTTCCCACGTTGTTATTGCTTCTGTATTTGTTCCTGTTGCTTGTGAATTGTTCCCCAAGTTGTTATAGGCTTCCATATTTGTTCCTCCACCTTGGAATGAAATTGGCCTCTTAGAAACCTTGAAAGTATTCAACCATGCCAAGTGCTGGCAACTATAAATACATCATTAAAATGCCATCATTAAAAAAACAGTCAAAACTCAATCATCATACATGATAGATGCCTGAAGCAATGTGAATCTTAAGATAAGCAAACAGACAAAAAAAGAAACAATACCTTAAATCTGCAAATAAGAAATTTAGTCACATTTTTTTATATTCTCTCCTATCCCTCACACTTCGGATGATTCATCTTCTGACTTTCTTCCCTAAATACCCTAATACCCTTTCATTCACTCATTTTGTTATACTTGCATGCATTTAGCTACACAGCTAATGGTTTGCAAGCATAATCCACTCCAGAAACATGCTTGTAATCCAAAGCACTTATATATCAAAGTGAATTTCCCTGTAAGAAATAATGAAAGTCAGATGGTTCATTCCATTACCCAAAGATATTTATTTAAAATGATTATAATACTGTAATATAATACAAAATAATAAAGAAAATACAAAACATAAAGAAAAATAAACAAATTAACCAGGATTTACCTTTGAAAACCTCCGTGGCTGGTGTGAGGCAGACAAGAGAGAGGAGGGTAATTGCATAGGATGACTTTCACTATCACTAATGGAATCACTGCTCTTCATTGGTTCACTGGAATATTTTTCTGTATGGGGGCCATTGTGTATGCTTGCATGGATGTTGATTACAGTACAGTATTTTTTTTTAATATTCATTTTTGAGAGAGAGAGTGTGAGGAGGGTAGGGTCAGAGAGAGAGAGTGGGGGTGGGGGGAGAGAGAGAGAGACAGAATCCGAAGCAGGCCCCAGGCTCTGAGCAGTCAGTACAGAGCCTGACGTGGGGCTTGAACTCACAAACTGTGAGATCATGACCTGAGCTGAAGTCAGATGCTCAACTGACTGAGCCACCCAGCCATCCCGACTATAGTACAGTATTAAGAAACTCTTGTATACACTGTATTCAGTGTAATTGGCAATAAGGCAGCAGAGGAAAGGGTCTATATCTGCAGGCAGCCTGACCTAGAATGAAACAAAGCATTCCTATCCTTACTCTTGCATGGAAAAGCAAAGGACTGTCCATAGGTGCTTTGAAGTAACAAAAAATACACTAGTGCCACTTATGGGCACCTTCCAATATTCTGAAAAATCACTGATTTCTGCCAAACACCACAGCCTGAGACCGAGCATCCAAGCATGGGAGACGATCACCCACAATCACCCAGCAAGAGAGAAAACCATTGCCTCAGTTATGAACACATGATGCTTGGTGTGTCATACTACTCATATTGAAGACATTGCTTGTTTATCAAGCTAACAATTATTAGAAATGTTTGCTCATCTTGCAGAACACTCACAGAACAAGTTACTTGCAATCTAAGGTTTTACTAATATATATATTAATATATAATATATTATATATTTGATTATATATAATATTAGTATATAATATATTATAATTATAACAATTATAATTATAATTAATATTATAATATAATTATATATAATATATATTTGATTAAGTATTATACTAGATTAATCATATATATAATAAATTTGAGTCTAGATTATAAACACCGTGACCTTTAATGCAAAACAGAGTAATTTAGATTTTATTTAGTAGGGTGATCTCATGGTAGTGCTGTGTTGCCATTGGCAAACGGCTAAAGGTATATAAAACAAGAGGCCAATTAAGAAGGTATTGCAAATGCGGCACCTGGGTGGCTCAGTCAGTTAAGCATCCAATTCTTGGTTTTCACTCAGGTCCTGATTTTACAGTTTATGAGATGGAGCCCCATGATGGGCTCTGCACTGCTGAGAGCCTGCTTAGGATTCTCTCTCTCCATCTCTGTCTCCCTCACCCACATGGGCACGCCACCCCCCCCTCTCTCTCTCTCTCTCTCTCTCGCTGTCTAAATAAATAAATAAATAAATAAATATTTTTTGAAAAGAAGATATTGCAACCGCAAATTGAGGCAATACCATATAACGCAGTAAAATGGCCACTTGACTAAAAGAGAAATGGATTTGGGAAAATGCATAAAAAAAAATTAGTAGAACTTTATTGCTGGCTCTTAAGAGTGTGTTTGGTATTCATAGTTTAAGATTGACAAGATAGAGTTTAAAGTGTTCTGTTGCATTTTCAGCTCTCAGACTACATCAAAGTGTTTCACTAATCTTCCTTTAGTATTTTGTTAAATATAAACAGTTTATTAAAATATAAAAACAGTTTATTTAAAAATATAAAAACTCTTGTTATCAGGAATTCATTAAAGATTAAAGATAAAATAAAATGAGCCCTAATCCAACACAGACATATGCAACATGTTTAACTACAAGCCCAGTCATATGTTTAATTTTTTAACTTTAATTTGATTTTTTTTATAATATGTAAATATCAAGTTTTCCAGTCTGCTTTTTAAAAACTTATGTCAGAGTGTTGTCCTGTAAAATTAGTGTTTTTAAAATTTCATTATTAAAAAATGTGGCATGCAATTTACTGAAGTATCACCTCTGGCTGTGCATTTAGATCACTTCTTAATTGTTAGACTTCTCTATCACATTCTTTTGAGATCTTTATTACTAAAATCTTTGTGTACATTTCTAGGTTTCCTCTTGATATGGAAAATTTAAGTGCAACATTAAATTAGAAAATACAGCTTCAGTTACCTCTCATCAGATATATGTTGGAAGGCATCTGATTAATAAATTTCATTTATTCATAATTTAATGCTACTATCATTTTTCAAGACCTTTGCTAATTTGACAGATTAAAAACGGTATTATAGTAATTTATTTTTCATTTCTTTCATTTTTGGGTTGATATTTCTAGATATTAGTAATTAATATCACCTATTTGGAATTTCTGTACAATGACCTATTCTCAGTTTCTTTCTTTCTTTTTTTTTTTTATATTTATTTTTGAGAATGAGAGAGAGAGAGAAATACAGCATGAGCAGAGGAGTGCCAGAGAGGGAGACGCAGAATCCAAAGCAGGCTCCAGGCTCTGAGCTGTCAGCACAGAGCCCAATGTAGGGTTCGAACTCAGGAAACCTGAGATCATGACCTGAGCCGAGGTTGGATTCTCAACCAACTGAGCCACCCAGGCACCCCTGACCTTTTCTCAGTTTCTAATTTAGTTATGAGTTATTTGTATAAATAATGTGGATTAATTTTCAGGGACATTTTGCATAATATTTTCAATTACTTTGTCTCTAAGTAATTTCTTACACAAATATCTTGTCTCCTACATGATACCCCTTCTTCCGTGGTGTAATAATTTTTGTCATGTTCTTGTCTTCATTTTTTATAGTTGCTTTAACATTTAACAGGACATTATTAGAGTTTATTTTGTTTTAGTGAAAATACAAGGGAGTTCTTTTGGTATAAAGTAACTCCAAAGTTATTATTCATTGCAACTTAGGAAACTGATCAAATCTGTATCAAATCTAACACTAATACTTAATGTTCTCTCTCCAATTAAAATATAACTCCTTGAAAAGTATACTTCCAAAATGTGTGCAAAACTCAAATATCATTCATACATACATACATACATACATACATACATACATACATACATACTCTAGCTTTAGGTATAACCCTCTGTTCTTGTATTGCTTGTACCAAGTTACACTTTAGCTGTCAGTGTTTGAGAGTTCCCCTTTCTCCACATGTTCCCCAATGTACTATAACTGGTCAGACTTCTAATTTTGAATCAAATTGATAAATATGAAATTGCTAATACTACTAGTATATTAGCTTACATGAATGCTAGCCATTTTGTATACAGCCATAAGTTCTGTATACTTATGGACCATTCTGGATTTTCTAATTTATAAATTGCTTACAGATGTTTACATTAAACTAGTTGTGTTTGTCTAACATTGACTTATAGAAGATCTATATACTTTTGAGACTAGCTCTATAAGTTGCTTTAAATATATCATTTGTCACTCATAGCTTATATTTTATGATCCCTTTTATACAGAATTTCAATGTATTCAAATGTCAGTATTATCAACATGTCAGTATATCTTGCCAAACATTGGATGAAGTTTAGCCTATGTAGTTCTGATCCAAGTGGCATTGGTTGGTGTCATGTCTCAGCTGAACAGCACTATTAACTGCATTAGGCTGGAAGATTATTGAAGGCTTTGTTACCCATTGACACCTTGGTACACATCCACGTTTCTTTTTCTCCATGTGGCTCTCTTGGTGTTCCACACATTGTGCTGATCTCAGGAAAGTCAGACAACTTACCTGGCATGTAGCTTCTAAGAAGGAATGTTTTAAGTGTTCAAAAGGAAGCTGTAGACTCTTGAGGCCCAATGTCAGGTATTAACAAAGAATCATTTCTAGCATATTTCCAGCATATTTACTTGATCAAAGCAAGTGATGGGCAAGTGTTATTAAGAGGATGGGAATGTAGACTCTACTTCTCAATGATAAGAGTTTGTGGCCATCTTTAATCTGCCTTGGACTTCTTTCAGAAAAGATGCAATTGTATATATTTTTTCCAGTGGATTTGAATCTAGAAATACATTTTTAAAAGCTGTATGTGTGTATATGTGTATGTGTATGCCCAGCAGATTAATAAGTTCAAAATCTCTAGGATAGGCCAATTAGGGTGGAAAGTCAAAAAAGGTGTGTCAGTCTTGAGTTCAAAATACATAGGACAGGTCAGAACTCTGGAACTTAGGCAGGATTTTTATGCTGAAGTCTTGAGGCAGAATTCTTTATGATATCTTAGTTTTTGCTCTTAAGACCTTCAACTGATGGGATTAAGACCTTCACCAGCATTATCAAGGGTAATCTACTTAAAGTTAGTGGATTGTAAATGTGAATCCTATCTACAAAATACTATCATAGCAACATATATATTAGCATTTGATCAAACAACTGGGCATCATAGCCCAACCTAGTTGACATATAAAACTAATCATGACACGCTTGAAGGAGATGGCTGCATAGCTCTGAAAGAAGAGTAGAGGGCTAGAGTCTTGAGTGTTGCAAGCTGAAGTATACCTAAAGTCCAGACAATGTGAGTGAGTCCTTGTATTTCCTTAATAAGAGTACAATCACTTAGTCAATTATTCTAGTCTGCTGGACCTAACAGGCATCTGAATCCCAAATACCTCAAGGCAATCACTGATTGGCCTTACCCAAGCCTAACAAATATTTCCTAAAAGTGACTATATCTTTTGTTAAAACCCTGGTCCAAGCTACCATCATTTGTTGCCTGGACAATTGCAACAGACTTTTAATTTCAACTTTTCTATTGTCCTGTACCCACAGAACAGCCTAATAATAATTCAAAAGTGGGTTTGAGGGTGAGCCATTTCATGGCTAAAATCTTCCATTGATGTTTCATTTCAATTAGATTAAGTCTGAATCATAAATATGGTATCTACAGCCGTGTATACTGTGACTAACTACTCTTAGTTACCTGACTACAACTTCCTGTTTTCTTCTTTTTTCATGACTAGCAAAAAATTAACTCCTTAAGTTTTTTTTTCCTTTACTGAGATAAAATGCGCATAACTCTTAAAATTTCACCACTTTAACCAGTTAAAGTATACAATTGAGGATTTTTAATATATTCACAATGTTGTGCAGTGGTTGCCACTATCTACTGCCAGAGCATTTTTATATTTCCCAAAAGAATCCCTGGACCCATTAAGCAGTCACTTTCCATTTCTTCTTCTCCCCCACCCCCCCACCCAAAACAAACAAAACAAATCTAAATTGAAACTTACTATTGGGAAACAACAAAAGAATACATTGTGTTTTCCATAAAATAAGGGTAGTCATGATTTACTTGTGTTTGAGTAGAGAAATGACATGCTTTGTCACTGGAATATACAACACAGTGAATGTGGTATAGTTAAGAATACCCCAAGTTACCAAAATCAAGAAAGTAGTTAATAGTGTTAAGGAGATATTATAATAGAGTCTGTTCCTGCCCTTGGAGAAACTCATTTTGAATCTGGAACCTGAACTGGGATTTATAATTATCATTAAGTAGAATAGAAAGTCCTCCTATCACTATGGGATACTCAACACACAAAAATAGTGATGCTCTTTCTAGAAATGTTGCATAGACTTTAAACACGCTTTAATAGAAAGCTGCAGTGCAGAACTGAGTGAAGGCATTTGAAACATTGCAGTCAGCCTTTCTTAGAACACTTCTCTTTGTATATTACTGATAGAATTTAATTATTAAAAGTTGTGTCTAAGCAAGGACCAATATAATTAGAGTATATGCAAGGAAAAATGCAACATGGGAAAGCACATCAACTTGTTGACGGAATAGCATGGGTTCCACAGAGAATCAATAGAACTTTTAGAACAGTGAAAAAAATGTAATGAATTTAGAGCATAGGCAACGTTCTAGTGGTACAAATTTGAAAATGCCCAGTAAAGTGCAAAATTTCAATTCTATGCCTCCTTAATCCCACCAGTATATACTGTTGACACTTGAGCAATATCAGGATTAGGGGTGCTGACCCCTGGCTCAGTTGAAAATCTGCGTATAACTTTTAACTCCTCCCAAACTATTTATAGTCTGTTGTTGACCAGAAGCCTTATAGATAACATATTAACACATATTTTGTATGTTATATATATTATATACTGTATTTGTACAATAAAGTAACAGAGAAAATAAAATGTTATTTAGAAAATCATAAGAAAGGGAAAATACACTTAGGGAACTGTACAGTATCTGTCAAAAAATAAAAAAAAAACTGTATAGGAAGACCTATGCAATTCAAATCTGTGTTGTTTAAGGATCAATAATATGTTCTTTAGAGTCCATTATAAATGTTCACAAAGAAATGTACAGGGTTATTCAAAGCAGATTGTCTCAGTGGAGTCCACTGATAGGGAAATTAGTAAGTTAACATATACATGTAGTCTAATAATAGTATGAAAACAAGTAGTTGAAATAAATGTTCCCAAAAATCTATATCAATATGAATGATTTTGAGAACATTAAGTGAAAACATTATATTGCATAATTTTCATTTAGCATGACACCATTGTTGATGTAAACTTGAAAACGCAAAAATGCTACTGTCATAAAAATGGAAGAGTCTACATAAAATGTAAAGATATGGACAAGAAAGATCTACACCAATTCATGAGAATTATTGCATCTCAGGTGGATGAGGGAAGAAATGGTATTGAATGACACAAAATGGGCTTTAATAGCATATCATATCCACAAGATATGAAATAAATGTTACAACTTGTTAACTTGTGTTAAATTGGAGCAGTGGGTAGATGTGCATATGCTGTATTAATCTGTGGGAATATCATTAGAGTCAATACAGAAAAAAGTTTAAATGTAAGACCAATTCCTATATAGAAGCATTCAGGGGAAATTATTTAATCATTTACGATGGCACATATTATACTAACATGAACAAGAGTGATTCCTGATACTTGTGAATAAAAGTCAAAGAAAACAATTTAGGAATAACTCACAAAGCAAATTTCATGCTTGAAAAGTTCATGAGTTAAAACTCATGAGTTGAAAAAATATTCTCTTTGCCTTTCGTAATTTCTGGACTTAGAGATGACATTGATTTGTAAAAAAATGTTAAACTCATACATGTTCAACAACCTCTTCAATTAATCTATTAGGTTAAATTATAAACAATATTTACTTAATTTTAAAATTATTATATAAACCCTATTAAGTCACTAATCTAAGAGGTAAACTTTCAAATATACCATTTTATAACTGACAAATGGCTTTTTTTCTGTGTCCTGTATGCTGAGTTTCTCAGTTATCAAAATGTTCGATAACTATAAAATTATGGAGGTAGAAGTAATTCATTGTAATAAAATGCACTTAAATTTTATACTCTTTATGTGTGATGTAAAGTTTGGAATCCAAATAAGCAGCACATATATCCAAATAAAAATGCGAAACCTTTTCCTTCCTTTAATCTATCATGTAAAATTTGAAGACATACTACAAGAAAAAAGGATTTAGTCATTGAGCACAAAAGGTTTTAGGTAGTCTATTTGTATAGACATTAAAACACCCATGGCCAAACATAGGATATATTTACCAATATACTAATTTGAAGTGATACTGCTGACCAAAATTAAATTTAATTACATTATGCTGATGATTTTTGAATTATTGTAGACTAGCAATTAGCGGAGAAATAAGGGGCAAAATACAGCAGTTTCAGCTTCTGAATGTGTCACCGTGTGCGTGTGCACACACACACATGCGCGTACTCACATATGCCTTGTTCACCTAAATTCATCCCAAAAAAAGAGTTTCAAGCAAGTGACCATCTCACTAACCTAATTTATACATGCAAATAATATCATTTCTCCTCAAGAAAACTAAGATGAGGAGGAATTTCTTCTATTAGGGTTTTTGGATGTTTGAGATATTCTGACATATTCATTGGTAAGTGAGGGAGGCCTTGGACTGTATATTTCAAACATAACATAATCTCAGAAGCTGAATATGGCTAGCACACAAAGACTTCAGAGTTTGTGAATTGTGAATCTGAGACCTTGCCCTTTATATTTGTTCAGCAAATGTCTGTTCTTTGCAGTATTACTAAGACTGCATCCCTTCTCTGAGAGAAGGGGTTAAGGATTCTCTTCATTGCTCAAGAACTGCAACCCCCACTTAGAGATTGCAACAGTGATAGCTGAAGGACAAGTGTCAGATCTCTGATAGGACCAAGCCATGTACCACAGCAATCATTTATAAAAATTATTAAACAATCCTTTGGCCATCTTGTTTCTACCTGTTCAATATTTTTTATGTTCAGCATTGAATTGTTGACTATTTGTGGGATTTATTATTAGTTTAAATTCATATTAATGATATATAAATTTAGGATTTGGTCCAAAGCTAAAATGGAATTGGTTTATAGTTATTAATGAATATCCTTATTAAAGTCTACTTCTCTTTTTTTCAAGTTATCATTTAAGTTCTAGTTAGTTAACATATAATGTAACATTGGTTTCAGGAGTAGAATTTAGTGATTCATGACTTACACATAACACCCACTGCTGAACACAAGTGCCCTCCTGAATACCCATCACACATTTAGCCCATCTCCTGCCCACCTCCCCTCCATCAACCCTCAATTTGTTCTCTATAGTTAAGAGTCTTCCTCTTTTTCTCCTTCCCCTATGTTCATCTGTTTTGTTTCTTAAATTAACATATTAGTGATATCATATAGTATTTGTCTTTCTCTGACTGACTTATTTCAATTAGCATAATATGTTCTGGCTCCATCCAAGTCTTGCAAATGGCAAGACTTCATTCTTTTCAATGGCTGAGTAAATACACACACACACACACACACACACACACACACCCCACATCTTCTTCATCCATTCATCAGATGATTAAATTTGGGCTGTTTCCATAATTTGGCTATTGTTGTCTCCTTCTCTTTGCTGTATGTATCCTCCTTTGAGTTAGCTGACTTCTCAGTCAGCCAAGATAATTAGCCTTGGCTACTCCTCAAGATGCCATTTACACTTCAGATTTTCATCACTACCTCAAACAAATATTCTCCCAAATGGAGCTAGGAAAGCATGAAAATACGAAATGCTTAAAGTTAGTGGTTTATGTCTTCATCATATTACCTCTTTTTTTCTAACAAGCATATTTTTTCATTAGCCATCTAATGACCACGTTAGTGTTGCAACTGAAGTAAATTAGAGAAAATCAACATAAAAGCAAGTAATTTTTTATCTCATAATTTAAATTACTGAAAGGAAATACAGTTTCAAAAAATGAAAAATGCATAATTACAGTGTCAACATATCACATGAAAAAAATATTTTTAAATTGTTTATTATCAAATTTAGCAAGTTAGTTAATGGAAACAAAATGTAACAAGAACTATATAATCCCTCAACTCAGGAATAACATTTCCATTTTATCATAGTATCTGTGTTCAAATTGCCAATAAAATTAGAACCTTAAGTGTAAAGTGTATTAGTATCTAAGTTTATATCTTATGGTGATTAGTATTAAATATAACAAAAGTATATTATATATCTAAAACAGATAAAGTAAGTAGAAAAGGTAGAAATGGGCTGCCTAGAGAAAGGGGAGTTGTTCAGTGCTCCAAATTTGTTTTTTACATTAACTTAAACCTGTTGTTTTTATTTGTTTACTGAGTGTTTTTTAAAATTATGGATTTTATGTATTTAAGGTGTACAATTTGATTATTTTGTATACATACACTATGTGAAAAAATCACCATGTTCAAGCTAATTGATATATCTATTACCTCAGATTGTTTACTACTTATTTTTTTTTTTTTGTAATGAGTAGTCTTCAGATTTACCTCCTTAGCAAATTTTTTTTTTTTAATTTTTATTTATTTATTTTTTGAGAGAGAGAGCGAGAGAGCGAGAGCTTGTGCACAGGCACATTCCCAAGCGGGGAGCGGCAGTGGAGAAGGAAGGGAGAGAATCTTAAGCAGGCTCCATGTTCCTTGTGGGAGTTGGAAGTAACCCAACTTGGGGCTTGGTCTCCTAC
Organism: Leopardus geoffroyi; assembly: GCF_018350155.1. NCBI lineage: Eukaryota > Metazoa > Chordata > Mammalia > Carnivora > Felidae > Leopardus > Leopardus geoffroyi. Next base: position 89,554,966 of record NC_059337.1, read on the forward strand.
CATGAGATCATGACCTGAGCCAAAATCAGGAGTTGGATGCTTAACTGACTGATCCACCCAGGCACCCAACAAATTTCAATTATATAATAAAGTGTTGTAAGTATAGTTCACATTGTTGTACATTAGATCTCAAGAACTTACTCTTCTTGCATACATAACATTTCACCAGTTTCTCCCTTTTCCGGGCCCCTGGTAACCATGATTCTACTATCTGCTTCTGTGAGTTTTGATTATTTCAGATTCCACATGTCAGTGAGATCTGTGGTTTTTAAATGTGTTTGCAAAAATTCAGAAATGCCTAAGTATATTTTTAACATACATACATGTAATTTGAAAAGTCATTGTTCATTAGGTTGTGAAACATGAGCTAGTAAAAATCACAGGAAAAATGTTTTTTGAAAACTTAAATTTCAAGAATGATATAATATAAAATAACTTTCTGGTATAATTATTCAATATACACATATTTGAAATAATATAACAAAAAGTTATTAAGAAAACATGAAAGGGTGAACTTGGAGAAGAAACTGGAAAAGTAAAGTGAAGGAAATTATGTAAACATAATTTATTAACCTTGAGGACAAAAATCTGTGAATTATTAATTCTTTCCACAAGACTCCCAACTTGTTTAATTTTTTTCATCATTATTATTGCATCATAGCAAGGGTGTGTGCTATCAATGTGCGTATAGCTTTTTAAAAATTGTGGTAAGATATACATAGCAAATTTACCATTTTGATCATTTTAAGTGTATAGTCCTGTGACATTAAGTACATTCACATTGTTGTGCAACCATGACCAACATCCATCTCCAGATCTTTTCAGTTTCCCCAGCTGGAACTCTGTATCCATTAAACACTAACTCCTTATTTCCCTCTCCAACTATCTTTTCAAATGTGTTTTTCTGAAACTCAATCTTGTATATTTACCTTAGAAGTAAATACATGGACCTATTTAATACAGCCACATTAACTTAGAATATTGGCAAAGCTTGGGTGCAATTAAAGAAATAATGTTAGTTTATGCAGTTCATATGATTCCATTGTAGTAATAGTAAGGCATTGTACGTGCATGTGTATATCACAAACACACATATATACATATTCACACATATACACTAGAAATAACTTACCAAACTAGTGCTTTTTAATTACTTAAAATATAAAGTTCTCAGTAAAGTGATGGTGTACCAAGCTCTACAGTGGCCAGTGAATATGTCTTGAAGTGAATTCTGTCCACAAGCAAGCAACTCAGAGCTTTCATGGAACTTGTGAGAACAGAAGTAACAATTAAGTAGAATCCTCTCTTAGTAGCATAGTAACAACTAACAAAACGCTGACCACCAACTGGACCTCCTCCCCCAACACAAAGGGAAATATATTCAATGTTCAATTCTCATTTTCTCTGAGATTTAAATAATTAATTTCCCTCCCTAGTGGATATGTTTAAAAACAAGGAAATTATTTCCTGTAACAGGATAATTTGTTTTTAATACTGTTGAATTTGGACACTTCTCCATATATTCTTTATTAGACATGTAATTTGCAAACATTTTCTCCCAATTTGTAGCTTGCTTTTCATCCTCTGTGAGATTCTTTTGCAGTCCAAAAGGTTTTTTTTTTTTTTAATTTTTTTTTTCAACGTTTATTTATTTTTGGGACAGAGAGAGACAGAGCATGAACGGGGGAGGGGCAGAGAGAGAGGGAGACACAGAATCGGAAACAGGCTCCAAGCTCTGAGCCATCAGCCCAGAGCCAGACGCGGGGCTCGAACTCACAGACCGCAAGATCGTGACCTGGCTGATGTCGGACGCTTAACCGACTGCGCCACCCAGGCACCCCACAGTCCAAAAGGTTTTAATTTGGGTTATGTCCTCATTTATCATCCCCTCCTCCCCCGACCATGATCATTCTTTTGGTGTCAAATCCAAAAACTCAATGCCTAGTCAATGATCTTGATGTTTTTTTTTTCTTTTCTTTCTTTTTTTTTTTTTTTTTTTGAAAAATTCAGTTTTGTTTTATATTTAACTCATGAACCATTTTGATTTTATTTTGGCATAAGATGTGAGCTTTAAGTTAATGCTGACTTTTATTTGTTTGTGGATGTCCAGTTGCTCTAGACCCATTTGTTGCAAAGGCTATATGTGCTTTCTGCATTGAATTTCTTTTACACCTTTGCAAAAATCAGTTGGATATATTAGTATGGGTCTGTTTTGGTTTTTTAATTTTGTTTTATATTAATCTATGTGTCTTTTCCTCAGGCAATAATTGTCTGTCTTGACTATTGTACTGAATAATAGGCTTTAATAGAGTATTATTTCCTCTTTATTATTTTTTTGGTATAGTTTTAGCTATCCTAGTTTTGGTATAGTTTTAGCTATCCTAGTTTTAGCTATTTTGGTATAGTTTTAATATCCTAGGGCCTATTGCTTTCCATGTAAATTTTTGAATTAGTTTGTCTATATCTACAGAAAATTTACTGGAATTTTTAAAAAAATTACTTTAACTCTAAATCAATTTGGAGAGAATTGACATTTTTACTATGTTGAATCTATGAATACAATGTGTGTCTCTATTTATTTAAGTCTTGAATTTCTTTTGAAAGAATCTTGTAATTTTTAACATACAGATCCATAAGTGTTCTATTAAGTTTATACCTAGCCATTTCATTTTTTTGGAGTAATTGTAAATGTGTTTGTGTTTTAAATTTGCTATTCCATCTGTTCAGTGTTAGTACACAGAATTGAAAGTGAATTTTGTGTGTTGATATTGTGCCTTGTGACCTTGCTGAACTTACTAGTTCTAGGAGTATTTTTGGTAGACTTGTGGGGATATTCTATGTACATAATCACGTAATCTGCAAGTAAAAACAGTTTACTTCTTTCCAATCTATATGATTTTATTTCATTTTTATGCCTGGTTGTAATGGCTACAATCTTAGGTACTCTGTTGAATAAGAGTGATGAAAGCAGATGTTCTTACTTTGTTCCCGGTATTACAGGGAAAGCATTCAGTTTTTTATCACTAAGTATGATGTTAGTTGTTGGTTTTTTTGTACATGTTCTTCATCAAGTTGAGATGGTTCTCCTCTATTACTAATTCGCTGAGAGTTTTTATCATGAATGGTAGTTGGATTTTTGTCATATGCTTTTTCTGCATCAATTGATCTTATCAATTTTTCTTCTTCAGCCTGTTGCCATGGTGGACTACATTAATTGATCTTCAAATGTTGAACAAATTTATTTCTCCACCTCTCAATCTGGGCTGGCTCATTAACCAGTGATAGAAGTACCCTCTGCCACTGATGTCACATGACCACATATGGGCTAGCTAGTGGGATGACAGAGACTATGTATACTAGAGGCATAACAAGCCACCAGTGGCTTTCCTGAATGCCAGATCCCACAAAATCTAGGAGCTGCTTAAATGAACTTACTCAGCAAAACAACTGCCCACAAACCTGCAGAGTCTTGAGCTATTAAATCCTTACTGTTTTCAGCAACTGAATCAGGAGTAGATTATTATATAGCAAAGTTTACCCGATACAACCTCAGTCTTGTGAAAACTTAGTGTCAGAAAGTTTATTCTCCAAAATAAATTGAATTAAGAAAAAAATTAGATATTCAAAGAAAAAAATAGACAAAGATTATCTACTTACCCAAGATGATTTGATGTTAATAACTGTAAGCTGGATAAAAACATGCTCTCTTCTTTTGTAGAGCCAATATAGAGAATTATTTTAATTTGTTAAATATTAAACCCACCTTATAAAAAGCAAATTAAATTCCTTAACCAAGTGAAAACATACATGCATACACGATTTGAATGAAATAATATCCAAGTAATATTCAAGTTCAGTTGTGTTACATTCTTAGCTACTGAAGACAAATTAATTGTCATCATGAAACCATTATGATGAATGTAAAAAAGCCAGGAAGACAAGCAAGGAGATTAAGGGAAATAAAGGAATTAATATTGTAAAACTCATAGAAATGAGACTGAGAAAACTGTAGACTTCTTACTTGACATTAAAAAGAAAAGAGAAAGGGGCACCTGGGTGAGTCAGTCGGTTGTGTCCCGCCCTTGGTTTTGGTTCAGGTCATGATCTCACAGTTCGATTCGTGAGAAGAGCAACATGTTGGGCTCTGTGCTGACAGTCTGGAGTCTGCTTGGGATTCTCTCTCTCCCGATCTGTCTACATCCTGGCCCCACATGCTCTGTCTCTCTTTCTCTCTCTCTCTTTCAAAATAAATAAATAAACTTAAAAAAAGAAAGAAATCAACACAATGTTTAGGACAAGCTTATTGATTTTTTAAAACAACCATTATGTACATACTAATCTCTGTTTTCTGAAGCATATCCTCAAAATCTCATTGAAACATCACAACTACTCATTAAAATATTATTTTATCCCATTCATAAATTAAGATGCTGATAATTTAGAAGATTTTTAATTGCCTAAAATGGTATCATATTCAAGGAACAGCACTGGAACTGGATAGAATTCAGGTGTTTCAGTACCATACCCAGTATAATTTGTGCTGTGTCAAATTTCCTGCCTCTGTGTTCAGAATGGTTTTTGAAACATTTTGTGAAATGGTTCCAAACCAACCATAGGACACATAATATGAATAAGTTATATATCCATTGGAAATTTATCAACGTATATTTGTGTGATTAAAATTATAGGAAATAAATACATAGACAAGTTTTGCAGGAAATCAGCCAATGTACATTCTTTATTATTTAATTTTATTAAATGAGTGTTCTTTTAATATTAAAACATCTTCAACTAATTGCATAGAAGAAACCACATTTAATTAATTTTATCGATGTCATGTGAAAATAATATAAACTCACAGTATGACACTGTTTAAAAATGTACATATGTGGGGAATAATATACCAAAATTAGAAAATAGAAAGTTTAGGATTCAATCAAGGGAGTTATAGTTTATTTTAAAAACTTTTAAAAATAGTCTTTAAATAAATAAATATTAAGTACCTAATGTATATTAGCAAATGTGTCATCATGTAGGTGTACAAAGCAAAACAAGACAATGTCCTTGTTCTTAAGATTCCCATGGTCTAGTTGTGATGTTGGGTAAAAATACACATCTTTATTTATAAAGTGATATAGAAAGCATATAAAATAATATTTCCTATGAATTTTAATGAGGGTTTAGCCCTTGATTAAGCTGAGGGAATGCATCTGAGTACATGTAAGTAATTATTGGATAATATGAAAACAGTTAATATAAATTGTGAAGACTGGAAATTGCCTTACAATTTAAAATATTTTTACATGGAAGGAAACTTATACTATGTAACTCTAGCAATTGGAAATTTATGGGTTTTGTTTGTTTTTGTTTTGTTTTATTTTTTTTTTTCTAATTACGTACAAAGATGTTGTGGGAGATCCCTAGGTCTCAACATAATAGAAGATGTTTCTAACAATCAGAATACCTGAAGTGATTAGATTACTATTAGAGAGAGTGAACTCTGACAAGGAATGTGTTCAAAGAGAAAATGAATTCTCTTCTGATAAAGAAATTACAAATTGGGTTAGTGCTTAGGCTAGATTCTATCGAAAGACTATTCTTTTTTTTATTTTTTTTTTAATCTTTTTTTTTTAACGTTTATTTTTATTTTTGAGACAGAGAAAGACAGAGCATGAATGGGGGAGGGTCAGAGAGAGAGGGAGACAGAATCTGAAATAGGCTCCAGGCTGTGAGCTGTCAGCACAGAGTCTGACGCGGGGCTCGAACTCACGAACCGTGAGATCATGACCTGAGCTGAAGTCGGACGCTTAACCGACTGAGCCACCGAGGCACCCCTATCGAAAGACTATTCTAATTCATAAATTCCATGAATTTGGTAGACTCTTTCAGGGAATCCATTATGTCATTTCTTACAGCCCAGAACTGAATTATGAAATGTCATTAAATTTGTCGTATCCTATTAAGAATGACAAAATCAAAATGCACTTTAGGAAAAATATATGAATCTTGAATAATATTTCAATTTAATGAGTTTGATATGGAAATGTTGGGGTTCAGAGCCAATGGCCAAAAAGAATTATTGAGACATCTTCTGTGCAAAGGTTTTATTAAAGGACCCAGGGGCAGAAAGACCTGCATTGGGGTTTGTGAGGGGTGACTGAATATACTTTCAAGCTGGGAGAGGTTACGGACAGCATAAGCCTCCCAGGAATTTTGGAAGCACAGTTGCCAGGACCCTGAGGGGGCTAGCTATTGTTAGGAAAATGTCATTTATTATTGATTAGTAAGCCCTTAGTCATGAGACCCTTCAGATTTCTATAAGTGGGCCATATGCTTGGAGGATGATTGCTAACATATATTAGGGGGTTAGAGGTAAAGGAAGTTTCCAAAGTAATTTGTATGTTTAAAGTAGACTCGTGTGTGTGTGTGTGGGGTGGGGGGGGGGTGCGTTGTAGATAATGCCATTGCTTTTTACCCTTAGCAAGGTGTCAACATGGAAGCAGCTGAACTCCCAAAGGAAGGTCACTTTGCGTGTTTCAAAGTCTTGTTAATGGCTGTAAGCAGTAAGGAAATTTATTTTTTTCTTTTGCCTTTGTTTCCCACATCAAGTTGATAAGGGGCTGTAAGTACTGTTAATTCTGTCCTTTGTTTCTTCTTTCAACTCATTCAGGAAAAGTGAACACATATTTGACACTAAATTAGAGTTTTGAATGAATTTAGTCAGTTAAGATAATTAAACTGACCTTAAAACACACACACACACACACACACACACACACACACACACACACACACAGAACAGCACAGATTTGAACTGCGTGGGTCCACTTATATGTGGATTTTTTTTTATAGTACAGTACTCTGTAAATGTATTTTCTCTTCCTAATGATTTTCTTATTAACATCTTTCTTTTCTCTAGCGTATTTATTATAAGAATACAGTAATCCATGCCTCCTTTTGCCTATATCTTATATATGTCTTTATTTTTATTAGTTAAAAAATAATGTTTGGTGTAAGAAAGACAAAAAAAAATACACAGAAAAAATATCAATCGTCTGCTCTTTCTCTGTTCCTCCAATCCAATCTCTTTCTAATTAGCAAAAAAAAATGTCCATCTGGTATATTTACTTTGGTATTTTTCTCATGCTTTTATGTATGTATGCATTAAATGCATGCGCATATAGATTTTTGTTTGTTACAATTTTATTTCATTGTAATATGCTTTCATTTTAACATAATTTAACAAAACACCATGAACAAAATTTCAGTTGGGTAGAAAGTGATAATTTAATCTATTTAGCTATATAATATTTTTAAATTTTAGTACTTTTGAGAGAGAGAGAAAGAGTAAGTGAGAGAAGTGCAGAGAGAGAAGGGGAGAGAGGATCCAAAGTGGGCTCTGTGCTCACAGCAGAAAGCCCCATGCAGGGCTTGAACTCACGAACTGTGAGATCATAACCTGAGCCCAAGTCAGATGCTCAACCAACGGAGCCAGGCAGGCACCCCTATATAATTTTTTAAAAAGGCAAATATGATATTATTCAGATACAGTTCCTCAACAATCAGTTGTTCCTTTTTTTTCCCACTGAAAAAAGTTCCATACTGTGATATTTCTCTTAGTATGAATTCCAAAATTGGGATTACTTGGCCATAGAGTACATGAATTTTTAAATTCTTATTATTTCCATTTGATTTACAAGTGTTTTAACTTTTTAATTAATCCACAAGCACACCTGCATAAGTCCATTTACCCTTTTTTCTTCAATAGGACATACAGTAATCTTGAAGCCAGCACAGAATTTGATAATTGAGCATCATAGTATATTTGGGCATACTATTTTTAATGTAGCTGGTTGACATGCCTTGAGTTTAGATGTAGACTTCTGGAACTGTTACCAACTGGTGCTATTTTCTCTTTAATTACTTTCTGTTACTCAAAAGCCTTGATAATGTCTTGCATGCAGCAGTTGCTCAATAAGCTCTATCGAATTCCTGAAAATTGACCACTTGCCCTTATTGCCCTTAAATTACAAACAGCCACAGATGATTATGGCCTACTGATTAGGCTGTTTTGACTAAACCTATCTTGGTAATAAGTTTTAGGCTCTAAGTGCCTTTTTCCAATGTGAAGGGCTACCCTGACCGATGAATCTTCTAGTTCATCTTGCTTGAGTCCTTTATATAAAATTAATAATGGGGCGCCTGGGTGGCGCAGTCGGTTAAGCGTCCGACTTCAGCCAGGTCACGATCTCGCGGTCCGTGAGTTCTAGCCCCATGTCGGGCTCTGGGCTGATGGCTCAGAGCCTGGAGCCTGTTTCCGATTCTGTGCCTCCCTCTCTCTCTGCCCCTCCCCCGTTCATGCTCTGTCTCTCTCTGTCCCAAAAATAAATAAACGTTGAAAAAAAAAAAAAGAATGTAACATTTTAAGAATATCATTTTATTTCTGTTTACTACCATGTTTTCTTGAATGAGAAAAACACTCTTGAAATTGTAATTTGAGAAACTTTATTTACCAGATCATCTCTGTTTCACTTTACTTTTGTATGTTTGTTTTTGTCATTGACAATATTTAGTCACTGGCAAATTTTCTAAGTCCATTGATGGGAGGAAGTGGGATGATTATGTTAATAAGTTCTTCATTGAATTTTTGAACCAGCAGAACATTATCACTGTATAGCCTATCTCTCTCTGGAAGAAATATGTCAAGCACCACAGATTATGGGTGTCAAAAGTCAGCAAGGTTTGATATTTGTTGGTTGGTTGAGGGGGATGGGAGGAGGGCATGAGTAGGGATGAACCAGTTCACTACCCAGGTGTGACTTCCCACTGAGAATGAAACCTCCTGGAATCATGAATTTTCAGCCAAAGATAAATGAACTCCTAAAATAGAGATGCTGTATCAGAACAAAAATGGCTCTGGACAGAATCTCCCTCCAGTAAATGTCTGACCTAAGGCAAATTATTGTGATAATTTTCGTCATTGTGATTCTGAGAGCCCTGTAGACCATTATAATTCTAAGTTACCTAAAATCAGTTATTATATTTTAAAAGTCATTTTCTAAAATAGACCTAGAGTAATTAAGCCTCTTTTAAGAGCAGGCATAGTTATGATTTATACAGAAACATTATGAACTAAAACTTTTTCAGGAGGTAAAATGTTATATTCTGTGAACCTGTTGGAACCCAAAAGCTGCAGGTGCTTCTTTGAAAAATGACATTTCCATCATTTACCTGACAAGCAGAGCTGAAATATCAAAGTTATAAACATTCTGCTTGTGTGCCAGCTGCTGTTTCTGTGGAAACAGCCTGAATTGCAAAAGGAAGGTAAATGTCTTTAACATAAAATTGTGAGGTTTTGAATATTTTACTAAATATGTATTTGGGTATATCTGGCATTTTTGAGATAATTAAAACGTCCATTTTGATTATTCCTATATGTGTATACCTACATATGTTAGGTCAAATATTATTAAACTTAAATAATATTTGCTTTTATTTTAACTTTAATCTTGTATGATATAATGTTCTAACTTCTAAAATGAATTATACTTATCACAAATATCATTATTATTGATTATTTAAGCATAAATGAATATTGATCAAATCTTAGAAAACAGGGAAAACAAAGACATGTGAAATATTTTATTTTTTCATATTATTTAGCAACAAGTAAAACAAAAGTGAAAGTTATTTATTAGTCTAAACTAAACTAACTTTATTTTGTAGATAAACCTAGATTTTTTTAATGAAGAAATTATCAAATACATTGTTGGCTTCATATTAATGTATTCTAATACCTTTTACCTTTTGTCTTGTATTTCTCTGCCAATGCACACAGTTTGATATAGGCAAAAAAGTTATGGCATGATGTCTGATGCAAAATAGCAGCTAAGCATGCATGGAGTAATCTTATATTTCTTGACCTATGTAACATTTACATCTGTGATAATTTGTGATATGTGATAAGTCAGTTAAAAACATTTGTCCTCTTCAAAGTATCTTCTTATACATGGGATTTATAAAGCAATAACTTTTATAACTTCAGGAAACATTAGAGTATAACTTTATGATGCTCTTTAATTGTGTAAGAGCCAATGAGATTTAAAATAAACATATGTTGTAAGCCTTAAGGTCACAGCACTAAATCATATTAGAAGATATGCTTTGCTCCTTATCAATAAAGCAGTGTTAAATGTTGCTTCCACTATTACAGTTACTTGGAAGATATATATATATATATATATATATATATATATATATTTTTTTTTTTTTTTTTTTTTTTTTTTTTTTACTAGCAATGACAGTTATTTCAAGAGTTTCCTAAAGCCCAGTGGATTAACTTGAATTTCAGAGATATGTAATCATGGACTGGCTGAACCACTGGCAGAGTCTGCACCATCAATTCTTAGTTAACTTTTGTTATAATCTAAATATTCTGATTTGATAAGACACTACATGTGTTCATCTCATAATATTTGAAAGGGAATTGGTTCTATTGCCTCTTGGTAGGCAAACTAAATGGAATGTATAAGATCTTGGATTAAACCATTTTAAGTTTCTTAACACTGTTCATTCATATTTTCAAATTATTGGAATGAAAAAATATATACTATAAGAATGATTAAAAACATACACACATATAAACATTTTCACTACATTGGGTGATTTTAGTGGTTATGTTAAAGATATAGTTTAAAATAAGATATTTAGGAGCATCTGGGTGGCTCAGTTAGTTAGTTGAGTCTGATTCTTGATTTTGGTTCAGGTCATAATCTCATGGTTTGTGAGTTTGAGTCTGTGCTGACAGCACAGGGTCTTGGGATTCTCTCCTTCTGTCTTGCTCTCTCTCTGCCCCTCTCCCGCTCGCTCTCTCTCTCTCTCTCAAAATAAATAAATAAACTTAAAAAAGTAAAATAAGATGTTTAGAATAAGCAAAAGTTATGAACTTTATACCAATGAGTTTTCTTATTCATCAGGTTATCTTACCATTCCACCTAATTTTGAAAGTGTTAGAAGTTAATGTTTCTGTATTAACTTTGATTCTTTTCTTTAGTACATTTACAAATGATAGCCTGGACCATAGGCTGAAAAATGTGAATTTGTTGTGACCATAGCATATACTTCAGTAGTAGGATTAGAAACACAGTCAGATTCTGCATGGACTATTGTTTTTTTTAAACCAACTTGGGTCTTCTTAGGAATAAGTATTATAAGACTTCTACCTTTTTTACCTTTTCCATGCTTTAAAATTAGCTAAGATCTATTTCTTCTTCTCTTCCCCTTCACTTTTCTTTTTTTGTACTTTCCCCTGTATAATAACCTGGCATAATGCTTTGACCCTAATATGAAAAAATAAAATAATATTACCCACTCTTAGTCCATTATATTTCGTATTACTGATAAAAATAATTTATAAATCATAGAGCTGGTAGAATATATTGAAAGTTTTCATTATCATCCAATGTTATTATATATTAAATCTGTCATGTGGCTCAATCAGTCAAAAACCATTTTTTTTTCTGCTATCCACCTCCTTTTTTAATACTACTCTGTATAATAACACAGTAAAAGTGTGGCTGAAGTGTAGATCCTGAGAGACCCCTTGACCATGATTACCTAGCTACTTAGAGATAGAACTAAAACTCAAACTTAGTTTATCATTACCTATATTAATGGCATATGATTTTGTACTGAAATTATTTCAGACTCCATATTTGTTCTTTGTAGTTAAGAGTCTGTTTCTTGGTTTGTCTTTCTCATGCCCCCTTTTTTTTTTTTTCCTTTTCCTTTTGTTTTCTTTCTTAAATTCCACATATGAGTTAAATCATATGGTATTTGTCTTTCTCTGACTGACCTATTTTGTTTAGGTTTACACTCCCTAGCTCAATCCATGTCCTTGCAAATGGCAGGATTTCATTCTTTTTCATGGCTGAAAAATATATGTGTGTGTGTGTGTGTGTGTGTGTGTGTGTGTGTGTGTGTGTATACATACATACCACATCTTTATCCATTATCTATTAAAGACACTTGGGCTGTTTCCATAATTTGACTATGGTAAAAAATGTTGAAATAAACACAGGGGTGCATGTATCCCTTTGAATTAGTGTTTTTATATTTTTTAGGTAAATACCCTGTAGTACAATTATTGGATTGTAAGGTAGTTCTATTCTTAACTTTTTGAGGAAACTCCATGTAACTTACATATGTGTACTTTCTTTTCAACTTTAGTAAGTGAAACAACAAATTATTGAATTAGAAGGGAAAATCTAGGAAATCAAATTATAAAACTGAGATTTAAATAGCCAGGGGAATATTGATAGGGGGCAGTCTATTTTTGAGCCAATATAACTCTCTTAAAGTAATTCTGTCATGTGATTGAAACGGTTTCTTCATTTTTGCTTGCCTCTAGTTAGTGGTAATGATAACAGCATATAGTTGATGAATGACTATTCTGTAGCATGCATGGAAATTTCTATTATACAGCATCTTTTAATTGTTAGCATATATTAAAACAGTAATTAATTAATCAAAAAACCCATAGACTGGAATATCATTTCCACATATTATATCATATGCCTAGATCCTTATAAATAGCTATTTAAATAGTGTGAGAGTCTAATCTGTGACAATTTGAGTTTTATTTGATATATTGAGTACCATAGATACCAATGGAGTTACCAATAAACCCAGGAATTAAAAATAAATAATATAGAGAGAGTGAGTTCAGGTATGATAGTGTGAGGAGGAACACCATAAACCCTCTCCCCAATGAAACTAGTGAAAATAATTAAAAAGATAAAAACATTGAAAGCCTAAATACTCTTAAGGGTAAACAGCAAATGAAGAAAATCTATGAAAATTCAGTAAGAAAGTTGAATCTCTGGTATATGAACCAAGACCACTTACTCTGTCCTTCAGCTCAGCAAGGCAGAGACTTCAATCCAGACTGGTGAATAAAAAAGCACAGGACTTTCTTTCTCCTCAGATCTCAATTGGAAGTCTTTCTTTTCAGGAAGAGGACAATTTTCATGTTTCTTTTCATGCCTCCAGTTGTGTGTTGCTGAGGCTAAATCTTAGGTAAGTTCAGTTAAGACGTAGGGATTCTTTTATTTCACCTAACCATAACTCAGCAAATGGAGGCTCCTCCTTGGGTATGGTAAACTGGGAATGCTGGGGCTCTGATCTCTCTTGATCTTGCTTGTGAGGCTGTGGTTCCATGCCAGGCAAGGTGAACCAAGAGGACCTCAGACTGACCGTTGCTCACCCTCCATTAAGCACTCAGCCCCTGGAGCAGAGGTGGCACTCAAGGAGAAGCTTGTCATTGTTGCCAGCCCTAGTTCCAGAGCCCTAGCTTAGTGATTTTACTGGAAGAGAAGAATGACTTAAAAGAGAGAGTGCCTAATCTTTTACAAAAGGAACTGATTTCATTTTTATCAAAGTATGGGGAAGTGTAAGTTCAAAGGTGCACTGAAGCATAGTAGAGATTATGGTGAAAGGCAGTTGGGAGGGGTTTAAGAGACATGTAAACTGTACGTTCAGTAGTTTTCAGAAGAGAACTGGAGGATATGACAACTGACAGGAGCCCTCCTGGGTCAAAGCAAATATCAAACACTGACTTCAGAAACTGTCTCTTCAAAAGAATCAGAATTTTATTGGATTACTTTTTAATTTATACCAGAAGGCATTGTTGAAATAATAGAGCAACCAGCTGGCTATTAGTGAAGATTAACAGCTGGTCATGTTCAGAGAAAGAGGAGAGGAACTCTACCAAAGTTACTGTCAACCAGGGTGAACTAGGTTTACCAAAAGGTCATCTCCCAAAGGAAGGATATCAGAGACTTAACACTGTGTGTGTGTGGGGGGGGGGGTGGGATTGGGTAATATTTCACCAAAATAATTCATCCAGTCACTAAACACATAAAAAAGCAAATAATAGTAAAACTTCCTGAGAGAATGAGAGACCAATACCCAGAGTTACTACAGTGTCTTATCTAAAGTGTTCTGTTTCTGGGGCACCTGGGTGGCTCAACTGGTTAAGTGTCCAACTTCAGCTCAGGTCATGATCTTGCCATTCATGGGTTTGAGCCCCATGTTGGGCCCTGGGCTGACAGCTCAGAGCCTGGAGTTTGCTTCAAATTCTGTGTCTCCCTCTCTGTCTGCCCCTCCCCCACTCATGCGCGTGCGCGCGCACGCACGCGCGCGCACGCACGCGCTCTCTGTGTCTCAAGACTAAATAAACAATTTTTTTGGATTTTTATTTTTATTTTTTTAATGTAATTTATTGTCAAATTGGCTAACATACAGTGTGTAAAGTGTGCTCTTGGTTTTTAGGGTAGATCACTGTGGTTTATCACTTATGTACAACAGCCAGTTTTCATCCCAACAGGTGCTCTCCTCAATGCCCATCACCCACTTTCCCCTCTCCTCCACCCCCTACCCCCATCCACCTTCAGTTTGTTCTCTGTATTTAAGACTCTCTTATGGTTTGCCTCCCTCCCTCTCTGTAACTATTTTTTTCCCCTCTTCCCTTCCCCCATGGTCCTCTGTTAAGTTTCTCAAGATCCACATATGAGTGAAAACATATGATACCTGTCTTACTCTGACTGACTTATTTCACTCAGCATAATACCTTCTAGTTCCATCCGCATTGCTGCAAATGGCATGATTTCATTCTTTCTCATTGCCAAGTAGTATTCCATTGTATATATAAACCACGTAAAATAAAGTGTCCTATTTCCAACAACTACAAAAACAACAAAATTTTTTGCATATATAGAAACCAGAAAGTATAATCCATACACTGGGTAAAAATCAGGCAACCAAAACTGCCTGCAAAAGTGATCACATGTCAGACTTAACAACAACAAAAAAATACTCTAAAGAACCCAGTATGTTCACAGAGCTAAAGTAAACCATGACCAAAGAAGAAAAGGAAGTTTTGAAGAAGATATTGCATTAAATAGAGAATATTAATAAAAAGATAATATAAAAAAAAAAGAACCAAGGAGAAATGATGAGAAGAGTTGAAAAGTACAACAATTGAAATAAAAAATTCCAGAGTGGTTCACCAGATTTGAATTCACAGAAAAAAGATAAAAGTGAATTTGGGATAGATAGAGGTCATGGAAGCCAAGAGCAAAGAGAAAAAGAAAAAAAAAAAAGAATGAAGAAAAATGAAGATCCTCAAAGAAATGTTAGGAAGGAGTAGACAAACCAAACATGCTATTGGGTGTGCCAGGAGTTGAGAGAGAAAGGAAAGGAAATAATGTTTGAAATTAATGGCTGAAAATTTCCCAATTCTTTTGTAAAATAATAACCATGAAGTTCAATGGATTCCAAATAGGATAAATGCAAAAAGATCCACAAATAGACACATCATAATAAAAATGTTGAAAGTCAAAGACAAGGAACAAATCTTGAAATCAGTAAGGAGAAAAATCACAAATCACTCCCATGGGAATTTCAGCAAGACTAATAGATGACTTTGAGCAGAAAAGCAGAACAGAGATCAAATGACAGTGGGACCACATGCTCCAAGTACTCAAAGGAAAAAAAATCTGTCAATTCTCTCAAAAATATCAGATATATTCAAATACATATTTAGTAAAATATTCAAAACCTCACAATTTTATGTTAAGGACATTTACCTTCTTTTTGCAACTCAGATCATTTCAAATAGCCTCTCCATGGTAACTGTACTTATTGTGGTGAGCATTGCATAATGTATAGAATGTCAAATCACTGTTTTGTACATCTGAAACTAATATAACATTGTGTGTCAACCATACTTCAACAAAAACAATGTTAAAAGAATAAGCAGAAAATAAATCTACACTTTCCTACAACATGTGGCAATAAGCATCCATTTCCACAATGTCTCCTCCCCTCTCTGTATAGATAGATGTGTATGAATATTTTATGAAATTGGGGCCATGCTGTACACAGTGTTTCGTAACTTGGTATTTTGTTACAATGTAAGGTAGACATCTTTTGGTGTCAAATATAGATTGGACCATGGTGGCATATGTAATGGCTATATGGCTCTGCTACTTAATCTGGCTCTTGTTCTTAGGTAAATTACCTAAAGAGAAGGGATATTCCTTTGAAGGACCTATTTGCTTTAAAAGAATATATTAATTATATATCATTTAAAATGTTTGATTAAAAGCACTTCCAGTGATATTCTGCCCAATCATCTTTGTTACTCAAGTTGATGTTACTCTGTGTCTTTGAAAAAAAAAAAAAAGCTGACATACAGCATTTTTAAAAATAGACAGATATAATCATTGTTGCAAGGATGTGGAGAAATCAGAACCCTCAAATTTTACTGGTGAGAATCTAAAATTGCACAGCTGCTTTCAAAAACAGTTTGGCAGAATGAATAAAAAATCGCACATGAATGTTAGTAGCAGCATTATTCATAATAGCTGGAAGTTGGAAACAACCCAAATACCCATCAACTGATTAACGGATAAAGAAAATATTCCCTACAAGGGAATATAATTTGTCCATAGTGGGAATGAACTACTGATACATACTAAAATATGGATGAATTTTGAGAAAATTATGTTAATTGAAAGAAACCAGTCATATACACATATTTATATGATTTCATTCCTATCAAATATTCAGAGCATGGAAATATATACATATGTATGGAAATGTATATGTGATGTATGTGGAATATATATAATATACATAGTAATATATATTATACTTATATATGTGAAAATATATATATATATATATAGAGAGAGAGAGAGAAGGAGAGATAGAGAAGGTAGATTAATGATGCTTAGGGTTGACTGGGGTGTGGGGATAAGCCAGGATAGATACAAATTATGGGCTTTCATTTTGAGATTATGAAAAAGTTTTAAAATTGACTCGTGATGATGGTGAATGCAGTGAAACCATTGAATTTTTCATTTTAAATGGATGAATTGTGTGTTATAGGAATTCTATCTCAATAAAGCTGTTGAAAGTATATAAATAATGTGTCAACCTTGTTTTGGGGAAAGTTTATGTCTAGTTCTATGAAATACAGTGTGTTATACATTTTCCGATAATTGACTGAATTCCTTATCTCAGTTTCTTGCTAGTGACATGTATACAGAACTCACAACTATTCCTGGAAGCTGACAGACTCCCAGAATTCTGGGTCCTGGCCCAAGTCATTTGATTTTATGACCCTGACCCATTGTCTAATTGATGCCAAAATCTGCTTACTTGACTTCTCAGGCTTCTCAAATACATCAGAGAAAATGAACAGACTGAGCTTGTTAAAAGAGGGATTATAGCTGATTTATTCAAATCTGTTTCACTTCTCAAACTATTGAATCATGTGTTCTTTTTTTTTTTTTTTTTTTTTTTTTTTTTTTTTCTGATTTGTACTACCATCAAGTCGGGTGATACAGGTAGCTGCAGTTCTATACCTTTTCCTAACATTTTGAAGATTCAGGAAAGAACAAAACCATTCATATATAAATTAATGTTATGTGGTATTCAACACTAGTATTTTGCTAGTTGTAATGCTCATTATTATAAATAACTGAAAAGGAAATAATTACTATTATCCAAAGTAAGTTATTCAGGGTGATGTCTCTACTTACATTTTCTAATGGTGTATTGATCACAACTCCTCTGTTTAGGTAGCTATGTCTGGCTGGTCTAGTAGGAGAGGACACCGTACTCTAGGGTATATAATATATGTCCTATTTGGGGTCAAGGGCTAATGAAAAATTTATATAGAGTTATGAAATGAGAAATTAATATAAAGTAATCAGATTTTCTCACATATATAAGGAAATGTCAAGGCACCTAGGTTGTTAGGAGTAGACCTAATGTATGAAGGAAGTTGAGATATATGTAGGTATATTAAATTTATGAAGGAGGATAAATTAAGAGTAAATAGAAGCAAACAGTATATAAAGAGGAGAACAAGGAAGATAGACAAGGGAGAGAAAAACTCAATATTCATGATGGGGAAGCCATATGACATATGAAATAATTATAGCCAGATACATCTTGATGCTATAAAGATTATCCATGTAAATCTTGACATTATTTTCACTTCAGAAATGAACAATAGACTTCTTTATATAGAAATTTGACATTTACTTGGAAAAAAATCTTTGAGAATCATATTAAGTGAGCTTCTCAATAAAAACATGTTAAAATTCTCTTTTAAGCTTTTTTGAGATAAATGGATCCAGAAGGCATTTATTTCTTTAATAGTCTCTCTTTCAGAAGTCCCTAAACATTGCCATGTCATTTAACTTACTCTTGACATCTTGACCTTTTTCCCTTTAACAACTGTCTCTATTACCAGCAGCAGTTTCACATCAATGCTTTCCTTGCCAGAATGCCAGAAAAGGTTTAAGCTGAAGTTTGATTGTTTTGAGAGTGATGGTTACAATTCTGTAAATGATACAGATCTTGAGATTTCATTGATGAAATAATGTTGTCTTTCTAAGATGATATTTCCAGTTAGGTATACACAAAATTGAAGGCATGTTAAGAAATGTCAGTGTTCTCCATACATCTTGATTTTGTCAGAATCCTTGCATTTTTTCCCCATAGATCACAGTAGTGCTTGTAAAACAAATCACTATTTTTATGGAACAAAAATTAAAAATTTTCTTGTTAATAATTCTTAAAAGAAAAATGATAAATTTAAGTGTTAATAATTTGGCAAGGTTACAATACCTAATATATTTTCTCCCATTCTTACTAAAATATCTGCTAATGTGTATATTAAAAAATAATGAAACAAAAGCAATGAATTATATGGGTAAAAATGGAAATGTGAGCTTTAAAAATTAATATTAGCCTCAATATTTAGGAATTTGCATATTATTTTATTTTTTATTTATACTTAAAATTTTTTTTTCAGTTTTTTAATTTATTTAAGAGAGAGAGAGAGAGAGAGAGAACACGACGGGGGAGGGGCAGAGAGAGACAGAGACACAGAATCCGAAGCAGGCTTCAGACTCTGAGCTGTCAGTACAGAGCCAGTCGTGAGGCTCGAGCCCTCAAACTGTGATCTCATGACTTAAGCCAAAGTCGGACAGTTAACTGACTGAGCCACCCAGGTGCCCCCATATATTTAAACTTCCAGTTGTGAAATATGAATATAATGCGCCTAAACCAGAGTAGCTGCATGACAGCCGAGGATGGAGATGAACAACAGGAATAGACTAGAGACTTAATTACCCTTTCTTTCTCTGGTTCACGGATGTAATATCTACCTCTTTCAGAAACGAGGATATCAACTATTCAACTACAGCTAAACTAAAAAATAAAAAGGTCAGCAGAATATTTACCCATATCATCAATGCACAAAGACCGTAAAATATCGTTATTACTAGAGTAACATGTAAACAAAGGATAAGGAGGAAGAAAATACTTTTCCAATTTCCATCCTATACTTAATGGATCTTCAGAAAGTAGAAGAAAGAAGGAAGTGATAAAAATCTATAAAAACTGTTTCCTAGGACAGAAAAATAAGACTGCAAATTTTCAAATGGAAAGATATACTATGTGCTGAGTTTTAAAAAGAAACAAATCTAGACTATTATTTGAACATTAGAAATTTAGAGTAAAGAATCATGCCATGGGGGCACCTGGGTGGCTCAGTCGGTCGAGCGTCCAACTCTTGATTTCAGCTCAGGTCATGATCTCACTGTTTCATGAGTTCGAGCCCTGTATCATGCTCTGCACACTGAACACGCAGAGAGTGCTTGAGATTCTCCCTCTTTCCCTCTTTCTCTGCCCCTCTGCCACGCATGTGCACATCCGTGCTCCCTTTCTCTCAAAATAAACAAATAAACTTAAAAAAAAAAAAGTTTAGAGTGAAGAAAATATCCCCCAAAAAGTTTCCAGAGAATTGAAAATAAAAATATAATGCCACCTACAAAAGAAATTCAGTTTGACTACAGATTTCTCATAATTAACAATTTAGGCAAGAAAGTAGTAATTAATATCTTGAGGAAGATATCATAATCTAGAATCTAATACCCACCCAGGGTTACATCCCTGAAGAAAAAACAGAAACTTATGAATGCCAGACCCCAAATGCAGGCTTATTAAAAGGCTGAAGCATAATCTCAGAATCATAGAATGGTATCTCCTCCACATATTGACCCCACACCATAAATCTCCAGTATAAAAACAGTGGGTTACAAGCAAAGATTTACATCACATACACTTTCTCTGAGTAGCAATACATGTGAGAATCTAAAAGCCTACAAGTGAAAGAAAAATAAGGAGAATAGACAAATTTGAAGCCTCTAGTACTTATAGCTGCAATAAATGTTAAACATGGCCCAAAATCTAGTCAGATTATCATAAACCCTCACACTAATGGCACATTTACCTTAGTGTCTATTACCTTATATAACACAAATTGCTTTTAGTTTAAACAATTATAACGCCATACCAAAAAGTAGGAAAAAAATTATACTCAAGAGAAAAAGCAAACAAAACAAGACTCAGATATCACATATATGTTGGAATTATCAATCTGGGAATTTAAAATAAGAATTATTTATGTAGATAAGTAATGAATGACATTAGAGATATGGGAACTCTAAGAAAGAATTGAAATGAAATGCTAAAAATTAATAACATAGTAACAAAAATGAGTAATCCCTTTGAAATGTTCATCAACTAAGGCAAGTATCAGGGAACTTGAAGATAAGTCAATAGAAAACTCCCAGCTGGAATGCAGAGTAATATGAATGTATGAATGAAAAAAAAGAACATCTGAGAACTTTGGGATAATATCAAAAACTGAGATATGCTCATAATTAGAATAACAGAAGAAAGAGAGAATGGCAC
Source organism: Leopardus geoffroyi (assembly GCF_018350155.1). Lineage (NCBI taxonomy): Eukaryota > Metazoa > Chordata > Mammalia > Carnivora > Felidae > Leopardus > Leopardus geoffroyi. The sequence goes on from NC_059337.1 coordinate 89,575,804, forward strand.
AAAAGGGATATTTGAAGTAATAATGGCTGAAATATTTTCAAAATTAATGACAGGAACCAAAGTCATATCCCAGAAGCTTAGAGGAGATAAAGCAGAATAAATATAAAAACAGAACAAAACAAAACAAAACAAAACAAAATATAAAACATACACTCACATCCCTAGGCATATCATTAGTCAAACTGTACAAAATCAAAGATGAAGAGAAAATATTATTGAAGGAAGCCTGGTGAAAAAGGAACACCTTAGCTGTAGAGAAATCAAGGTAAGAATTACAGTGATGTTCTTTTTTTTTAATATGAAATTTATTGTCAAATTGGTTTCCATACAACACCCAGTGCTCATTCTAACTACAGTGACCTTCTAATCAAATCCCATGCAAATAAGAAAAGAGTGGAATAAAATATTTGTGTTAAGGGGAAGAAATGGCCACGTATAAGTCTATATCTAGTGAAATAATTCTTCAACAATGGAGAAATAAATACCTTTTCAGAGAAACAAAAACTGCTTTGTAAACAGACCAAAAAATGTTAAAAGATGTTCTTTTTTTTTTAATGTTTTTATTTATTTTTGAGAGAGAGATAGAGACAGAGTATGAGCAGGGGAGGGGCCAAAGAGAGAGGGAGACACAGAATCTGAAGCAGGCTCCAGGCTCTGAGCTGTTAGCACAGAGTCTGATGTGGGGCTTACACTCATGATCCGTGAGATCATGACCTGAGCTGATGTCGGACACTTAACTGACTGAGCCACCCAGGAACTCCAAAAGAAGTTCTTTAGATGAGAGATAAATGATTTAGAGCAGAAACATTGATCTACACAAAATAAGAGCGTTGGATTTAAGTAAGATTTTTGTAAATGTTGCCAAATTGATTTTAAAATTTATATGGTAAGGCAAAAGATCTAGAACACCCAACATAATTTTGGAAAAATGAGTATTTTTAACACTCATATTATTGGACTTAACACTATAAAGGTATTGTAATCAAGACAGTATTGTATTGGTAAGAAATTGCCCATTGACCAATAGAAAAGGTAATTCAGAAATAGACTCATAAAAATATAGTCACCTGATTTTTTACAAGGGCAATTCAGTTTAAAAAGGGCAATCTTTTCTACATTGTGCTAAAACAATTGGATGTCCATATGCAAAAGAAAATTTAATTTTTTCTATTTATTTATTTTAATATAATTTATTGTCGAATTGGCTAACATACAGTGGGTAAAGTGAGCTCTTGGTTTTTGGGGTAGATTCCTGTGATTTGTCGCTTATATACAACACCCAGCCCTCATCCCAACAAATGCCCTCCTCAATGCCCATTACCCATTCCCCCTCTCCCCTATATTCCCCCATCCACTCTCAGTTTGTTCTCTGTATTTAAGAGTCTCTTATGGTTTCCCTCCCTCCCTCACTGTGTATAACTTTTTTTCCCCTTCCCTTCCCCCATGGTCTTCTGTTAAGTTTCTCAAGGTCCACATATGAGTGAAAATATATGATATCTGTCTTTCTCTGACTGACTTGTTTCACTCAGCATAATACCTTCCAGTTCCATCCACATTGCTGCAAATGGCATGATTTCATTCTTTCTCATTGCCAAGCAGTATTCCATTGTATATATAAACCACATCTTGTTTATCCATTCATCAGTTGATGGACATTTAGGCTCTTTCCATAATTTGGCTATTGTTGATAGTGCTGATCTAAACATTGGAATATATTTGCCCCTATGTATCAGCCCTCCTGTATACCTTGGATAAATTCCTAGTAGTGCAATTGCTGGGTTGTAGGGTAGTTCTATTTTTAGCTTTTTAAGGAAACTCTGTGCTGTTTTCCAGAACTGCTGCACCAGTTTGCATTCCTACCAACAGTGCCAGAGGGTTCCCGTTTCTCCACGTCCTTGCCCACATCTGTAGTTTCCTGATTTGTTCATTTTAGCCATTCTGACCAGTATGAGGTGGTATCTCAGTGTGGTTTTGATTTGTATTTCCCTGATGATGAGAGACATTGAGCATCTTTTCATGTGTCTGTTGGCCATCTGGATGTCTTCTTTGGAAAAGTGTCTATTCATTCCCAACTTATCTGAAAAACTGCATTGGAAAGTTTATAGTAGTTTCACGCTTGATTGTCAAAAGCCAAACCAACCAAGATATCCTTCAGCAGGATGGATACATAGATTATGGTATGTCTATACAATGGAATACCATTCAAAGATAAACATTAATGAACTACCGTCACATACATCAACATGGATGAAGCTTACATGCATATTGCTAAGTGAAACAAGCCTGTCTGAAATAGCTGGATACTTTATGATTCTATATTTGGCATTCTGGAAAAAAACAAAACAGACCAGTTGTTGCCAGGTGCTTGGTAAGGGTTTGAATAGATGAAATTTGAATAGATGAAGCACAGGGGGAATAATTGTTACTGTGGTGAAGTTACTGTGATACTGTAGTAGTGATTACAGTGACACTATGCTTTTGTTAAAACCCACAGAAATTCACAGCACAAATTATGAAACTTAATATATGTGAATAAAGCAAAATTAATTAGGAAGTTGGGAGACCTCAGGATGGAATATAGAAGATAACGAAAGAATTTAACTGCATTAAAAATGTACAGAATAACCTCATTTAATAGGGTTGGGGAAGATTTTTATCTAAGTTTGGAAATAACGATACTTTAAAGACAAAAAGATTTTTATCTAAGTTTGGAAATAACGATACTTTAAAGACAAAAAGAACTGTACATTAATAGTGTACTCTAGTTGATAAAGTTATTTCTCATGGGGATGTGGCTTTACATGTTATATGCATATTGAGATTTTAAAAGAGTGAGTAAATTGATGGAAGATGGTGGGAGCCAGATTTCTCACTGGTGACATGGGAAGTAATAAATAGACAATTAGGAAAGCTAGAATGAACCGTGTGGTACTAGATTAGTGTGAGATAACTGCAGTATGAATTCATTCTAATTTAATTCTAGATCGAGATAAACATGTATGGTAGCATATAGATAGAAGCAACAAGCACATCCAGTGCCCAGATCTTGGTTTCTAATATCAGTATGGAAAGAGAGGAAAACGAATAATTCGAGAGTAGAATAATCTGATGAACACATCCTCCATCAGACCATAGAATTGATCATTAGTAACCTATACACCCAATATAATCATAAGAAAAACATTAGACAAACCCATATTGAAGGGCAGTCTAAACATTACTTTACCAGTACTCCTCAAAATAGTCAATGTCACAAAAACAAGGAAAGCCTTCAAAATTGTGACTGCCAGGAGTCATGATGGCTATTTATAATATGGTAGACTGGATGGGATCCCAGAACAGAAAAGAGATACTAAGTAAAAATTAAGGAAATCTGAATATACCAGGAATTGGTTAATAATCATATGTCAATAATCTTCATTTGTGTGACAGATATACCATACTAATGTAAGATATTAACAAAAAGGAAACTGGACATAGTATAAAAGAGGACTCTATTTTCTTTGCAATTTTCTGTAAATGTAATGCTGGTCTATAATTAAATGTTTATTTAAAAAGTAAAGATGACAGATATGAGTGAGTTAAGTTTTAAAATTTTATTATAAATGTAGTAAAACTTATTCGAATTTCTATTTTTAAAAAAGCGTGGTAAATAGTGGACATAAATCTCATCAGCAGGAAGATGTTCAAACCATATAAACAATCATAATAATAGTAAACTTTTAATGTGTATGTGTGGGGGAGGGGGAGACAGACAGGATCCAAAGCAGGGTCTGTGCTGAGAGCAGACACCTGATGCAAGGCTCGAACTCATGAACGGTCAAATCAGGACCTGAGCCAAAGTCAGATGCTTAACTGGACTGGGCCACCCAGGTGCCCAATAACAGTAAACTTTTAAAAGAACATCTTAAAAGTGGACACTGTGCAGATTCATTTTTTAAAAGTCAACTTAGTAAGTATTCAAGGTGATTTTTGTGTATCACATCACAGTTGTGTGCTATGAAGAGGGACGTTGACTATAATTTTCAAATTTCGGGAAAATTCAGAGTAAAATTGACAAGGAAATACAAGTAAAACCTTGGATTGTGAGTAACTTGTTTTGCGAGTGTTCCACAACACGATCAAACCATTCTAATAAGTTTTAACTTGATAAATGAGTGATGTCTTGCAGTACGAGTATTATGTGATGCCGAACATCACATGGTCACAAGTGAGCCAATGGTTCTTGAAATTTGCTTGGATCACAAGCCTGTTTCCGCAATGAATTATGCTTGCAAACCAAGGTTTTACTGTACATTGGTCATTGTTAATGATGGCGGTAGTGGTAGCAGTAGCACTGTGGTATCGTTTAGGATTTCATTTTATTTTGCCTGTATTTCTTCCCATTCCTCTATGGAAACAGAGGAATATTTAGTGCACAAAAAAGCAATTTATATTTATTGCACAAAAAAGCAATTTCCTCAATTACTACTGAAGAAAAGAGGCTATCTTTCTATTTGGTATATTTCCTCTTTTTGTTCATTACCTTGATTCTCCATTACTCAGTGGTAAACCTCATATATAATCCTGATCTGCACTTAAAGTTGATTTGAATACAGGTTTACTTGTGAAGGAAGTACTAATGCTAGGTCTTTAACGTGTTGTATCCTGTTCCACTCGTCTTAAAATGGTTGGATTATCCCAGTTAGGTCTCAAACTTATTTTAAAACAACAGCCCTTTCCAGTTTGTACATCCAGTTAAACTTTAGATTTTGGAGAAGAAGGGAAGTATTTTAGTATAAAGCCCTCTTTTTACACAACATCACCTCTTTCTTATGGCTGTAGAAAAGACAGTAGAGACTTCCATTATCAGTAGATAAGAGGGTGTCATACTTCTGGCATGTAACAGACAAATGTACTAACTTTCCTGATTGGGCAAATTACAATAGTTAAAGTGGTGATTTTTGGCCCCAAATTAGAATGAAATTAGAAACAATTCAGAATCTGCACATATAATATCCATACAAATGTCATTGAAAATCGCCACACCTAATGAAAGAATGGTAAAGTAAAGCTATTTGACAAACTGAGAAGTTTAAAATCTAAAGGCCTATACTTCACGAATGTTTCTAGAATCCTGCTTTTGTAACAGCAGAAGTTACTTAGAGGTTAACCGTTCTGAAGATTTCATTAAAAGAGATCAGGCACCCAGGGGCAATTTAATTTAAAAGAAACAAGTCTACAACTTGGAAAAATTTTAATGCCATTTTTTTTGCTCTATTTCTATTCACTTTGTTATACACTTTATTTTTGTAGTTACCTTTATTAAAAAGTATCATTTGCTATCACCGTTGTTGCTGTTGGCCTAGCATTAGTGGCTCAACAGAACACGAGGCCATTCTAATTAATAAGATGACCGATGTCATATTTTATTATCCTCACTTTCTACCTCATCCCTGGAAAAATTTATGACATTTGGCAAAATTGGCAGTTCCTCCTTTTTCTATGGATGACACACCCAGTCAGTCTATCTTCTTCATATTGTTTATATTTGTTCCATTCGTTTCCATTCTCATTGATACAGTATTCATTCGTCATTGAGTCTTTGTCTGGTGCTCCAGAAGAATAAATAAACAAAAACTAAGGTAAAGATGCTTATTTGGAAGGTTAAAACCCAAGACAGTGAAAATAAGGAAAAGAGAAAACGAAGTGTAGAGAGACATGTAGCAGTGTGAAGTGGTCCAATATGGTGATTTCTTTTGCTTCCTAATGAGCTGAAGAGAAAGTAACCAAATATGTTTTTTTACAGATGTGTATATTTGGCATTTCTTTACATGGAATGCATGGAATAACTATATTTCAGATTAGTCCCTGGAAGTGGGAGAAATTCATTTGCCAGTCTTAGGTCTGTATTCTATTTTCATTTTCTCTCACTTCTTATTGCATGATGTAGCCACTTGGAGGCCAAACCAGACTGCCAGATCTCCTACTGTCTAATGTAGTGTTCCATCTAGGCTCAGAGGGAGCAGGAGAAATTCTAATTTCTAGGTGTGAGGCTGGGTGGCTTGGCTACAGAGGAGTCATTAAAGGCGACAACCCAGCACTTGCACTTACCCAGATGCTATCGGACGCGCTGCGATCTGAGAGATGGGAGGAGATGTTGGAAGAAATTAAATCAGTCAGGGGTAAATCAGGGAATCGAACTACCATTATTAGTAGTAGTATTATTATTGTTATTATTATTGAAAATGAAATTTTTAGTAGGAATATGGCCTTACACAATTGTGGGGAGCTTTGAGAAGCTAAGGAGTTTGTCAGAAGATTATAGAAAATGTATGCTAAAAAGACTTTCCATCAACCTGAAGCACCAGTGATGGCAGGTGAGTTGGTGCTTGTAAGACATGTGGGAAACCAGGCACAGAGAGCTGCCAGAGTGAGAATAGGAAGAGGAGCTGGTGGGAAAGCCCAGTAATAGCTAGTGCCTCTGTGTCTGGTAGTGGGCCTGATGTCATTGTTGCCTAGCAGAACTAGCAATCATGCAGAAGTGATCGTGGAGCAGTGTTGGGTAGAAGCAAGCTAGAATATACTAGGACCTCTGTATCTGTCTCTGCAACCTTCAGAGATCAATGACTTCTGCTTTACTTGCACTTTTCAAATCTCAGGCAATGTTCTCCTCAGACTGACTCCCACTCAGAAACATATACTAGGAAAAGGGAATTACTAGCATATACCTAGGAGATCTTCCGACTAATAGACATACTATTTATTATACCCATTTTGTGGTAACAACCAAGTGGATCTCCCCAATTAGTACAGTAAGCTCCTTTGTTTCCTCTTGGCTCACTTGCCATTGAATCAAGTAGGCTGGTGGCAGCTATGATCTCTAGTTTAATAGAATCATTGTCCAATCCTGATAGGAATAGTTGGCCCCTTGGAAACCAAGACCTCTGTATTAGTTTTTTATTGTCGTGTAATGTATTACATTTAAATTTGTCAGCTTAATGGGGCACCTGGGTGGCTCAGTTGGTTGAGCGTCTGACTTCAGCTCAGGTCATGATCTCGCAGTCTGTGAGTTCGAGCCCTGCATCGGGCTCTGTGCTGACAGCTCAGAGCCTGGAGCCTGCTTCGGATTCTGTGTCTCCCTCTCTCTCTCTCTGCCCCTCCCCCACTCATGCTCTGTCTCTCTCTCCTGTGTCAAAAATAAACAAACATTAAAAAAATTAAGTTTGTCAGCTTAAAACATTCATTTATTATCATACAGTTTTGTATATGAGAAGTCCGGCAGGTCTCAACTGGGGTTCTCTGCTTGGAGTCTCCAAAGACCAAAATCAAGATGTCAAGCTAGACTCTTACATGGAGGATCTAGCAAAGAATATACTTGCATGCTCTTTCAAGTTGTTGGCAGAATTCATTTCCTTACAGTTGTAGGACTAAGATTCCTGGCTGTTGGTCAGAGGCTCAGAATGTCCTCCAGAGGACAGATGAATTTCTCATCATGTGGTCCTCTCCATGTTCAAAGTCAGAAACAGTTCCTTGAAAATTGTTCATGCTTCAGATATCCCTGACTTATTCTTTTGTTGCTAGTTTTTCAAGGTACACTTTACTGGCTAAGCTATAAGCAGATAATCTTCACATCTTAAGGCCAGCTGACAAATTTTAATTTAATTAATAATTTTAAGCAATTTTCACTATGTTACAAAATTATTCTTTCCCTGAGTGCTCTAATGTTTGCTTGAATAACAAAGGAATAAGAATGGTGTGTATGTGGTGGGGAGGCATTTTTATAATTCTGTCCACTATAACCTCTAATCCATTTAGCAGAGGCCAAAATTTAAAAATGGGGAAAAATTGCAGTATATTATAAGGGATAATTGTGGGAGGAGGTACTACCAATATTATCTCTCTGTTTCTAGACCCATGAAATCAGGGTATGGGAAAAATAGCACAATACATTGATTCTTAGTGTATACCACATCAGGGAAGATATTATAGTAGCCCCCACTGTGTTACCATCAAGTCAGCACCGTGACTAAATCTGCAAAAGGTCATTCCACTATTTATTAGGGTGGTGGGGAAAATGTTAACATTGGTGAATTCCATGAGCAAGAATTCATGAACACACTTCATTTTATGAGCCTTGTGTTCCTTGATAAGAAAAGCAGGGATGTTTGGAAAACAGAAGCAATGATCTTGACATAAACTTGATGAGATTTAGACATGCAATAACTGTATCAATGATGTGAGTATTTTTTTTTCTTTTTAGAAGAAGCATTTAAAGCAGAGAATGCAAACCAATATCCAAAGTAGATATTTATTACAGCGAGAACAAATCACTCTACCTTACACTATAGAATTAACCCAATATGGTTAGAAATTCCTTTCAAGGAATGGTGACATATCATGACATCATTATTAGTCTCTGCTGTTGTCATGTTTGCTAATCAGCAGTGACCATAACCAGATGATTCTTGCTGAGTGGAAGTTCATGTTGCTGAACTCATACCTAACTTCCATCTCTGCCCATGACTACATTATTCATGAGTCCATCAGGCAAGGAGAAGTATGGCTTGGAGAAAGGCTGACTAAAACTTAAACCATTTATCTTGTCCATCTGACTCTTTTAAGATTTTCATCTGCTTCGATTGTTCTTTTCTTAAGTTGGCGTAGGGCACAAGTATCTTTATTAGAAATGTCTACGTATCTCTTTTCCATCCTCCTTGTCAACAGTTTTCCAGCCATGTTTCTTCCAAGTTCCTGACTCTCAAGGCAAACTGTTAACCACTGACTACAGGTCAATGCAGACCTAAAATTCTGATCATCTCTTTTGGACCAAATTAACAAGATACACTGCTTGATAGAAGGATTTTGTCTAAAAATTTTGTTTCAGAGCTACCCCTGAGTAAGGTGCTAATGCTGCTGATGTCCATTATTATGCAGAATTATTTGTAAGCCAGGCCAAAGGTTTTGTCTTCCACAATGTGAGCCTAAGGAGTGCTTCATGGACCATAAGTGTCAGTTGAGAAAATGAAGGCAGTATACTCATAGAAGAGTCATGGGAACATGAACACTTTCTCATGCAACTTATTTCTATTTTCAGTCACCACTTGAACCTTATTTATTTATACCACCGCCATTTGAAAATTGAGTGCTGGCGCCTGGGTGGCGCAGTCGGTTAAGCGTCCGACTTCAGCCAGGTCACGATGTCGTGGTCCGTGAGTTCGAGCCCTGCGTCAGGCTCTGGGCTGATGGCTCAGAGCCTGGAGCCTGTTTCCGATTCTGTGTCTCCCTCTCTCTCTGCCCCTCCCCCGTTCATGCTCTGTCTCTCTCTGTCCCAAAAATAAACGTTGAAAAAAAAAATTTAAAAAAAAAATGAAAATTGAGTGCTATTGTACACACCTAACTAACGGCTTGATGGGTCATACAACACCCAGTTAATGATGGGCATATGGAATTTCAGTGGAAATTGGTGGACACAGGTCAAATGTTTACTCTTTTATAGGGCCCCAAAACAAGCATGAGATTGTTTCTCCTCAGGAGAATAGTTATCTACAGAGGATGGAATAGCTTTACTCCAAAATTATGAAAGTGTGTACTGTGATTTACTCACAGAGGCCTTCCAAACATTCCAGACTTCATCCCTTACTTCTAGTGCCATTAAATCTGCTGGGTCATATGAACAAGTAGCATAGCAGCCTACACTGTAGCCTGGACTTACTGCACAACCCCCTCTCCCATTGCATCCCACTCAAAACTGGCATACTCCTAGCTCATTAAGTAAATGGGTTGGAATTGCAACCCCAAATGAAGTATGTATTATTTTTAGAATCCAAAGTGGCCCAGGAGGCACTACTTCTCTCTTAAAGGTAGAAACTGTGGTTTTTTAGTTAGATATACAAGTTCAGTTGATACTTATTTATATTTTCTGTATTTTCTGCAGGAAAGAATGCTGCCAGAATTCCCAACACAGGGCACCTTTTTCTCTAGCCTCCAATAACAATTCCCTCATTTCCCTTTCAGTCTTTGCTAATGTTCTCCTCAGGGCCCTTCCAGCTTGCACCTGACAGCTGGTCCCAAAGCTGATCCACATTTCAGTATTTTGTCACAACTGCAACCCACTTCTGGAACCAGTATTTGTGTAGGTTATCTATGCTGCATGACAAATCCATTTTAAAACTTGCTAGATGAAACAACACTGATTTTTTTTTCTATCTCTCATGATTCTGTTTGTTGATTGCAGCTCAGCTGGATGGTTCTTTTGCTTCATGTCATTGTCATCAGGTGCCACAGGCATCTGGAGACTATACTGGTCTGGAATGTTCAAGACATTTAACTCATGTGGTTCTAATTAATGCTGGCTGGGAGCTCTTTCATGGATGTTGACGAGAACAACACAGTTTCCTTGATATGACCTCTCCATGTAGCGTGGATGTCAAACAGCATGGTTATTGGCCTTTAAGAGGGAATTTTCCAAAACATGAAAGTAGACACTTCATATCTTCTAAGGACTTTGGATGTTACACAGTCTCTTCAACTGCACTTTATTGATTAAAAATAGTAAACAGGGAAAGCCTAGATTCAGTGAGGGGAGACTACACTATATATGAACACTAGAAAGTCTCATTCATGGGAGGCCATCACTGTGGATGAACTATAGTAGAAGAGTTTCAGAACATTTGTTGCCAATTATATACAATTTTAATACCTAAGATCACTCATCTTTAGCATTACAATATGTTCTGCTTATCTGATTTTCTTTTTAGTTTTTTACACTCTGATCCTTATTACCCACTGCCCCGAGATTGTTCTGTATAAAAACAGATCACACATATCTTTCCAGTGGGCAATACCATTTAATGACTCCTTTGTACTTTAGAATAAAGTTTATGCTCCATATCTTATAGTGTTTATGGTTTTAGCTCTTAGAACAGGGGTGAGCAGATAGTCAATGCAAATACAATTTTAGAAATTAATGAATAAATGATGAATGAACTACCATGTAGTGTAAGCACCTCTAAATTGCAATTTCAATTTTCAAAACCCAAGAAGGCATATTTAATTCCTCTACTCTATTAAAATAAGATATGATCAGTATCCTCAAATTCAGGGTTTAGTAAGAAAAACAGATATAGAAAGTGATAAGAAAAGTACTGTATGGTAAATGACATAAAAATACATTTAAAAAGTACTTTAAGAGAAATAAGAACATGCTTGAAAAGAATATGTAAAAAGACATGTACACATGCAAAACATTTTAATCTCAAAATTATTAAGTCACCCTTTGATGACATATACCTTTGCTTGTTCTATAAGATTTCAATTTATATAAAACTGTGTGTGTATAAAGACATGCATTGGAAAAATGAATCAATAAAGAAAATATAGCATACATATTTCTTTTTGAAATGAAAGATGGATAGATGCATAAACAAGACTGGCTTATTTCTATATTGTGCACTCAAGCACTCATATGTAATATAGAAATCAATTAGATTAATTTTCATCTTGTTTTGTAAAATGTGTAAAATAGAGTAAATCACATGCATGTGTTAACATCTGGTAGCAAAGTAATAATAATAATATGTCTATTTGGCATTTCAATGTATGCATTTTGTGCTAATTATTTGTACAGTAATAAAAAATAGGATATTGATTTAATCTGATTTTAAGGTATTGCAAGATAATAATAGGAAGCAGATTCCAAAAATTCTTATCGGATTTCAACAAACTTATTCTTTAGATAAACGTCTGTAGCAAATATATTTATAAATATGTTACTTACTATCATTTTCACACTTTTAAATCATCTGCATTCCTGTTTTACTTATCACTTTAAAATGATATGACTTCTTGATCTAAGCATGCTCATATAGACATCATTTTGGACAGTGTGAAAAATAATCTGTTCTGCATCCTGCTTTCTGGATTAGTTATAAAAAGCTTCTCTCCAAGATGAAGTCCACATATTTTAGATATACTAAATGTTGGTGTAAGCAGTAGGTAATAAGGATATATTAAATGTTGGTGTTAGTTAAGACATTGCTTTCCATCCAGATGCTTAATTTTGATTTTTAAAAAAGTTATTTTACGTAGAAGCACATTTCCTATATGATCCCCCAACCCCATGTAAGCCTCCTTCTCCATCAAGCATCTGTATCAACAACTGACTACTTATTCTTTCATATTTCTTTCTTCATTCTCATAGGATCAGGACAGGGAAGGCAAGCAATAAGGGCATGTTATCAAGCAAGTTAACCCTTTAAGCCACTGGAGTTAAATGCCCATTGGGGAACTTGAAGGATCAGTGTAGCACATGCACCTCAAATTATCTTCCCAAAAGGGACAAGAGTAATGGGGTTCTTATCCACCATCTTCCATCTATTATTGGTTGGCAGCTGTTATGGAGGGGCATGCATTACCGAGCAGCACTGCCATCCTGAAGGGTCTGCAAGCAGAGGGGGTTCTAATTGTCAAAGAAAGCCCTCAGGCAAGTAATGCAAATGCTGGTGGTGGGAGAGCAGGCTGAAATGTACTTCACTGGTAAGTTCCCTGAGGCTGTGCACAAGATAATGTCAACAGTGCTGATAGAGAAACTTCATAAATCATCTGCTGACAATGGCAGAGCCTTCATCAGCCTGTATTACTGAATAACGGTGTGGAACCCCTACTCCAACACTGTAGATTGGAGTTTAACACAGAAAGAAATAAAATCATACATGTTAAAGAATGGAAATTAGGCCCGATGCTAATAAATATCTGATGCTTCTCTGACTCTGAAGAACTCTAAAAATGAAGAATCACCTTTTTCAACCGCCTCAATCCTTTGTTCAAAATCAGGATACCATCACCTCCATTTCAAATACTTTATTTAAATTTCTTCAAAGGGGTACTGAAATCTCTCTTTTTTTAATTTTAATTTTAAGTATTTAGTTTTTTTTTTTTTTTGAGAAAGAGAGACAGAGACAGAGCGTGAGTGGGGAAGGGGCAGAGAGAGCAGGAGACACAGAATCCAAAGCAAGCTCCAGGCTCTGAGCTGTCAGCATGGAGCCCAACATGGGGCTGGAACTCAGGAACCGTGAGATCATGACCTCAGCTGAAGTCAGATGCTTAACCAACTGAGCTACCCACGCACCCCGGAAATCTCTCTTTAACCCTCATACTCTATGGAATAATGCATAAGACATTATATATGACTTGTTTTGAACATGACAATATCTTGTCTGCTAATGTGTTATCAGAATCTACAGAAGTTTTCAACCTGACTATATTTTCGTTAATGATCAAGATGCCTATAGACCTCATAATCAATTAAAAAGAAACTCTTCATTCTCTATTGTCTCACCATTCCTTTTAAAATCACTTTACAAGAGGTTTTTAGCACCTTCTAGACATAATGGTAAGAACAAACAGAAAAATAAAGGTTTTTAAATCTTGAAATATTGGGAAAAGTCCTTAATGGTTTATTATCACTTGGATTTTTAGCTATAATACCTCCTCTGATTTGTAGCCTGCTGTTTCAGCTTGTCGTAGGTTTACCATAGCTAGTCATTTTCAAAGTTATTTCCCCCCTTTGGATCTCAAATTGTATAAATGAGTTAAAACTCAAGATATTTCTACTATTCTATTAACTATCTTTATTGTATTTATAAGAATTAATTGGCTGCTTATTAAGCATAAAGAACTCAGAACAACAGTTCATGTATGTTGTACATTTTAGTTATCATAAACACACTGTAGAATAGGCACTAATATTTTGATTGATAGATGAAAATACCAAAGTTGTTGTCGAAGATTTCAGGCCTGTAAAGTGACAACACCAAATTTAATCCAAATATGGCTAAGCTAACATATTCACTTTTGTGTACTTCCTCTCTTACTAGATTGTCTACAGTATCCGATGACCAAAGTTATAGTAACAGAAAAAAAAAAAAAAAACAGATTAAGGTCTCATAATATAAAACATTATTTGAAATTTTTATTATTGAATTAAAGGATTAAGAATATTCCCTAATATTGGGGGCCCTGGGTGGCTCAGTTGGTTAAGCATCCGACTTCGGCTCAGGTCATAGCTCACAGTTCATGAGTTCAACCCGCACAAGCTCTGTGCTGACAGCTCAGAGCCTGGAGCCTGCTTCGGATTCTGTTACTCCTTCTCTCTCTGCCCCTCCCCTGCTTGCACTCGGTCTGTCTCTCAAAAGTGAATAAAGTTTAAAAAAAAATAAAAAATAAGAATATTTCCTAATATTGAAAATATTTGTAGAAATGCCTGTTTACTTGTATTGCTTATCTTAGGTTGCTTTACAATAATAATGCCCTGGACACAATTAAAAAAAAAAGTGTTATCATGTACGTTTTTCCCAGGTTATAAAAAGATATATCAATTGCCTTTAGTAATTTATTCTAGGTATATGTCTCTGATTCAGAAAAACCACATACATATATTTGGCAGAGTCCTTTATTTGTTGTTATCTGAAGAAATCTATTAATTTCAAATGTGTGGCATATTTGAGCAAAGTAGGAGAAAATAATTGATGTGGTATAAAAACATTGTGTGGGATTTACTCATGTTACTGCCAAGATTTGAGCAGAATGTAAGAAATTAGCATTGATCATCAGTGTCTCACGATTTCTTTCATCAAGCTAAATCACAATCACATCTGGAGTCTTTAATTGTGCCTCACAATAAGTTTAGCGTACTGTAAGTGCTAATTAAAAGAACTGGAAAAGGCAACATGAGGGCAAGCAATTTCATGAAATAATATATTTCTTAAGCTACTATGAACATATACAATTAGCTATAGAATTACCCTTTTAATTCCATTGTCTTGTACTTAAACTTTTAAGTAATGAAGCACTTTAGTAATTAGACATGTTCGTACTCTTCCTTTTTTCATTGCTTCCGTCCCATTTGCTTTCAAATTCTTATTCTTAAACTTATAATTTCTATTTACAATGATTTATTGTATTTAAACATTTTTTTCTTCTCAGAGTGAAGGTGGTAATTTTTTAGGAGGTATGTATGTCATTTTCAGGGGGAAAAAAAGGATGTAAGGATGTACCTACTCTTAGGAAAACACTTTAAATAAACTCCAGAGAAAATAATTCCCCTGAGGCCAGTAAAACATAGTGCAGTGATTTCCAAATTTTTGTATGCTGTGTCACATGGGCTGTTTTGAAAATTCAGTTTTAGAACCCTATTTTATTCTCATAGATGGAGAGGGGAGGCAGGAAAATGAATTTTAATAAATAAATTGGTGGATCTGATTCAGGTGGTCTGGTAATGGAGAATCATTTATGTGGAACCTAAGAATAAAAGATGTGATACAAATATTAGTGAGGAAGCCTTTGGTTGTCAGTCTATATTTGTTTCTGGGAAAGAGACATCTAATGCCTAAGCCCCCATGTTTCCTTGTGCTCTGATGGGTCTGATAATAATATGCAACCCTGGCTAGGAAATCTTTCCCATTGGTGGAATTTTAGAACAGGCAATATTTAGATCTTTCCATCATATGTCAGTAATTCCAGCAGGCTTTCCATTGATCTTCTAGCCTATCTCATCTCCCTCTGAAATTTAATGCTGAAGGTTAGTGGAGCTGTGCAGTTTGCCTAAAGCACAAAGGCAGACAACTCAACGATCCAGCACCCTCCTCTGAGTTGGTGGCAGAACATTCAAGTTAAATGTCCAAGTATACTGAAAGCAGAATATGAAAATTAGTTTTTTCTGCTCATAATCTAATAGCCTTTCCTGTATGTGATACTATCCTGGTTGTTGATTTTAATAGTAATCCTAGTTAAAATGGTTGCATTGAATTTGAGTATGTTACAAGCTTCTTGCTTCTTACCTGGAATAATTTTATTTCTATTAAATGGAATTTTGTTTTTGAGAGGAAAAAAATGAATAGTTTTCTGAAATATATAGACTTTGCACACAATGAGAAAGCTTCACATGTGCATTTGATTGTTCATTTATACTTTATTTGCTTAATCATGAGCACTGATCAAAAGAACCATTTAGTGGCTACACTAGGACCTCTCATTAAACTTCCTGTTAACAGACCATAGTTAATTCAAAATGTCTCTGTACATCTTTAATATAAAAAATGTGTTTGGCAAATATATAAAAACATTGTTAATACGGACTCATATTTTAGAAGTTATTATAATATGGATAGTATTCTATTAAAAATGTAGTATGAAAGGTGGCACTTATTACATAAGTTTATTGCTTTTAAAAGCAATAAAGTGTTGGGGCACCTGGGTGGCTCAGTCTGTTAAACATTCAACTCTTGATTTCAGCTCAGATCACAATCCCAGGGTCATGAGATTAAGCCCAATGTCTCTCACTGACTTATTTCCCTTAGCATAATACACTCTAGCTCCATTCATGTCATTGTGAATGACAAAATTTCATTCTTTTTGATGGTGAGTAATATCCCATTGTATGTATGTATATGTATGTATTTTTGTATGTATGTATGTATGTATGTATGTATGTATGTATATTCCATCTTTACCCACTCAACGGTTGATGAACATTTGAGCTCCTTCTATAATTTGGCTATTGTTGATAGTGCTGCTATAAACAGTGGGGTGCATGTGGCCCTTTGATCGGTATTTTTGTATTCTTTGGGTAAATACCTAGTAGTACAATTGCTGGATCATAGGGTAATTCTATTTCTAACTTTTTGAAGAACATCTATACTGTTTTCCAGAGTGGCTGCACCAATTTGAATTCCCACCAACAGTATAAGAAGGTTCCCCTTTCTCTACATCTTCACCAACATCTGCTGTTTCCTGTATTGTTAATTTTAGCCATTCTGACAGGTGTAAGGTGGTATCTCATCGTGGTTTTGATTTCTATTTCCCTGATGATGAGTGATGTTGAGCATTTTTTCATGTGTCTGTTGGCCATCTGGATGTCTTCTTTGGAGAAATGTCTATTCATGTCTTCTGCCCATTTCTAACTAGATTATTTGTTTTTTTGGATATTGAGTTTGATACATTCTTTATAGATTTTAGAGACTAACCCTTTATCAGATATGTCATTTACAAATATCTTCTCCCATTCTGTAGGCTACCTTTTAGTTTTTTGATTGTTTCCTTTGCTATGCAGAAGCATTTTTATCTTGATGAAGTCCCAATAGTTCATTTTTGCTTTTGTTTCCCTGCCTCCAGTGATGTGTCTGGTTACGAAGTTGCTCCAGCCCAGGTCAAAGAGGTTGTTGCCTGTTTCCTCCTCTAGGAATTTGATGGTTTCCTATCTCACATTTTGGTCTTTCATGCATTTTGTATTTATTTTTGTGTATGGTGTAAGAAAGTGGTCCAGGTTCATTCTTCTACATGTTGCTATCCAGTTTTCCCATTTCCATTTGTTGAAGAGACTGTCTCTTTTGCATTGGATATTCTTTCTTGATTTGTCGATATTAGTTGACCATGTAGTTGTGGGTCCATTTCTGGCTTCTCCGTTCTGTTTCATTGATCTATATATATGTCTGTTTTTGTGCCAGTGCCATACTGTCTTGATGAGTACAGCTTTGTAAATAGCTTAATGTCTGGAATTTTGATGCCTCCTGCTTTGTTTTTCTTTTTCAAGGTCGATTTGGCTATGGAGTCTTTTGTGGTTCCATACAAATTTTAGGATTGTTTGTGCTAACCCTGTGAAAAATGCTGGTGGTATTTTGATAGGGATTGCATTAAATGTGTATATTTCCTTTGGGTAGTATAGACATTTTAAAAATATTTGTTCTTCCAATCCATGGGCATGGAATTTTTTTTTCCATTTCTTTGTGTCTTCTTCAATTTCTTTCATCAGTGTTCTGTAGTTTTCAGAGTACAGGTCTTTCGCCTCTTTGGTTAGGATTATTCCTAGGCATTTTATAGTTTTTGGTGCAATTATAAATGAAATCAATTCTTTGATTTCTCTTTCTGCTGCTTTATTATTGATGCATAGGAATGCAACAGATTTCTGGGGTGCCTGGGTGGCTCAGTTAAGTGTGTAATTTTGGCTCAGGTCAAGTTTTTGTGGTTCATTAGTTTGAGCCCTGCATTGGGGTCTCTCCTGTCAGCTCAGAGCCAGGTTCGGATCCTCTGTCTCTCTCTCCCTCTCTCTCTGTCCGCCCCCCCCCACTCCTCCCTCGCCTTGCACTCTCTCTAATTCTGTCTCTCTCCAAAATAAATAAACATTTAAAAAAATTCATCTAAGGGTGCCTGGATGCTTAGTCAGTTAAGTGTCCAACTCTTGACGTCAGCTCAGGTCATGATATCATGGTTCCTGAATTCAAACACTGCATTGGCTCTGTGCTAACAGTGTAGAACCTGCTTGGGATTTTCTCTCTCCTCTCTCTGCTCCCCCAACCTCTCTCAAAATAAATAAATAAACTGTGAAAAATCATCTAAAAATCAATGCAACAGACTTCTGTACATTGATTTCTTATCCTACAACTTTGCTGAATTCATGTATCAGTTCTAGCAGTTTTTTGGTGGAGTCTTGGGTTTTCTACAAAGAGTATCAGTTTGTCTGTGAATAGTGAAAGTTTGACTTCTTCCTTGCTGAATTGGATGTCTTTTATTTCTTTTTGTTGTCTTTTTGTATTCTTTTTGTTGTATGTTTGTTTTTGCTGAGGCTAGGACTTCCAGTACTATGTTAACAGTGGAAAAAGTGGACATCTCTGTCTTTTTCCTGACCTTAGAGGAAAAGCTCTGTTTTTCTCCATTGAGGATAATTATAGCTGTGGTTCTTTCATATATGGCCCTACTTTGTTGAGGGTGTTTTTTGTTTGTTTGTTTGTTTGTTTTTATCAAGAATGGATGCTGTATTTTGTCAAATACTTTTTCTGTGTCTACTGAGTTAATCATATGGTTCTTATCCTTTCTTTTATTAGTGTGGTCTATCACATTGATTGATTTGGGAATATTGAACCACCCTTCAATTCCTTCATATTGCTTCATATTGAAGCATTCCTTCACCCAGGAATAAGACCCATGACCAGCAAAGAAATTGAATCAGTAATCAAAAATCTCCCAACAAACAGAAGTCCAGGGCTATATGGCTTTCCAAGGGAATTCTACCAAACATATAAAGAAGAGTTATACCTATTCTTAAACTGTTCCAAAAAACAGAAATGGAAGGAAAACTGCCAAACTCATTCCTCGAGGCCAGCATTATCATGATTCCAAAACCAAAGAACCCACCAAAAGGAGAATTACAGGCCTATATCCCAGATGAACGTGGATGCAAAAATTCTCAACAAGATATTAGCAAATTGATTCCAACAGTACATTAAAAGAATCATTTCCTTAATTTTGATTCAAGACTTCTAAGGTTTATATTGTATGTTTCTTGCTCTAGCCCCAGAATCACTAGTTTTTACAAGATTCCAAGGAGACTCAGGTTAACTATATTTGTGAGCAATATTTTACAAACACATATCTGTGTCTTGTTATTGCCCCACTGCCCTTTAGGTGGACAAAGAAAAGAAATATTAAAGTGTCATCAGTTCAGCCAGACACAGGGGGATACTTCTAATTCCAATCCAATGCAAGTATTTTTTTTTTTTTTATGTATTTCTCAAGAGCATGCTATACATCATTTTTCCAGCAAAGGGAACCAGACTCCCAAGAGCTTCTCAAAATTTACTCCTTTGCTGTCCCACAAAATAATTTCATCCTGACTACACCACTACCAATTCAAAAGTCAAACATACCAATGAAGTTTTAGATTGCTTCACAGTTATTTTGACTTTTGAATAAGAACATGTGATGGAAGTACTGTCTTAAGAGTTTCATGGGTTATTTATTTTTTATTTAGTGTGGTGACATTAATCATTCATTTTAAGTATGGTTGTATTCGGTTTCCTTTTTTTCCATTTTTATTAATTTAAATTTTTTGAGTATGTAAAAACGTTGATTTGGTTTCCCAAATCAAAACAATATGAAAGCAAAACTAAACATGTCACCCTCTTTCTCTTATTTTTAGTACTCCAGTTTCACACAGCTGATGTAATAATAGAATTCATTAGTTTCATGTATACCTTTCCTGTGTTTCCATTTGCAAAAATAAGTAAATATTGTATATTACCTTATTTAGCTAAAATGTCATTTATATATAAATGTGAAAATAAAAATATATTTAGTTGCACTTTTTTCTTCTTAATAAAACCTAGAAATCCCTCCATTTCACTTCCTGGAGATCTTCCTTACTATTTTTACAGATGCATAATTAAACCAGAGTTCTTTCAAATGATTTCTTATATATAGGAACTTAAGTTGTTTTCAATTATTTTCCATTAAAATCATCATTGCAATGGATAACTCTGTACATATGCATTTTTATATCATTGAAAGTGTATCTTTGGGATAAATACCAAAAGGCGATATACTTCAGTTAGAGAGTAAATGCATATATGATTTTATAATTTGTTAGATATTATCAAATGCTCTTACATTATCAAATGCTCTTAATAGTTGATTTGATATTATCAAATGCTCTTAATAGTTGATTTTGAAGTCTATTATGAGTAAAGATTAATAAATTTTCATAGGCCATTTTTATAGGTTTCTTTTTTAATAAATGTGTTTCTCATGCCCCTTGCTCAAGTCCATTTTCCCTGAGACTTTCACTTTTTTTAATCAAAATATATTTATTTATTTATTTATTCAGGAATAGAATTTAGTGATTCATCACTTCCATAAAACATCCAGTGCTCATCCTAACCAGTGGCCTCCTGAATGCCCTTCACCTCTTTAGTCCTTACCCCCACTCAACACTCCATCAGCAACCCTCAGTTTGTTCTCTGTATTTAAGAGTCTCTTATGGTTTGTCTCCCTCTGTTTTTATATTATTTTTGCTTCCCTTCCCTTATGTTCATCTGTTTTGTATCTTAAATTCCGTATGAATGAAATCATAAGATATTTGTCAGACTGACTTATTTCACTCAGCATTACACGCTCTAGTGCCATCCACATTGTTGCAAATGGCAGGATTTCATTCTTTTGATTGCTGAGTAATACTCCATTGTATATATGTACCACATCTTCTTTATCCATTCATCAATTGATGGATATTTGGGCTCTTTCCACACTTTGGCTATTGTTGATAGTCCTGCTATAAACATTGGGGTGCATGTGTCCCTTTGAATCAGCATTTTTGTATCCTTTGGATAAACACCTAGTAGTGTAATTGCTGGTCATAAGGTAGTTCTACTATTAATTTTTTGAGGAACCTCCATACTGTTTTCCAGCATGGCTGCACCAATTTGCATTCCCACCAGCATTGCAAAAGAGTTCTTCTTCTCTGCATATGTTGCCTGAGGTTTTAATTTTAGCCATTATGACAGATGTGAGGTGGTATATTTCCCTTATGATGAGTGATGCTGAGCATTTTTTCATGTGTTACCCATCTGGATATCTTCTTTGGAGAAGTGTCTATTCATGTCTTTTGCCAATTTCTTCACTGGATTATTTGTTTTTTGAGTGTTGAGTTTGATAAGTTCTTTATAGATTTTGATATTAATACTTTATTTGGCATGTCATTTGCAAATATGACATTCCATCAGTTGCCTTTTAGTTTTGTTGATTGTTACCTTTGCTGTGCAGAAGATTTTTTTTTTCAACGTTTATTTATTTTTGGGACAGAGAGAGACAGAGCATGAACGGGGGAGGGGCAGAGAGAGAGGGAGACACAGAATCGGAAACAGGCTCCAGGCTCTGAGCCATCAGCCCAGAGCCCGACGCGGGGCTCGAACTCACGGACCGCGAGATCGTGACCTGGCTGAAGTCGGACGCTTAACCGACTGCGCCACCCAGGCGCCCCTGTGCAGAAGATTTTTATCTTGATAAGGTCCCAATAGTTCATTTTTGCTTTTGTTTCTCTTGCTTCTGGAAACATGAATAAGAAGTTGATGCAGCCGAGGTCAAAAAGGTTGTTGTCCATTTTCTTCTCTAGGATTTTGATGGTTTCCTATCTCACATTTTGGTCTTTCATACATTTTGTGTTTATTTTTGTGTCTGGTGTAAGAAACTGGTCCAGGTTCATTCTTCTGCATGTTGCTGTCCAGTTTTCCCAATGCCATTTGCTGAAGAGACTGTCTTTATTCCATTGGATATTCTTTCCTGCTTTGTCAAAGATGAGTTGGCCGTATGTTTGTGGGTCCATTTCTGGGTTCTCTATTCTGTTCCATTGATCTAAGTGTATGTTTTTGTGCCAGCATCATACTGTCTTGATGATTACAGCTTTGTAATACAGCTTTAAGTCCAGAATAGTGATTCCTCCAGCTTTGATTTTCTTTTTCAAGATTGCTTTGGCTCTTCAGGGTGTTTTCTGGTTCCATGCAAAGTTTAGGATTGTTTGTACTAGCTCTGTGAAGAATGATGGTGTTATTTTGATAGCGATTGTATTGAATATGTAGATTGCTTTGGTTATTGACATTTTAACAATATTTGTTCATCCAGTCCATAAGCATGGAATGTTTTCAATTTTTTGTTTCCATTTTTGTTTCTAATTTCTTTCATAAACTTTCTATAGTTTTAAGTGTATAGATTTTTCACCTTTTTGGTTAGGTTTATTCCTAGGTATTTTATGAATTTTGGTGCAATGGTGAATGGGACCAATTCCGTGATTTCTATCTCTGTTTCTTCATTATTGGTGTATAGAAGTGATTTTCTGTCCTGATTTTATATCCTGTGACTTTGCTAAATTCATGGATCAGTTCTAGCAGTTTTTGGTGGAATCTTTTGGGTTTTCCACATAGAGTATCATGTTGTCTGTGAAGAGTGAAAGTTTGACCTGCTCCTTGACAATTTGGATGCCTTTTATTTCTTTGTGTTGTCTGTTGAGGCTAGGACTTCCAACACTATAATAAATAACAATGGTACGAGTGGACATCCTTGTCATGTTCCTGATCATAGGGGGAAAGCTCTCAGTTTTCCCCCATTGAGGTGATATTAAGGGGTGGGTCTTTCATATATGGCCTTTATAATCTTGAGATATAATCCTTCTATCCCTACTTTTCTGAGAATTTTTATCAAGAAAGGATGCTGTATTTTGTCAAATGCTTTTTCAGTATCTCTTGAGAGGATCATGTGGTTCTTATTTTTTCTGTTATTAATATGATGAATCACATTGATTGATTTGGGGATATTGAACCAGCCCTACATCCCAGGAATAAATCCCACTTGATCATGGTGAATAATGTTTTTAATGTGTTGTTAGATCTGGTTGGCTAATATCTTGTTGAGAATCTTTACATCCATGTTCATCAGGGAAATTGGTCTGTAGTTTCCTTTTTAGTGGGGTCTTTGTCTGGTTTTGGAATCAAAGTAATGCTGGCTTCATATAAAGAGTTTGGAAGTTTTCCTTCCATTTCTATTTTGAAACCACTTCAAAAAAATAGATGTTAACTCTTCTTTAAATGTTTGGTCAAATTCCCCTAGAAAGTCATCCAGCCCTGGATTCTTATTTGCTGGGAGATTTTTGATTACTGATTCAATTATTTTAGTGGTTATCAGTTTATTCAAATTTTATATTTCTTCCTATTTGAGTTTTGGTAGTTTGCATGTTTCTAGGAATTTGTCCGTTTCTTCCAGATTGCCCATTTTGTTAGTGTATAATTGTTCAAAATATTCTTATTATTGTTTGTATTTCTGCAGTGTTCATTGTGATTTCTCCAATTTTCCCTAAGACTTTTACTTTATACTTTCCTCCTTCTTAAATTCTTTAATATTATTTTATTATTATTTTTATATTAGGAATATTGGCCCTATTTTGGATTTATTTATTATTTTATTTATCTTTTACCATGTAAATATTTTATTTATTTATTTATTTATAAATCAAGCTAAGTAAGTCTATTTTCATACTCAGTTAATAGGGTAATTAATCCTAGGTTGCTTTTAGTATTTGTATGGTTTTACAATTAACATTTAGATTTCTGATCCATATTGAAATTATCTTGTGTGTAATTCAGTTATATCTATTTTTCCTGTATGACTTTCCACTTCCTGAGCCATATTTTTATTTTTTTTATTTTTTTTTAACTTTTTTTTTTAATTTATTTTTGAGACAGAGAGAGACAGAGCATGAACAGGGGAGGGTCAGCGAGAGGGAGACACAGAATCGGAAACAGTCTCCAGGCTCTGAGCTGTCAGCACAGAGCCCGACGCAGGGCTTGAACTCATGGACCACGAGATCATGACCTGAGCCGAAGTCGGTCGCCCAACCGACTGAGCCACCCAGGCGCCCCCTGAGCCATATTTTTAAAGTCCATTTTTGCCTGTTGATATGAGATGCCACCTTTATCATAAATTTCCTTAAAAACCTAAATTTTTTTAGATTTCCAATTTTATTCTATTGGTATTTCTTTTTATCCATGTGCTAATACCACATTGTTAATTAGAAGAGTTCTTTGGTACATTTAATATTGATATATAGTATTTCACTTTTGAATATTCCATAATTTATTTTTAGTTTCCATTCTACTATTAGTTGTACATTTGGATTATTTGTACTTTCTAGCCATTGCTTGGATATCCCAGTGGATATTCTTCTATATGATGACTAGGCCACATGAATCTGTATTGGGTATATATCTAATTTCTTCAGTCACTAAGAGTTTACTCTTCTGGTTATTTTCTTAGATGAATGTAATAAGTCTTTCATGTTTTCCTTCTATGATGTAACCTATACTTGTGAAAGTATATGCTGTGAACATAAGAATGATCTCCTTGGAGTTACGTGTATTCTATAAATGCATTTATTTCATTCAGGTTATAATTTTCTTCTTTTGATACTTGATATTGTGTGTGTCCTATAATATTTGCATGCCTAGATTTGTGATCCAGACTTTATTTTTCTTCCTTTGATAATCACACATAAATATTGTTTCTGACATTGGTTTGTAGGAGGTAAAGATGTCTAAAACAGAAATTGTAGTGAAACATGAATTAAGTTGTTTCTTTAATGCTGTGAAGGGATTCTAGAATAGCAAAGTCACAAAAAAATTGATCAAAATACAATTCAAAATCAAGATGGAAAGGCATGGCTGTATCAAAAAGTCTAATAAACTTGCTCTAAGCCTCTAGGAGTATCCAAAATTTATTCTTCCTTTAGGATCAAGGTATCTAACATATGTTCTGAGAATAATAAGCAGCCTACCTAAAAATCCTAGTTATAACACTTCTGAAACCATACATAAGCAAATACCAAAATTATACAATTAGTTAGCATACATGCATATATAAACCAGAAAGGTCCCCAGAGATACCAGCTGGCCCACTTGCTCCTACTTTTTGGACAAAATTTACCAAAATTAAATTACTAATTAAGTTTGAAACAGTATGTAACTTACTATATAATGAAGAGGTTTAAACATTGTCTTTGACTAATATATTAGCAAAAAAAGGCCTTTGAAGATTAATGACAAAAATGCACTTGAATACACTGATCATGCATTTTCATATTATCAGATAGTTACAAAAGATCAAACTCAATTGTCTCATCACTGTTACCAATTAAAAATTCTATGGAGGGGGCACTTAGGTGGCTCAGTAGGTTAAGCATCCAATTTCAGCTCAGGTCATGATCTCACAGTTTGTGAGTTGGAGCCTTGCATAGGTCTCTGTGCTGACAGCTCAGAGCCTGGAGCCTGCTTCAGATTCTGTATTTCCCCTCTCTCTCTGCCCCTCTCCCACTCATGCGCTCACTCTCTCTCTCTCTCTTTCTCTCTCTCAAAAATAAACATTAAAAATTTTTTTTAAAAATCTATGGAGTTTATGAATTTTGATTATTAGTTATGTAATCATTTTTAGAAACAAAAACTAAACTAAAAATTAGAAAAAGCATTCACATATGCAATTCACACATGGAGAATAATGTCTACTGTCTTCTCCTTTCAATTGAGAACAAAAATTCTGAAGAAATCGTAAGAGTCATTGCTTATACTGAACAGTAGTGAATAGAAAATAATCATAATAGCTTATATGAATGATTTCATGTGTTTTATTTAAAAAAGTATCATATATTCAACTTTATTGATATATAATTACATATAATACTGAATAACTTTAAGTTATACAACATATGATTTGGTAAATGTATGTCTTGTGAAATGATTACCATAATATGTTTAGTTTACCTTTACCTCCCAGAGTTACAATTTTTTTCCTTGTGATGAGACCTTTTAAGGTTTACTCTCTTAGCAAATATCAAATATACACTACGGTATTGTTAACTATAGTCATCAAGTTATAAATGACATCCTCGGTACTTATTTATCTTATAATTGGAAGTTTGTACCTCTAGATCATCTTCACCCAGTTCCCCTACCCCCCACCCTCCGCTTCTGGCAATCACAAATCTGATCTCCATTACTATGATTATTATTATTTTTTAGTTTCCACATATAAATGAGATCATGCAGTATGTATCTTTCTGTCTGACTTATTTTACTTAGCATAATACCTTCAAATTCCATTCTTATTGTTTCAAATGACAGGATTTCCTTCTTTTTATGGCTGAATAGTATTGCATTATGTGTATGTACCACATTTTCTTTGTCCATTTTATCTGTTGATGGACACTTAGGTTGTTTCCATGTCTTGACTATTGTAGATAATGCTGCAGTGAGAATGAAGGTACAGATATCACTTGAGGATAGTGATTTCATTTTCTTTGAATATATATATACCAGTAGTGTAATTGCTGGATCATATGGTAGTTCTATTTTTCATTTTTTTTGAGGAACCTCCATACTGTTTTCCATAATGGTATAACAAATTACATTTCCACCGACAATGCACAAGTGTTCCCTTTACCCTATATCCTTGACAGCATTTGTTATCTTTTGTCTTTTTGATGATTGCCATTCTAATGAGTGTGAGGGGTTTTTTTTTATGGTTTTTATTTCCTCATTCAACTCATTTTATTCATGCATTGTTTTCCTAATTTTATTTAATTGTCTGTGTGTTTTTGTAGTTTACTAAACTTATTAAAAACTATTATTCTGAATTATCTGTTAGGGTGTTCATAGATCTCCATTTTTTAGAGTAAGTTATAAGAGCTTTATTAGTTTCCTTTGGTGGTGTCATGCTCACTTTTTTTTTTTTTTTTTTTCCCATGATCCTTGGTTCCTTACACTGGCATATGCTTTGAGTAAGCAGTTCCCTCTTCCAGACTTTACAAGTTCACTTTGGTAAATAGCCCTTCACCAGTCAGCTCAAGTTGGGGCTCTGGCCTGGTCAATCTGTAGCATCCTTGAGTAGGTAGGGATTGCTATTGGGGTCTATTTTGGAAAAGACAAGTGGCAGAGCTCTGAGGTTAAGAGGGTTCCTACTGGCTGGTAAAAGATGGATAGAACTGGTAGGCTGGTTCCTTGCCAAAGTTTGGCTGTAGGATTTGTGTTATGACTGCCTGGATTCTCTGGCCAGGCTTCCTAGCCATGTGAAACAGGGTTCAATACTCGGCAACAACTGAGGCTATGAATTAGCTTCACTGGGTAGGATGGCAGAATGGCTTGTTCTTTGGGACCCAAATCAGGCAGAACTGCACACCCAGTTCCCTGGCCAAACGGAGCTGTCTGCTGGGCTCTTCAGAAGGGCAGAGCTACTGCCTGGGCTCTTTGCTCAAGTGCTGCTAAGATAAGTAATTCTGCAAGTGCTCAAACCAGACTTCCTGGTTAGCAGAGGCCAGAGGGATATCTGTTCAACAGTAAACAGGGTTAGGAATTAGTTTCCCTGCTGGGGTAGGGTGATAAAACAGACTCCAGGGCTGGCAAGGCTTGCTCTTTGGGGTCTTCAGTCAGTGCAGAACTGAGCGCCAAATACCCTTATCATACCGGGCTACCATCTTGACTCTGAAGATAGACAGAATTGTGTATTGAGATTTCCACTTGAGCACCACTGCAGATTGGAACTGTCAGCCAAGAACTGAGTGCTGGCTGCTGTAAGCCCTGTCTCCTTTCTCTATCACATCTCCAGTAGTCAAGCCCCTCAGATCCCCCTTGTGGCCCCATGATATGTGACTTGAGTGGGCTTCCCAAGAAGTGACCCATACCACTGGGGGTGGGGGTAGATGTTCACCTCATGCCTTCTTTTTTCTCACTGGAGACCCTAGCCCCAGGTGGGACGCCCACTGCACTGGGGTGCAGTGCTGTGTCAGCCGAGGGATGGGATAATGCAGTCAGAGTGTAGCTGCTGCTCTTACCCTTCTAATCCGGTTCTCTGTGGTCCAGCGGGTCTTCAGGATCTTTACAATGATATTTTGTTTATGGATACTTGCTAGTTGGTCTTGTTTTGAGGGGGACCTAAGTGAAAAACAACCTATGTCACTATCTTGATGATCTCACTTGTTTTAAATACTTGCACAAAGGTTCCTTCCTATGTGCAAGTTAAATAACTCATCAATTCTGTAAGTTTTCAGTTTTCTTTTTTTTTTTAAGTTTATTTATTTATTTTGAGAGAGACTGAAACAGCACGGGACAGCGCAAGGCAGAGAGAGAGGGAGAGAGAGAATCCCAAGCAGGCTCTGCACTGTCAGCGCTGAGCCAGTCGCTAGGCTTAAACCCACGAACTGCGAGATCATGACCTGAGCCAAAACCAAGAGTCGGACGCTTAATGGACTAAGTCACCCAGGTGCCCAGCTCTCAGAGTTCAGTGCTAGATGAAGGGAGTCTAATATATATTAAATATATGATAATAAGTATATATAAGTATAAAATACTGTAGCAGGCACTTTGCTAGACAGTTTGTACAGTTATTCATATGGTAATAATCACAAAATATCTGGTATAGTTTTGTGGCTTATAAAAATAAGTACAGAATTCTATCACTAGAAATTCTGCAAAATAATCCAAAAATCATCTTTTGCAGAATGCCTAGAAATGTTGAATTAAATCTGATGATTCTTTAAATTCCATGCCTGAATTCTCAAAAAGACAAATTCCAGAAGCCAGTAACAAAGAGCAAAATGGAAACAAACAAGAACATTAAATAAAATCGAGCTTTAGTATTTTTGAGGTATTGTTACCTAATATATCCAAGAGATGGTGATTTTCCACTGTCTCATAATTATAGTAGAGGAAACCTTAAGCACAAGCTAATTGGTAAATAGGAAATGAAACTTCTTGATTAAGCCTTCATCCTATAAGTGCTACATGTTTTTAAAGAGTCTACCAGACACAAGCAAAATTTTTCCTTCCTGTGGCAAAGAATGAGAACAAATTCAGGCTGTCTTGACCTGGTTTTGAGTAAGAATGAAAAAACTCTTCCTTGAGAATTTGTAGCCACTTATTTTCCTTCAGACATGCTGGGGTTTGAATTGAAAGTCCAAGATAATGAATTAACATGAAATATTACCCAAAAAATAATATGCATGAGGTTACAGGAAAAAGGAAACACAACTTATTGGTGAGGGCCAAACTCTAACATCTTAAGAACATTTGATTTCCATATTAAAATTAATGCAAATTCCAAAATCACAAGATTCACAATTAAAATAATTCACCATGAGTTAGAATGAGCAGAAACAAAATGTCAGAATTAAGATTCTAAATATAATTTACATCTAATAGGATTGTTTTATAAAGAACATAGCAAAGAATTACTAAAGATCATTTATAATGATAGAATGTTCCATTCTTCAAGAAGATATAATAGTGGGACGCCTGGGTGGCGCAGTCGGTTAAGCGTCCGACTTCAGCCAGGTCACGATCTCGCGGTCCGTGAGTTCGAGCCCCGCGTCGGGCTCTGGGCTGATGGCTCGGAGCCTGGAGCCTGTTTCCGATTCTGTGTCTCCCTCTCTCTCTGCCCCTCCCCCGTTCATGCTCTGTCTCTCTCTGTCCCAAAAATAAATAAACGTTGAAAAAAAAAAGTTTTAAAAAAGAAGATATAATAGTTTTAAATATTTAAACAATAATACAGATTCAAAATATGTTAGTAGACAAATTCACATAGTGTGAGATTATAACACTACTCTAAAAAAGTGAGAGGAAAAAAGAGAAAGAAAATACACATCCATACTTTATTGTAGCAATAAAATGGGTTATCACTAAAGAAACTGCAGTCATCAAAAAGTTAAAGAGGATGTTATTAAAACTTTATGCCAATATATCTGAAACTTTTATGTGTGTTGGACTAATTCTTAAAAAGATAAACCATAAAAACTGGCCAGAAAAATACAGAAGAAATTCAACTATTCCTGCAAACAATGAATATGCAGAATAACTAGTTGAAAATATTTTTCTACCAAAAAGTCTAAGAATCCAGGAAGGCCTGCAAATCTTTGCTCATAATTGTTTTACAATCATGAAGGGAAACATTTTTCTACTCATATTCAAACTATTCCAGAAAATTGAAATGAGAACTCTTTCCTGTCTCTTTGTATAAAGCAAAAATATCTTTGACATCAAAACTCAAAATGAGAGTTGACAAAAACAAAATTATAGATGTAACATTCCTAAAGAAGAAAATAAAATAAAAAACTTTGCAAACCAAATGCTGAAGTCAATAAAAAAGACAAAAGCGATAGAGCAGCCTTTTAATGAGTGATAAAAAAAATTTCAATGGAATATTACTTTGCATTTCATATTATGTTGTTTCATATTTGTAAACTACAGAAAAATAATGACAGAAAGGTCTTTATGAATTAAAACCAACTTGAGACACTGTAGAAGATTTTAATAATTGTGAAGTATGAAAAAATGCTTAGCAAATTATTGTAACCAAATTTATAAGTATAAAAACAAAGTTTGATTTTTGTTCTAGGTATGGCTATAATATGTTTCTTTAAAGTTGGGAGTATGTAAAATTAATTGAAAAATAATGTTGATATTTCACTTTCAGGGAGTGTAAACTACGTGTAGTGACTATATGTATATGTCAAAGTTTAAGTTCTGTGCTGTTTAGCATTTGCCCATTGGAAGGTTATATTTACCCTAAAGAGGCAGGACTGGGCGCCTGGGTGGCTTGGTCGGTTAAGCGTCCGACTTCGGCTCAGGTCATGATCTCACGGTCCGTGAGTTCGAGCCCCGCGTCGGGCTCTGTGCTGACCGCTCAGAGCCTGCAGCCTGTTTCAGATTCTGTGTCTCCCTCTCTCTCTGCCCCTCCCCTGTTCATGCTCTGTCTCTCTCTGTCTCAAAAATAAATATACGTTAAGAGGCAGGACTACCCATGTGTCATAACTCTCAGGAATACAGGTCATATCACTAGATAAATATTTTAAAAATATGGAGAGAATGCTGAGAGAAAAGAGAACATGAAATACATATATGGAGCCAAGAAATAGAGATACTCAAGATACTCAAGATAAAGATACTCAAGA
The DNA here is from genome assembly GCF_018350155.1 of Leopardus geoffroyi. NCBI lineage: Eukaryota > Metazoa > Chordata > Mammalia > Carnivora > Felidae > Leopardus > Leopardus geoffroyi. The sequence continues at coordinate 89,607,089 of NC_059337.1, forward strand.
TACTCAAGAAAGATACTCAAGAAAGCAATTATCTTCATACCTAGCAGATTAGGAAACAGTCAACTCATGTGGGCAGAGTTTGGTTAGCTGTCTAGTTTTCTTTCTTTCTCTTTTTTCCTTCCTTCCTTCCTTCCTTCCTTCCTTCCTTCCTTCCTTCCTTCCTTCCTTCCTTCCTTCCTTCTGTCCTTCCTTTCTTTCTTTCTTTCTTTTTTCTTTCTTTCTTTTTTTCTTTTCCTCTTTCTCTTTCTGTCTCTCTTTCATCTCTCTCTCTCTCTCTCTCTCTCTCTCTCTCTCTATCTGCCTGTTATCTATCTAATCAGACTTTTACTTCTTCCTGTTTGAGGTGACTGCTTTCCTAAATCTCATATGTATTGTTTAGTGGCTTTCTATAATACATGTTTTTTTTTTAATTTTAGTTGATTTTAACTTTATGAAAAAGAGTGTCATGCAGTTAAAAGGGTTGGATAAGTGTCACCAGAGTGCTTACTGTTAAGAGGATAATGTTGTCTAGGTTTCATTGAGACATAACTGACATATAACACTGTATAAGATCAAGGTGCATGGCATAATATTGTTTTAAGAGTATTTCATAGGCCAAGCTACTTGATTAATGCCACCTGATGAGACAAATAATTTGTTCCAGTATAAGAATAAGGCATAGATTCTTCTTCAGGGTGTGTAATTATGTTCAGTTTTGCATATGTAGTCATGTAGACCATTATTTCAAACTGCTTTATGTTTCCTGGCTCTCAATCTTCTGTAGTTCATGTATGGTTTTTCAGTGAAATAATAAGAAATCTTGATTCCTATTATGTACAAGGAAAATAAAAATTTCTGATATCTATTTCATATTTATGTCATGTTTACATTTACTTCTGACACTCAAAAATTCTAGTGGAAATAATAAAAGATTTTGTAAAAGATTATGCATTATATAAAATTATAATTAAATGGTGAACAATTTCATATGGAAACTGTTACAAAACTTTTTTGTGTCCTATAACAATTGCCTTACTCAATTTGTCAACAGATTATAACACATGTAACTACAAAAGATTTTTCATTTTTTGGTGAATATCAGAAAAAAATAATAATACGGTACTTGGCAAAACTAACTCTGCTTTATTTTATCTTCCTTGCATAATATGCCTGATATTTAATCAAGACTTTTTATCTTCACCAATTTGTGAATACATGGTTTGATACTCATTATAAAATATATCTTCTCTGAGCATTTCAATACCTGGGGTGAATTATGATAATTAAGTACTATATCATTATGTTCTTACTTTTCCTTTCCGGCCCCTGCTGTGAAAATTCAATTTCCAGATGCTTTTGATGTTTCCAGTTTAAAGGTGGAAAAAAAGATGTCTTTTCTAAACTCTCAGGTTTGTCATATTGGAGATTCATTTTATAGCACTCCTTCAGTAGTTTCTTGCTTTTCTAGCCAAATTAGGACATATATTTTTAAGGGGAAAGAAAGATTCTGCATGGATAGGTTGGGTTTCATTGAATGGATTTTAATATTTCAAATTATTCTAATTGGGTTTTTTTTTTTTTTTGAGAAGACAAGAAAGGGAAATATAATTAAAATTACATTGAATTTTTCTGAAAACATATAATCAAATTCCAGCTCAGGTTTGTAATCTTGAGTGGGTCAGTTAATAATCTGGTCAATTTTTTCCCCTCATTTGATCAAATGGATATAACCCCTTTCCAATGTAAATGCAGTAAACATTAAATGAAATAACCAATATAATGAATCAGATAAACCATATAGCTCTATATAAGAAATGAAGGTGGTATTGTTGCTGTTGCATTGATTATGATTTTCTTTAGATACATATTACTAGATTTGATCCTTGATGTAGAAAAATACTATGTAGGTGTTTTATTGTTGCAAAATAGATAAGGGTAATTGCTAGTAGAGGGCCATGGAAAGGCAAAGTATACAATATTTCTGAGATGTTTAAATTAGTTTGAAGGGGTTACACAGTTTTCTTTATTCCTTACCGGACAGGCCAAATTTTAATGGTAAATTGTTTAATATTATTTTTTCTTTTTTTTTTTATTTATTTTTTTTTTAAATTTTTTTTTCAACGTTTATTTATTTTTTCGGGACAGAGAGAGACAGAGCATGAATGGGGGAGGGGCAGAGAGAGAGGGAGACACAGAATCGGAAACAGGCTCCAGGCTCTGAGCCATCAGCCCAGAGCCTGACGCGGGGCTCGAACTCACGGGCCGCGAGATCGTGACCTGGCTGAAGTCGGACGCTTAACCGACTGCGCCACCCAGGCGCCCCAATATTATTTTTTCTTAATATTCTATAGGGGTTTATATAAAATAATTCAAATGTAAATGCATAATGAATTTTTGAATAGTTTGTATATACATATGCATATGATATATAATTATTTTTTCTTTATCTCAAGAATCTGTATATATTATGACTGAAACTGTCTCAGAATTGACAAGTGGCATTTCTGGAAGAAGAAAAGGAGATAAACTAGAAATAGTGAGAGAGATTTGAAAAGTGGGTAATTTGGTGCAAGTGTCACATATATTCAAATGTGTTTTAAGATATTACAGATGACATTCAATGAAAAGAAGCAGGACACTAGTATATTTTATTTTGTTGTATTTAGGGATGCCATTAGTGTGTGACTGTGTTCTACAATTTTAGCAGTTGTAGTATGTTTTTTTAACTTTTAAACATAATTTGGAAGTTTATGACAAAATGGAGTACAGTATTGAGAAATACAAATGGAGAATTATAATTATTAAAAAGTATGTGGCGTAGAAAAAGACAGAAAATCAAAAAGAAGAGGGGTCTGTAGCAAATGTTAGTAAATCACTCTTCCAGACAAGTGTTTATACTAGAAAGGTAGAACAACAAAATGATTAGGACTTTGGGGCCAGACTGGTATTAAAATACTAATTTTACTATTTTCTGTTGTGTGACCTTGGACATAAAACCTCTTTGTGTGTTAGTTATCGATTAGGAAACAAGGGTTAATTCAAACATATTAGGCCCTGTCCAAGATAAATTAGGTTTTCGATCTTTCAGACCTTAGCCTATTGTGACTCAAGCGAAAACAAAGATTATTTTAGGTATCTATCAAACTATGTTAATCTTATAGTTTATACAGTAAAATGGATTGATCACAAAAGTAGTAACCAAAAAATCTGTTTTTGTAGGTTGTAGATAAACACTGGAGCTTAACCAATGATTTCACAAAATGTCAAACACTATGTTCTGAACCTGATGTGTGAGTTAGATCTCTAATATTCAGAAACATGATTTTTAAAAACTTTATTATTATTATTTTTTAATTTTAGAGAGAGAAAGAGAGAGAGAGCACGATTTGGGGAGAGGGGTGGAGGGGGAAAGAGAGGGAGAGAGAATCTTAAACAGGTTCTACAGTCATTGCGGAGCCTGACATGGGCTCGATCCCATGACCCTGGGATCGTGACCTGAGCCAAAATCAAGAGTTGGATACTCAACCAACTGATCCACCTAGGTGCCACAAAAATATGATTATTGATTAAGTCTTTAGGGGGTTCACATTGGAGGGAAGACAGAAAAGACAAGACCTGAAATTCAGAAAAATCTGTACTTAAATGAAACCAGGGCACCTGTAAGCTGAAATAGAAATACCACCACCAACAAGAATAAAACCTGAAATATAGATGTTGCATGTTTCACTCTAATTTCACTCTTGGGCTAGTTTGGCTCCGGAATTTATCATTTTTGAGGAGTCAACATTCCCAAGTTTAAATTATATTTTAATATAGTTCTCTCTATAATTTGACTCACTTAGTGATGTTAAGATTGATCAGTGAATTCAGACGGTGGCACTTGATCCTGCCATTTCACAATTTTGTTTTCCTTCAGGATAACATAAAACAGTGGGTTGCATTAGGCACATTGTAACCATACGGTTTCCCACTAACTTTAACTTTTCAGCTGAAGTTTCTTGTCATTTGCTGATGATCATTGCCTTAAAAATTGTAATGTAATGCAAAATAGTAATATTGTCAAATTAATAGAAAAATATTTCAACTGAATATGAAGGTATATTAGTTTTAAACTGCATCTTCCTAATAACACAGCCTCAATACATACATCAAGAGAATTTCAAGAAGAAATTGAAAAATATATGTAACATTTGGAGATTTTTATATACTTTCTTGGCAATTGATAGAGCATGAAAACAACAAACAAAAAACAGTTTTGAAGGATCTGAAGAGCATAATCCCTAGTATGACCATGGGTATTAGAGAACCATTCAATTGAATAGTTTAAAAATATTCATTCTTTTCAAGCACATGTGAAATACTTACAAATATTGATCTTATTTTTTGCCACAAAGGTGTTTTTAACAAACTCAAAGGATTAATATTATACAGCTACATTCTTTGACCAAAGTGTGATTGTTAGAAGTGAATGACAGAATTATAAATTAAAGCAATCATATACATTTCTAACTTAAAAAAATTCATTTCTTCAAATTCATTGGCTTAATAAAAAGTAGGATATGGTTAGAAACAAATAAATGAAAAATTACAGTTATAAATACATTTCATTTTTATTTCCCCTTCTGCTCATGATGGGTAGTGTTTCTCCCACCCCTATTCTGTGAGCTAAGAATATTGGGGCTTGCTTCGACCAATGGGATATTTCATAGATGCAAGTAGGAACTTGAAACATGACCATGAAGTTGTGGGTTGCCTTTTGAATTTGTGCCATTACTATGAGAAGAGAGTTCCCTACCCATTTGCATCTTTCTCAATCAAGCTTCCAGAATAAATGCATTTGGAGCAGACCTCAGCTCAATCCACAGTGAAGATTCAAGCCCGAGTTAAATCTGCAGAATTCAAACTAAATTAGAGAGCTTCCTTAGTGGCCCCAGAGACACAAGAGAATGTACTATTTATTATTTTATGCCATTGAAATACTTGTTTCTTGGTAAGCAATATTATTTTACCAGTAGTTAACCAATATAAAACTAGTATAGATTGTTTTTAAGTAATGCATATAAAAACATTTGAAAATCTGAAAGAGTAATATTAAGAAGCAATTTTAGACACACAGTTGAACTAGAAAGAAAAGTTTCTAAATTAATGAGCTAAGTAACCAGCATAGATAAATTAGAATTCAAAAAACAGTGTAAGCCTAAAAAAAGTAGAATGCAGAAATTAATAACAAATACAGAGTTGTGATGTCTACAATTATGTGTCAACTTGACTGGGCCATGGAGTGCCCAGACATTTGGTGAGACATTATTCTGGGTGTATCTGGAAGGAGGTTTCTGGATATGATTAACATTTAAAGCGGTGGATTGAGTAGGTTGCCTTCCTAAGGTGATGACCCTCATCAAATTCACTGAAGGTCTGAATTGAACAAAAGACTGATCCTCGTAGGAGTAAGAGAGAACTCTTTCTGCCTGACTGCTTTCCACCTGGGACATTGGGGTTTTTGGTCTCTGGACTGGAGTTATATATGCCATTGATTCTCCTGGTTCTTAGGCCTTCAGACATAGATTGAAACCACACCATAGATTCTTCTGGGTCTCTAGCTTGCAGAATGCAGACATTGGGATTGGTCAGCCTCTATACTTGTGTGACAAAATTCCTTTTAATAAATTTCTTTACATATGTGTATATGTATGTGTATTTTATATATGTATACACACATCCTATTGGTTCTGTTGCTCTAAAGAACACTAATGCAAGAGTATCTCAACAAAAATAAAATACTTTTTCTATAAAAAACAATAGCGGGGTTCCTGGGTGGCTCAGTTGGTTAAGTGTCAGACTTTAGATCAGGTCATGATCTCGCGGTTTGTGAGTTCGAGCCCCGCGTCAGGCTCTGTGCTGACAGCTCAGAGCCTGGACCCTACTTGGGATTCTGTGTTTATCTTTCTCTTGGCTCCTCCCCCACTCACTCTGTCTCTCTCTCACACACACGCAAATAAATAAACATTTAAGGGAAAAAAAACAGTAGCAACAACAAAAAGACAAACCTCTGGCAGACATAAGAAAGAAAACATACATAAATAATTATATAAATGAAAGATGTGTAAGTTATATAGATATATAAGATTACATCAATGCATCTAGTAGGTACTAAAAATATAGAGGATTACTTTTAGAAAAATCTTTTGCAAACAATTTTAATATAATTAGCTGAAATTTCCAATTTCCTAGAAAAATGTAAGTGATTAACAGGGTAAAACAGAAAACTAAATAGTGTGGTAATCATTATACTTTGCATGACTAATTAAATATCTTCCAACTAGGAAAACACCAGACTCATTTGGATAAAGAAACTAATTCTACCAAATAATCCGAAATAGATAATATAGTAATTAATTCAGAGATGAGATAAAGACCACTCATCCCTCAAATTACCTTATGAGTTGATATTAATTAGATCTCAAAACAAGATAAGGACAGAATTGAAAACTAAAATATGTGTCAAGCATTTTTTGTCAACTCAAATGAGATAATACAAACAAAATATTAGTAACTATATTTCATAAGTGGAAGTTAACAGATCTTCACTAAATTCAGTTTATTTCAGGAAATTGAACTTTTTCTATATTATTTTTCTTATTATCTGATTTATTATATTAACTGATTAAAAGATAAATGTAAATAATCATCTCAATGGGTGCAGTAAAATATTTAGAAAATTAAAAAAACTATTCATGGAGAAAAACGTTCAGTCAATTAAGGATTGAAGAAAGCTTACTTACTCTGAAAAAACTGATAGGAACCACAAAATTTACACAGAGTACTCAGTGAAAAATCATTAGATGTATACTTTTAAAATCAATAACAAATTAAGGATGCCCACACTTACCTACTTACCTTAACATTTTTCTGAAGTCTCTGTCCAGGCAATGAAATATAAAAATATACAACTTTTTCATTGTTGGAAAGTAAGAGTAAGTATGTTTCTCTCTCTCTCTCTCTCTCTCCTTTTATCTCTCTCTGTTTCTTTCTCTCTAAATCTGTCTCTATCTCTCCTTTTATCTCTCTGTTTCTCTGTCTCTCTCTGTCTCTCTCTCGCACACACACACAAATCAAAGAAAGAATAAAAAAAAAAAAACCTATTACCTGATCAACTACTAGGATTATCAAAAGAAATTGGCAAGGTGTTTGAATTAAAGAAATCAATATAGAAAATTATTGCTAATTTTCAAGAAGCAATAGAAAATGTAAGTTAAAAGGAGATGGATTTAAATTGCAAAGGGATAATACAAGGGTTCTAAAAATGTATCATATAAAAGATGGACAAGTGATACATTGCTGAAGAAAATAAAGGAAAGTCCTATTTCCTGATAGGGAAAAACATAATATTTTAAAATTAGTGACCTTTAGATCCACTAAAATTTCATTAAAATGTCTTCCATTTTATATTTTCTTGGAATTTAAGAAAAATTTTCCAAAAAGTATTTCAATTGCCAAATAACCAGGAATATCCAAGTCATTACTTTCAGAGTCTCCCTCTTCCATTTGGTATCTAGATTTATTATAAATATAGACTAATTTAGAGGAAATAGCTAATATTTTAGTTTCATATTTAATACATTTTCCAAAGAGTTTAACACAGTCCAAATATTTTTCATTTTAATATTATTTTATTTCAAAATGAAATGTTTCCTAATTAATATATTAAAAATTAATTTAGCAGCGCCTTATTGGCTCTGTGGGTTAAGTGTCCGACTTCAGGTCAGGTCACGATCTCAGAGCTTGTGGGTTTGAGCCCCACATGGGGCTCTGTGCTGATAGCTCAGAGCCTGGAGCCTGCTTTGGATTCTGTGTCTCCCTCTCCCTCTGCCCTTCTCTCTCTCTCTCTCTCTCTCTCTCTCTCTCAAAATAAATAAACATTAGAAAATATAAAATAAAATAAAGTAAAATAATTTACCTTGAAAGCATTAGTTCTCTACTTTACTACAAGTACCAGATAGCAAAGTATAATTAATTTTATTTTTTATTTTTTCAAGTAAATCACACAAAGAATCAATGAAATTAGCACTAATAGAAGTCAGATCTAAGAAGATGTCTCTAATAATAATGTGACACACTTGCTACCTATCTATTTAAAATCCAATACTTGCCATTAATCAAGTGTCATATAAAATCAACATAACCTTGAGGTGTCTGGGTGGCTCATTCATTTAAGCCTCTGACTCTTGATTTCAGCTCAGTTCATGATCTCATGGTTCATGAGTTTGAGCCCTGCATCCGGCTCTGTGCTGACAGTGTGGAGACTGCTTTGGATTCTCTCTCTCTCTCTCTCTCTCTCTCTCTCCCTCTCTCTCTCTTCCTTCCTCTCCACCCCTCCCTCCCTCCCTCCCTCTCTCCCTCCCTCACTCCCTCTGTTTCCACCCTTCCCCTGCTGGTGCCATCATCTCTCTCAAAATAAACTCATAAACTTAAAAAAAGTTAAAAATCAACATAACCTTGAGAAAATACTCAATCCCTTTGAGATAACTTTACTTCATGCATAAAGATAATGCAATAATAATATTACTATTATTGAATTTTACTAATTTCTTTTATTTACTAATTTAATTTATTTTAAGGTTAATTTTCCATGATGATTAAGCTGAACATTGAACATGAAAGCACATTTATGCTAATAAATTCTGCATGTAGAATGCATGTACATTCTACATGATTATACAAGTACCATTCCATCGTTCTTTATTACATCACATGGAAGACATAACTCTTTTTAATTTTTTTTGAGGTATAACTGACATATGACACTGTAGAAGTTTAAGGCATACAACATAGTAGTTTGATACATTCATATATTGCAATATGATTACAACTCTAGTATTAGCTAACACTTCTATCATGTCAGGTAGTTTTTGTGATGAGAACAATTATGATATAGTCTGTTAGCAACTTTGAAGTTTATAACACATTATATCATTGACTATATTCACTAGACTTGTGCATTAGGTCCTCAGAACTTACTTACCTACTAGTTGCAAGTTTGTACTCTTAAACAACATCCCAATCCCTTCACCTCCCATTCCCTGGTAACCATCATTTTATTCTCTATTTTTATGAGTTCAGCTTTTTTAGATCCATATATAAGTGATATCATACAGTGTGCTTTTCTGTATGACTTATCTGTTAAGTGTCCATCAACTAGTGAATGGATTAAAAAAGGCCATACAATGGAGTAATATTCAGCCATGAGAAAGGAGTAAATCCTGACATTTTCAATAACATGGATGGACCTTGAGGGCATTATGCTAAGTAACATATAACTTTTAAAATTGGTTTGTGAGTGTACTTAGAACTTGACCTTGAAACTTCTTTTCTCTCAGTGTCAAAAACTAAAGATTAGACTTTCACTGATATTATATACATAATATATAGTTTAATGAATTTGAATTCATACAAATTGATTATTCATAGATAGGATCATATTGTGTGTGTGTGTGTATGTGTGTGTGTGTATAAAGCATTTTATTCCCCAGTGTCAATAATTTGGAAGTCATGCAAATGCACAGCATTACAATAAAATGGATTTATTATCAAAGACATTCTTTTCTTCCAACTGTGTATACAAATCTGTTTTGGTCAGAACAATTATGTAAATTTATGTAGTGAAATTATTGCATTAAGTGATTTAGTCATCAAAACACTAATTTTTGTTATCACAATATAAATATGAAATTGATTATGAATTATCCAAGTAAAGCTATTTGCAATGGAAATGTAATTGAGGTGATAAGACAAGGAAATTAATGTTGAGGTAAATGAGGTTATTTAAAACACTTTCAGTTGTGATTGCATTATTTTAAATTTCACTTTCATTTGAAGAATTTAAATATGCAACAAGATGATACTTAAGATTTATGATTTTCATTTGTTGTGATATTTCTACAATTTTAAATAAACCCATCTCTAATCAATTTCTTTTTAAGAAACAAATGCGGATCTCAATTTGTGAAGAAAATTTGCATTTAGAGTATTTGTTGCTCTTGCATTTTTCCTCCCTGGTGAGCTATATACTGCCTTCCCAGGCAACTTGAGAAAAATATAAGCACTTCCATGATCACAACTCAATGTATTACAATAGAGTAAAACCAAAGTGTTTTAGTATGGCCTACAAACTTGAGAAGTTAAATTTCTCTTACCTTTTTACTTGATTCAACCTCTTGTCCTTTTACATTACTTTGTGCACTTATTCATTCATTCGTTCATTACATATTTACTAAATGTCTACCTGATGTTGTGAATACTAAAACAAGTGTATCTATTATTCTTTTGAAGCAATACTGAATCACTATTAACTGCCTGAATCCCTGAATATATCATGGTGTTTCATACCTTAATGCATTTGTTTTCTCTAGTAGCACATTCTTTACTGTTTACCACCATGGTTATTTGGCAAACATTCTATAAATTATTCAGAACTTTAACCAGGCTTAATTACTGGTGCTTTCTATAACAGAGTTCATTATTCATGGGCATGTATAATTATTTAATTTTACATATGCATCCAGTACAAATGTTTCAGTTTGCAAGTATAAAATCTACTTAGAAGAAAAAAATCTATTATAAGATTGCATTTCTTCTACTTAGGGAAATGTGCAATCTAAACAAAGCCTCAAACTTTTAGAGCAAAGAGGGAAAAGCCCCAGCATCTGTCATTCTATTTCAGTAGCTGCTACTCTTTCTGCTTACTGACATGCAATATGCTATTTTATGTGGTCTGCTAACATTTGGACAGCAAATCAGATATATACTAGAACTAAATCCTGCAGATCCAGCTATCAGCACAGATCAATATGATTTAAAGAAGAGAAAAAATCACTGAAGATGCTTCTCTCTCAGTATTAAACTCCACATACTGTGCTCTAACCTGGGTTTTTCAGTGCATAGCTCTTAAATTCCATATAATCTTTTAGGTAACTGTCTTTCGAAGGTACAGTGTTTTAGGTAACTGTCTTATCATAGGTACAGTGTTGAGATGTCCACTTCTATTAGAACTAATAAAATTTTTTCCTGGTTCCAGGACCTGGATCCCACCAGGATTTTCGCTCGCTTCCTTTTGAGCCCATGAAGTGCAATAGGAACTTACAACTTTTCTCCTTGTCACAAATATTTGATTACTCCAACAGGGCAAAACTTTGGAATACCAAAGTATTGTATTGAGGTATTCTCATTTACTGAACAGTTTTCCTGTTGCAAAGTCAGTACAAATGTCTCATTATTCCTGGATTTCCATGTGGCTTATCTACTCAATCCTTCCACCACCACTACCCTCAATGCACAATCTAATCTGTGGTTTGGGGAAAACTTCTATAAATCTTTGTTGACATGACCTTTTATAGATGACCAAGTTGATAGCTTTAATAGAGCAAAAAACAATAAAAGACAAACTCCATCAATGTATAATGTAGAGAGTTCCATTTTGCTGAATATATTTTTGTTTTGTACTTAGTATTTCACAATAATGTCTTTATTATGTCAAATAATGACTTGATAGTCTTTCTGTGTGAAGTCTTTCAAGCCAGGAGCCATGTTTATTTATCATTGTGTCCCAATTTATAATGATTTTGGTAGGTGGGACTTAACTTTCTTTTTCTTCTATTAATACTTATTCAATTTATAGGTAGTCTATTATAATTTCATTAGAAATAAAGTTGTATAACTCATGATAGAAGCTTATAGTTGAAACATGCATTTCAGAACCATAGTAATACATACATAGGTTGAATCTATGAATATTGATAAGATCACACATGGTGATAGGGACTAAAAAAAGAGACCAAATATAGACCCCTGAAAAACACCAACATCAGTGGAGTGGCCGAGGACAAGTTTCCTGTGAAAGAATAGATGTGAACAGGGGTTAAGAACCAGAAGAAAATATCAGTACAGTAATCTTGTATGACATCAAATTTAACACTGTTTCATTAGTGGAAAATACTACAGATTGTTATGTAGGATTAAAGGTGTTGTTAGATTTGGCACTTAGGTTGTCATTGTAAATGTTCAGAAGTAAATGAGGGAAGCATCAGAAACTCTACTAGGATGAGTTAAAGAATTATTGGAAATAGTGAAATAGAACAAACAAAGAGGAACACCAGAAAAATAATTTAGGCAAGTATTTCAAGAAGTAGAAATAACAGGTAGACAGTGTTCTCAGAATGCCTACAAAACACAGTTTACCATATATGGAAGCTTTCCAAATCAAAATCCTTACCAATATGGAGCAATGTTTGATACATTGCCCTACCCATTCCCATGCTGTATCTGATTCTATCACAGATAGATATCTTACACAGAGCACGTTGGTTCTTTTAATTGTGTAGAGAATTTGCACTTGGCTAGATTTACAAAACAGTTTAACCAAATAGATTATGACTTTTCTTGATTTTGAATTAAGACAGAGAGAGAGAGACTGGGACTATAGGTTATAGGCTGAAAAGATGACATGTGAAGTAAAACCTGTGTGACAGCAAGCTGAAACAATATGCGGGATGGAGATATAAAGATAGAGAAACAATGAGAGAATAGTGGATGCCTATCAGCAAGGAGAAAAAAACAAGCAATGTTGAAAGCTGTAGTGAAAGTAATCCATGAAAGAGTGTTGTTTCTTTGAAAGAGTGGCTGTTGAAAAGAGTGGCTGCCCCTAGAGATGAGATTTTTTTTTTTAATTTTTTTTTTCAACGTTTATTTATTTATTTTTATTTTTGGGACAGAGAGAGACAGAGCATGAACGGGGGAGGGGCAGAGAGAGAGGGAGACACAGAATCAGAAACAGGCTCCAGGCTCTGAGCCATCAGCCCAGAGCCTGACACGGGGCTCGAACTCACGGACCGCGAGATCGTGACCTGGCTGAAGTCGGACGCTTAACTGACTGCGCCACCCAGGCGCCCCTAGAGATGAGATTTTCTTATGAAGTTTTTGTTCTAGCTTTACCAATCCTTAATAATAAATTAGTTTGAAGAATTTAAGCTACTGTTTGTGTGTAGTTTGGGTTTGTTTTGTTTTGCTTCATTTTATTTCTTTAAAAGGGCTGAAACAAAACACATAGTAAAATTTGAATGCAGTCGAAAATTCATTCACTCTCCAGCAACAGTCATTCCTCTCCTGGATGTGTTTCATTTCCTCAGTTTTAAGACTTGGAGGAAGTATGATAGTAGCAATATCAAAGATGAGCTGTTGGTAAAGAGGAATAAGATATAGACCTAGTTTCCAAAAAATGGGACTTTATCATAGTGACAGAGTAGAAATAGTATGCATATACACACATATGTATATTTACCTATAAAATAGAGGCATTTATTTTATGTGAGGAACTTGGAAAATATACCAAAATTACGTGAAAAATAGATTATACCTCGGAATTTTAAATATTCCCTCTAAAATCTACTAAAGTATTGTAAGATTGCTTGAATACTGATGTGTACTCAACTGTTGGGTTTTAATGTGTTCCTAGCATTCAAATCAAATCAAAATATTTTCTGAAATCAAATACAAATATGCCTATGTAGTATATATTAGTTCAGTTAAAAGTGCTAAAAAAAAATCTACAAGATGGTAATTTAGAAATCTCTTATTAAAAGAAAAGAAAACTATGTTGGATTAAATGGAATTATGTTCTTTTTAAAGGAAGTACAACTGTAAAGTTTTAAGTAAAACAATAAAAAAAAACACCAAGTTAATATATTCTTCTGTGTACATTTGTCTCAGCCTGATCATATAGATCTTAGCTTAAAAATTTCTATTCCAAGTTTTTTCTGGGATCACCCAATCGAACATAAATAATTATATATTATATTCACATATTTGTTCCACTGAATATTGGTAAACAATAACAATGTCTGTCTTTCATACTATTGAATCCATGGTACCTCACATCATACATAACCCCAAGTAGAAAATCAGTAAATATTTGCTGAATTTATAAATGAATTATTCAAGTGTCCATACCCTTTTTTCCTATATTTACAATAATTTCTAGACAAAGCAAACAACTTGGGCAAGGCCCAACTTGAAGTGAGCTTGACATGTTACCAAAGTCTTATCCAATCCAAAAAGTTATATAAATAAATCAATGGCATGAGAATCGAGAAGAAAAATAAAGACTCTACTCATTTGCATAGAAAATAACTGTGTACACAGACAATCAAAAATATTCTAAAATTATTCTAATAGTATTATAAGGATATTAGTCAGTGGATACAGGTCAGTGTAGAAAATCAATTGTGTGTGTTTGTGTGTATATATATGTATTTATATATATATTTATATATATATATATATGAAGAAAAATTTTAATTTTTTTAAAGATAGAATTATTGATATAACAAAAAATCAGCAGGTCCTCTACACTGAAAACAACAAAATGTTGAGAGAAATGAAAGACGAAAAAAATAGATACATTCTTTGATTGGAAGAATCAATAATTTAAAGATGTTAGTTTCCTAAAAATGGCTTTAAATTTAATAAAAATCAATGACAGCAACAGCAGTTTGGTTGACTTTTTAGTTAAAAATAATGTCATTTCAGGGAATTACAATTTGGGGAGGAAAATTAATATACTTTTTCTAAAATGTATGTAGAAATGCAGAGTCAGGAATAGTCAAACAACCTTTAAAAAAGAAAAAGGAAATATCCATGATTTACACCACCATGAAATAGCTCTATTTCAAAGCTATTCCATTAATACAATATAATATTGGTAAAAGGATAGGAAAATGGACCAACAGAATAGAATAAATTTGAGGGAAAAAAACCCCACACATAATGCTTTCACTGAATTGCAGTGGAGGAAAGGATGTTCTTTTCAATTAATGGTATTTCATCAATTAGACATACATAGGAAAATAAAATGAATCTTGACCCTTATCTTATTCTATACAACAATAAAAATTTCTAAGGAATCAGAGAGCTAAATATGAATAATACAATTAAAATATACATAACAATATTTTAAATTAAAATATATAAAACGCCTCCATAACTTGTGAGAAGGCGAGGATCTCGAGTATGTCACAAAAGTACCAAATATAAAGGAATAAAATTAAGTTGGACTGTATTAAATTTTTTAAATTTATATTAATTAAAATATGACATAAAGATAGTAAAAAACCCACAACATGGAGATACTTCAAATACATATATCCTATAAATGACTTGCATCAGATTATAGAGAGTGCCACTTAGAAAAATACGATCTAATTGGAAGGTGGGTAAAAACTCAATTGACAATTTTACAGTAGCCAATAAACCTAAGGCCAAATTAGTTCATGAAAAGGTATTCAACGTCATTAATCACCTGGGAAATGAAAATTAAATTACAGTGAGATACCTTGGCATACATGCTAGAAATGCTCAAATCGAAGTGATAGACAATGCCAAGTGCTATTCAGGAAGTAGAGCAACTAGGGCTCTCATATATATCTGGTGGGAAATTTGTTTGGTTGGTATTACATACGCATAGCCTATGACCCAGTAATCCCATTTTAAGGCATGTCTACCAGATATATATATATACAGTTGTTTACCAAAAGGCAGGTAAAAGAATGCTAAGATTAGTACTTTTGTTTTAGTCCCAAACTGGAAATTATACAACTGTATATGGAAAAAGTGATAAACAAATAGTTGTAGATACAGACAATGAAAAAATTTGTAGCACTAGGTGAGAGAATAGATTATAAGACACAATATGGCTAATCTCACAAAACTAATGTTCACTTTTAAAAAAGCCAAAGACAAAGAGTAATACAGTAATACGGTAATGAAGTTCCAACAAACAACACTAATCCATGACTTTAGAAGTCAAGATAGTGGGGGCTGTAATGGTTAAAAGAAAGAAGGAAGACCTGTTCTGAGATACTGGTAATATATGAATTATATGAGTGCTTTCAACTTGTAAAAATTAATGATCTCTACACTTATGATCTGTGCATTTGCTGAATACATATTGTATTTCATTAAAAATTTTAAAATATAGGGTGCCTGTCTGTTCAGTTGGAAGAACATGTGACTCTTGATCTTGGGGTTGTGAGTTTGAGTCCCATGTTGGGTGTAGAGATTACTTAAATAAATACTAAATAAACTTTTAAAATGTTTAAATTTGCATATATATCTTATACACTTTTAATTATTTGTATGACTTTTTATAACAAACCTTAAAAGAATAAAAGAGGAAACTGCAAACAATTTTTGTGAGGTAAGAAGAGAGAGATTACCATTGGATTTGGCAACAAATAGTGATCTTCATAAAGAATATCTTACTTGTAGTTGTTCCAGATTGGCCTAATCCAAGAAAACTAGGGAGAAAATGTGGGATGAGTAGGTTGAAGATGTAATTTTAAAAACTCAGAATTTTCCCATGAAGAGAAATTGAGGAATCTTGTGAAATGCCTTTGTGTGGAGGCAGTGATTTCTATTGATCGCTGCTCTCCGTAATTTGGTATGCTAAAGAGAATGATATAGCACAGAATAAGAAGGTGGTAATGTATGAAACAAAAGCTTATTTTGTTGTAAATGTTCTAGAAAATGCCTAAAGGAAAGGGATCTAGACCTCTAGATCTAGGTTGAGAGATTATCTTTCATAGGAGTGGAGGAACGTTAGGTATAATAACAAAGTGAAAGCAAAGATTATGGGTACACTTGGGAATAGATTGGTAGTTTGGGTGGTAAAAAAAAAGGTGGGGGAGTATTATAGTCATATTTATAATGCCTTCTCAGAGTGTCTGGGTGGCTCAGTCAGTTAAGTGTCCGACTTCAACTCAGGTCATTATCTCACAGTTAATGAGTTTGAGCCCTGCACTGGGCTCTGTGCTGACAGCTCAGAGCCTGGAGCCTGCTTCAAATTCCTTGTCTCCCTCTCTCTCTTCCCCTCCCCTGCTCATGCTCTGTCTCACTCTCTATCAAAAGTAAAAAATAAAAAAAAGTAAAAATAAATTATAATGCCTTCTCTACAATATATGAAACAAAGCCATCAGTCAGTGGAGGGACTTAAAATAGTCAGGTTGAAGAGAGAAAGGAAATAAGAAATTTTTATTTGAAAAAATAGAAAAGCAGACATCATAATGAATTATGGTATTGTTCCTTTCTTTCCCCCTTAACCATGAATTTATGTTACTACTAATCAAGACAGTTTTGTGTTGCCTCCTCACCAGTACTCATAATTGCTAAGCTGAGTCAAAATGTTGGCTGATATTTGGGTTTAAATTGAGTTCATGTCATACTGGAGAGTATAGATGAAGTATATAAAGACAGTATACTGTAGGGATTCTGCAAGTGACTAATTATAATAATTGTCTTACATTCTAATATTAATAGGCTAGGAAGTAAAAATGTAGGATCAGTGTATTAGAAAATAGTAAAGTTAAAGTTTTGTAATACTAGAAAGAATGAGCTATTATAGGTTTGGTGGTCAGAGTTTAGGATGTTTGAAGTTAATTTTCTGACATGATGCAGTTATTGATAATGAGGAAGTCAAATATATAACAAGAAGAGTAGTTAGAATAGATGAATTTGAGAAAAAAAAAACAAATTTGGAAATGAGGTAGTTAACATTACAATGGGAATAGACTAGAACAATGCTATCCCAAAGAAAGATTATGCAAGCCACATATTTAGTCACACATATATTTAAAATTCTTAGTAGCCACATTATAGAAAGCAAAAAGAGACAGACAAAATTCACTTTAATGTAATAATATATTTTATTTAACCTGATACGTAGAAAATGTTATTTTTTTTACATTTAGTTAATGTAGCATTTTAATGAGATATATTTTGGCTATGTATAGTTTTGCCAGCTAAATCTTTGAAGTGTTATGATCTTATAGTTTCCATATACTTTAATTCAAACTAGCCACATTTCAAGTGTGTAACAGCTATTTATGACTGGCAGCTAATGTATTGGACAATAAATAACTAAAAATAATAACACTAATATACCTAGGAAAAGTCTAAATCTGGAAATAAAATACCAGATTTCTCATGAACAATAAGTGAAATCACAAGGGAAATTAGGAAATATTTTGAATTGAATGGCATTGAAAATACAAATACCAAAATTTGTGAAATAATTTGAAGAAGACACAAACAAGTGGAAAGATATGTTCATGAGCTAGACGAATTAATATTGTTAAAATGTCCATATTATTTAAAGCCACCTATAGGTTCAATTGCAGACATAGGAAAAGCTATCATAAATTTCATATGGAAATACAAAAGACCCCCAGTAGCTAAAGTAATCCTGAGAAAGAACAAAGCTGAAGATATCACAATTCCTGATTTCAAGCTATAGTAGAAAGCTATATTAATCAAAACAGTATGATACTGGCATAATAACAGAACCATAGCCAATGGAACAGAATCAAGAGACCAGAAATAAATCCGTGTGTATATGGTCAATTAACATTTGACAAGGGCCAAGAATACTTGGTGGAGTAAAGGAAGTCTCTTCAGTAAACACTGATGGGAAAAAATGGATATTCACATGTAAAAGGATGAAACCAGACCCCTATTTTACACCACTCACAAAAATTAACTGTAAATGTATTAAAGACTTAAATGTAAGACCAGAAACAAAGAACTCTTAGAAGAAAACACAGGGAAAAAAACTCGTTGGCATGGTTCTGAGAATGATTATTTGGATAGCACATCAAAAGTACAAGCAGCAAAATTAAAAAAAAAAAATTGGAACTACATAAAACTATAAACTTCTGCACAAAAACAAATTATCAACAAAATAAAAATCAACTTACAGAATAGAATATATTTGCAAATTATATGTCTGATAAAGGATTAATATAAAAAATATATAAAGAGCTCATACAATTTAATTTAAAAAAAAGTAATTCGGCTAAAAATTGGGCAAAGGACCTGAATAAACTTTTTCCAATATAAGATATTCAAATGGCCAAAAGGTACATGAAAAGGTGTTCAATATCACTAAATCATTTAGGGAAATGCAAATCAAAATCATGAAATGTATTACCACACATATGTTAGAATGACTACCATCAAAAAGACAAGAGATAAATGCTGGCAAGAAAGTGAGGGAAAGAGAACCCTTTTGTACTGTTGGTGGAAATTTAAAATTGGTGCAGCCACTATGAAAAACAGTATGGAGGTTTCTCAAAAAATTAAAAATAGAACTAGCATATTATCCCGCAATTGTGCATATAGGTATATAGCCAAAGGAAACACAATCACTATATTGAAGACATATCTGCATTCACAATAATCAAGACATGGAAATAACCTGAGTCCATCAACAGGTGAATAGATAATGTTGGATACATAGAAATATATATACACATATAAATATATGAATATTATTTAGCCATAAACAGGAAATCCTGCCATTTGTGACATGGATGAACCTTGAAGACATTATGCTAAGTGAAATAAGTCAGAGAAGGACAAAGACATACTGTATGATCTCACTTGTATGTGGAATCTAAGAAAAAATAAAAAAATAAAATACAAAACAAGCTTATACAAAAAAAGATCAGGGGCTCCTGGGTGGTTCAATCAGTTAAGCATCTGACTTCGGCTCAGGTCATGATCTCACTGTTTGTGAATTCGAGCCCTGCATCGGGTTCTGTGCTGACTGCTCAGAGCCTGGAGCCTGTTTCAGATTTTGTGTCTCCCTCTCCCTCTCTCTGCCCCTCTTCCACTCATACTCTGTCTCTGTCTCTCTCTCAAAAATAAACATTTTAAAAAATTTTTTTTAAAAAGATAAAATTTGTGGTTATCAGAGGTGGAGGAATTGGATGAAGATGATCAAAAAGTACAAATTTCCACTTATAAGAGCAATAAATTCTGGGGATATAATGTACAGCATGATAACTATAATTAACATTGCTGTATGGTGTATCTGAAAGCTGCTATAAGAGAGTAGATCCTAAAAGTTCTCATTACAAGGAAAACAACTACATGAAGAGATGAATGCTCACTGAATTTATTATAGTAATCATTTTGCAATATATGTATGTCAAGTCATTATGCAGCACACCTTAAACTTACACAGAGATGCATATCAGTTATAGCTCATTAAAACTGAAAGAGAAAAAAAAAGTGCCAGCAGGGCCACATACCTTCTAGAGACTACCGGTGAATGGATTCCTTGCCTTTTCTAGTTTCTGTAGGCTGCCTGCATTACTTAGCTCATGGACCCCTTCTAGCAATGATTGTTTTTTGTTTTTGTTTTTTTTAATCTCTGCTACTATGATCTCTTTCTCCGATTCTGATCCTCTTGCCTTCCACTCATAAGGACCCTTATGATTACATTCCTCCCCTGAAGGTAATCCAGGACAATATGTCTATCTCAAGATCCTTAACTTAATAACATTTCAAAGTCTCTCTTGTCGTTTAATTTTGGGGAATAAGATGTGGCATCTTTGGGGAGGAATTAATCTACTAGCCACATCAGTACCCAAACATAAGAAACTAGGGGAAAAGAGCACAATAAACTGAAAGTAAGTAAGTAAATAAGTATAAATATAAATAAATAAATAAATAAATAAATAAATAAATAAATAAATATGATAGTAAAAATCCACTTAAGACAATTAACAATTAATAATTCCTTCAGTTGATCAACAAAATAGACAAACTTCTAACTGGACTGATCAATAAAATCCAGAGAGAACCAATTCACCAATATTAGGAATAAAAATAGGGATCTTACATCACGGATCCTATTGCCATTAAAATGATAAGATAATGGAAAAAAAAGTTGCCAACAAATTCAACTGCTTAGGTGAATTGAACATTTCCTAAAAGTACAACTCACTAAGAAATTTTTTTTCAGAAAATAGAAAAGAAAGTACCTCTATGTAATCTGTTTTATGAGGCCAACATAACACTTACACTAAAATCTGACAATATAGCATGCTAGAAATGTTACAATAATGCAAACAAAATTACACCTAGAATAAAGAACAGAAATAATTAACCAAAATCAAACTTAAGAATGGGTTGTTTATGTGGCAGGGCTATTTACAATTATTTTCCCTTTGTATGCTCTCATAAACATCTTCATTTAGTTTAAAGAACACTTTATTTAATGGCTACATATAATTTTTAAGAGACAACATTACAAGTCTTTTAATAAATTGAGATATGTAACAACAGAAGAACTCATAGAATTGGATAGAACAAGAAAACCAACATAACTTGACATAGGGACAAAGATATTTAACATTCAACAAAAATCTGTTATCTCCTCTATACCTCCACACACCCTAATTTGTGTGGAGTGATATGACTATTTATAGCCAATAAATTCGATCTGAAATGATTTGTGTTACTGAGCCAGTAAAAAGCACCCATATGGTCAAGCAGGTCTCAGTGTCCTTACTGTGTTAACATAGTACACACAGATTGAGATGGTGACATCACAAGATAGAGGCAGTCTGGGTGACTGGGTCTGACACTGAGCTGGTCCACACAATTCTTCCTTACTCAAATCAGCTGCCCAAACAGAGTCTCTTGTTCCTCCGTCTACTTCTGAACTTGGGTAGACCATCACTCTGTAGGACATTGGATCTGGCCAGGAGGATGACTTTCAACCAATGGAAATTAGGAGGTAAGATAGAGCCAGGATATTAATGCACCAATTATTTCTCATTAACTGTTCCCAACCTCACTTTCCCAATACTGTTGGTCTGTAGATGTCACATATGACCAAACAATATTTTATATCTATATAGGCCTTGTCATGAAGTGACACTCAGCCAGGAAATGCATCATAATCATTCCTTAGTCTTCTCTGCCTCCCATGCTTTTTCCATCATTCTGCCTGTCCTGGGATTGCACTTTACAAATAAATCTTCAGCAATTAATTCTTACTACAGATTATTTTCCCCCTAGTAAAAATAGGTAAGGCTACTGACACTGAGAATGTTCTAGAAATATACTTTCAGGACAAGATTTTTTTTAAGTTCATTTTATTTATTTTGAAGAGGGTGGTGTAGAAAGACAAGGAGATAGAAAATTCCAAGCAAACTTCACGCTGTCAGCACAGAGCCCAACGTGGAGCTCAAACTCACAAACTGTGAGATCATGACCTAAGCCAAAATCAAGTCAGACGCTTGACTGACTGTGCCACCTAGACACCCCAGGGTAGGATTTTTGAGTTGTATTGTGCAAAATGACAAGAAGTTGATATTCTGGTGGTAGGTGGGATAGTAATAACCCCTGTCAGGCAGTAGCATCATACTTAACCTTTCCTCTGTTGTTATTTGGGATGAAGCTCAAGTGGAGGGCAGGAATCAGGAGATAGAATTATACAGTTATTAATCTAATGGGAGCCAAGTAAATTATACATATTTGGACCAAAAATCTGATTAATAGTAATAAACACCATAAAAAGAAAAGGTTAGACTCAAAGCAATTGATTGCTAACTGACAGAATGATCTGAAACCCGGAGAATATCAATAGAACTTTTGAAAGTAACTTTTTTTTTTTTTTAATTTTTTTTTCAACGTTTATTTATTTTTGGGACAGAGAGAGACAGAGCATGAACGGGGAAGGGGCAGAGAGAGAGGGAGACACAGAATCGGAAACAGGCTCCAGGCTCTGAGCCATCAGCCCAGAGCCTGACGCGGGGCTCGAACTCACGGACCGCGAGATTGTGACCCGGGCTGAAGTCGGACGCTTAACCGACTGCGCCACCCAGGCGCCCCTGAAAGTAACTTTTACCTTGCGTAGTCATAAGGCAGACTGTGATGAAAATCAGAAAAGAATCCACCAAAAAGATGAAAGAGGTGAAAAGGTGAATAAATTCATAGCAGGTACCCCAAAAGTTGAGGCATTAATATTTTTAAGAAAAAACTCCCATCACCTGTCAATACAACCAAGTTGATAACTGGCATTAATTTTAGCAGAAAAGAACCATGTCACAGAAAAAAAAATGCTAACGATTTGGGAGATTATGTATACATATATACATATATATAGATAAAGATAGAGCTATAGATATAGATATAGATATAGATATAGATATAGATATAGATAGATATAGATATATGGATCATCTACACAAGGATGATGGAGTAATATAAACCCAAAGACGGCAGAATCCACTGAACAAAGGAGCACTTATCTTTAACTTGACATTTGATGTTTTTTCAAGTACATTTGGTGCTTGAAGTTGGTCTAATATTTTGATATGGCTTTTTAAAATCTGAATTTGATGATGGTCTGTAGGAGACATTCTTAAACTTTAGTATGAATAAGAATTATTTGGAAATCATATTAAAACACAAATTACTGAGGCCTCTTCACAGAGCTTCTGATCTAGTAGGCGTGGGTTGGGGACAAAATTATGCATTTCTAGCAAGATCCAGATTCTGCTGATGCTGGTTCTTGTACCATAGTTTGAAAACACAGGCCTACAGTAAAAATAATATAGATACTAGAATTTCCTTGAAAAATTATGTGATAACTTTCTGGAAATTCAGAGAAGATCCATTCTATTTGAATGAACTGATTATATATGACCTGAGAACCCAGAACATAATGCCTCCTGAAGATAATGCCCAAGAAAGCCTCCAGGATGACTTTAATAAAAAGTAAGAAATGTGCCAATGATAAAAACACCAGCATATTTGAGAAGCTCGATAACCCTTAATAGTGGCCAGGGTTGAGAATAGGAATGCTGCCATGCATGGAAAGTGAGTTCCTCAGTATCTATAACGATGCAATCCTGGAAAAAACAGAGTCAGAGTAGCCATACTTAAGCATTAAAGTTAGAGAGGATGTAATTTCACTTATAAGCAATAAGAGTAGTAATCAGAATGTCATCTAATTATTGAGAGATCTGTAGTAGATGCACTTTGTTGGGCATTTAGCTGTACTCATTATGAAATGTCCATACATATATGTCTTACACAGACTTCGTCACCAATTTCCCAATCCTGCTACTTCTAAGGTCTTGGACATCAAGACAAACTATTACCAATTTCTTATGAATTGGTGGAGAACCATATTGATGGCCATTTCTTACTTCAAACTGTAAGTAGACATCCAAAGGTACCAAAGTGGAAGTATTTTTCATCATCATCTTTTTTTTTTTTCAGATTTATCCCTGAGTGGGGCTTTAATGCTTAAACTGTCCCACCTATTCAGATTATGCTGGCATATAATGTATAGTAATCCATAATCCACACTCAAATGTCTTCCTCTTTAGTCATCTAGTCATAAGGAACTCCCCAGGATTGCATAAACATGGATTGAAAGAGAAGAGGCAAGGCAATAGGAATAAATGTCAAAAGAGTCTGAGCCATCTGCTCATGCAACTTATGTTCACTTCTGAGTCTGCCTGAACTCATTCTCCTGTAAATCATTTTCATTTGATGATACACTGCTGCTGCGCATGCTCCACTCTATGGCAGGTTCAATCAGACAATGCTCAATTCATAATCGGAAGCCTAGGCCTCATGATTAGTAGACTTTTTTATGGTTATGCATTGTCTCTACTTGAGTCCATTAGCAAGCCAGTTATTTCTCAAAAGATTAGATACCTGCAGAATGAAGAAGATACGCTAAAGTTTTGTGCTATGATTTTCCTATTGATATTTCCAGAGGTTTCATATCACACCAGTGCTTGAAGTATCAGTATTCTGCTAGTTTGTAAGGTTTAAGTGTGAGAGCAGTTGTGATGCAGCCTGGATTCGCTACAGAGCTTTCTCTTGCTCTGTCCCCCTGGAAACTGGCAGCCAAACAGGTAAATTTGTAAATAGGTGAATACAGCTCACACAACTATGGTAATTTTAGCCTCCCAAACCACAAAAGACCTAAAATTATTGTTCTTTTTTCATGGCAAGTGATGTCAGGCTCAAAAGCTTTTCTTGGTGAGGATATCTGAATTTGCTCAAAATCGCAGAACTGTTAGAAACTTCACTGAGGTAGGGGCAGCTGGGTGGCTCAGTCAATTAAGCATCTTACTTCAGCTCAGGTCATGATCTCACGGCCCTTGGGTTCCAGCCCCACTTCGGGTTCTGTGCTGACAGACAGCTCAGTGTTGGAGTCTGCTTCAGATTCTGTGTCTCCCTCTCTGCTTCTCCCCTACCTGTACTCTGTCTCTGTTTCTCTCAAAAATAAAAAAACAAAAAACAAAACATTAATTAAAAAAAAAACTTTATTGAAGTAAAAAGTGCTCTTGTTTTTTTTTCAGGTTTAAGTCCCATACATCTCTTATTAAAACATCTAAAGTACTTGCTACTTTCTGTTCACCAATCAAATCAGCATAATATTAATACAGTGGGCAAGTATGATACTTTATGAAATTTCAAGATTTCATGATCTCTCAATTTCAATGATCTCTCTGGAGGCAATTCCTGCTTTAGAACAAAATGGAGTAACATTAATCTTACTTACCCTCTCAAAATAAACAACTAAACTCCAAAAATATAGAAATATCTGTTTTCAGATGTTAGATAGCAAACATCCCAGTCAGGGACCTCTAAAGAAAAGGAACAACTGACTGAGTTCTGTTATTGCCACAAATTACAGCTGGGAGAGAATTTTCTGGCTGTAGCAAGCAAAAGGGGAACCCAGTCGAAACACATCAGTATTCCTGAGTTGAAGATGTGGAGTCATAATCCTTGGCAGTTCAAGGCACATAGAGTTTGCAGAACAGAGTGTCAGAGAATATAGAGCTCCAATGCCCTGTTACTCCATCATGGCTGGAAGAAATTTGGTGATGGATAATTTTTTTTTGTATGAATACAAATATTGTTGAGCTTTGTGCTGGAATATATTGAGTCTTCTTGGAAAGAGTTTGATCCCTTCACAGATTATTAGGTAGAAACAGAATAGACTTAATCTGGGGCTCATTTTTATTCCTGCATAACAGGAAATCACAGGATTTCACAAAATCTTGGTGAAATAGACGAAAGAATGCATTGAAAGGACAGTGGTCCTTGAGAGACAGGATACAAATGCTGTAACACAAAATTGCCCAAGCTTATTGTTGGAAGAAATACAGTGCTGGGAATAATCCCTGTCTCCAGCAGCTAGAATGAAAAAAACTTCATTATTCATGGAATATTGGATAAAGTGCTCAAAAAGAATTTTGCCTCAGTAGAGAAGAAAATTATTCTTTGAGTAAATACTGCACTAATCTCACCTAACAGAGACTTATATTAATCTATTTCAAAAACTTGGGCAAGAAGCCATTTATATGAGTTTTATAGAATCATTTAAAACTTCCTTTTTTTCCTATTTTTTACTGAATATGCAAATGTGGTCATAGTTGATACATGGCTTTCTTTTCACTCTATAAAACCTTTTCTTTCCACAACACAAAACAGGAATTCTTGCTGAAACAACGTATTTACTTATTGTACAAGTCTGTGAGAAAAAGCATGTTTTTAGTTCAAATATTATCTAACTTTCATATATATTAGTTAAAGAAGATTAGTGTTTTCAGCTACAATTTAGTGTATCTAATCATTGTAATTAGGTTATGCAGTTTTATTCAGATAATGAGTTCAAATATTTTGCTGATGATACATGAATACTGAATTAAAATATTCTGTCAAAATTTAAAACTCAACTCCACAGTACCACGGCATTTGAAATCTGCTGCCAAAGATTTCATGCAGACATTCAAGTAAAATATATATATATATATATATATATATATATATATATATATATATATATATATGTATGTATATATGTATGTTACATATATATGTGTATATATTATGTATATATATATTTAACTTATTATTGAAAACATAAAGTATCTTCTTTTTGAAATTTTCATAGCATTTAAATTAAATTTGTATGTGCATTCATTTGGTTTATTTTCCATTTATTTCTTAGAACTAACTGATAATATTTACCTTGAGAATACCATTTTATATTCTGTGTCTGTGAAAGAAATGTATTTTATATGAATAAAACAACAAATATTTTTACATTTTTCTCTATGGTAAGGAACCATTGCTTTATTTAGATTCTCGCATTATATATTATACACAGATTACATTCACTTGAATACTCTTAAATAATGCCATACAGCATATGATTAAATTAACTCTTTAAAGCTATAGTCAATTGTTTTCACTGGGAGTGAGTACTTATTTTTTATAAGTCATTAGAGTAGATACTACAAAGATTCAAATACAAAATACAAAATGTATGGCATGTTCATTGCCATAGAGCAAGTTGAGTAAGGATGATGAGAGTAACATTGATGACTGCAAAAGAAGACAAAATACTATAGGAAGGTTATTAACAATGATATAAGAAGATAGCATGGAGCTGTATTGCATATAGGTAGGGGATTAAGACACATCTTCCTAAAGTAGGCTACATCATTTTGGGGTCTCAAGAACTGGGGAGTATGATAGAAATTTTCATTTCTACCAAACTTAAAGTTCATTGGTAGGATGTTAGATCATGAGATAGGTGGAGATGGCATCCAAGAACAGTAAAGCCTCAGCTCAGAGTGAGCTTGAGCTGAAAACCACAAATTCACACAGGCTTTTGATCCACAGAGAGACTGCAGAGCCAATTAGGCTTCTGAGAAGGTTAGCCTATTCCAGAATATCAGAACCTGGATGGGGAGAAGAAGTCTTCTACCTGGTAGTGCAACCCAATGAAGGATGTGGGAGTCCGAGCAGGGAGAGATGGGTATTTGTGCATGGGAGAAGGGCCACAGTGGAGGTGGAACATTTGGTACATATGGAGAATTGATTAAATAAGAACACATATTAAGGTAATTTTAACAAGGTGCCTTCTGCCAGAGACTGTAGTTAGAAACGGGGAGAATACAACGTATTTTATGGCACCGGGCTCAGAACAATGTGAATTTGTGGTTTTCAACTGATAGGTAGATATATTGATTGATAAATAGATAAATAGATGGATAAATATAGACCTAGATGTACATATTTATATTTACTTTTATACAAAAATTGCCTAGTTCTCTCTGCCAAGATGGTCTAGGAACAGCAGTACTTCAAAAGTAATAAGCATACCAGCATGCCTAACTCATAACTCTTAGTTTCTGTGACATTTTTTCACCAAATAAACCAGGACATCTTGGAAAAATGTCTGATTTGAGGTCTGGACAATGAGAGTACAAAATGAGTCTGGAGCATCTTGTTCTTCCAGAAAGTGAGAAAGTGTTCAAAAAAAAAAAAAAAAGTGCTCAAAGAATGATACTATATCAAAAGGACACAGAAACGAGTTACCTTTGGTCAAATCTTGAACAACTTAAGCTAAAAAATAAATAGGAATCTTAAGAAGTTATAATTCATTGCATAAAATATAAAGACATAAATCTATTCTGATATAAATAATGAATACATGTAAGCTTGATGTGGGACAAAATGTTATACAATTATATTTTGTCTTTCCACAAAATAATTGATTACAAAAAAGAAGTAAGAATAACTTCATAATGGAAAAGTATGTCAGCCTCCACCTTAATGAAGTTATCAAAGTGAACTTCATTAGTACAGGGACAAATTGAAACTGTTCACCATCTGTTGGGATGCAGTTGAGAACACAGCATAACTGCCGTGATATTCCTGCCAAGTGTACACAACCTGAATCAAATGAGAAGAAAACATCAAACACATTTAAATTGATCACCATTCTACAAAATAAATGGCCTATAAGCTTAAAAAGGTCATGAAAGTCAAGGGAAGAATAGGACCCTATTTCCTTAGGGGTAATGTTTATGTTATAACTTTGTTTAATTATGTTATAGCTGATAATGGTCTAAACAGTCCCTCTATATTAAGTCTCTTCCTTCTAAAATTCATAATTTTATGAAATCAATCTGTCAAAAGCATTACTTTTTTCATGTTAACAGAATAAATCTAAAAACTTCAACATTATTTTATACCATCCTGGTCTGGAACCTAGTCTCACTGCCTTCTCTAGCCTCTACTGTTTTTTTGTTTTTGTTTTTTTAATGTTTATTTTTGAAAGAGAGAGAGAAAGAGAAAGAGAGAGAGAGCACAAGGTGGTGGGAGGGGCAGAGAGAGTGAGACACAGAATCCAAAACAGGTTCCAGGCTCTGAGCTGTCAGCACAGAGCCCGATGTGGGGCTCAAACCCAAGGACCGTGAGGTCATGACCCAAGTTGAAGCCAGACACTTAATCCACTGAGCCACCCAGTCACCCTAGCCTCTACTTCTTACTTACAAGGAAGTTATTTCAAATTGAATTACTTTATGATTATCAAGTAGAACTCCATTTCAGTCATTTTTTTTTTCTGTCACAATATTATTCTTCAGGACTACCTCATCTTTCATCTTCTTTATGCATTTTTTATTCCTTAGCTGAATATAGCTTCTTATTTCTCCAAACTCATATTGATCATACTTAAATAAATCTACCCTATGGGGCATCTAGGTGGCTCAGTAGGTTGAGCGTCTAACTTTGGCTCAGGTCACAATCTCATGGTTCATGAATTTGAGCCCTACATGGGCTCACTGCTGTCAGCTCAAAGCCCGCTTCAGATTTTCCGTTCTCTTCTCTCTCTGACCCTTCCCCGCTCAAGCTCTCTCTCCCTGAAAAATAAACAAACATTAAAAAATAAAAAGAAATCTAACCTGCAGTTTTGATATGTGTAAACAAGTATTTTTCCCAATTTTATATATATTCCTCAGTAGTAGAAATTCTATTTTATCCTCCACGCTAATTAACAAAACTCGGTGCTCATGAAATTGTTGAAATTGTGAATAATTTCTGTTCACATACTTGACTGAGAAAAGTCATAAGGCATATAAACATAGCTACATGTCAAACTGACATATGATACTTTGTATAAAGAGACCCCTGCTATTTGGTTGAGCCCAAGTAATTTTCTTGGAATCATGAATGAAAATTATTGCAGATATTTTAAATACAAAGCTAAGTTGGAATTTTATTTATAAATTAATTTTAAAAGCTGGATTTACTTATTCCAAACCTACTAGCACCAAAGAGTTAACACCTTGTGCTATTTGTACACATAACAAATGCAATAGGTTATCAGTGAGTTCTGTATGACCAAAATCTAGGAGCAATGCAGTAAAATAAAGGGCTGAACTTTATGTTCACATTTTATCTTTTGAAGTTGCTGAGATAGGGAATTCAGAATAGACTCTAGAAGCCTCAAAGTCCATCTCCTAACGAATAAATTTTATATTCCTTATAAATCCATAGACCTCTATATTAATCTGGCTCTATTTAGCACTTCAATTTCATTCACTCATTCATTCAATAAATATTTAATGAGCACTACAACACTCAAGGTACTGTTATAGGCCCTAAGGATACAGTGATGAACAAAAAGATACTTTGCCTGCCATCATTGAGTTTGTATTCTATAATGGGAGAGGGACATTGATCCAATGAAAAAAGAAATTAGTCTAATTCACCTCAGTAAGGTGATAGATGCATTCTACAATTACAAAATATATGTATATATTTTAAGCTAAGATAATGGCAAAAGTTCTCTATGGTAAGGAGACATTCGAGCTAAGATCTGAATGAAGTGAGGGAGTGTACCATGTGACTATAGGAAGGAAGAGATAACAACTCTTTTCCTTGTTTAAACAACTATCTTCACTACCACTCCTTAATATTCTGTCATCATTTGTACTTGATAGTGCAGATGTCTTGCACTACTGCAAAGTATGTTATCATATTATGAGACTTTATGCCTGTAGGCTTTTAAATGGGATATTTTGTCTTTGTGCATACCCATTCAACCACCAATTTTACCAAAAATGTTAATATCCCACCTTAACTATACACACCCATGCAACTAACAGCTAAACAAAAAATAAGCAATACAGGGGTCCTGCTGCAGTCACTATCACACCAAAGTTACCATTATCTTGACTTCCTACACCATGAATTAGTTTTGCATGTCGCGTTAGTCTTAAATGAATGGAATCATAAAGCATCACTCTATTATGCCTATATTTTTTTAAAAACTAAATATTAGGTGTCTATTTTTTATCTGTGTTTACTGTTTGTGGTGATAGTGTATTCACTCTTATGATTATTTGTCCTAGGTATGAATTTTTAATTAGGATTTTTTACATCAAAGATTTTATGCTCACGAGAAAGAATATATCATGATTATTTTTTCTCACCTCGTTTTGTGTATATTTTTGTCGGGTTTTACTATTAAGCTTACTGTTAGGTTTAAAACAGCCTTTTAAAATAATGTTAACTAAATCCTTTCTTTGTCTATTCCCCAGAACATTTATAGCATGAGTTTCTGCTGGGTTGAAATGGTGACTGACTAACAGAAGGCTTTTGATAAAACATGTATTCTACTTTGAGATAATTATATGTTTTATTTGGCATACTGCATGAAAAATCTAATTTAACCTTTACAAATATTCATTTGGTGGAAGATAGTATCAAAATTACTACCATTAAAATCAATTTGAACTATATTTTTGGAATCTCTGATATTTCACTTTACACAATCATTTCTCAAGTTTGCTTGTAATGCTGAGGAAATATTGATGTCAATAATGTGTTCTTGTTGAACTATTACTCTAACTCAAAATAAAAACTAGGGAGTCTTTCTTAAGAAAAAAAATCAAGCAAATATTCCTGGCTATTTATAAAATAAATAATAACATTACGAGTGATGTTTAGTTGAATTTTCATAGATTTTTTGAATTATCAGAGCTGATTTTTTTATACTTTCTGGTCTACCTTAGAAGACTTACAGTCTTCTGTAGTTATAGAATGTGCTATAATTTTAAAGATACTTTTTTTGACAAGAATGTTTATTCAGGTTTTAACTTAGACATCACTTTCTTCAGAGAAGCCTTCCCTGACCACCCTAGCTAAATCAGTACCATTCATTCTCTATTATGAAATGCTAATTTTATCTTTGTCACTGCCCTTGTCAATACTTGTCATTAACTTATCTACTCCTTGGCCTGGCAAGATCCTCAAGGGCAAGGACTTTGTTTACCCCATTGCCAAGAGCAGTGTCAGGCCCCACGAAGAGCTCATGCTTGACCAGTTGATTGCTGTGTACTAACAGAGGGGTTTCAAAAGCAAATAGTTACAAGAATTTCATGTTTACATTCTACTGGTGTTTGTTTATTTTTACTTTTTATTTAATTCCAGTATGGCTAACATACAATGTTATTTTAATTTCAAGTATACAATATAGTGATTCAACAATTCTATACATTACTCAGTGCTCATCGTGATATGTATACTCTTTAGCCCATCACCTATTTCACCTATTTCACCATGCCCCCACGTATTTCCCCTTTGATAACCATCAGTTTTTTCTTTACAGTTGAGAGTTTGTTTTTGTCTCTTTTTTCTTTATTCATTTGTTTTCTTTCTGAAATTCTACCTAAGAGTGAAATTATATAGTATTTGTCTTTGTCTGACTTATTTCACATAGAACTTATACTTTCTAGAAATATCCATATTGTTGCAAATGGAAAAATTTCATTCTTTTTTATGGGTATGAAATATTTCATTTAGTATTGTATATACATACCATATTTTTTTATCCATTCATCTATTGATGGACACATGGGCTCCTTCCATAATTTGCTATTGGAAATAATGTTTCAATAAACATAGAGGTGGATATATCCTTTTGAATTTGTGTTTTCATATTCCCTGGGTAAATTCCTGGGAGTGGAATTTCTCATAATTAATGGTAATTCTATTTTTAATTTTTTGAGGAATCTTCATACTGCTTTCCACAGAAGCTGGACTAACTTGCATACCCACCAACAGGACACAAGGGTGCTTTTTTCTCCACATCTTCACCAACACTTGCTTCTTGTGTTTTTGTTTTTGGCCATTCTGACAGGTGTGAAGTGATATCTCATTGTGGCTTGATTTCCATTTCCTTGGTGATGAGTGATGTTGAGAAACTTTTCATGTGACTGTTGGCTATCTGTATGTCTTCTTTGGAGAGATATCTGTTCATGTCTTCTGCTCATTTTTAATTGGATTATTTGTTTTTTGGATGTTGAATTGTGTAAGTTCTTTATATATTTTGAATACTAACCTTTTATCAGAGACATCCTTTTAAATATCTTCTCCCATTTCGTGGGTTGTCTTTTTGTGTTGTTGATTATTTCCTTTGCTGTGCAGATGCCTTTTACTTTGATTTTGTCCCAGTAGTTTATCTTTTTTTTCTCGCCCTTGCTTCAGGAGACATATCTAGAAAAATGTTGCTATGGCCAGTGTTAGAGAAATTAGTGCCTTTGCTCACTTCTAGAATTTTTGTGGTTTCAGGTCTCACATTAACTCTTTAATCCATTTGAGTTTATTTTTTGTGTATGGTGCAAGAAAGTGGTCCAGTTTCATTCTTTTGCTTGTAGCCATTTAGGTTTCCCAACACCATTTGTTGAAGAGACTGTCTTTTTCTCATTGGATATTCTTGCTCCTTTGTTGAATATTAATTGACCATTTAATCATGGGTTTATTTCTGGGCTCTCTACTCTATTCCATTGACTTATCTGTCTGTTTTGTGCCAGTACTGTAGTGTTTTGATTAGTACAGTGTTGTAGTATATCTTGCATTTGGGATTGTGATACCTCTACTTTTGTTCTTTTTGTAGATTGCTTTGACTACTTAGGGTCTTTTGTGGTTACATACAAATTTTAGGATGATTTGTTCTAGTTCTATGAAAATGCTTTTGACATTTTAATAGGGGTTGCATTAAATATATGGATTGCCTTGAATAGTATGAACATTTTTTCAAATTTTTATTTAAATTCTATTTAGTTAACATATAGGCTAATATTGACTTCAGATGTAGAATTTAGTGATTCATCATTTACCTATTACACTCAATGCTCATCACAAGTCCCCTCCTTAATACCCATCACCCATCTAGTCCACCTCCCTCCCACCTCCCTCTATCAAGCCTCAGTTTATTCTCTATAGTTAAGAGTCTCTTATGATTTGCTTCCTTCTCTTTCATTCCTCCTTTCCCTATGTTTATCTGTTTTGTTTCTTAAATTACACATATGAGCGAAATCATATGATATTTGGTTTCTCTGACCGACGTATTTTGCTTAGCATAATACACTCTAGCTCCATCCACATTTCTGCAATTGGTAAGATTTCAATTTTTTATGGCTGAATAATATTCCATTGTGTATACACACCACAACTTCTTTGTTCACTCATCAGTCAATGGACATTAGGACTCTTTCCATAATTTGGCTATTGTTGATAATGCTGGCATAAACAGTGGGATGCATGTGCCCCTTTGATCAGTATTTTTGTATCCTTTGGGTAAATACCTAATAGTACAATTTCTGGATCATAGGCTAGTTCCATTTCTAACTTTTTGAATAGCATCCATACTTTTTACCAGAGTGGCTGAACGAATTTGCATTCCCATTAACAGTGTGTGAGGGTTCCCCTTTCTCCACATCCTTGCCAACACCTACTGTTTCCTGTGTTGGTAATTTTAGCCATTCTGACAGGTGTGAGGTGGTAGCTCATCATGATTTGGATTTGTATTTCCCTGATGAGAGTCATGTTTGGCATCTTTTCATTTGTCTATTGGCCACCTGGACGTCTTCTTTGGAAAAATGTCTGTTCATGTCTTCTGCCCATTTCTTCAGTGGATCATTTATTTTTGGGGTGTAGAGTTTGATAAGTTCTTTATTACTTTGGATACTAACCCTTTATCTAATATGTCATTTGCAAATATCTTCTACCCTTCTGTAGGCTGCCTTTTAATTTGTTGATTGTTTCCTTTGCTGTGCAGAAGCCTTTTATCTTCATGAAGTCCCAAACAGTTTTTGCTTTTGTTTCCCTTGCCTCCAGTGATGTGTCCAGTAAGAAGTTGCTCCAACTTAGGTCAAAGAAGTTCCTGTCTGTGTTCTCCTCTAGTATTTTGATAGTTTCCTATATCACATTTAGGTCTTTCATCCATTTTGAATGTATTTTTGTGTATGGTGTAGGAAAGTGACCCAGTTTCATTCTCCTGAATGTTGCTGTCCATTCTTCCCATCACCATTTGTTGAAGACACTGTCTTTTTTCCATTGGATATTCTTTCCTGCATTGTCAAAGATTAGTTGACCATATAGTTTGTGGGTCTATTTTTGGGTTCTCTATTCTGTTCCATTGATCTATGCCTCTTTTTTGTGCCAGTACTATACTATCTTGATGATGACAGCTTAATGTCTGGAATTGTGATGCCTCCAGCTTTGTTTTTCTTTTTCAATATTGCTTTGGCTATTCAGAGTCTTTTCTGGTTCCATACAAAGTTTAGGATTGTTTGTGCTAGCTCTGTGAAAAATGCTGGTGGTATTTTGATAGGGATTGCAATTAAATGTGTAGATTGCTTTGGGTGGTAGAGACATTTTAACAATATTTGTTCTTCCAGTCCGTGAGCATGGAATGTTTTGTTTGTTTTTTTTTTCCATTTCTTTGTGTCTTCTTCAGTTTCTTTCATTAATGTTCTGTACCTTTCAGAGTACAGATATTTTATCTCCTTGGTTAGGTTTATTCCTAGGTATCTTATGGTTTTTGATGCAATTGTAAATGGGATCAATTCCTTGATTTCTGGTTCTGCTGCTTCATTATTGTATAGAAATACAACAGATTTCTGTACATTGATTGTATATCCTACAGCTTTGCTGAATTCATGTTGGGTTTTCTACATAAAGTATAATGTTGTCTGTAATGGGGAAAGTTTGACTTCTTCCTTGCTGATTTGGATTCCTTTTATTTCTTATTGTTGTCTTATTGCTAAGGCTAGGACTTCCAATACTATGATAAATAGCAATAGTGGGAGCAGACATCCCTGTCTTGTTCCTGATCATAGAGGAAAAACTTGAGGATCATATCAGCTGTTGGTCTTTCCTACTTGGCCTTTATGATGTTAAGGTATGTTCCCTCTATCCCTACTTTGTTGGGGATTTTTATCAAGAATGGATGCTGTGGATAATATGTACATTTTAACAATATTTGTTCTTCCAATCCTTGAGCATGGAATATTTTTCCAATTGTTTTTGTCATCTTAAATTTCTTTCATTGTTTTCTAGTTTTTGAGTACATGTCTTTAACTTCCTTAGTTAAATTTTTTCCTAGGTATTTTATTATTTGGTGCAATTGAAAATGGGATTGTTTTCATAATTTGTCTTTCTGCTACTTCATTATTAGTGTATAGAAATGCAATGGATTTTTGTATATTAGTTTTTATACTGTGAACTTAGTGAATTCATTTATCAGTTCTAGTGGGGTTTTTTGTAGTCTTTAGGTTTTTCCATGTACAGTATCATTTCATCTGCAAATAGTGCAAGTTTTACTTCTTTACCAGTTTGACACACACACACACACACACACACACACACACACACACATGCACATACATATATATATAGTCATGTACTTTGTTGAGAGTTTTCATCATAAATGGATATCATAATTTGTCAAATTCTTTTTCTGCTACTATGAAATGCGCATATGGTTTTTATCCCTTCTCATACTGATGTGATGTATCACATTGATTTCAGAATATTGAACCACCCTTGCGTACTGGGAATAAATCTCCCTTGATTGTAGTGAATGATATTTTAAACATATTGTTGGATTCACTTTGCTGGTATTTTGTTAAGGATTTTTGCATATATATATATATATATATATATATATATATATGAGAAATTTTGGTCTATAGTTCTCTCTCTTTCTCTCTCTCCTTTGTAGTATGTTTATACAGTTTTGGTATCAGGGTAATGCCAGCCTCAGAATGAATCAGGAAGCATTCTTGCCTCTCCTATCTCTTTAATGGAATACTTTGAGAAGAATGAGTATTAATTCTTTAACTGTTTGATAGAATTCACCTGTGCAACCATCTTATCATGGACATTTGTTTATTGGGAATTTTTTGATAACTGATTCAATTTCATTGCTGGCAATGGATCTTTCAAATTTTCTATTTCTTCATGGTTTAGTTTTATTAGATTATATGTTTTTAGGAATTTATTCATTTCTCCTAGGTTGTCAAATTTGTTGGTATATAGTTTTTCATAATATTCTTATGTTCCCTTGTATTTCTGTGGTGTCTTTTGTTATTTCTCCTACTTTATTTCTGATTTTGTTTAACACTCCTTTTGTTTTGTTTTGTTTTGTTTTGTTTTGTTTTGTTTTGTTTTCATGAGTCTAGGTAAAGGTTTATCAGTTTTGTTGAACTTTTTTTTTAATATATGAAATTTATTGTCAAATTGGTTTCCATACATCACCCAGTGCTCATCCCAAAAGATGCCCTCTACAATGCCCATCACCTACCCTACCCTCCCTTCCACCCCCCATCAACCCTCAGTTTGTTCTCAGTTTTTAAGAGTCTCTTATGCTTTGGGTCTCTCCCACTCTAACCTCTTTTTTTTCCCTTCCCCTCCCCCATGGGTTTCTGTTAAGTTTCTCAGGATCCACATAAGCATGAAAACATATGGTATCTGTCTTTCTCTGTATGGCTTATTTCACTTAGCATCACACTTTCCAGTTCCATCCACGTTGCTACAAAGGGGCATATTTCATTCTTTCTCGTTGCCACGTAGTACTCCATTGTGTATATAAACCACAATTTCTTTATCCATTCATCAGTTGATGGACATTTAGGCTTTTTCCACAATTTGGCTATTGTTGAGAGTGCTGCTATAAACATTGGGGTACAAGTGCCCCTATGCATCAGTACTCCTGTATCCCTTGGGTAAATACCTAGCAGTGCTACTGCTGGGTCATAGGGTAGGTCTATTTTTAATTTTTTGAGGAACCTGCACACTGTTTTCCAGAGTGGCTGCACCAATTTGCATTCCCACCAACAGTGCAAGAGGGTTCCCATTTTTCCACATCCTCTCCAGCATCTATAGTCTCCTGATTTGTTCATTTTGGCCACTCTGACTGGCGTGAGGTGATATCTGAGTGTGGTTTTGATTTGTATTTCCCTGATGAGGAGCGATGTTGAGCATCTTTTCATGTGTCTGTTGACCATCTGGATGTCTTCTTTAGAGAAGTGTCTATTCATGTTTTCTGCCCATTTCTTCACTGGATTATTTGTTTTTCAGGTGTGGAGTTTGGTGAGCTCTTTATAGTTTTTGGATAAATCTATATAAATCTATACAAATCTATATAAATCTAAAAATCTCTGCTTTTTACCTTCATGAGGTCCCAATAGTTCATTTTTGCTTTTAATTCCCTTGCCTTTGGGGATGTGTCAAGTAAGAAATTGCTACAGCTGAGGTCAGAGAGGTCTTTTCCTGCTTTCTCCTCTAGTGTTTTGATGGTTTCCTGTCTCACATTCAGGTCCTTTCTCCATTTTGAGTTTATTTTTGTGAATGGTGTAAGAAAGTGGTCTAGTTTCAATCTTCTGCATGTTGCTGTCCAGTTCTCCCAGTACCATTTGTTAAAGAGACTGTCTTTTTTCCATTGGATGTTCTTTCCTGCTTTGTCAAAGATTAGTTGGCCATACTTTTGTAGGTCTAGTTCTGGGGTTTCTATTCTATTCCATTGGTCTATGTGTCTGTTTTTGTGCCAATACCATGCTGTCTTGATGATTACAGCTTTGTGGTAGAGGCTAAAGTCTGGGATTGTGATGCCTCCTGCTTTGGTCATCTTCCTCAAAATTATTTTGGCTATTCGGGACCTTTTGTGGTTCCATATGAATTTTAGGATTGCTTGTTGTAGCTTTGAGAAGAATGGTGGTGAAATTTTGATTGGGATTGCATTGAATGTGTAGATAGCTTTGGGTAGTATTGACATTTTGACAATATTTATTCTTCCAATCCATGAGCAGGGAATGTCTTTCCATTTCTTTGTATCTTCTTCAATTTCCTTCATAAGCTTTCTATAGTTTTCAGCATACAGATCTTTTATATCTTTGGTTAGATTTATTCCTAGGTATTTTATGCTTCTTGGTGCAATTGTGAATGGGATCAGTTTCTTTATTTGTCTTTCTGTTTCTTCATTGTTAGTGTATAAGAATGCAACTGATTTCTGTACATTGATTTTGTATCCGGCAATTTTGCTGAATTCATGTATCAGCTCTAGCAGACTTTTGGTGGAGTCTATCAGGTTTTCCATGTATAGTATCATGTCATCTGCAAAAAGTGAAAACTTGACTTCATCTTTGCCAATTTTGATGCCTTTGATTTCCTTTTGTTGTCTGATTGCTGATGCTAGCACTTCTAACAGTATGTTAAACAACAGCGGTGAGAGTGGACATCCCTGTCGTATTCCTGACCTCAGGGGGAAAGCGCTTAGTTTTTCCCCATTGAGGATGATATTAGGTGTGGGCTTTTTATAAATGGCTTTTATGATGTTTAAGTATGTTCTTTCTATCCCGACTTTGTCGAGGGTTTTTATTAAGAAAGGATGCTGAATTTTGTCAAATGCTTTTTCTGCATCGATTAACAGGATCATATGGTTCTTATCTTTTCTTTTATTAATGTGATGTATCACGTTGATTGATTTGCAAATGTTGAACCAGCCCTGCATCCTAGGAATGAATCCCACTTGATCATGGTGAATAATTCTTTTTATATGCTGTTGAATTCGATTTGCTAGTATCTTATTGAGAATTTTTGCATCCATATTCATCAAGGATATTGGCCTGTAGTTCCCTTTTTTTTTTTTTTTTTTGTTTTTTGTTTTTACTGGGTCTCTGTCTGGTTTAGGAATCAAAGTAATACTGGCTTCATAGAATGAGTCTGGAAGTTTTCCTTCCCTTTCCATTTCTTGGAATAGCTTGAGAAGGATAAGTATTATCTCTGCTTTAAATGTCTGATAGAATTCCCCAGGGAAGCCAACTGGTTCTGGACTCTTATTTGTTGGGAGATTTTTGATTAACTGATTCAATTTTTTCTCTGGTTATGGGTCTGTTCAAGCTTTCTATTTCCTCCAGT
Organism: Leopardus geoffroyi; assembly: GCF_018350155.1. Classification (NCBI taxonomy): domain Eukaryota; kingdom Metazoa; phylum Chordata; class Mammalia; order Carnivora; family Felidae; genus Leopardus; species Leopardus geoffroyi. The sequence continues at coordinate 89,646,998 of NC_059337.1, forward strand.
TTGAGTTTTGGAAGTGTGTGGGTGTTTAGGAGTTTGTCCATTTCTTCCAGGTTGTCCAGTTTGTTGGCATATAATTTTTCATAGTATTCCCTGATAATTGCTTGTATTTCTGAGGGATTGGTCGTAATAATTCCATTTTTATTCATGATTTTATCTATTTGAGTCATCTCCCTTTTCTTTTTGAGAAGCCTGGCTAGAGGTTTATCAATTTTGTTTATTTTTTCAAAAATCCAACTCTTGGTTTCATTGATCTGCTCTACAGTTTTTTTAGACTCTATATTGTTTATTTCTGCTCTGATCTTTATTATTTTTTTTCTTCTGTTGGGTTTGGGGTATCTTTGCTGTTCTGCTTCTATTTCCTTTAGGTGTGCTGTTAGATTTTGCTTTTGGGATTTTTCTTGTTTCTTGAGATAGGCCTGGATTGCAATGTATTTTCCTCTCAAGACTGATTTCACTGCATCCGAAAGCGTTTGGATTGTTGTATTTTCATTTTCATTTGTTTCCATATATTTTTAAATTTCTTCTCTAATTGCCTGGTTGACCCATTCATTCTTTAGTAGGGTGTTCTTTAACCTCCATGCTTTTGGAGGTTTTCCAGACTTTTTCCTGTGGTTGATTTCAAGCCTCATAGCATTGTGGTCCGAAAGTATGCATGGTATGATCTCAATTCTTGTATACTTGTGAAGGGCTGTTTTGTGACCCAGTATGTGATCTATCTTGGAGAATGTTCCATGTGCACTCGAGAAGAAAGTATATTCCGTTGCTTTGGGATGCAGAGTTGTAAATATATCTGTCAAGTCCATCTGATCCAATGTCTCATTCAGGGCCCTTGTTTCTTTATTGACCATGTGTCTAGATGATCTATCCATTGTTATAAGTGGGGTATTAAAGTCCCCTGCAATTATCACATTCTTATCAATAAGGTTGCGTATGTTTGTGAGTAATTGTTTTATATATTTGGGGCTTCGTATTTGGCACATAGATATTTATAATTGTTAGTTCCTCTTGATGGGTAGTCCCTGTGATTATTATATAATGCCCTTCTTCATCTCTTGTTACAGCCTTTAATTTAAAGTCTAGTTTGTCTGATATAAGTATGGCTACTGCAGCTTTCTTTTGACTTCCAGTAGCATGATAAATAGTTCTCCATCCCCTCACTCTCAATCTAAAGGTGTCCTCAGGTCTAAAATGAGTCTCTTGTAGACAGCAAATAGATGGGTCCTGTTTTTTTATCCATTCTGATACCCTATGTCTTTTGGTTGGTGCATTTAGTCCATTTACATTCAGTGTTTTTATAGAAAGATATGAGTTTAGAGTCATTGTGATGTCTGTAGGACTCATGCTTGTAGCAATGTCTCTGATACTTTGTCTCACAGAGTCCCCATTAGGATCTCTTGTAGGGCTGGTTTAGTGGTGACGAATTCCTTAAGTTTTTGTTTGTTTGGGAAGAACTTTATCTCTCTTTCTATTCTAAATGACAGATTTGCTGGATAGAGGATTCTCGGCTGCATATTTTTTCTGTTCATCACATTGAAGATTTCCTGCCATTCCTTTCTGGCCTGACAAGTTTCAGTAGAGAGATCCGTCACTAGTCTTATTGGTCTCCATTTATATGTTAGAGCACGTTTATCCGTAGCTGCTTTCAGAATTTTCTCTGTATCCCTGTATTTTGCCAGTTTCACTATGATACGTCATGCAGAAGATCGATTCAAGTTACGTCTGAAGGGAGTTCTCTGTGCCTCTTGGATTTCAGTGCCTTTTTCCTTCCCCAGATCCGGGAAGTTCTCAGCTATGATTTCTTCAAGTACACCTTCAGCACTTTTCCCTCTCTCTTCCTTCTCTGGAATACCAATTATGTGTATATTATTTCTCTTCAGTGCATCACTTAGTTCTCTAATTTTCCCCTCATACTCCTGGATTTTTTTATCTCTCTTTTTCTCAGCTTCTTCTTTTTCCATAACTTTATCTTCTAGTTCACCTATTCTCTCCTCTGCCTCTTCAATCCAAGCTGTGGTCGTCTCCATTTTATTTTGCAGCTCATTGATAGCATTTTTTAGCTCCTCCTGGCTGTTCCTTAGTCCCTTGATCTCTGTAGCAAGAGATTCTCTGCTGTCCTTTATACCGTTTTCAAGCCCAGTGATTAATTTTATGACTATTATTCTAAATTCACTTTCTGTTATATTGTTTAAATCGTTTTTGATCATTTCGTTAGCTGTGGTTATTTCCTGGAGGTTTTTTTGAGGGGAATTCTGATTTTCCTCATTTTAGATAGTCCCTGGAGTGGTGCAGGACTGCGGGGCACTTCCCCTGTGCTGTCTTGAATAACTTGTGTTGTTGGGCGGGGCCGCAGTCAGACTTGATGTCTGCCCCCAGCCCACTGCTGGGGCCACAGTCAGACTGGTGTGTATTTTCTCTTCCCCTCTCCTAGGGGCAGGATTCACTGTGGGGTGGCATGGCCCGCCTGGGCTACTTGCACACTGCCAGGCTTGTGGTGCTGGGGATCTGGTGTATTAACTGGGGTGGATAAGCAATGTGCACAAGGGCAGGAGGGGCAGGCTCAGCTTGCTTTTCCTTTGATGATCAGCTTCGGGAGGGGCTCTGCAGCAAGGGGAGGGAGTCAGACCTGCTGGAGGGATGGATCCGCAGAAGCACAGTGTTAGGTGTTTTCACAGTGCAAGCAAGTTCCCTGACAGGAACCGGTTCCCTTTGGGATTTTGGCTGGGGGATGGGCAAGGGAGATGGCGCTGGCGAGTGCCTTTGTTCCCCGCCAAGCTGTGCTCTGTTGTCCAGGGCTCAACAACTCTCCCTCCCATTGTCCTCCAGCCTTCCCGTTCTCCGAACAGATCTGTTAACTTATAACTTTCCAGATGTTAAGTCCCGCTTGCTGTCAGAACACTCCGGCCCCTCCATTTTTGCAAGCCAGACTCGGGGGCTCTGCTTTGCTGGCGGGCTGCCCTCCACCCTGGCTCCCTCCCGCCAGTCCGTGTAGCGCACACTGCCTCTCCGCCCTTCCTACCCTCTTCTGTGGGCCTCTTGTCTATGCTTGGCTCCGGAGAATCCATTCTGCTAGTCTTCTGGTGATTTTCTGGGTTATTTAGGCAGGTGTGGGTGGAATCTAAGAGATCCGTGGGACACAGTGAGCCCAGCATCCTCCTACGCTGCCATCTGCCCAGAAGCCCCCAGTTTTGTTGATCTTTTCAAAGAACCAGCTCCTGGTTTTATTGGTCTGTTCTATTTGTTTGTTTCTATTTATATTATTTTTGCTCTAATCTTTATTATTTCTTTTATTAGTTTTGGGTTTGTTTGTTCTTTTTCTAGTTTCTTTAGATGTCATGTTTGGCTGTTTGTTTCAGATTTTTCTTGCTTCTTGAGTAAGGACAGTATTGTTACACACATTACTCTTAGAACAGTTTTGGTGCATCCCAGAGATTTTGGATCATTGTGTTTCCATTTTCATTTGTCTCCATGTAATGTTTTTTTTAGTTTCCTATTCAATTAATTTCTTGACCCTTTCATTGTTTAGTAGCATGTTATTTAACCTCCATGTATTTGTGCCCTTTCCAGATTTTCTTTCTTGTGGTGGATTTCTAGTTTCAAAGCACTGTGGTTGGAACAGATTTATGGTATGACTCCAGTCTTTTTGAATTTGTTGAGACTTGTTTGTGGCCTAATATATGATCTATTCTGGAGAATATTCTGTGTGCACTTGAAAAAAATGTATATTTTACTGTTTTAGTATGGAATATCCGAATATATATGTTAGATCCATCGGGTCCAATGTGTCATTTAAAGCCATTGTTTCCTTGTTGATTTTCTATTTGGATGTAAGTTAAAGTTTCCTACTATTGATTACTTCCTTATGTTTTCTATTAGCTGCTATATGCATTTGTGTGTTCTCATGTTGGGTGCATAATTATTTACAGTATTATATCTTTTGTTTTGATGTTCCCTTTATAATTATATAGTGACTTTCTTTGTCTCTTGTTATACTCTTTCTTTTCTAGTCTGTTTTGCCCAATGTAAGTATTACTGCCTTTGCTTTCTTTTCACTGCCATTTGCATGATAAATGCTTTTCCTCCCTTCACTTTCAATCTGCAGGTGTCCTTAGGTCTGAAAAGAGCCCCTTGTAGGCAGCATATAGATGGGTTTTGGATGTATATGTATGTGTGTGTGTGTTTGTGTGTGTGTGTGTGTGTGTGTGTGTGTGTGCGTGTTTATATATCTATACTTTTTTTTTCTCTTTCTTGTTCAGCTTGATTGCTTTCCATTGCTCTGTCCTCCAGGTCACTGATTTGGTCTTCTGCTTCCTCTAGTCTACTATTTATTCTATTTAGTGTATTTTTAATTCCAGTTATTGAGTTCATCATCTCTGATTGGTTATTTTTTATGTTTTCTATGTCTTTGTTAAGCATCCTACTGAGGTTCTCCACTCTTTTCTCAAGCCCAGTGAGTGTTTCTATGATTATTACTTTAAATTGTCTATCAGGCATATTACTTATATTTGTTTTGCTTAGATGTCTTGCTGTGGTTTTGTTCTGTTCTTTCATTTGGGACATATTTTTGTGTCTACTCATTTTGTCTAAATTTCTGTGTCTGTTTCTATGTGTTAAGAGTGTCAGGTATTGGGGCGCCTGGGTGGCGCAGTTGGTTAAGCGTCTGACTTCAGCCAGGTCACGATCTCGCGGTCCGTGAGTTCGAGCCCCGCGACGGGCTCTGGGCTGATGGCTCAGAGCCTGGAGCCTGTTTCCGATTCTGTGTCTCCCTCTCTCTCTGCCCCTCCCCCATTCATGCTCTGTCTCTCTCTGTCCCAAAAATAAATAAACATTGAAAAAAAAAATGTTTAAAGAGTGTCAGGTATGTTTCCTGATCTTGAAAGTGGTGGCCTTATGAAGAAGAGGTCCTGTAGGGCCCTGTTGTGCAATGTCCCCTGTTCACCAGAATCTGGCCCTTCTGACTGGTCTCCTGTGTATGTTGTGTGTGCCCTACTGTGTGGCTGAGTCCTGTTTGCCTTCAGTCCAGCCATCTACCTTGACTGTCTCTGCCATGGGCAGGGCTTTGTCCCTATGTATTTAGTGGGCCAGTCATGGGCTACCTTGAGCTTGAATTGAGTCATGTTAGGCCTTTGTCAGAGATAGATTAGCACCAAACTACAGGGCACTTTCCCTGTGTTGTCTCCAGAGAAGCTTTTGTTGGTGGGTGGGGCCTACAATCCGACTAGATGTTTGCCCCCAGCCCACTGCTGGGGTCAGAGTCAAACTGGTATGTATTGTTATCTTTCCTTCTCCCTAGTGAAGGAGTCACTTGGCAGTGCTGCTCCCTGTTGGGGTGGCTTTCACCCTGCCAGGTTTATGGCACTGCTTTTGATGGGCTCCAGCCAAGGGTATACTGGAGGGGGCAGTTTTGAGGAGAATGTGGAGGCAGGGCACACGGTGTTAGCAAGGTTTGTGCAGGTCTGCTGTGGGAAGAGGTACTGGAGAAGAGGCCTGGCTGTACGGGGCATGTCCACAGGAAAACTCTAAGGCCAGGGTGTGTTAGCGAGTGAGGTAGTTGAGTATTGGCACTGGGCTCATTCCCACAGGGGTCTGTGTGTCTAGGCTGCTGGAGGGGTTGAGGGTATGGAGGAAAATGGAAACTGCCAGTTCTTTTGTTCTTGGAGAAGTATCCCAAGGATCCCTTCCCCTCCAGCCCAGTCTCAGATTAGTAAACAAATCTCCCTTCCTTATATTCTGGGTATTTTTCAAACTGCTGCTTCTATGCTGTACCTCCGTGGGGCTGTTTGTTGTGCTGTCTCTTTAATGACAGGGACTTTAATGACCAGGCTCTCTCAGAGCTGAGGCTGCTAATTTTTAAAGTTCCAGGTGTTAAGCCCCTCAATTGTAAAAAAGGTGAATATCAGCGCCTCTGGTTTCCAAACCAAATATGGGGATTCATCTTACCTGTGTGAGTTCCTGTGCCTGGGTGTGAGAGTGTGTTTCTCTCACCTTTCAGTGTCCACAGTGCCCCTCCCTTCCATGGATAGTGTACATGTAAGTTTAGTTCCTGACTGCATCTCTGCCCTTCCTACCCTGTTAGATGCGTGGCCTCTTCTCTACATTTAGCTGTGGAGAGTCTGTTCTGTCAATCTTCAAGTCATTTTCTGGATCATTTACACTGATGTGCATGTTATCTGCTTGTATACATGGTGAGGTGAGCTTAGGGTCCTCCTATGCCACCATTTTCCCTAGAAGTCCCAAATATATTTTGATATTCTTTATTTTGTTTTTTTCTTTATTTCATGTTTTTACTATTTATGATTATTTCCTCTTCATTACAAAGCTAGATTTGAATGTTGCTGAGCCAATAACCAGATCTAATTTAGAAAGTTATTATGGAAGTGATTGACATCTATTTCAAACTTTGCTTAAGATCAGAGTTTTACAGCTGCCTTGGAAACATGACTTGAATATGATTTATAATTTACATTTATGATTTGCCATGACGTGTATCAATTTAAGTAAAACATAACCAAAATTGGGATACAGTACTCATGAGAACATATTTTAACTAACTCTTTATATCATCAATTATTATTACAATAAAAACTGACACTATAATTAACATTTATATAGAATTGAAAATTAATAGGTGAACACTACAAATTAGATTCAAAACATTACTCATTGTCTAAATGCATTGCTAATTAGTTGATAAAATTTGGCAACTATATAAAACATATTTCAAAACAGTATTAAATTAAGGGACAACAAACAATGAGGCCAAAGTGAAAAATTACTTAGCATCTACAAATAAAAATATAAAGCAAGCCAGATTTTTAATTTTAAGTTTTATAACCACAGTTTTAAAAAGTTTAAAAATATGGGGCATCTGGGTGGCTCAGTTGATTGAGTGTCTGACTCCTAGTTTCAGCTCAGGTTATAATCTCATAGTTCGTGAGTTCAAGCCCTGCATTGGGCGGTGAGTTACAGGCATAGAGCCTGCTTGGGATTTTCTCTCTCCCCTCCCCTGCTAATGCTTGCTGTCTCTCTCGCTCTCTCTCAAAAATAAATACAGTTTAAAAAAGTTAAAAAAATAGTGAAATTAATGTTAATAATATATTTTATTTAACCACCTGTATCCAAAATATTTTCATCTCCATGCTTAATTAAAATAAAATTATTTTTGAGATTAAAAAAAAATAATTCTTCAAAACCTGGTGAATATTTTACAATTATAGTACATCTCGGGTTGGACTTGTCCTATTTCAAGTATTCAAGAGTCACATGTGGCCAGTACCACTGTATTGAGGAGTAGCAGATATGAAACATGAGTCCTTATAGTGTTAGCTTCAGACCTTGACAATCCCGATTCCATGAATGGTTGGCAGTTATATTGTGACTAAAGACCTTAAACATTTAAGGTTTATGCCTCCCTCATTTAGCCTCATGAAGGAGGTAAAATATGAAAAATATGTGTGTGTGTATGTATGCACAGGCATATATATATATATATATATATATATATATATATATATACACACACACACATGTGCATATATAATTTTCTATTATAATTCCCATTTAAATATGAGGATTCTAAAGCTTAAAGGAAACAAAAATTACTCAATGTCACATATTTACTCATTTCCAGAGTCTCTCATGCCATTTTCTATATATTCCCATCAAAACCTAGTTTCTAATCACTACAAAAAATTATCATTAAATTATCATTTCATCTAAGAATCTTATTTAAGGCTACAATGCTGGATAGAGGTTACATCCATCATTTGATCATTCTTTTGTCTTGGAGGAAATAAAGAATGTGATATAAACCTTTTTGATTATGGTAAATAATTTTCTGATAGATGTGTATTTGCTTTCATCTTCTGGGTTGCTCTTATTTAGTTATAATATTTATTTCTATATTAATGAAGTCATATATGTCAAATATGTTTTTCTCCTTTTCACCTTAGTGTTTATTTATTTTGAGAGAAAGAGAGAGAAAGCACCAGTGGGTGAGGGATAAAGAGAGAGAGAGAGAATCCCAAGCAAGCTTTGGACTGTCAGCACAGAGTGTGATGTGGGCTCAGTCTTACAAACTGTGAGATCATGATCTGAGCTGAAATCAAGAGTTGGACACTTAACCAGCTGAGCCCCTCAGGCGCCCCTCAAATAATTTTATTAAACTTACTTTCAGGGGATGTTAGAATATATCACATTGTTGCTTTCTGATTCCACAGTCTAATGATTTACATATTTTATTGTAAGTTTAGTGATATAAAGTTAATACTAGAAATATTGTATATATGTGTGTGTAGAGGTACACATACATTGTTTTATATTCTTCAAAATATAGTTGTATATAAACAATATGTATTCACATAAGTTGATAGAATTTAAATGTAAACCAGTACATAAGGAGCAGTCCCTCTATCAATACCAGATATTTAAAGCATAGATCAGGCTGCTGTTCTGCTGTATATTAAATAGTAGGATTATAACTAGATCAGGCATTTGATAAACACAAGAGCAGATATATAAAAACAAGTCATATTTTTAAGCTTTTCTTGCTTAATTTGAAGAATTATTAAGGTTAAGCCCTCTGGGAAAAACCTCTTGATATTTTCTTTAAAAATGCATTCTTAAATAGATGTGAAAATGTTAAAATATTCATTTTAATATGAGCCTGGGAAATAGATCTCTTAGAATGAGTTCTCTGTTAGCTTTTAAAATGGTCTTGAATTATTTAATGTATTTCTAAGATCTTCAGTGAATCATGGCATGATAATTTTTTCATGAGTTCAGTCATCACAATGGTAGGATTTTAAGGTTTTTAAAATTCATTTCCTTTTTACTTTGAAAGCAAATAAAATAACTCTTCAGCTTATATAGACCTAGTTTTCCTAAATTGATGGGATATGTAATGAGAACTATAATGTCTGATGTCGCAGTTTTTTATAAGTATGAAGTTAAGATATGTTCAATATTTAATTTATATATTTCATGGTTTCTGTTTCTGCTGATGCATCAAAACTCAAAAACAAAGAGGAGATTTATGTAAAGCTAGATAAGAAATCATGTGATGATTCATAGTCCATTGCAGACCTCAAGGAAATATAAAGGGACACTAAGGAATTTATCAGAAACTTAGTAATGGGGGATTCTTTGTATAACACTGGACTTGGATATTGTGCTTTTCCTTTTTTATCCTTCAAGGTACATCAAAGGATTTTCAAGATTTTTATTCAGAAACTCTATTATGTGGTCACTAGAACTCGGGAGATGGTGAAAACACAGGGACTACACCTGAGTGCTTAGTGATTTAAACAAACATCGTAAAGTTAAGAGGCAGATTGGAATGATCTGTAATGAAAGGAAGCAGTTTAATAGGTGTTGGTGCGGTAAGATGCATTTTCCAGTGGGCCAAATGGATCTATGGAATGGAGCCAGAGTTCAGTCATGATCAAAGGGACCTGATCCAAGAGGCTCACTGTAATGTGATTGTGTGTGTGTGTGTGTGTGTGTGTGTGTGTGTGTATGTTCATGCTCAGGCATATATTGCAGGGGATTGTTCTTGGGACTTCAGGAGAGGAAATTAAAAAAAAAATAACTTTTATATTTCTGCCACACGCAGAATGGACTAAGGTTAGATTATACCCACAACAACCATAACGCTTTAGCCACTTTTCTCTAATTTCTCTTTTCATTGATCCTGACTTTGTACAATCCCAAATTCATATCTTGTTATGAGTAAAAGAAAAGAATTCTACAGATCCACCTGTCAGGAGCTCAGCTGAGGTTGGAAAAGGAGAGAGAGCTGAGCTGCCAAGTGTCAGAGTAGCTGATTAAAGCAACAAACCAAAAATGAGTTAAGTCTAGTATAAGCAAGAGTCTAAAGCCCCAACTCATCCTGTTCTATTTTCCTGCATGGAATAGCGCTGATGCGGAGGGTCAAGTGGGTCAGTACAGGTATGGGAGTGGTTGTCCTACTGTTGCAGCAGCCCTGAACAAAAGGCTCTAGCAGTTTTATGGACCCTAAGTTAAAGGGCAAGGGTACAAAAGAACTGGGTTCTGAGTGAGAGTGGGGAAAAGTGTCTCTAAGGTTTCTCCCCCCCTCCTCCCACCAAGGGAGTCTCAGTAGAGGGGACAGAAGATCTCTGTGCAAGGCCTCCAATAAAAGGACCTAGAAATGCACATATCTTGGCCAGAAATATAAATATGCAAAGAGAATGACTGGCCAGAGGGGTGTACATTGTCCTTGACTACAACTCCTTCCAGAAAGTGCAATGCCCTAACTATGCCTTAAGACTGGTGGGGAGGGCGGATCCCCTTTGTTACCACCTTATATCCATCCTGAAAAATCACACATAAAATTTTAAAGGGAAACCAGACTCCTCTTCTTATTTCAAATTAAAGGTTTATACATCCAAAATGGGTCTTAAATGAAAGAGAGAAATAAATTTTATTTGGATAAGACATTAATGTTTTGTTATCAAAGTGAACTGGAATGTTGTTCCTAAAAATTTCTATAAAAGTTATAAAGTAGGTGCTTACTCAGATTTGGGAAAGAAAAGACATCAGTAAGAATAATAAAGTTTTTTTTTTTTGACTGAATGCTACCAGTACAGCTTAGTCAATACAAAAATTATATACATAGGCAAATATTAAAATATTTCCCATTTAATGCTTTCTTAATATAAAAGCAATGTGTGTTTGGTGTAAGAAACTACCTAATAAAAAAATGTAAGGTATAATTGAACTGTCAGATATTCCATTGTAACAAGAGAGTGTGTCCTCAATTTTCTCTTTGCTCGTACAAGCATGTATAAGCCTATATAAAAATATGTGTTGCTGTTTATGGGTATATTTGTCTTTTTTTTTTTTAATTTACCAACAGAATCCTATAACTTTTTCAAATCTCTACTTCCCTGGTACGTGCTATATCTTTAAAGGAAATTAACTTCTGGTGAGAACAAAACAAGTATGTTTTGTTAGTTCCAAGTGTAGGGATAACTGAGGTTGAATCAGTGCCCACAGAGCACCAAATGATAAATGTTGATGCTACTTTTATTAAAATTTTTAAAATTTTCTCTAGGTGTCTAGTTGGTTTAGAATGCAACCATAAAGAAGCAAATCATCTAGTAATTTGCAGAGAATACAGCCGAGTGTCAGGTTCCAAACTCTGTGAGAAAGGGGAGAACTCTGCTTTGTCCTTGAGAGCAGGACAAGGAGGATTCCTCAGAAGGTACAGGATGGAGGCACTTCAACAAGATTTAGCCAGAGATCTCAGAGATATTTTCTAGAGGACAGACAGAAAAACAGGGAACAATTCAGCTGTCACTCTGAGACTATGTATACTTCCTAGTACATCTAGTCATTATTGTGGACTGGAAAAAGCAGAGAAATTCCTTCTGAATGGAGTAGAATAAGGTTGATGACAACTTTGAATTTGAAATTCGCTCAGTATATCCAAAAATAGAATATATTAAATTTAAAGACACTGTTTTACCTTAGAAAATGCTAATCTACTTTTATTTGGCAAGATTAAAAAAAAAAAAAAAAAAACTTATTCTGTCAAGAGTGGGCATGAGCCCTCCTGGGGAATTTGAGCTTTCTTATAAATAATAAAGAAAGGCACATAACGTTTGCATATTTGAGTAGAAGAGTAAACATTTCAACTTAACTCTAAATGTGAGATAAACAACTCAAGAAATTATCAATAAGTAGGAATGAAAATTAGATAAGCCATGAGCATGTATAGATAATAAAAGATACAAAATTAGAGGATACAGTGGAGAGAATTTAGAAACTTAGAGGGTTTATTTCAGCTTCAGCTTCTTTCATGATAGGACATTAATTTCTGTAGTTTAAATAAAAATATAGCTTAAAATAAGGAAAATGAATTGACTTTAAATTCCCAATGGTATTCCAATATTTTTCTCCTTAACTTTCCTTAGAGAATATTTATTAAACCAACACCACTTGTGGAGAAAAAACAAAACAAAACAAAACATTGGTTTCAGCAATTCCTTCTGTTTAGTTCTTTTACCATTAAAAGTAAAATATAATATTTTATTAAATATGAATATGGTTGTGTTCACACACATGGTCACACATGTACATACATATATCTATGCAAAAATATCTGTGATTTCTCTCTGAATATATAATCTTCTATACACTCACAAAGGAGAAGGATATGACCATTAACCAGTTAACTTACCTGAACTTTTTTTCTAAGGGACCAAGTGCTTCTTTAGGGTTTTATAATTAGGCCCACCCAAGTATCATCAGACTTGATCAGACTTGGCAAAGGAACATTTTTAATTCACCACAGATGGACAGTTGAATTTCAGAACATCTTTTTGAGAAAAAAATTGAGAATTTCCAACAGGTGCTGACTTGTCTGGCACTTATATCATAATCCTGTACGTAAATCTGAAGCTGTCTCAACATTACAAATGTTTAAGGGCAAACAGATTAAGTCAGCAAAGATGTCAAAAATGACAACTTCCATCTGGATTGTATGGATTCTCAGCAGTCATCAAGGTGTCTCCAATTTGTCAAATATGGACTAATAGGAGTAACAGAAAAACATACATATTACTGCAGGTATAAGAAATGGACATTTCAGGAATAACTCAGCAAGATAGTGCACAAACTTATTTATACACTTAGGAATGGCTGACTACAGTGTTTTTGAAGGACGTCTTTTTATTTCATGCTAAATATGTTGCTAGATTGAAGATTGGGACTAGCATAGGCCCAGTGTTTCTGAAGTGAAAAATTAAAGTGTATATCAAAAGAATTTAGAGAATTTGTTTGTATCCACAAATAAAATAAATAAAATATTTAAATCCTTTATTACAACATAAAAGCTTCCTATTTCCAAAATACCTCAGGGTATTCTGATCCATTTCAATTCTTGTAACTTTATATTCTATGTTCCCCCCACCCAAGAAAGGCATGCTTATGGGCTTATAGGGACTGATTTCTATTAAAATCGAAACAAAAGTGACAATGGAATTGTTTTCTTACCCAGAAGAAATGTAGGTGAAGAAATAGAACATAAAATATACCATTAAGTTGATTGAAGCTATCTTTTATTTAAAAATATGTTTTTACTCATTATTTTTATAACATATGTAGTATATATTAAAAGGATTCTTTTGCCTTTCACCTAGCATTGTGTGTTTATTTTATTAAGTGTTATAAAAGCCTCTGTGAAAAAAGTTTCTTTGGGGGAAAAAAGAAACAATACTGCTGATACATTTACATATAGATCTGAAAAATGTTAAATTTTGAAGTAATGAAGCATCACTGATTTTAACACTGCTTGACAAGAATTATTTGACATTATACGAATGATCTAGGTTGTCTTCTGATGTGATAAAATCCATTTATTTCAGACTAGATAAAGAATTAATGTACACCTTTTCATCATCAACCTATTAAAAATATTTAGGAGACAGTTTGCAGCGACTTCTAATTGTTCTCAAATGACTTTTGGAAAGCAGAAGAAAACTACTTTTCCAATTCTTTTGTTTAGGTGAAGGCTCATTCAATCTCTTAGCACCTTGACCTCCTTAATACACATATGGCAAATGACATAATAGAATCATTTGTTTTTGCCCAACTTTACCTTCCTATGTGATTTAATCAAGAATTTTCAAGACTGGAACTATTTCCAGAAGACTTTTTAAAAAGCAAGTTTTTTTCTTACTGTATTCTCAAATATTGTCTTATTTTCAAATTGGCAAAAACATTTTTGATTTCTTAAAGTGACTAAATATACACGACTTACAGTCAGAAGAGAGGGAAATGTATTTCCTTGATTGATTTCTTACATTAGACAATGTAATTTTGTATTTTAAAACAGATATTGGAGCATGTTTATAACTTGTTTTGTATTAAGTACATCCTTTATTCGGTCTCTAACTTCAATAGAAAGAATGACAACAAAATACTATTTTGTATCCTATGGAAAGTTTGGCTATAATGCTAGTTTTTTGTTTTTCTTTCAAACATATATACAAATAATCTACAGGTATGCTGTATGATAACATTATAGAATAAAATTCCATTCACATCTCAGTAATTTATCTATGGCCGTTATCACAGAAGTGAATTAGTGTGCATTTTACTGTAAATGTGAAGTATAGGAAATTCATTCATTCAATTTATTTTGTGTAATGAAGGTACTAAATCACATTTTGTTTTTAGGACACACTTTCCCTTTCTTTGCACTTTAATTCCTCCAATACCATGAATTTAATGGAAATTTACTCATTTTAGTAATTTTTTACACTGGACTTTGGTAAATTTAGTTCAGTGTTAAAGTGTACTACAACGAACTTAGAAAATATATTTCAAAAATCCTGGTTAAACTTGAAGAAATGTAAAATTAAATTTTATCAATACTTTCAAGTTTTAAAATATTTCTTTACCAGGGGTGCCTGGGTGGCTCAGTTGGTTAAGCGTCCGACTTTGGCTCAGGTCATGATCTCCCAGTCTGTGAGTTCGAGCTCCACATCGGGCTCTGTGCTGACGGCTCAGAGTCTGGAGCCTGCTTCAGATTCTGTGTCTCCCTCTCTCTCTGCCCCTCCCTCCCCTGCTCATGCTCTGTCTCTCTCTCTGTCAAAAATAAATAAACATTAAAAAAATTTTTTAAAAAAGTATTTCTTTACCAACATAAACACTCCTATCACTATGAAAGATATGCTGGGTTCTCTCATATTGATATGATTTGATCATTTCTGAATGATATCATCACTACTAGTGTGGAAATGCTCTCCAATATAGTTGAGACAATGGTTATTTGGACCCCATATTTACAGTCTCCTAGAATCTTTGCATACATATCCTGTCCTGGAAACACCAAGATGTTACCTCATTCGTACAACCTGGACAGTAATGACAAGCTAAGTAGCATGCCATTTCATATTTCACAGATGAAAAACCTTGTTTTAAAAGAAATCGCATAAGTAGTAGAAAGTGGAAGTTTGATTTGAACTTCTACATTAGCATACCAGGTACTTTACTTTTATCCACCAATTTGCGCTTTTTTTATATACCTGAAAGATATATAAAATAATTACCTTGCAATCTGTAACTACTGAAATTCACTGGAATACAGTCCTCTGTATGATTATTAGTACTATGTTCGTCTTTCACCTGGATTCTTATCATTTGCATTATCAAACAATTTAGCTTATCTTTTTCTCATGTTGTCTGTCTTTATTCTGTTTGAGCTTTTTCATTTATGTGATTGTTGAGAGCACTAATACAATTCCATCAATAATCATTATCACTTTCAGTTCTGTGTTTTTCATTTAAATATCAGAACTGGAAATTATTCCTTTTCAGTTCCAGAAGATCTTTTATTACTGATGCAATTTCATTAAGCATCTTCATTCTTTCCAAAGGCTCTTATCTGTCACCTCCATTAGGTCTATTTTAATAGGTGCCTCTCAGATTTTCCTCTTTTGTTAAAGTTAATGACTTTTGGGATGTGGCTTATAATTTTCCTTTTCTGACTCATGTGACAGGGATTTCTAAGCATGTAAGATATATAAATAAGGATAATGCTAGTCCCAGACCTCATTGGCTTAACACAATACAAGTGAATTTTTCACCCATCTACAGTGTAACATGTCTGTTTGTTAGGCAACCTTCTATGTGGATATTCATGAACTCAAGCTCCTTCTATCTTGTATACTTGAATTCTTTTATTTCTAGTTTATGGGAAGAGGAAAAGAAAACGTGGAAAGGATATAACCTATAATATAGAAAATAGAATCTAGACATGTGTCTATCTGGGACTCTTGAACAATTTTTGTCATGGAATAAATGACATCTCTGACAAATACAGTTTATGACGCTTGGAAGAGGAGGAGTAGAATCTCAGTAGTATCTTTCAATTATGGGTGAAGTGTTTTATTCACACTATGTAGAATGGGACAAATTCAACCCACTACTGCTGCCTAAAAACTTTTCCACAGGTGCTGGTCCCAAAGATTCTGCCAGTAAGGCAGATGCAACTGTCATAACCTGAGCCCAAGTCAGACGCTTAACCAACTAAGTCGCCAAGGAGACCCTGAAGAACAAATACTGTTAAAAATGTCTCTACCACCCAAAGCAACCTATACATTTAATGCAATCCATATAAAAATACCACTAGCATTTTTCAAAGAGCTAGGACAAACAATCCTAAACTCCATATGAAACCAGAAAAGACTCCTGATAGCCAAAGCAATGTTGAAAAAGAAAAGCAAAGCTGGAGGCATCACAATTTTGGATTTTAAGCTATATGACAAAGCTGTAATCATCAAGACAGTATAGTACTGGTACAAAAACAGACATATAGATCAATGGAATGGAATAGAAAACCGAGGAGTGGACCCACAACTATATGGTCAACTAATCTTCAACAATGTGGGAAGGGATATCAAATGGAAAAAAGACGTTCTCTTCAACAAATGGTACTGGGAAAACTAGACAACAACATGCAGAAGAATGAACCTGGAAGACTTTCTTACACCATACAAAAAAAATAAATTCAAAATGAATGAAAGACCTAAATGTGAGGCAGGAAACCTTTAAGATTTTATTTTTAAGTATATCTACACCCATTGTAGCACTTGAACTTACAACCTCAAGAGTTGCATACTTCACCAACTGAGCCAGCCAGGTGCCCTTATCTTTTTTTTCAACAGCAACAAAAACAAAGCAGCAAGAGCCGAAAGCATTTCAAATAGAAATTTCAGAGGAAATAAAATGTCATATACTAGACTTATGTTTACAATGTGATACTGACACTTGTAACAATCTTTTGAGTTTTATGGTTCTGTGAAATAAAATTACATTTATTTCCTGAAATATTATAAAAATAATAAAAGGTAAATCATGTCTATTAATTTTAAATTTTCAAAACTCATGTAATAGGAAATTTATCATTATAAATTTTAGAAATATAAAATTCATGATATGGCTAATATAATTTATATGTGGATATAGTCGAGAAATGATATGAAAGAATAATTTTGTCCTCTAGTATTTTAATGAATTAAACCCTACTAAATAAATAAATAAATAAATAAATAAATAAATAAATGTTATGTATTTGTATACTTTTAAAAGTTACCAAAATAGGGGCGCCTGGGTGGCTCAGTCGGTTAAACGTACAACTTTGGCTCAGGTCATGATCTCACAGTCCATGGGTTTGAGCCCCGTGGGCTCTGTGCTGACAGCTCAGAGCCTGGAGCCTGTTTCAGATTCTGTCTCTCTCTGCCCCTCCCCTGCTCCTGCTCTGTCTCAAAAATAAATAAAAACACTAAAAAAATTTTTTTAAGTTACCAAAATAACTAAAAATACTAGTTAAAACTAAGAAAAATTAGAGAAGGGAAAATATGGCAGTAGATAGATCAGTGTGAGTTAAAGAATAGGGAAGTAGAGATTTAAGAATACTATTTAGTTTGAGGTATTTTTCTTAAGTATGAATGAAACAAACATTGAAAAGTCATTACTGCCAAAGTCTTGTGCTAAAAATGGAAGCAGATTGAAAGGCTACTAGCTTTTATTTTATAACCTTTCATGATACTGAATGTTATCTCCATGTGTGTGTATTATTTTCAATTAAAAGATTTTTTTGTTTAGATGTATAAAGTACATGGTTGGAGATGATAATGAGTTTCCATGGTGCAGTGGAAAGTGTGCTTGAATACCCTTGGAGAAAGACAGATTTTAGTTGTATCTCTGTCTTAACTATTGGATTCTGGCCATCTTTCTTAAAATATTTTCATTTCTTACTTTCCTCTTATGAAAATACAGTAACTATAGAAGAGCTATATATTTTTCCCTATTTGATTTACAGTTTGATATTCAGTATCCATAAATGTACTTTAAAAAATAAATGGTATTATCTAAACTAGATGGTGATGTTTTATTCAAAGCTTCAGTCTATAATTTTCCTCTTCTAATTCTTATAGCTCTATTATATTTACAAATCTTGGGGTGTTAAGTAAGAAATTTTCTGCCTAAATAAATTACTGATAGTGTAAGAAAAGACATGAGTGGCACTGTGTCTTATATAGCATGTAAAGCTAGTACTGTTTAGATCACTGACTAAATTAAATATACTATGTACCAAAAAATAAAAATGTTGCCATGAGTCATAAGATATTATCTAAAATATGCGTGTATTTGGGGAAGAATATATGAATGTTTTGGCAAAATTTATAAAGGAATAAATTAGATACTGTAATTGGGCATTGGCAATGATTTCTGTAATAGGTCAATATTATGGACAAAGAAAGGATTCCTAGTATTAGCAACTACTATTTTATTGTCATTTTAATTAGAATAATTAGGTCTTCTAAAATGATATGACATAGTCCTATAAAGAATCACAGTGTCTTCTTGATTCACTTTACTTTCTATTATAAACCTTAAAATTAAAAACGTGAAGGTGTCATAATCACTACTTATTCTCTGGCACTCAATAGTTATTATATATAATATTACATAGTATATAACATGTTAATGATATATATAAATATTTAACAATTATATATTTATTATATAATAATATTTAATGTATTATGTAGTATTATACATTATATACATATGTATGTATGTATGCATATACACAATGCCAACTGTATGTCAAACATTATGCCACGACCTAGAAACAAGATTAGTGAATAACCTATTGGGGGCGATGGGCATTTAGAAGGGCACTTGTTCGGATGAACACTGGGTGTTGTATGTAAGCAATGAATCAGGAATGTACCCCCCCAAAACCAAGACCACACTGTATGTTAGCTCACTTGACAATAAATTTAAAAAAAAATGTAAAAATTTAAAAAAATAGTCTATTGGGGGCTACAAAGAAATAAAATAAGGAAGATGACAAGAGAGATGAGAAAAGTGCCCGAGGATATAAATCAACTTTTTAATAGTGTATGGCAATGGACATTTGTATTTTAACTTCATCACTCATAGTTTTAATGAGATTAAAATTTGTAATTGAACACACATTAAAATTTGTAGAGTGGCAAAGTACATTTATCTCAAGATCATGTATACACAATTACTTAATAGTCTTGTTGAGTATATAGAACAAAATGCACAGAATTAACATTCCTAGTATAACTAATGAATCTGAAGAAACACTTTGACCTCATAAAATACAGCAAACTGATGATACAAGATGAAATTTAGAGTCTGAATATACATACTTCTACTTTATTGATTCACTGGGACATGTACAATTGTTCTGCTATCTGGGTGAGACCGTTGAATGCAAGTACTTTAAAGTTGATGTGTTCTTTATTCCCTGATCTGTGCTTTTCCTGATTCAGACTGCCAATAATTTAACTCTTGATGGCCACAGAAGCCCCTTTCATAAGATGGACTTTAAGAAGGAAAAATATTGTCTAAAACACCATTTTTGTATAAATGGTTTTTCACTTTCCTGTAGTGTAAACTATGTGTCATAATACTTTCTCAGCAGTATTTTCAAGGACATTTGTTTTTGTGCTATTACGTACTACAAATAATACGTACAGCTTCAAAATATGTTGAGATTATAATTATGAATCAGAATTTAGTATTATCCTTGTGAAAACTTTCTCTATGTTTCATTTATGTTAACACATGCCCCCAAAATAACTGACAAATTCATGAATTTATATGATGCTTTTGTTCTTAAATGGTTTGCAACAAATACCTAAAAACTTGAATTAAAAACCCAAACTATCTTCTGTCCTGAAGAGTCTGATATGCTTTTATATGAATATGTACATGCAACATTTTTGAGTCTAGAGGAGAAATATGTAGTTCATACATATTTTTATCCCAAGGCTATTTTTAAACACTACTATTGTTGTTGTTGTTTATGACACTGATAGTATTAATAGGAGGGATGGCTATCACTTTAGTCACATAATTGGTTTTATGTAGGATCTTAATACCACTAGAATCTGAATAGTCAGTTTGATTTGATATATAATCAAAAGTAACTTTGTAGTTTTCCTAGAATACAATTTAGGCCAAAAAAAATCTATAGCATTAAAAAAAATAAAATAGCACTTAACCTCTTCAATAAACTAGTCTTGTAAACAACTTCAAAAATCATGGTTTCTTATTCACTTTGTAATCACCTAGTAGTGTAAAAAATTCACTAAAAGTCACCTAATCCAGATTAGGTTTTGCCAGGGTATAAAAAGCTGAAGAGAAATTTAGTTATTAAAATTGATGAACTTTGAAAAAGTTCTGGGCTCAGAAAGTGAAGAAGAAAATCTTCATTTATAAAATACTGCTGCTGCTGCTACTACTACTACTAAATCAGATTAAAGGTAAAAAACTCTGGCAACGTCTTGTTAGAAAAAGCAAACTACTTGTTTTGAGTGCTGCAAATAGAGATGGATGTTTGGGTTTATGTAGTAACCAGAGCTTACTACTGAATAATCAAGTTCAATATGATTTGTATACAGTAGTTCCTCCCCCACCTTATCTGCAGGACTATGTTCCAGGACCCCCAGTGGATGCCTGAAACTGCAGATATTGCCAAACCCAAAATATACTGTCTTTTCCTATGCATACATACCTATCATCAAGTTTAATTTATAAATTAGATCAGGAAGAGATTAGCAATAACTAATAAAAAAAATAGAACAATTGTGGCAGTATACTGTGATGGGAGTTATGTGAATGTGGTCTCTCTCTCTCTCTCTCTCTCTCAAAATATCTTATTGTACTGTACTCACCCTTCTTCTTGTGATTATGTGAGATGATAAAATGCCTATGTGATGAGGTGAAGTGAGATAAATGATGTACGCATTATGGCACAGCATTTGACTACTGCTGACCTTCTGACTATACATCAGAGGGAGGATCATTTGCTTCTAGACTGTGGGTGAGGACAGGTAACTAAAACCACAGAAAGCAAAACCATGAGTAAGAGGGATTACTGCAAGTGATCCAGAAGCAGCAGGTTACTGGGAGTATACCTAGCTTAGTGGACTAGATAACTGTGGCCATAAAGTTCTTTTTCTGTGAGAAGGGGAATTGTCCTTCCCCTTCAACATTAAAAGCAATGTTAAACTCCCCAGATGAAGCATCTGATATACAGTAATATAAGCCACGTTGGATTGGATTTATAATGATAGACATGTTCATCCAGGTCATGGTAAATGCTCTGTTCATGTGAACACCATTTGCATGGGCATTCCATGTAAACTTACTGCTGTAAAATCAAGCAACTGTCCAAATGGCCATACCAGATTTGTTGTCTCAGCTTCCTTTTATAAGTTTTAGACATGTTAAAAAAAATTAGAATGATTCATAATAAAATGGGAAAAGACAGAATAGAAGTATTTATTTGATCATTAAGAAGTGGATTGGTTAAGGAGACATGGAGGAGGTTGAAATCCTGCACTATCAGAGGTGAGGTGGACCAATTGGAGACGTTCATCATTTAAGGGCCTAAACAAATCACTCTATTTGACCCAGTTTGGAGGAATTTTAAAAGCCTAAAGGCAGGGGCGCCCGGGTGGCTCAGTTGATTAAGCATCCAACTTCAGCTCAGGTCATGATCATACAACTTGTGAGTTCAAATCCCACATCAGGTTCTGCACTACCAGCTCAGAGCCTGGAGCCTGCTTCACATTCTGTGTACCTCTCTCTCTGTCCATTCCCTCCCTCCCTCTCTCTCACAAAAATATACATAATAGATAGATAGATAGATAGATAGATAGATAGATTAATGGAAGTGAGAAACCTGATTTCAAATCATCGGGGTTAAATTAATCAGGAAGAGCATTGACAAAGGGACCAGGGTCCTCTGGCCCAACCCCTGGCTAGGAACCCAAAGCCATATGCATGTATGTGGGTAAATTGGCCAGGGGTAGCAGAAATCATTCTGAGTCACCTTGACATGAGAGCCCAATGAACCATGATTCTAAACCTTTGGTGAAGACCTAACAGAGCTACAATTAGAGTGAAAGTGTATGTATGTGCAACCATTGATGAATTAAGGTGGAAGGTTGGATGAAAATTGTTTTAGAGAAGTTAGGTACAAGCATAAACATCATGAGGCAAACTAAATTCACTTTTTAAATTTTTTAAAAAATGTATTTTTAAAATTTTTTGTTAAATTTATTTATTTATTTTGAGAGAGAGGGAGCAAAAGCAGGGGAGGAGCAGAGAGAGGGAAAGAGAGAATCCCAAGCAGGCTTTGTGCTGTCAGCACAGATCCCCATGCAGGGCTCAAACCCACAAACCAAGGTCATGAGATCATGACCTGAGCCAAAATCAAGAGTCAGATGCTTAACCAACTGAACCACCCAGGAGCCCCTTAATAATTATGTTAAAGTTTATTTATTTATTTTAAGAGAGAGAGAGAGAGAGAGAGAGAGAGAGAGAGAGAGAGAAAGCAAGTGAGAGTGAAGGCAAGCAGAGAAGGGGCAGAGAGAGAGAGGGAGAGAATCCCAAGCAGGCTCCGTGCTGTCAGCTCAAACCCCATCATGGGGCTCAGTCACAATCTGTGAGATCATGACCTGAGCTGAAACTAAGAGTCAGGCGCTCCACCAACTGAGCCACCCAGGCAACCCTGAATTCACTTTTAATGAGGAATGGTATTCAGTGGGAAATGATTTGTTTATTAGAATGAGGAGATTTGAAGGAATTCTTTTCCATGAGGAAGACACTACCATGACTCAAATTTTCCTGACACCTAAATGCTGTTTCCTTCCATGAAACACTTTCTGTTTATTTTCATTGGTGTTCTCTACCCATTCTCAGAAGGATGGAATAACTCTTTTCATCATGAGCTTTATCTTTTCAAGAATTACAGTGGTATCTAGTGCCTCTTACCTTACTTTTTAATATCAAGATCTTTCATCCTCCTCCCTTATTACTTAGGTTCGTCTCCTCTACTTCCTCCCCATCACATCACAGAGCCATGGAGCACTCTGGTAGAATGCTGCTTCTGTCCCAGAAAAACCTATTCACCTGATAAGTAAACACTCAAGTTGTTAGTGTGACATTGCCTGTCTTTGTTTCTTGGCTTTACTTCCAAACTCCTTCATAGAAAAACAGGTTTTCATTTTTATATCTGAATCTAATATTATGTAAGTATTAGTTTTCTACTCTTTTTGTAACTATTTTGGTGACATAAAATAAAACAAATTTATGAACTTAGAGTTATGGAGGCCAGAAGTCAGAAATCAGTTTCTCCGGGCTAAAGTCAAGGTGTTTGTAGGGTTGGGTTCATCTGGAGGCTCTAAGGAAGAGTCCGGGCCCTTGCCTTTTAAAGCTTTTGTAGACTGCCTACATTTCTTGGCTCATGTCCCCTTCCTCACATTCTAATTTTTTCTGTTGTCACATTTGCTTCTTATTCCTTTGCCCTTAAGTCTTTTGGCCTTCTTATTATAAGGACTCTGTGATTACATTTGGAGCCAATCCAGATAATATCCAGGGTAATTATCCAAGATTATCCCAAGATAATCTTGAAATTATCCAAGACAATTATCCAGGAAAATCTATTGATCTCAAGGTCCTTAATTTAGTTACATTCACAGGTCTTGCCATGTAAGGTGACATTCACAGATTCTGGAGATTGTGATATGGATACATAGGGGACCATTATTCAACCAATCATACCAATATCATAATTTAAATTTGTTAATATCAGTATTTTGAACTACTTAAATTTCTGTTTTTTTCCCTTGTTTTGTATGGGCAAAGTATACAGATGTTCTATGAATGTCTTTATCTGACTTTCAGTTTACATGCATTCCACACATATCTGGTGTTTACTGCTGGTGGGGAAAAAGAGAAATGGAAAGCACTAAAACAGTGTCATCAATCTTTCTCATCTAATAATGAGATGCATGTGACTTCTGACTTCTTGGATGATTATCTAATCGGAATTTTAAAAAATGTCTTATTGAACTCTGGCCAACTTAGATCTTGAAGCTGCTGTTTAGGTGACTCATTTCTTCCCCTGCCTCATTAGTTTCCATCTATTCAACCCATATTACATGAAATTTATCATCAAATTAACATTAATTACTTACCTCTCCCGATACTCCCTTTATTATTCATTTAAGCAATTTCCTGTCATCTGTTTGACACTATGGTGAATTAACATTTCTAGAGTAGCAAGGATTTTAGGAACATCTAATTTTAGTAGTCAGAAGAAATGTCTGGAAGGGCTACTTACATGATTAAATAATTTTAATAA
The DNA here is from genome assembly GCF_018350155.1 of Leopardus geoffroyi. NCBI lineage: Eukaryota > Metazoa > Chordata > Mammalia > Carnivora > Felidae > Leopardus > Leopardus geoffroyi. Next base: position 89,671,221 of record NC_059337.1, read on the forward strand.
ATGGTCCACCTTCTTTTAAATCAAGTGAGTAATCTTGAATCTGTATTACAGTGGGTATAAGATAATTAGTGGGACTCTTACCTGTGATATTTCCAGTTTCAGAAATAGTTGGTACTAATATATTAATCTTAGCAATTAATTCTTTGAAAAGACCCTGGTGCCATAGAAATGGCATAGGTTTTGGAACCAGGTACACAAAGGGATCGTCTACACATCTACCACTCACTTTTTGGGTGATGTGACAAAATTCCTACCGTCCTTTTATCTCAGTTTTGTGTTCTGTAAAATGGAGTTAACAAATACTACCAATGTTGTAAGGTAGTATTGAAGTATTGATGAAATAAAGGATATAACCACACTGTCACAACTTAGACACTCAAAATACATTCATTTCTGCCAGTTTCATTATCAGTCTTTGATTCATTTTTATATGCAAAATCCTACGTATTGGACTTAAATTCTTTCTAACAGTTTATTATCTGTCTTTGTTTAATTACAATAAAAACTGCACCTGAGAGAAGCTATGAAAGGTAAGTGATCATATAAATCCAGCTAACTCCTTTTAAGAATTTCTGTAGTACAGCAGTCCCCATGATAAACTTTAACTCAGTCACATGATTATTCACTAGATCTTTAGTCTCAGAAACTGAATTTTCAGATGAAACAATGGATCTTTGCGGTCTTCAAAACTTTATTCATACCAATATATCAGTATGTTCTTCCATTAAAAGGAAAAATACTGTTGAGAGAACCAATTTTTGAATTAGTAAATCAGGACATATTCTACAAAAAGTTAAGCTTTATGGTGAGACAATGTAATAATTGAAAGAAGCATTCATATGCCAAAAGCCAGAATCAGTATCATTATTTGATTCACATTTTAGACATATCTGCCACATGTATGGAAAAACCTCAGTCCATGGAGTGTTCCTGGATGGCATTGACAACTACATTTACTTTTCCAAAATATTGATCTGTTTTTTTTACATGATTTTTCTCTAAATAAGATAGGAGTTGATGAATTAGGTTTCTGCTTGGCAAATTAAAGTCACATCTATTTTTTGTCTCATTTACATTATATTAATGGGATCATGATTACAATTTTGGGATTTCCCAAACTCTTTAGTGAGCATTTTCACAGTTCTTTGATTTATTTTCCTAATCACCTAACTTTATATGGAGATTTTATTTTTTCTTTAATAATGCAAGCTTACTATTATAATTTTTAAGCACTACATATGTTGGAGTAAATGAATTGTCATTCTCAATTACATGTAATAATAATCTAGATAAATTGCTGAGAGAGTCAAAGTAATTTTACTATTTTGTTTTATAATATAGGAACTTTCATTTTATAATGAATTTTGTTTTCCCTAGACCAAATAGGTCTGGTGGATTGAGGAAGGGAGAAGAAATGTTCTAAGAAGTTATTAGCAAAGAGCAATACTCATACTGATTATAGTAGTTTTCTTGATTTCATCATAAGACTATGCTAGTTATCAGATATTGTATATTATGGCTTTGAAAAAGGCTTTTATGCAATCTACACACTCAGTGCAATGCCTACCAAAATACCACCAGCATTTTTCACAGAGCTAGAATAAACAATTCTAAAATTTGTATGGAACCAGAAAAGACCCTGAATAGCCAAAGCAATCTTGAAAAAGAAAACCAAAGTAGGAAGCATCACAATTCTAGACTTCAAGCTGTCTTACAAAGCTGTAGTCATCAAGACTGTATGATACTGGCACAAAAACAGGCAAATAGATCAGTGGAACAGAATAGAGAATCCAGAAGTGGACCCACAACTATATGGTCAACTAATCTTTGACAAAACAGGAAAGAATATCCAGTGGAAAAAAAGACAGTCTCTTCAGCAAATGGTGTTGGGAAAACTGGACAGAGACATGCATCAGAATGCAACTGGACCACTTTCTTACACCATACACAAAAATAAATGCAAAATGGATGAAAAACTTAAATGTGACACAGGAAACCATCAAAATCCTGTGGGAGAACACAGGCACCAACTTCTTTGATGTCGGCCAGAGCAACTTCTTACTAGAGGTGTCTCCAGAGGCAAGGGAAACAAAAGCAAAAGTGAACTATTGGGACTTCATCAAGGTAAAAACTTCCATATAGTAAAGGAAGCAATCAACAAGACTAAAAGCCAGCCTATGGAATGGGAGAAGATATTTGCTAATGACATATCAAATTAAGGGCTGGTATCCAAACTCTATAAAGACATATTTATAATTGTTTCATTAAACTTATATTTATAATTGATTATTTCATTAATATATTATTCTATTGTTACCAACATATCTCTGGATAATAAACATACTCATCATCTCCAAGAGTCCCTTTGCTTTTCTTGTGTGTGCGTGTGTATGTGTATATTAAGAATATTGAGATTTATCCTCTTAAGTTTTTAAGGCACAGATGGCATATCTGATAATGGGTTAGTATATAAAATCTTAATCATAAAGGACTTATCAAGCTCAACATCCAAAAACTAAATAATCCAGTTAAGAAATGCTCAGAAGATAGAATAGACATTTTTCCAAAGAAGATATCCAGATGGCCAATAAACACATGAAAAGATTCTCAACATTACTCATCATCATGGAAATACAAATCAAAACCACTATGAGATGCCACCTCACACCTGTCAGAATGACTAAAATTAACAACACAGGAAACAACAGATGTTGCAAGGGTGGAGATAAAGGGGAACCCTCTTACACTCTTGGTGGGAATGCAAATTTGTGCTGCCATTCTGGAAAACAGAATGGAAGTTTCTCTAAAAGTTAAAAATAGAATGAGCCGATGACCCACCAATTAATTGTACTACTAGGTATTTATCCAAAGGATACAAAAATACTGATTTGAAGGGGCACATGCACCCCAATGTTTATAGCAACATTATAAAAAATAGCCAAATTATGGAAAAAGCCTAAATGTCCATTGACTGATGAATGGAGAAAGGGGGATGCATATATATAATGGAATATTATTCAGCCATCAAAAAGAATGAAATTTTGCCAAAGCAACATGAATGGAACTAGAGTGTATTATGCTAAATGAAATAACTCAAGCAGAGAAAGACAAATATCATATGCTTTCACTCATATGTGGAATTTAAGAAACACAACAGATGAACATAGGGGAAGAAAAGGAAAAATAACATAAGGTAAAAACAGAGAAGGAGGCAAACCATAAGAGACTCTTAACTATAGAGAACAAACAGTTTCTGGAGGGGAGATGGATGGGGAATGGGTTAATGGGTGATGGGCTTTAACGAAGGCACTTGTAATGAGCACTAAATTCTACTTCTGAAACCCATACAACACTATATGTTAATTAAATTGAATTTAAAGAAAATCTTAGAAGAACAAAATGGCTTTTATGCAATATAGTTATTCTTTTATCTGATTTTCTGCTATTACTGTTTGGAAAAAAAAATTACTAGTAGCATTGAATGTTCTTAAATCATTGGCTCATAAGTATTATATGTCCACAAAGAAATACTTCTGGTTTCTTAATGGTATTGCTGACCACTCTTACAGAAGCTTGATTATTTAAACGCAAATTAAGAATATGGAAGAATATTTAAAATAGTAAAATAACTTTATTAAATTTAATCTTTTTCTAGACATTTTAATCATAGAATTATTAAAGTTGGAAATGTCAAAGAATCTGCCTAGATGGAAACACAATATGTTAAAAAATAATGTTAATCTGAAGTCACTTAAAAAGACAAATATTGAAAACATAATGTGGGGGGCGCCTGGGTGGCTCAGTCCGTTAAGCATCCGACTTCAGCTCAGGTCATGATCTCGCGGTCCGCGAGTTCGAGCCCCGCGTCGGGCTCTGAGCTGATGGCTCAGAGCCTGGAGCCTGCTTCCGATTCTGTGTCTCCCTCTCTCTCTGCCCCTCCCCTGTTCATGCTCTGTCTCTCTTTGTCCCAAAAATAAATAAACGTTAAAAAAATAAAAAAAAAAAAAGAAAATATAATGTGGGACATACTGTATTTATATTTACACTCAAGTAAATTTTATTTGATTTCAATAATATTTTTTAAAAACAATAAATCAGCCTGGGTGGCTCAGTCAGTTAAGTGTCAGACTTCAGCTTAGGTCATGATATATGAAAGCCCTGTGTCAGGCTCTCTGCTGACATCTCAGAGCCTGGAGCCTGCTTCAGATTATGTGTCTCCCTCCCTCTCTGCCCCTCCACTGCTCACACTCTATCTATCTCTCAAAAATAAATAAATATCATTTTTTTTAAAGCAGTAAATCAAATTAATTGTTCTGGCATACAATGTAGAAGAAGAAAGAGCAAGGAAGTTAGTCAATTTGCATTCTCATCCCTACCACTCCCTATCTAATTAGTTTTGGCAAATCAAATGACTCCTTTGTGTCTCAGTTTCTACAGGACCTACATGATACTTGATGTCATATTCTTAGAGAATGAATACTCATAAATGAGCCTACCATAATAATTTTGTATCCTTTTACAACATATTTACAACATATCCATATACAACATATATTACTGATTTTATTGTAGTTTGTGAAATAATTACCAGTTAATGCTTCATTTTTCTCTTAGACTATATAATCTGAAGATAAGGTATTGTTTTTTGCATACTTTCTTTAAAAACTCCTAGAACAATTCTGAGTTCTAAGAGTAAACTATTCACATTCACATGATATTAAGTTGAGAATTCTGGTATTTTAATTCTTAATTTCAAAGTTGGCAAATGTTATCCTCAGTATGATAAAATTAGACATTTTTAAAATACCATTTCTGTCTGTATTCTTGTCCAAAAAAGTCATCATATAGAAAACTCCAATGGATTGGATCCCTAAGATGAGGATAAGTCTTAAGCGAACTTGGAACAGAAGTGGTGTTCTGTGTTACTGGTAGTTAAAAGAAAAGCACTTCAGTCTTCTAGCTGTCATTAACTCCATTTAAATGTTTTGCACATTAATTTCATTGTTAAGGGCAAAATGATAGTTAATTCTTAGCATTTGCAGTTACTTTTGTTTAGCCAGCTATTGTAATAGGTCTTTATATTTTCTCTTTTCCTTTGAAAAACTACTCTATGAAGTATGAATTAATATTCCATTGTATAGGAGACATTTTTCTTGTAATGGTGATATGAATGCTACAAGCAAAGAGCCCTGAATATTTTACACATTTGAAAATCATTCTACTACAGAAGTGGCACTCAAAGTGTGGTTTCTGGAACTCTAAGGGAACACAGATGTCAAAACTAGTTTCCTAATAATTCTCAGACATTATGTGCCTTTTTTACTGTGTTGAAATTATAATGAAAAGGCAATGGTGGGTAATGCCACTGGTTCCTTAGCATGACTCAAGGCAGTGACAACAAACTGTGCAAGTATAATTGTATCCTTTACTACCATGCGCTTGCAGAAAAATAAAATAAACAAGAAAGAAATAAAAACAAAAAGCCAGTTTGATTTTAGAATGTCCTTAATGAAGTTTTAATGTATATATCACTTTTAATACATTTCAACCTGTGAGTGTATTACCATTTTAACATTATCTGTTATAAAATGAGAAGTCCACATAAAGAAACTTTGGTTTGAATTGAAACCATATTGAATAATGATGGTTTTCTCAAAAAACAAAACAAAAAAACAAAACAAAACAACAACAAAAAAACACTTGCATAAGTGTCCAACTTCGAAGCTGCTCTAGCCACTTCTTTCCATGCAACACTTTTTTACTTGAAAGAATGATTGTAATACAAACAATACGTATTAGGGTTTGGATATTTTGCAGACATTTTCATGAAAGTAAGTGAACTGTACCTATCCCTTCAAGGAAAATAAATGAGATTTGTTTCCAATAAAGAAGTTGAGCTTCTAAGCAAAAAATAAAAATTTTTACAAACTTTTAACCACTTTCATGAGCTTGAGAGCTCCCTAATACTTAAAATGTTTCTAGTTACATCAGGAGCTATATTATCCAATTTTATCTTCCAATATTGGATAATGAAATTTTTCAACTTTTGGAAGATCTCTATAATGCAGTGAACTAATACATTTCAAATGATCAGAGCATTATACTACAAAACTATGCATGGGAAATGATCCTTTCAAAGTGCAAGATAGATCAATAGATTTTAACATAACAAAGTAGGAAAACTTCATTGATAAGACTTCAGATTCCATACTGAAATTAACCTTTTAAAAGTTACTTGTAGAGTTTTGATGCACCATCACTGGAGAATATCCATAGTTATGTAAAGATACTAATAAAATACCCCTTCTCTTTCTGAGTGAGATTGGATATTCTTCATGTACTTCAGAAAAAAATAAAATTTTAAGACTGCTTGAATGCAGAAGCATTAGGATAATCTAGCAGTCTTTTATTTAGCCAATTATTTAAGGGATTTGCAAAATTATAAAACAATTGCTGCTCTTCTCACCATTTTTGGTTTTGAAGAGTATTGTTACTTTCCATAAGTGACATTTATGTAAACATGGAAGGAGTTATTATATTTAGTTTCAAATGAATAGATACATGTGTTTTTTTTAATCTGTTCAGTTTTAAGTATGATAGATAACAGTATATGTAATTTAATTCTGCAAAAGCTTTGTGGATTCTAATACAAAGTACCTATAGGTTTGAAAAGGTTGAGAATTGTTATACTACATGGCAAGAGAACGGTTTATAGAGATTGAAGTAAAGAGGCAGAGAAAGAAGTTAAGAGGTGAAAAATAGTGGAGATTCAATTAGTGACATTGGTAGTAAAAAGAAGGGGACAGATTCCTTGTGAAACATGAAAGAAAGGAGGATTCAAGATGATCCAGATTTATCTATCATGAACAATTCAATGGACAGTGACACCATTTACTAAAAATAGGAGCAAAAAAAAAAAAAAAAATAGGAGCTCTCTTTGAGTGGGGAGAGCAGGGGAAGTGAGCTAGTGTAGCAATGAATTATGAGTTCAAATTCAAAAATAGTGAATCCCTTATTTGGTTGCATCCTATTCTTTATTGCCTTTTCATGAACTATCACTTACAGTTTTTTATCACAATTTAAAACTATTCCTGCTCTCCTGGTATTGAGACTTTCCAACAAAAGTTTAGGTAAAACCAATCTCTTTCAGAATCTTTTACTTTTTACTAATCCCTTATTCTTGAAACTCTCATCCCTTGGTCCTGGGAATCTGTGCCCTCTTGGGAATTCTACATAATAACTTTTGTCCTCTTACTTTTGCAATCTTATCCTGCTCTCCCTATATATATCAATTATTGGTTATTTTCAAGACTTTGAGTTAACTTTGTGCTTGACTTTAGCTGCATCATCAGGGTATGTAGGAATGAGGGCAGCAGACAGCCTTTAACTCTCAGCTCCTTTAGTGTCTGCCACAGGTGAAGAGAGCCACCTGTCCAGAGGGCACACTATTCTCAGGACAGCCTATTTCTGATGACTGAACAAGTCAAGGGTATAAATGCCCAGCCATTTCAGTTCAATGCTCGTAAGCAGTTCTCAAGAAAAAATCCCTGAGAGTTTGCCTCTGCCCTCCCCATTCTTTCACAGATATTGAGCCCACAAACTGCATCTCAGCATCTGCCTTCAGCGAATAAAAGCTTCAGAAGTCAATATTGTGACTGGTCTCAGGAGTAGGTTATAAGATGAGGTTTTGGGCTGGGTGATACATAATCCAGCTGGCATTGAGAACCTCATCACCAACATTTTCTGGCATATGAGGGAAATCCAGTTGTTAAAACATTTATTCCTGATGAATTGGGACAATAGCAGTTGAATGGAAAATAGAGCAAGTGTGATATATAAAGCGTTTCAAACCTATTACCTGAAGTGATAACTGGAAAAACAATGGGATTTGATGCTTTTTATTAAACTACACTAACTCAACAGAAAATAGTACACTACTAAGGAAAATTAATAAGTAATTTAAAACCAAGATTAAATGTTCTTTGCAAGATAAATGAAACCTTCCTCTCCTTCAGCAGAGAGGCAAAGAAATCTGAGGACTAAGGTAAAGACATAATAATGGCTGAGTGGCTTAACAATTAACAGAACAATAAGTTTCCAACCAAAGCTGGTCTACCATTTCAAAATCAGGGCTCTGATTGGGAAAACCTGGGATTATAATAGAGGCAATGTGGATATCCAGGTAGATGTCCCCAAAGATTTTGACTCCCCAGCCTCCTCTGAAACTTCCGAGCCTGCAGAAGAAGCCTCCCTTCCTACAGGAACTGGAACTCCCAAGTTATTGGGGGAAAAATGCAGAGGCATTTTCCTAGAAGTCAAGAGTGCTATTCTTAGGCCATTTCTTATCGTTAGATCTATAATAAGGATTAATTCACAGTATAACAAAGATAGGACATGAAAAGACTGATATCAAGGAGGAAAGGAGTAAACTCCAAGTGAGCTAGAAAACCTAGATACCATGTACCAGCAGGGGTAGGGAGAAAACGTGTGAGTGGATTCCTGTTCCGTGACATCAGGATATAAAATTAGGAGGGCAAGAGTTGATTCACCTGAAGCACTCTCCCAAGATACAGGATTTTACCTCCTGGGGAAGACCTCAGGAAATTGTGCAACTTCACTACTAGAATGACTCCTATAAGAAAGCAAAACATGACAACCAATGTTGATTAAAGTTAAAATGTCAAAGCAGTAATAAGAAAGGGTGGAAGAAGGGAGTAAAAGTCTCAAGGAATTAGACATGCTAGAATGGATATACTCTCTATAGCTGGAAGATGCAGTAAAAGATTAATTAGTTTTCACCAGAAAGCTCAGAGGTCATACTATTCTTAAAATCATAAGGTTTTCACTGAGAAGAGGAGCACTTTTACTACTAAAAATATCATGGGCTTCTGTCCTCTGTAGGCAAGGGCTAATGGTATTGAAAGCTTATTATAGAACTCGGCCGGAAAGCATTAAAAATTATGATAAAACTCTGAAACAATAGAGGCCATGTGGTAATTCTTAACCACCAGAAGGCAAGTGGGTATAATTGTCATAATGAGTGTCAGAGTCTAGTGGCCGCCAAGAGGGCCTCACCATATGGACATGCTTAAATGAGCACAGTCTCATTAGGGAGAAAATTAATGGACACCCAAAAAGAATTTTAAATTTATGTTGGAATCTGTGGATCTTGAATATCAAAATAAAATAGGAGGCCTAGTTCTATAATGTAGTTATCCAAAATATGCTTGTTGGTTGTATGACTGACAGTTGTATGACAAAATTTCTATGTTTGGGATATTAGGTGGAAAAGAGTTGTCAATGTTTACAAATTGAAGTGTAGCATGAGCAGAGACAGGGAAGGCATTTAGGACACATACAATAAATGAAAATAGGAGGAGAAATGAGCTTCAAGTAGGGCTGGCAACAGAATGAAAAGAAGTGGAATAGAAATATAAAAAAAATCTTTATAAAGGAAAAATATATAATTGGCTACTCCACAATTTGAATGTAGGAATGATGAAGAAATAACAAGAAGTGATAGGAAATCAAATATGAAGTTAGTCCTTTCAAATTAGACTAAATGTGATAGTAAAGCTTGAGTACAAATTCATCTTTATTTTATTCACTCAACACATATTTATTGCATGACTTTTCTGTGCCTGTCACCGTGCTAAAATGTCAACACTGAAATTACATTCTTTAGTGACGAAGTAAGACTTAACTAAAGAATCAAATATTAAAGAACTCCTGTGCCCTTCTTTGAGCAGCTAAAAAACTACTCTTTTTAGGAATAAAAGGATAACCATTTTTTTTTGATAGTAGTGGTACAGTGAGTATCACAAAGGAGACTAAATTATTGTAGATTAAAATATTGAAAACATTTCAAATAACAAAAAGCAGTCAGAAAACCCCCTGCTCATACTTCCCTGCTTCCTGTAGTATATGTTTTGAAATGTCATCCTGGTTTTAGGTAATACTACTTACTTCACTACTTTATTAAACAATAAACTGTATTGTTTTCATATGTTTCACATGAATTTATGTTTACATTTCAATGAGATTTCTTTTCCAAAAGGCTTGAGGTATATTTTATAGCTTATATCCAACCATTTTTATGAGAGGACCTACTTGATGTTCACATTTAATACATATAGAATAATAAATGATCTTATTTCAAGTTAATATAAGAACTCATATAGAAGTCAATATATAAAAATAAATTGTACCAAAATTAGAAAACAATTATCGATGTGGTGCAAAATTGTAACTCTTTAAAATTAAATATATAATTTCCAAATTAATAAAAATAGATGTTCACAATTTTGTATAATTGTTTTATATATAACAGTGGTATATAGCATAATGTAATAGAAAGCTTAATGAAATGTGTCATGGGGCAATTGTGAGTGCCCTTTATATCTAATAAAATAAATTATAACTGTAATTGTAGGAGAGATAAGGCATACGATGTGGGTTTATAAACTATTAGATATTAAATAAAATAGAACAGCATTGAAATATCAGACTGAATCATGCAGAGTATAAAAGAAAGTAGGAAAAGAAGAACATGCAAGTATATTTCACAATTCCAGAGTAAACCATCCCTGAACTGTCCCCAGCAAATCTATATAAGTGAAATAAAAGATTAAGGGCACACTAGGCATTGGCTTCTTAGACAATTCAAGTAGCAGATAGTCTTGGGTCAGTAATTACAGTAAAACAATTTATATGTCATTATTTAAATTTAATTTCAACAAATTGTATTGAGCATAATTTTAGATTTTGAAATACTTTCTATAGTCTGGAAACTTTGGGTAAACATACTTTTCATTTGTAACATATGGTACTCATCAAAATGTTTTGAGGACTTCAGAAATATCACATAAAGTTTAAAAAAGGAGTAACATTGTTTTTCTTAAATTATAGGTTCAATTAAATTCAATTAGACAATTATTTAACTATCATTTTATCTTAAATTTTTTAATATTGATGATTTAAAAGAAAAATGGATTTTGTTGCCTGGCATATAATCCTATTTCACTTAATATGATTTCTTAGCCCATACCATCATAGAATTTAGAATCGAAGGAAGCTTTCACTTACTTCCACTTCTTAATTATATAGTTAAGAAAATAGTGTCTCAGATAAGTAAAGTGGATTGTGTAACTTTTCAGTTACCTCAAACCAAATATCCCAATTCTTAGCCCAGTGACTGTATTTCTGAATTCTTTAAAGGTTCTCCAACATCACTGAGGAATTAACTTATGACTCTTAAATATTATACTGATCAGAGGTGCCTGGGTGGCTCAGTCAGTTAAGAGTCCCAACTCTCTTTTTAGCTCAGGTCATTATCCCGCTGTTTGTGAATTCAAGCCCCACGTCGGTTCTGTGCTGGTAGTGCAGAGCCTGCTTGGGCTTCTCTCTCTCCCTGTCTCTCTGCCCCTCTGCCACTCATGCTGCCTTTGTCTCTCTCAAAATAAATAAATAAACTTAAAAAAAATTATACTGATCAAATTTCCCTTTTACATATGATAAGTGTAGAAAACATATATTTTGACTACTATGTTTTAAACTATTTAGATGAAACTTGATGGATTACATGATTTATAGTTAGTATACCTGCATAATCGAATCATTATAAAATCTTATAAATTTACTGTCTATTTTGTGTAAAACACTACATATACATTTTTAGATCTTTTTAACACTAAGAGATAGTATAATTTTCACTTGGCAGGCATGGAAAATGAAGTCCAGAGCATTGTCTAACATTGTCACATCAAAAAGCTAGTAATTAGCAGAGGTATGTTTTTTCAAACTTTATTTAATTTTTAACATTTTATGTTTCACATTACACCAATCAATTATTTATGTATTCCTTAACAGTCTTTAATCAGGTGCTTGCTATGGAAAAAACATTGCCCTAGATTTGATAAATACAAAATACTATGGAAAGGATGCCCACATTCAAAGACACTGAGCTGTAACTCTGTTCTGTAAGCTTGGTCTCTGTCATTTGTGCCAGAATTACCTTGCTTGTTTGTGAAAAATGGAGACTCTGGCTCCAAAGAATCAGGATCTCAGAAAGCAAGTTCATGGGATTTATATTTTTACCTTAAACCTCATATGACTTGAATGCACATTACAGTTTAAGAAACAATGACAGTACTGGAAAATGGATGAAGGTGCATGCTGTGTGACTACCAAAATGGGAATTTGTTTTTTGCATTAGATAAGAATGAATTATCTCTGCAGCAAGTTTGAACTATGAATATGGATATTTTTCTCATGTTTGATATGAAGAAAAATTATGTAGGAAATCCAGATGATACTTCCCAAAATGATACAATTTCTGGCGAGTTAGGATGCAGTCTTAACTTTTCAGTTGAATCCTCTTAAACTTTTTGTATGATGACATCATTTTTTTTTTATTTTTTTTTTCAACGTTTATTTATTTTTTTTGGGACAGAGAGAGACAGAGCATGAACGGGGGAGGGGCAGAGAGAGAGGGAGACACAGAATCGGAAAAAGGCTCCAGGCTCTGAGCCATCAGCCCAGAGCCCGACGCGGGGCTCGAACTCACAGACCGCGAGATCGTGACCTGGCTGAAGTCGGACGCTTAACCGACTGCACCACCCAGGCGCCCCGACATCATTATTTTTTGAAAATCTGAATGGATGTAGGTGCTTTATTTGCCTATGTCAATATTTTCACTGGAAAATGTTCAAGAAGTAAAATAACCATGCTTCCTTTTCCTCAGTTGATTTTCAGACTTTTGAAAATATTAGTATCAACTGCAATTTGTGAGAATTTAGTCATGAAGAACCTTCTTTAAAGAGCTGAGACAGGATATGAGTGAACTTGCATATGTTCATATAAGCTCTCTAGTTGTGAAAATTATAAAAAGCCTGCTGATTATTTAAGAAGATCCCTTTCCCCTTCTTCTGGGCATCAGCTAGACCACATTTTCTAATCTTTCTCATAATTGGTATGACCTTGAAACCAAGTTCTAACCATGAAAAAGGAGCAAGAAGGGGTGTTTGGCACTTGCAGTCCAGGATTCTGAAAACTTCTCCCTTTGTTTTTCCACACACTTTCCCTCCTCTGTTTGACAAAGATGGAAACCCACAAAACTAACGTGTAAAGTATGCACCAATGTAAACGTAGATTGCCACCAACCAATTTTCTGTTCTGTAAACTTAAAAAAAAAATCCCTTGCATTCAAACCTTTACAATTTTAGGGATCTGTTAATGCAGCCTGGCCTACAGTAATACAAAAAAGAACACTAAGTTAATGTTTAGTGAAGATACCTAAATTTGACCATCAGTTTTAGTGGTAAGAAAATGAGTAAGACATAATTAAAGCATACTTACAAATTTTAAGCAAAAAGTATATAATTTCATTATCCTGAATCACCTCGTCTATTTGTTCAGGAATGGTCAGTATATTAAATGATATTAGACAGAACCTCTTAGATCCAAATTCTCTTTTGCTGAATTTCTTGCATTGTTCACAATGATGGGATATTGTAATATTTTGTGAAATCAGTCTTCTTGATTCTAACTACTTCACTAAATCTCAAAGAATCGTATAGCCTGATGTGAATGTTTGCCAGCCTGATGTGAATGTTTGCCAAAGCCGAATTGTGGTATAGAGACCTCAGATATCTGAATATACTTTTCAAATACCCCTTGAGTCCCTTGACTAAAGAATATTTTGATTTTTGTGTGTTACCTTTTGAAAACAGATTCATCTTTTCCCCTGGCATATGTGGTAGTTAATAATTCATCCTGGTTACCATTTGCAGGGATGACAGGCTAGGTGCCCTTCTTTAGTATTTCAGAAATAACCTTTCCAGAGAATCATATTACAGTTCTTGTGACGATGCTTATCTACTGAACAGATAAAACGTGATTTTAAAGAGCAAAGCCAGCTTTAGCTTTTCAAAAAGGGAGCCTCAATCTAATTTAAAAATACAGTTCATCTTACCTTAACTAACCATATTTCCTTAGTTTGTGTAAGTAAACATATAACTTCATTCTTTGAGGAAAATTGTCATCTGCAATCTAGTGACCACAAATACCATGATTGCCGCAAACCAGAAGCCACCAGGGAAATGGGGAAAAAAAAGGTCATGTATGTTTAAGGTGGGAAAACTATGTTTTAAAATTATTTTAAGAATATGTATAGGGTTAAGTATTAATATACTAAAATAGTATGCAGAGATTAATAATTATGTTTTAATAGAACTTTCACTGCCATTGAAAAGAGCTTGGAGTTTTGTGGTGAAAAAAAATAGGATTTAAAACAGCGTGAACTTAGTGTGTTAAAAAGAGAGAGAGAGGGAGAGAGAGACAAATAAATATCAAAAAAAAAAAAAAAGGAGTGATGAGAAATAACGGCAAATAGTCATTATCTGCTATTTGAGGGGTTAATGGTAATCTTTGTTTCTTCCAGGCAATCTTTACTTTTTTGTTTTATTGTTTTATTATTAGTAAAGTGTTTTAGGCAGACACCTACTTTTCATGAGTTGAAGAAAATTTCTCAAAGCAACCAGTGTCTCCTTTTTAACTAACATACAGGATTTTTTCTATTGTTAGTTAAAATTATTTTAGAAAAAACTAATGTAATATTTATTCAAAGCCTGAATCAATATCTTTCCCGCCGACCCTGCATATTTCTGTAAAAGTTTGGACAAGCAAATAAATTTTAGTGAACAAAATAATTTACTCCAAAATCTTCATTACCCTGAATTACTTGACTTCTTTTTCATCTTTTGAAGTTGCATAAACCTGATATGGAAATAAAGTCAAGTAGTTCATTAATTATAATTGCAAATGTAATTGATTTTAATGTCAATCTTTACAAAATCTTCTAAAATACTTAGTATTCTTTACCTTGAAAATTAAAATCTGATAAAAAAACGCATTTGACATTGCCAAACCCATGCTATTTTCAGCATGAAGAAAATAATGTAATTTATTAATATTATTATGATCATGGATTCTTACAAACTTCATACTTTTTAATAGGTCCTCCTTGTTTCTGTTAAAGCTAATATTGAGCTCCTAATGATGGGCATTACAATCATTGTAAGGTCATAGGAGTCTTGACTGTTTTTTTTTTTGTCACAGTTCAGCTATTAAGGTGATCCACATAAGTTGCTCAATTCCTGGTTTTCATATTTATTTAAAGGTGCCATAATTGTAATCTCTCTCAAGTATGGTATAGAATATTAGAAGATTGATATATAGAGAATGCATACATCAGAATACAATTGCTCAAGGTCTCATATGGTGCTTTTCAATCCTAAATTACCAGAAGGCTCTCTACCACATGTGTTGGTTAATGGGATCTTGATTTAACATAAATATAAAACTTTATGAATATATTATGATTTTAAGAAAAAATCTACTATCATTATTTAATTAATCATCACAGTTTTATCAATAGGTACTGTTTATATTAATGAAGATTTGACAAAATTGAACATTCTTTTCAAAATTATAAGAAATTTGTAAGTTTATTTTTTTTAAATTTTTTTTTTAACTTTTATTTATTTTTGAGACAGAGAGAGACAGAGCATGAACAGGGGAGGGTCAGAGAGAGGGGGAGACACAGAATCTGAAACAGGCTCCAGGCTCTGAGCTGTCAACACAGAGCCCGACGCGGGGCTCGAACTCACGGACGGTGAGATCATGACCTGAGCCGAAGTCGGACGCTTAACTGACCAAGCCACCCAGGTGCCCCAAAATTTTTAAGTTTATAGATCACTTTTAACTGAATAATTTATTTGAAAGTCATTTAGTAGGCTCTAAATATATATCAAATTTAGAAAACATTATATATTTTTAATAAGTTTTAAAAATATTTATTTTTGAAACAGTGCATGAGCAGAGGAAGGGCAGCAAGATTGGAGGACAGAGGATCCAAAGCAGGCTCTGTGCTGACACCAGACACCCCGATGTGGGGGCTCAAACTCAGAAACCACAGGTCATGAACCAAGCCAAAGTTAGATGCTTAACTGACTGAGCCACCCAGGCACCCCAATATTTTAGATTGTTTTTGCCATGAATGTGTTTATCGTTTTAAAAATGTTTATTTATTTATTTTGACTGAGAAAGAGAGAGAGAGAGAGCACAGGGGACAGGCAGAGAGAGAGGGTGAGTCCCAAACAGGCCTGATGTTGTCAGCAGGAGCCCAGCGTGGGGCTCAATCGCAGGAACCTTGAGATCATAATCTGAGCCCATATCAAGAGTAGGCTGCTTGACCGACTGCACCACAGAGGCACCCTGAATGTGCTCATCTAATAGTAAGTCCCCAGGAGGTAAACTGCGTTTCTGCTCTGAAATAAGTAAAGGTATATATTAAAGTCACTAGCCCAAATATTTCATGTTATGTAACCTCTGGAAGTTTCTGTAGGCCAAGACTATTAAATATTTCACAATGGCAAGGTGGTGCAGTTGTTTCTAACTCCCAATCTAGATTGAAAACAAAGTGATGAAAAGCAGTAGTTGTTGATTCAGTG
Source organism: Leopardus geoffroyi (assembly GCF_018350155.1). Classification (NCBI taxonomy): domain Eukaryota; kingdom Metazoa; phylum Chordata; class Mammalia; order Carnivora; family Felidae; genus Leopardus; species Leopardus geoffroyi. The sequence goes on from NC_059337.1 coordinate 89,687,732, forward strand.
AATATATTTATAATTAATGGTAAGCTTTTTCTTGCTTCACAGTTTTCTTTATCAACTTTCTTTCTTCTTCATTGTACTGTGTACTCTACCTGACTTCTCTTTCTTCATAAATTTTATAATCTCCCATTTATTTCCTTTTTCTTTTCTTCTTTAATCCTTTTCCTCCACTGAAGAAGGAAGGTAAATTCTAACTTTGACTCCTAGAATTTACAATCAGAATATCAAAACAAAAACAAATTATATACAGTAATCACCAAAGTAATCATTCATTAATATTCATCTAATAATATGTACTAGTTGAACAACAATGGTTACAAAAGACTTTTCAGAATGCAAATGTAACAGATTTATTGAAACTTGCCATATAATGATTGCTTTGAGGACAATATCCTGGTCATACTTGTCAGATGGACCCATTTACGCATGGAAAATTTTAATGGACCCTGTCAGAAATCTAGATGTACTCTAATTTAGGAATTGTGTACATTACTGCTAAAACCATAGTGAATGTTACAATGAAAGTATTGGGAAAACATATTTTGATTTGTAGCACCCATCTATATTTCCTTGGACCTAGGTACCTGTTGTAAAATGACTACTACTCAGCAGTTACTACTTTAACTCTTAAAGTAGTAATTTAACATAAAATTGGAATAGTTGATTAAATTACAGTTGACTCTTGAACAACATGGTTTTGAACTGTGTGAGTCCCCTTATATGCAGCATTTTTAAAAATACAGTAATATATTACAGTACTATAAATGTATTTTTAATTATAATTTCTTAATAACATTTTCTTTTTCTCTAACTTACTTAATTGTAAGAATACTGTGCTTAATACATGTGATATACAAAATATGTAATTGATTGTATTATTGTAAGGTGTTTGGTCAATAGCAGGCTATGAGTAGTTAAGTTTTAGGGGAGTTAAAAGGTATATACAGATTTTTGACTGTGTAGGAGGTTGGCACTCCCAACCCCCATGTTGTTCAAGGGTCAGTTATATTTGTTTCAAAAAGAAGAGTGTGAGAGGAGATTGGAGATTGGCTTTGATGAATCCTTGTTACTTTCAATTACAAGAAAGTAAGTAAAGAGGGATCTCCTTTTAAAACGTTCTTAGGGTGCAGTAGTGGGAAGGTGGTGTAAACAATTATGCTACAACAAAACTCTCAATTTTTCTCAACTGTATTAGTTATCTATTGCTATGGAACTAACACAAAACTTAATAGCTTAAATGAATACACATTCATCATTTCGCAATGTATATGGGCCAGAAATATGGCCGAAGTTTAACTGGGCACTCTGCTTTAGGGTCTCTCCTACCACTTCAATTAAAGTATAGGCTAAGGCTAGGTTCTCATCTGAAAGTTGACTAGGGCAAGTCATGCTCATGTGGTTTGATAGCAGAATTGATTAGTTTCTTTGGGTGGTTGGATTGAAGACCTCTGTTCTGAGATGCTTATTGCTTGGAGATCAGCCTCAGTTCTTTGCCACATGACAAAGTGTCTAGTCTAGTATGGCAGAAGCTTCATCAAAGCATGCAGACCATGAAGGCAATAGAGTGTGCTAGCAAGATGGAAGTCATAGTCTTTGGTAATCTAGTCATAAGAGTGACATTCATAAGAGTTGCTTCATTTTATTGGTTAGAAGAAAATTACAATAGTGTTAAGTCAAATAAATGGGGATCATTAGAAATCATCTTAGAGGATGCCTACTATACTGACTCACAAAAATGTTTTGTGTGTTGTTGGCGTCCATGTTTTTCCTGTCTTACATTTGCAGGTTTCAACCACAAATCCATCTTGGCACAAGGTGTCATTTCTAGATCTTTTCATCTTTTTGTAGGTATCTCTGAAGCAACCCTGTGTAAGGCTATGCTAAAACTCAGAAGAGCAGCTATAACTTGGTCTAGGGTAGGAGAAGGAAAGCTTCATTTTCTTGAAGTTCTTAAGTTAGACAATTCAATTCTGGGAGTAGATAGCAGGGAAAGGACTGATGAAGTTATACTTTTGCCAGATTTATAGGTAAGTTTGTGAATTATATCAAGAGAAGGAGAGTTATATCAAGAGAAGGAGAGTATGGATTATTTGTGGATAATTTGAGAAAGGTAGAAATGGTTACTGAAAGTAAAGGATTCAAAAAGTGAGAGTTAACACTGGGAATAATGCTATTTATCTCTTCCATAAAGCACTCAGAACAAGGGAGTAACTTTTTTGAGTTGTTTCTCTCAATGATGGGCACTAGTAGGAAAAAATTATCAAAATTGCTTTTTCCTCTATATGCAATTATACTGAAACCCGTTTATGAGCTTTAAATAATAATTTAACTGATCATTTGACTAAAATTGAAACTGTGTGTATCTTTTAATTATTAGAATAAATGTCACTGTATTGGACTTCTCATTTGCTTCATGATTTATGAACTATAATACATCAGGTATTTTCCAGAAAACAACATTTTACCTCTGAATATCACAGACCACTGACGTACAATAATGGGGGGCACCTGTACCATGGGACTACGCTACAATATAGTACTGTGTTGAGGTGGTTACTTGGATGTTTGGTATAATGTTTTGCTATAGCTTGTCTGGTCTACCTATGCTCACCATGGATCCCAAATGTCACTCCAGAAGGGACAATTGTGAGGCTGCTCTGAAAAGAGGAATAAGTACTTTTCCTGGAAAACACAATTTTTATAATTGTATGTTTAATGTATCATTGAGACCAATCTACACTCATGTTTTCAGCATATGGTAGAAGCATGAAAGGAGGATTAGGTAATATACATATGAAGCATCGATATCAGTAAATTGATGGAACAGTGTTCATGAGTGCAACATTGAAAGCAGTCATGTAACCTCATCCAAAAATGATAATGTACAGTTGACCCTCAAATAGTGCAGAGGTTAGGGACACTGACCCCCTGCACAGTCAAAAATTTTTATTTAACTTTTTACTTCCAAAAACTTAAGTTTATTTCAGAGATATTTATTATAGCCTATTATTGACTGGAAGCCTTACCAATAGCATAACAGTTGGTTAACATATATTTTGAATGTTATATGTATTATATACTGTATTATGACAATAAGGTAAGCTACAGAAAACAAAATGTTAGTTAGAAAATCATAAGGAAGAAAACATATATTTATAGTACTGTACTGTATCTACTGAAAAAAATTCGTGTATAAATGGACTCATGCATGTCAAACCCATGTTGTTCAAGAGTAAACTATATATGTTAATGAATAGATACTACGCAATAGTATGTGTTCTAAGGACAGTGGTCAGGTGACCAAGGAAGACAAGGGAGAATAACACTCTTAAAGTTAGAGCTGCTCATGTTATTATAATGTTAACACTGGGAAATGTGCTCTTCACTGTGCTTCCCTTATAATTGGATCATAGAGTTAACTATCCCAGTAGTATAACCAGAGGAGACAAACAGTCCTGTATGTAGTATAAAGATAGTGGTGTAAACTATGCCAGTTATAAACAGAGAAGAGAAACAGTCTTGTATGTACCATGTTATTCCAGAGCTGTTAAAGGATACTTGGAAACCAATATTGCTAAAATTTTTATTGGTTTTGTGTGTGTGTATATGTGCAACTGCAACATTGCTATACCCCCAGACCCACTGAGTACAATATTTAATCATCAGTGATCTTTCACGACTACTCCTATTTATGTAAATATATGGTAAATGTAATAGGAACCCTTTTGCTGAGAAAGCTAGGCATTTGGTGTAGTAAGCATTTATTTAATGTTTGATAAATTACATTTAATTAATTAATGCAGTATAATTAACCACTTTGGTGATGATTGGTGTAGTAAACATTTCTTTATATTTTATCTAGTGCTGTCTGTGTAATAAACTTTTGGCAATTTCATAGAGGTTGAGATCAATATCTTTGCTGATGAGCATACAGGAGATAAAAAGATATTTGGGGAAATTTATGGGCCTAATTGGAAGCACACTATCACTACTCTGGACCTTCTAAATCATGTTATTCCTGGCATACATGCAGCATTGTAGTACTGTAAATCTCTCCATAAAAAGAGATTCACTAGGACAAAGAACATTTTGTCTATGAAGGTATTAATCCAGAGTCACATATGGATCAGCAGGTCTGAACTCTTTTCTCAGACCTAGGAGTGCCTGGAATTTGATCTAGAATTTACCTTCTGAAAACACTGCCTCCTCACTCCACTTCCAATGAATAGTGAGTAAAGATAAATGTGGAATGTTAAGTGGGCCATTATCTGTGAATATCCGAATTGGTTAGTCTTTAATAATTGCAGTGACAGCAGGAGGGGTGCACTGGCAGTACTCCCAGAGAGGCCATGTGACAGAAGCATTAGAAGAGAGAGAAAGAATGGAGGGGTAATTTCTCCAAGTTCATATGGAAAGGTCATGCATCCGAGATGTTGTGATGATTTCCAATGCAATCACTTAGCTGAAAGCTGTATTGCCTGTTTTATATATTTGAAGTTGATGGGGAGCCTGGCTGGCTCAGTCAGCAGAGCATGCTACGCTTGGTCTCAGGGTCTTGAGTTTGAACTCTTTGCTGGGTGTATAATTGACTTTAAAAATTTGTTTTAAATAAATTTACCCTTTATAAAAATTAAGTTGCGTACATTGGTAATTGATAAAGTCTGTATTATGTGTCATTTGATCAAGTCCTAAGATTTACTGATAAAGAGAGAGTAGGCATATAGCATGTAATGATGAAACTTGTTAGCATACAAATTCCTTTCTTTTTTTAATGTCTATTTTTGAGAGAGAGAGAGAGAGAAAGAGAGAGAGCAAAAGGGAGAGGAGCAGAAAGAGCAAAAGGGGGAGGAGCAGAGAGGGAGAAGGAGCATCCAAAGTAGGCTCTGAGCTCTCAGCACAGAGCCCAATGCAGGGCTTGAACCCATGAACCATGAGATCATGACCTGAAGCTGAAGTTAGAGGCTTAACCGACTAAACCTCCCAGGTGCCCCATATATTCTTTTCTTTTCTGTAAAACCTTTTCTGATATATATTTTTTTAATTAGAGTATAGTTAACACACATTGTTACATTGGTTTCAGGTGCACAACATAGTGATTCAACATCTCTATACATTATGCTATGCTCCCCACAAGTGTAGCTATCATCTGTCATCATACAACACTATTACAGTATCATTGACTATATTTCCTATACTATGCCTTTTATTCCAATGACTTACATTCCATAACTTGAAACCTGTATCTCCCACACCCCTTCATTTTGCCCATCCCCCCACCCCATGCCCCTATGGCAACCATCAGATTGTTCTCTGTGATTATAGGTCCGATTCTGCTTTTGTTTGTTTATTCATTTGTTTTGTTTTTTTAGATTCCACATATGGATTAAATCTTATGGTATTTATCTCTCTTGGTCTGACTTGGTCCATCCATGTTGTCACAAATTTTAAGATATCATCCTTTTTATGACTAATACTCCATATATATATATATATATATATATATATATATATACACACACACACACACACACACACACACACATACACACAGATATATACATATATCTTATATATATATATCTTTTATATATATATATATACTATATATATATATACACACACACATACATATATATCTTTCACATCTTCTTTATCCATTTATCCATCAATGGACACTTAGGATGCTTCCACATCTTGGCTATTGTAAATAATGCTGCAATAAACACAGGGGTGCATTTTTTTTTCAAATCAGTATTTTTGTTTTATTTGAATAAATAGTGGAATAAGTAAGTACTTAAATTAGTAGATCATATGACATTTTTATTTATTTTATTTATTTATTTTTGAAAGAGACAGAGCATGAGTGAGGAGGAACAGAGAGAGAGAGAAAGAGAGAGAGAATCCCAAGAAAGTTCCACACCATCAGCACAGAGCCTGATGCAGTGCTCAAACTCACGAAACCATGAGATCATGACCTGAGCTGAAACTAAGATTACAACACTTAACCAACTGAGCCACCCAGGCCCCGCCCCCGACATTTTTATTTTTTGTTTTGAGGAATGTCCATGTTGTCTTCCATGGTAGCTACATCAATTTGCATTCCCACCAATAGTATTCAAGGATTACTTTTTTCTCTACATCTTCACCAACACTTGTTATTTCTTGTGTTTTTGATTTTAGCCATTTTGACAGGTGTAAGGTGATACCTCATTGTAGTTTTGATTTCCATTTCCCTGATGATTAGGGAAATGGAGCATGTTTTCATGTGTCTGTTAGACATCTATATGTCTTCTTTGGAAAAATGTCTATTCAGATCCTCTGCCTATTGCAAAACTTTTTTTTTTCTAAATTATTCCAAAAGAACCCATGTTCATTGAATAAAAAGAAGAAAACTGTCCCTACAATACAAAGCAAAGGCAATGCTGCTCTAGAGTTTTGAAAAGCAAAGAGTTTAGTTTAAATTTAAATGTATCAGTGTTCAAATTGACTAAGATGAAGGCCATTGACTTCTATTGGAGGTCTACTAGAGCAGGGTTTACTGATTCTGGTTGATTCGGCACAGGATTGCTGTCAACCAATCATGAAGCATGCTGTGGAGATGCATGAGGAGACTATTCAGGTGGGAGCAGAATTTTCCATTCTTATTTAGGATAATCATTGCTATTGCCTTGTTGATATTTATAAAAACAAATTTTATTATTCTTGATAGGAATGAAGAAGGGGCAAAATTTTTGTCACTTTGGGTGTTAGGATTTTCTCATACTCAACACTTACATTTTTGTATCCCTTTAAAAAAAAGAGGTCATAATGACTTGCTTAATATGCAGATAATATGTTTTACTTTCAAATACATCCGTGACAATTATGTGTTGTTAACCCAATTTTGTCAAGGAGAAATATTTTTATTTTTACTAAAATTAATCAAGCTTAATTTTGATTTAAATAAATGAACCAGTAGTAATTAAATTCTAAAGAAGAAAGATGTTTCTGGGAAGTAATTCCTCACTTGTAATATTTACAGCTTTGTGGTAGTAAGATCTCTGCCAAGTTCATTCTGCTTTGATAGACAGGAGCTGGACAAAGAGTAAGATAAGGGGCCTGAGTCCCAGTCAGCCGTTGAGGCTTCTGTGGTTCAGTTATAAATTTAAAACACGGTGTGCCTGTACATTCCTGTCAATGTGGTGAGTCCTGAGGATACAGTGTTTGCAAAATCAGGCATTGTCCCAATCTTCATAAAACTTACAGGAGGAGGCGAGATAAATAATAAAAGAAGACCATACAAATGAATGTAAAATTAAAACAGAAAGAATTGCTATGAATGCAGTTTCTTAGTTTTATAAAAATGTATAATAGGGACCATATCAATCTGGGGGTTCAGTGTTTATTTCTAAGGACATTATTTTTGTAGTGACTTTGGAAGAACATATAGACGCTGACTGGAGGAAGGAGGTGGGTTTAGATAGAGCTCAAAGCAGAGGGAGCAGCCAGTACAAATCCCCCAAAGAAGGATTATTGAGTAGGAATCTAGATATCGCAAATCAATGATGATAGTAGTATAGGTTGAAACTAGAGAAGTAACCATGGGCAAGACTAGTAAGATTTTATAAACATTTTTGAAGTTTTTTTAAATCCTAAATGGTATTAGGAATCTATTAGAGGGTCTTAAGCCAGAGTGATTTAATTATATATGCATTTTGAAAAGTTCATTTGGTTAGTACTATTGAGAGTAATTTGAAACCAGATGAGTGGTACAAAATCAACAAGGAGACTATTACAATAATGCAGGTGAGAGATGATGGTAACTTTCACTGAAGGACTTTGAATATATAGAATCCTTCAGTTTTGTGGCTCTGTTGTTAAAGAATGCTGCATTTTATTGAGACATGTAGGTATTCCAGGGAGAATTTATATAAGCTTGTATAATTTAAGACATTTCTACCAGTGACTATTCTTCCAGACTGTGTCTGCAATTTAGTTTTATTACATTTTTTCTCTAAATTACAGAATTTGCCTACTGTAGAGTGACGTAAGTCCCTTACGAGTGTTTTGTAACTTAATTATCACAAAAACTATATGATGTAACTATTATTATTCTTTTTTATTTTACAAGTGAGGAAATTAAGTGATTACCCAAAAATTGCTCAGCTAAGAAGTTTCAGAGTAAATAATTTAAATTCATGTAGTATAAAACTCAGCTGTGGTTTCACCACTATGTCAAATATAGTGAAATACATCTTCAGCAAAGAAAATGTAGCTTTTTATTTACTGTAGGTGATCTGACTTTTTCTCATATGCGTCCATCCACTCTCTATGGTAGTTGAGTTGAAATGAGAGGGTTGTTGAGCTGAAAGGGGTGTTGGAAGGATTTCTAACCTTGTGCTTGGCCAAGATGGCATTAAGGTTCCCCTCAGCTTTCTTAAGCCTCAGGTTTCTTCTAACTGTAGGCCCTTGACCTCCCTTTGCATAGAATTTACTTAGCATTTTCTTTAGAAGATCTGCAATGTAAATTATTTCTGGCCCCTTAAGCTATATATAAATATTCTTGCAGCCTCTTGTCAGTTTTCCCACAGGAATTTGTCTTTCTCAAGGACCTGGAAGTCATCTTTTTGTAATGTAAACATTGAAGGAGCTGGCACTCTGGTCTCTGGTCTCTGTGGGAGACCTGAGATTTGCCCTAAATGGGGGCAAATCAGGAAACCCTGCCAGACTAATCACAGAGAAAAATATTTGCAAACTCAGGAATAAGGCTGTGTGTGTTGGACACATCCACAGATCAGCTTCCCCCAGAAGCCCTCCAGTATTTTTCCACAAGCTCACCCCAGAGCTTAAAACCCTCCCTATTTTGTTTCAGCAGAGTTGAGTTCAGTCTGTCTGTCCCATGGAAACAATCTTAAATAAAACCTTTGTTTAACTTTGTCTGGTGCAGTGTTTGCTTTGACACGCTGAATATTTGTTAGATACATTTTTTTGTCCTCTTAGTTACTACAAATGATATTTTACCCACATTTTTTGTCACTGCATAATATGGGCACCATTTTTTCCAACATTGTAAGTTTCCTCACTGCCCTTTACCTGACTCCACAGCAATGCCACATATTTCAGGGTACCACCCCTACTTGGGCAGTGTCCCATTTCTAGTACCAATTTTTTTATTAATTAGCCACATCATAATACTGCCACATAACAAACTACCCTCAAATTTAGTGGTATAGATATTATGTTTTTCCCATTTTGGTTTTGCAAGTCAGCTGTTAAAGCTCAGTTTGGGGCTGTGGGTCTGAAATTGAGCTGTTGTAACTCTGCTTCAGGATGTCGTTTGGCTAGGCTTGGCTGTAATTTCTGGATCTGCTCCATGTGCCCCAATCTGTGTCCAGCCTGATTGGCCAGCAATTACTCAGGGTGTGTTTTTCTCATGATACTGCCAGAAGCCTACAAAAGACCAAAGCACCTTCCAAGTCTCCTCTTATATTATATCCACTAACATCACATCAGCCAAAGCAAGTCAGAGCCAAACCTGAAATTAAGGGGTGGAGAAATACACTCTGCCTACCAGGAAGCCATGAAAGGGTGCAAATATATATGGTTCTTTCAGGGGCCATGATATTTTCCCTAGACACTTGCATTAGTGTTCATACTACAAATGTCCACTGTCCAAAGCCGCAGAAACACGTCTGGAGTAAACAGTAATGGTTTGATTTAAATTTTAATTTGTTGCAGTGAAGCAGAGTTGAAGGATTATTGACATCTCAGAAAAAGGGAAGGTGGAATGTTGAAAAATACTCATTAAAGGTTTTGGGCCTGTGCCGAGTGATTCTGAGGAGGGTCAGGGAAATTAGAGCTGGTTTGAGAGTGGGTGCTGATTATACAAAGGAGCAATTGAAAGTGGTGGTCTTTAATCTAACAGGTGAGTACATCAGGGTTAGAGTTTTCATTGATAAATGTAGTCACCCTTGCCACCTGAAAATGGAGGATATTTAGTTGTCTTCATAGTTGTCTCTTAGTGGGCTTTATGTCATGGCTTCAGGAGCGGAAAGTTTCTGCTTTCCTAAAGTGAGTTTGAAAAGATTCAGAAAGCAGGTAATTTTGTGTCTGCATACCACCAAGGGAGTTGTTCTTTCAAGTCTTCTGTCCTGCCTCTCTTTCCTATGAGTACCAGGTGGAGACTCACAGAGAGTTGGTGAGTCAGTGAGACTCCTTTCATGTCTGGGACTTCAGGGGACTCTTAACTGTTACTCCAGGCCACGTTAGCCCCTTAAAAGCCCATTAAAATTTGACTTGTTTCATACCCATGTTTATGGCTGCCACCTCTTTCTCCCATGCTTTGCTGAAGGTGAAAGAGTTTGTCCTAGGAAAGACTTAGTTATCCCTTTGGAATTCAGTTTCACCTGGTTGTCTTGAAAGTTCAGCTCTCTGATAAACTCAGATATTTATGATTTTGGAAATTGCATAGCATTTTCTCATTGTAAGAGTACATTCTCTTGTGACTTTCTATATCCTAAACCTCTAATCTGTAAGGTTGTATTTTTAGGAAAATAAATGCCAATGCATTTGATATATTAATCATCCTCATCTGGTGAGTTAGTTATTATTTTCTCTTTTGAAAATGAGAAAGCCAAGTCTCAGAAAGATTAAGTAATTTGCCTTGGGTCAGACCACTAACATTTGATATGGCCAGAATACAAATCTTGCTGCAAAGTCTAGGTAAATTGCACTATACTATGCTGGCCCCAAATGATCTTTCCACGCCCTGCTTCCTCCTTTCATAAGTACCAGACTAATCTGTTGTGTACATAAATTGTATTCCCATGCCCTTCTCCATATTGTTCTTTCTTCCAGAAAATAATATCTAAGTTTTAAAATTTAACATGTGCTAAACATGTGTTTTATATTGCAGTTTTGCATTCTTTTTCTTTTAGAGAGCGCCGCAGATCGAGTAAGCATCAGGCTTCATAAACCTTAATACACTTATGTCAGTGGGTGTTAATTGGGCATTATTCTGAATTTTAAGTTGATAATACTCACATAATTCCTATTATATAACTATAGAGAATTATAGTCAGTAGCGCATGCATACATGAAACAAGATGCTAGTTAAGAGGAGTAATGATAACAAATATTTTAGGTATTTGTTTTAGAAGAAAAGATCTTTCTATTTTAAAGGGCACACTAATTTACACCCAAAAAGTGGAGTCACTGAAGCACAAAACCACTTTGACATCAAAATATGTCTTGAATTTTGTTTTAGCTATGATTGAATTGTATTTTAAATGATGGATCTTTTAATATTTTTGGTCCAATTTACTCAATGGAGCAGTCACAACCTACGTAAAAAAAATGTCAAGTGTGGCACTATAGATGTTATGAGAATATTTTGTAAAGGAGGAATTGAAGTTAAGTGATCTATCTTGGATCTCCCTTTCAGCTAGGTAATGCTATTATAGTCCTGTCTCTTTATAATAGAGATGCTTTCTCTAAATGAGAAATAGCATCACAAAGAAGTGAGAGGTTCTGTGTGATCCCTACCAATGACTCTGCCTCATTCTATGTGTTTAATGGTGCCTGTAAGAAAGCTTACTTACTCTGACAAGATATTTCCATCAGCATCCTTGAGTTGAGCAGAATAAAAATGATGTGAACATCATGCCTGCTTTTCATATGGGTGAAGATCATGACTTTATGCATTTGCTTTTTATGTGACATTTAAAAAATACGTATTTCCATGTTATAATTTTTAGCAGGTAGTAAAGGTAGTAAAATAATTCTTTCACAGTCACAAATTAAATGTAATCTATCAGTAGACACTGTTTTATCTTAAATTCACATTTTCCTGAGTTCCGTAGTTTGACATATCAATAGCATCAAATTGCCAGAAATACCTAAAATGTCTTTATATAATGCTAAAAAACTTGTGGATTTGTTGACTTAAGAGTTTGCAACAAAAAATGTTTAGATGATGAAACTAGCTATAACAACATCAACATCATTTTCATTATCAAGAAAATTGCCCTTATGTCCAAAGTTTATTATCTTTATTGTCATAATGGCAATAACAATCTATATAGGATGACTCATGGCAGAATTGGACACCTCCATAAATATATTAACAAGCTTATATTAAGGATCTAAACAAAACTACTTTGTAAAAGTTAAAAGTTTTCCCTTTTAATTAATAAATATTGTAAACATGGAGATATACTGTTCCTCTACAAATGTTCATTTACTTATTATAGCTTCAATTGATGATTATTGATGAGGCAGCATAAGGCAAGCTGACAGGCCCTCCAGGTGGGATATGTGTGATATTCCTCTGGCACTCCTGGCTGCCCAAGGACAAAGAAAAGGAGAAAAATAAATGGTTAACTGATAGAGATCATAGCCCTGCAGGGCCTATGTGATCCCTCCGTAGTGATGTGGGAAACAAAGGCAGAAGAAAATGGCAGATAGAACTAAATTTCCTTATAACCTGCAGCCCATTGACAAATACTTGAGGCTGGAAGAGTAAAACATTTCTCCAGGAAGTCCTTACTGTCTTAATGCTAATGCTTTGCTAGAGGGAAAAACAACCCTAGCTTGACAATAGCTAGGCCTCTACTATCCTGAGTCTTCTTCACCATATGAAAATCTCACTGGAAACTTCCCCTGGACTTTACTTCACTTCCAACCTCATAGTGTAAAACCTGTCTCTCCTCCTGGTCCTGGGGCAGCTCTTCCTGCCCGCAGGTCCTGTCCCCATGCTTCAATAAAATCACCTTTTGCACTAAAGACACCTCCAAGAATTCATCTTGGGCATTGGCTCTGGACTCCTTGATCCCCACTATCACCCCAAAAAACTTCATCAATTATTAATAGAATGAGTATTGTCTGAATTAATTATTTTTGTTAGTTGACAATTGGTGATTATCTTCCTGCTTTTTTTTTAATTTTATTTATTTTAGATAGAGAGAGCATGAGCAGGGGAGGGGCAGAGAAAGAAGGAGAGAGAGAATCCTAAGTAGGCTCCATGCTGTCAGCACAGAGCCTGATGTGGGGCTCAAACTTATGAAATGTGATATCATGACCTGAGCCAAAATCAAGAGTCAGATGCTTAACCAGCTGAACCACTCAGGTGCCTGTGACAATTGATGATAACTTAATTCCACCATTACTTATACATTTATTTAGTTTGTATTTTATTTTAGGAAATAACTTTTCCTATATATTTATAATGTTGTGGATTCATGGATTCCATTTGTTCATTTTTTTTTATTTCAATTCATTACTAACATTATGTTTGGACATTCGGGTAAAGAACATTGTCTTAATGGTTGTTACAAATTTGGGCAACAAGAGTATCATTTCATTTTGTCATGTTCCTATTCTTTGAATACTATCTTACTTTCTAGCAAAATATGTTGTCCCAGACTCCCTCATACTTTCCCTGCCCAAGGCCTGGGATCAGCCATCTCTCTGAGGAGCCTTGGTTCATTTAAGTAGGGAATAATATTTAGATACCAATTCTAGACACTAGGTATGCTAATTCATGAGTGGCATTATATAGAATAATTCAGAAAATAGAACTGGGAAAATGTTTTTGTAAAAAATTGCAAGTTCCTACTGATACTGTACACTGAATCCAGCACCGCATGATTTTTTCTCTTCTTTCCCCGTTTCACATTTACATCATTCTTCTCCCACAATGAAAACTTTGTGTCCTGAATATAATATGTTTATTCATTTGCCCTATGCAGAAAGAAGTTTCTGACATAGTTCATTTCTTTCATCACACGAATTCCTATTTGCTCTTCCCTTACATTTAGCTCCCGTATTACAATAGGATGCCTATTATTCATGGAAACAAGATGCTCACTTCCTATCCAGGGCAAGGATAAAAGTACAAGTAATTATGTACAAAGTGGTCCTCAGCCTCAATTTATGAAAAACTACACAGATTTGGTAGCTGTAGCTCATGTCTCTGCAGCTCATCCCAAAGCCATAACTGATATTTGTCACATTATTCCTTTACTGTTCTCTAGTTTTTCTCATTCTTGATCTGAAGTTTGATTGGCTTTGGCCGCTTGTCTGGTACTGAAACACAGTTTTATCTCTGAATTACCTTAAGCTTTAGGTTCCTTACCTTTATTAAGCAACAATTCTTTAAAATTGCCCATTTGCCATCATCACTGTGTATGGAAATGCCAAGAGCCACATCCATTAATCCCTGAGTTCAAGAATAGGCCTTTTTTGTTTGTTGGTACAGTAATCTCTTTCTCAGTCAGCTGGGTTAGAATACCCAATATATCCATTAGACAGTGTCAACTTTAAGTTTAGTGGAATATTCAGTTAACCTTTGAAAGAACAATGTATTTTGTGGAAATAATCAACTCAGTCATGTTGACTCTAAGGTGTGGGAATGCAAAACAAATTCAAGAAGTGTGTCAGTGGGAGTAATGGTGTGGCATCCAGGACTACCTCTCTGTCCCGGCTCCTTCACCTGTTTATTCCAGAGCCATATATTAGCAATTATTTGGCAAATATACCACATCTTAAAAGACAATAAACCAACACTGAAGGGAGTTATCCCTGAAGCAGCATCTTTGCTGGACCTTTATCAGGCCATTGTGTTATGATCAACTGCCTTTGGGTATTGTATATGAGAATATGCACATGGCATATGGTAAGATTATATGATAGCATTGTCAAGAACCCATTGTCCTAAATCTTCTTTTATATGAGTCAATATCATGTGGAATTCCATGATGATATATTATTCATTTTGTAAGTAATGAGATGATAATTCTGTAGGGGGCCTCTGGGCAAGGAAGGTAAACACAAATCCAGAGTAGGTCTCTATTCTTGTAAGGATGGATCAATGTTCCTAAAAAGGCCCCATTATAATCTCCATGTCACTTAATGGCTAATTAGCCTCCTTGAGTAATGTTTCCATATAAAAGGCCGCCGCACATGCTCTCTGCTACCAGCAGATTGGACACTCATAGTGGCAGTAATTAGACAATTATTGAAGATAACTACAGACAGTCCCCAACTTAGGATGGTTCAGTTTACAGTTTTTTTTTTTTTATGATGGTGTGAAAACAACACTCATTTAGTAGAAACTGCATTTCAAATTTTGAAATTTGATGATTTTCTGAACTAGTAGTATGCAGATAGTGTCTTATGGGCAGTGGCAGTGAGCTACAGCTCTCAGTCAGCCACATGATCACAAGAGCAAACAACCATACACCTACAACCATTCTGTACCCATCCAGCCATTCTGTTTTTTCACTTTCAGTAGAGTATTCAATAATTTACATGAGACATTCAACACTTTATTATAAAATAGGCTTGGTGTTAGATGAATTTGCCGAACTGTAAACTAATTTAAGTGTTCTGAGCATGTTTAAGTTAGGCTAGACTAAGCTATGACATTCAGTAGGCCAGGCATATTCAATGCATTTTTTAATTAGGATATTTTCAACTTGTAAAGGGTTTAGTGCAATGTAACCCCATCATAACTCAGGAAGATCTCTAGTCCATAGTTTCAGTTTTACATGTAGTCCTATTGTTAGCCCATTTTGGCAATAGTGGGAAGCTAAGGAAAGAGGCTTCCTTAACTCCAAGGAATGAAAGATGTGTACCTGAAGTTTGAGAACTTGTGTTAAGGTCCTGTGGTTGCTATAATAAGTTACCACAAATTTGGCAGCTTAAAACAATGTAAGTTTATTTTCTCATTATTCTGAAGGCTAATGTAGGGTAGAATCCTTCCTTGCCTCTTCTGGCTTCTGGCAGCTGTTGGCATCCCTTTGCTTCCTTGGCTTGTGGCCATATCAGTCAAATATTTCCATTGCCACTTCCTCTTCTGTGTGTCTCTCCTTTGTGTGTCTTCCAGAAGGACAGCTGCCATTGGATTCAGGACTGACTTGCATAATCCACAATGATCTCATCATCTCAGCATTCTTAATTTATTTCCATCTGTGAATAATCTTTTTCCAAATAAGGGAACATTTATATATTCCAGGGATTTGGCATGGACCTACCTTGGGGGCTACCATTCAAGGCACCATACCTGGCAAGTGTGAAACCTTCCTGGGTGAAAGTATCGTATAGTATTATGAAACGTAAATTCATCGCATACTGATAACATCATTTCAGTGAGGACATTTAAAAAAAAAACAACAACAACAAACCACACAGGCAATGTTGCATCCTCATTATGGCATATTTTAAGATGTTTTATTCTGAGATTTGCCATATTTGATATATACTACAAAATGCAAAACCTTCTAAATTCTGCTTAATGCTGCCTATAAGAACCTTTCCAGGCACTGCATCAGAAGCGCAGTGTGGGTTAATTGCTGGTGACAGAAAGATGGACTGGTTGGTGGGGGTGGCTCTTATCCACACAGTCCTGTAGGGCCTAGATGCATGACAAATGTGCATGCACATGCCTCATGTCTGGACATTCAGGCTTTCTGGGATGGGTCCTCATGTCTGGGTCTCATATGAATAGACTCCCAAGCCACAGGTGGGAAATTCTGGGGGACACAATGCTGCTCAGCTCCAGCCTGCTGCAAAACAGAGATGCCAAACTATCAAATTTGAACTCACTAAGAATTTATTTCCCTCGTTTGGAAATAGTATTATTTTGCAAACAAAAATTCGTAATACCAAACTTCAGTATAATTTATAATCCAATGGCACGATCACTACAAGATTAATAGAAAAATATTTACAGCAACAACGTCATGAACAAATATTTCATGCCTTTAATATAAATGTTTAAATATGATTTATTTATAAGGGGTCATCTAATTTTCATCAAGTAATGTTATGTTCTGGTTCCCAATTGTCATTATTATTAGATGTAATTTGCTATCCACATTAAATCATAATGTAATTTTGTAACCTGCCTCACATTGGAACATATTACATTTTGTCCATTCATTAACAGATATTTAGTCATGTTCCTAACATATTGATGGAAAATTTGCATTTTAAAATGATTACCTTTGAAATAAGCCTAGGGGTAGATACCAACGTTTCAGCATTTCTGAGTTAAATTAAAATTCCTCAATCAATAATTAATTGGGTCCTCACAGTCCAGAGAAGAAAATATATATATATATATATATATATATATATATATATATATATATATATATATATTCTACAACTTTCCAATTGAGCCATTCAGTTGTGAGGAGTTTTAGGAAAGAATAGTCTCCTTATGTAATCAGCTTTTTCTCCTAAAAGTCACAGGTAAAGAAGCAAAGAACATGATGGGAAGAACTGGAAGGAAGGAAGATATTCAGTCTTTCAGAAGTTTTTGGTTTGTGTTGTTCATTTGTTTGTTTTTATGAGGTAGTATGATGCTTCGTAAAAAGAATAAAGCCAAAGAAATTGCAAGGTAGAGCTAAGCAAATTTGTCAAATAGGAAATGTCACATCCATAGGAAATATATGAAGATTGCCTTTTTTTCTGAGTTTTCAACACAGATATCCATATATGAAAAGGCTGAGGAAGTTTTATGTTTTTTTAAGTCTGATTCTCTTATCGAAATGTGCTGCATTTGTTAGCAGCATAGACTTCGGTCTAATAATCTTAGGTTCAAATTCCAACTTCACAACAGGCTAGCTTTGTGACCTTGAGTAAGTTAATTTACTTTTCTAAATTTTAGTTTCCTAATTTGTGAAAATGGGACTTCTGTAAAGATTAGCTAAGGGACTAAATGTAACCTGTATATTAATGCCAGTTTCAAAAAAAAACGTGAAAGAAAATGCTAAAATACAGCTAAATACAGTATTATTATTAGTGTTATTGTTGGCTTTATATTTCACCTCTTCCAGGTCATTGCTCAGTTGCCATTTCTGTTAGAAAACTTCAATCTCTTTATTTATATGTATAAGCCATGCCCCTTTCCAACTTTTTTCCCTGGCATGTTTTACCTGGTATCATTTATTATCATCAGAGGTACTCTATTTCATTCCTTAATAATTACCTAATTAATTAATTTCCTATGTCTGCCCCTCCATTAAAATTTAAGTTCCTTGAGAAAGGATTTTTGTCTGCTTTGTTAACTATGCTTTTCCTAGTCACTACTTTCTAGACCCTAAAACAATGCCTGGTGTGGAGTATATGCGTTATAGTTTTGAATGAATTACTATTATTAAACTGTTGTGAACTCCCTCTGTTTCCCAGCAACCTTTTGCTTACCTAATAATCATAATCACTTAGGGGCACCTGGGTGGCTCAGCCAGTTAAGCGTCTTGACTTCGGCTCAGGTCATGATCTCGTGGTTTGTGAGTTCAAGCCCCACATTGGGCTCTGTGCTGACAGCTCAGAGCCTGGAGCCTGCTTCAGATTCTGTGTCTCTTCCTCTCTCTGTTCCTCCCATGCTCACGCTGTGTCTCTCAAAAATAAATAAATGTTAAAAAATTTTTTAATTAAAAAATAATCATAATTATTTATAATTACTTTCTTGAGGAATGTGTATGAGTAATACTACAATTGACTTCTCACATGTTTTGTGGAATTTTGATTCTTACAGTAAAATTAAGAGAAATATATCATTTTCTTTACTTTTAAATGATTTTAGAGACTCATACTTTATGTGGTGACTTTCTCCTCACCTCCAATTTTTCCCTAACTACCATGTTGGGACACTTGTTCAATTTTATTGGCTATCCGCCTTCATTGTTTCAAAAAGCTATCACCATTTAATCACAGAGCCTGCTATTATGTCTTCCCCCAAATTCTAATAGCTTATGATAAATAACCTGACCTTAAAGATTGCCAAATAAGACATTGCTTTCTATTGTGCTGTAACATCTTTTACCTTTGAAACATCCTCCAAAATAAATTCTCATAGATGGAGAATTCAACTTTTTATTACTACTGTACAGGGTCATACATAAACACGAACATACTGATCGAGTGATGATGGCTTTTTGAGTACTTAGGAAATAATACTCTTATTAAATAAATCTCTGCCTAAAATTGGACAGAGAGTTTCTAGGTTGGCCAATGAAGCTGTTCAAATTGTGCTAAATTTCCTCCTTTGGTTTACCTATTTTTTATGTTCTGTCAATTACATTTCCACTGACAAGACATTTGAGGAAAGATTTTCCTTTCAAAAACAAAGAAAATAGAGAATGGTCAATTTAAAAAACAAACAAACTACTAGTTATGGAGAATGTACCAAAACTCTGTTAGTCACTTTACATGCAGTATTTCTGAAAAGGTAGCATTATTTCTTTTCTTCACTAAAAAAAAAACAATGCTCAGGGCATACAGTTGACCCTTAAACAATGTGCAGATTAGGGCACCAACACCAGTGCAGTCAAAAATTCACGCATAACTTTTGACTTCCTGAATCTTAACTACTTAATAGTCTGTTGACCATAATCCTTACTGACAGCATAAACAGTTGATTAACACTTATTTTGAATATTACATGTAGCACATACTGTTTTCTTACAATAAAATAAACTAGAGAAAAGAAAGTATTATTAATAAAGTCATAAGGAAGAAGAATACATTTGTAGTACTGTATATCTTTTATCGAAAAAATAGCCAGGCGCATCTGCACAGTTCATACCTATGTTGTTCAAGTGTCAACTGTGTAATTAATTTGGAAAAGAGTTCAAATGGATGACTATTCATATCTTCTTACATGAAAAACCAAAATCAATGTTATTTCAAATATTCTATATTTTCAAATATGCTATATTACCAGGGTAGGTAGTCATAGAAGAAATCATATACAAAGTATTACTGATACTAAAACTCTACCTTACCTCCCACCCATCCACCCTTTACTGGATAACAGAAAAAAAATTAAAGGATTTGATGGATTATTTGGTTTACCTTTTGTGTCTACTGGTATTATGAGACAGGAAATACTGTATCTCTAGCACAGCTCAAATCAATAAACTCCTACAAAGATTTATGGAAGTTGCAACATATTGAACAGTATTCCCCTCAGCTTATCCCTTGCCAGTGATCATAGAAATCCACATTCAATGCGAATGGCATGGAAGCATTATCACAACTATAGAAAGCCTCAAATATAATTTAGAGACATTTTTCCTTGACAGTTGTCTGACAATTCTAATTTGTCCTTGCACCTATTTGACATATTATATTAAATTATATCCAATACTTTATATCCATTACACACTAACACACTGTATCTTGAATGAATACAAGTAAAGTCAGCATAAGACATATAACATCACCAAGTGCTGAAGAAAAATATTTAGTTACTCCAGAAATTTGGACCCACTAATTTTTGTTAGATAAGTGTGTACCTATGCCAGCATCTATAAATATATTAAACACCGAAACTATGTAGAAACCTAAAAAATTGGAGGTGCTTGGTTTGAGGGATGAGGAAAGCCCAGGGTGCCCCTACTTCTCTGCCATCTTAGCTTGGGTGGCTCAGTCAATTGAACTACCAACTCTTGATTTTGGTTCACATGATCTCACATATATGAGATCAAGCTCTGCACTGAGTAGGAACGTTGCTTAACATTCTCTCTCTCTCTCTCTGTCTCTCTCCCTCTTCCCTTCTACCTCACTCACACTCTGTTTCTCTTAAAAAAAAAAAAAAAAAAAAAACTTAAAAATTGGAAAGAGGAAAATCTCACCTATACTCTTTCTAGAATTCTAAATATAAGCAAAGGCAGATGATCAACTGTCTGATATTTTAGTTCTTGGACATGATGATGGGGGTAGGGAGAATCCTGTGAATAGTGAATTCCTCAGTAATATTAAGAATTAGATTGAAGAAGAATGAATACAAATCTATGCTCTTTAATGTGTGTGTGTGTATATTTGATTATATATATATATGATTATATACATATATATTAATGTATGAATATATATGTAAATTTGTAGGCTGAAATCTCTCAAGCAGGAGCTGATTTTAAGTTGACACATAACATTGATGATGACAGTTCACCTGTTGCTAATTTGTCACCTATGCAGATCTCCTTAATCCACACTCAGTCCACACAGAAAGATAATAACAAACTCATATTTTGCATTGAACATGATACAATGTCTCATATATAACCAAAAATATGCTAAATTTTTCCCCAGAAAATAATTCAAAGTCCTTGGGTTATATTCACTCTTTTTAATGTTTCTTATTCAAGTATAATTAACATACAGTGCTATATTAGTTTCAGTTGTAGAATATAATTCAACAATTCTACACATTACTCGGGGCTTATCATGATAAGTATACTCTTAATCCCTTTCACCCGTTTCGCCAGTCCTCCCACCTACCTCCCCTCTGGCAACCACCAGTTTGTTCTCTATATTTAAGTTTTTCAAAATATTAAAAATAGAATTACCATATGATCCATTAATTCCACTATTGGATATTTATCCAAAGAAAATGAAAACACTGATTGAAAAAGATGTATGCACCCTTCTATTTATTGCATCATTATGTGCAATACCTAAGATATGGACCCAACCAAGTGTTCAACCATAAATGAATTGGTAAAGAATTATGGTGTATATATACAATGGAATATTTTTCAGCCATAAAAAAAATGAAATCTTTCCATTTGCAACAACATGGATGGATCTACAGAGTATAATGCTAGATGAAATAAGTCAGAGAAAGACAAATACCATATAATTTAACACATATGTGTAATTTAAGAAGCAAGACAAGTGAACACAGAAAAAAAGAGATAAGCAAAAAAGTAGACTCCTAAATATAGAAATATTCCTTTTATTTGATATCACATAATTTAAATTCTATTATGTAAAGATATATACTATCATTAATATATCTTATATTAGACTATAAAGGAATAAGGAGGGAAAGATATGAATATACATATTTACATATATTTCCACACACTCTCAAACATTTGTAACTAAAATAAAGAAGAAATATCTCATGAAAAGTACAGTTACACACTCACGCATATAATAACGATAAAGAATAAATACTCATGAAAGGTACAGTCCTTGTTTCTGCAACTGGTCACATGGTCATAATTGGTATTCTACTAATACCTATCCCATATTCCCTTTGCCCTTGGCAGGCACCTCAGTCAGTTGTGATTTATTGCCTGGTAGGGTGACCTAAACTTTCATTCCTAAAGGGTCTTGTTCATTATCAGTCATGTCTAAATTGAGTTGTATTTTTCCATTGACCTTTATCACAGGACATGGTAATACTAAGAGATGCCTTAAGAGATCTCCTTTGTGTCAGGCATACAGTGACTGCCTCCACTGTGTAGTAACAGTTTAATTTCCCCTTGGAAATCAGGATCAATGACCATGTTCAGTAAACCATTGACCACAGTACATAAATCAGCATAGGCTCATAACTCTGACCATTTCTCCTTCCAATGCAAAATGAACATCAGGTACAGTATTCAAACTTTCCTGCCCACTGGAAGGATTTCCCTTCACTACTTTCCTTCAGGCATGTTCCGGAAACAGGCTGTAGTGCTATAGCTATCTACTTTTAGGGAGTACCAGCATATCATGTAGAACCATCTGTAAACCAGGCCAACTTTTCTTTTCATTAGTCAAATTTTCATAGGGAACTCTCCATGAGGCAACAGGTGTCACTGGGAGAAAGAAGGTAATGAAGCAAGAGTAGGGATCGTGGGCAGCTGGGCTAATTCCTCAGGTCACTTACTTGTGCCTTCAGGGCTTCTGAAGCCCCTTATTATTTCATAGTAGAGTTCTGCTGTTCACACCCAGCCTTATAGCTTGATAGGTCAGGTGATATTCAGTACATGATGGGCAACTCAGGTGACATTATATATTGGTGGCTCATGGTTAAGCATTTAGTCTCTACCAAGATTCAATAGCTAGCCAAAAGATGTTTCTCAACAGAATAGTTATCCTTAAAGGATAACTTTGGACCTAAAGGAAAGCTTTGATCTAAAATCCTAAGAGACTGAGGCCTATAAGGACCTACCACAAGCTCCAGCCTCTCATTCTGCCAGTCACACTCAAGTAATATCAGATCTGCTAGATTGTATGGTCCAAGTGGAAGAGTAGTTTACATGGCAGTCTAGATCTGTTGCAGAGCTTTTTCTAAATCTTTCAAAACTAGCAACTCTTTGGGTAACTTGGTAAACAGAATGGAGTGACACACTCAAATGAATATTTTGCCTCCAAAGTCTAAATAATACTACTCTGTGATGTGCCTCATTTTTGGCTATGGAAGGGGCCAGATGCAATCACTTATCTTTCACTTTAAAAGGGATCACTGTGTGTTATACCAGTGGATCCTGTAAGTTTCACTGACATTAAAGACTTCTGAAGTTTTGTCAGATTTCTTTCCCACTCTCTGACATGCAAATGTCTTATGAATATGTTGCATTATTACTACTTCTTGCTCATTAGTTGCTATTAGCATAATATCATCAATACAATGACCAGCAACGTCATATGGAATAGAAAAGTGATCAAGACCCCTGCAGACTACATTATTCAATAGGCTACAGAGTTTTATATGCCTGAGATAGTAAGGGAAGGTATATTGCTGGTCTTACTAGCTGAAAGCAAACTGCTTCTGGTGATTTTTGCTAATGTGATTCCAGAAAAAAAAATGTATTTCCCAGATCAATAGCTGCGTACCACATACAAGGGCATGTGTTAAACTGCTCAAGCAAATTAGGATCATTTTACATTTTGATTCAGCAGTAATCTTTACTGTTAATCCTGATAAAACACTTTGAATAGAACTATATATGTTAGATATCCTGAATCTAGATTGATACAGTAAATGTTCCTGCTGAATCAAAATGTAAAATGACCTTAATTTGCATATAGTTTCCCTGAGCACAAATTAGGAAATTTTAAATTAGCATAGAGCAGTTTTTAAATAACTATTAGCTTGTTTTCCCTTACTGACTTTAAAGCATATCAACATGTCCAAATTTTTTTCTTGAAGGTAAAGAAGAACACTTTAAAAGCTGAAAGAAGTTATGCAATGACAGATTCATAAAACATGCATGAAAAGACTGAGTTTTTGAAACTGAATTATTTTTGCTTTTGTAATACAGATGTTATTATAAGACTCAAATTGGTGTATTAGCCTAACAGCTAGGAAATGGCAATTTACACATCACTTAGTACAATTGGATTCCATCAAGGTCTGTCACTATTATGATCTTTTTCTATTCACTGATAAATTTGATAAGGTACTATGTTAGTAACTTTAGATTAAAAATAGGAAGCATTTTCTCTCCTTCAATTTAATAGTTATATATTAGTTGTCCTTAGCAATTTCTTTAAGCTATTGGAAAATATATTTAAAAACTTAATCCATAAATGAACACTCAGTTCTCTTAAACTAAAAGTGAATGAGAAAGCATTTTATTATATCCAGAGATTCCAAAGAGGTATACCATCTATTTCCAAAACTAAAATCCAGTATTTTCTATAGTAATATAATTTTTAAATATTGGAGTGAGATTTCAATTAAAAAAATCATTCACCTTTCTTACCAAATAATATGGGGATGGGAATATCCAAGCATTTGGTTTCATCCTTTAATTTCTGCTTATATGAGTTAAAGACTAGAAAGTTGCATGTTGTTAAACTCACCTCACACAGGCTGAGAATTTAACCTGAGCTCAATTTCTTAAGCAAAATTTGAAACCACCAACCATCTCCCTACATTCGTAATTACAGTGAAAGTCTTCTATGGCATTAGCTTTATCATAAAATTTTGGTTTCTATAGGCTTTTTATTATCATTGTTAATTTAAAACACTTTTCTTATTTCATGCCATACATTACTAGTGTCTTTACCCCCAGCAACATGCCTTTATAGAGGATTTTAATTTTTTTTGTTGTTTATTTTATTTTTGAGACAGAGAGAGATAGAGCATGAACGGGGGAAGGTCAGAGAGAGGGAGACACAGAATCTGAAACAGGCTCCAGGCTCTGAGTGGTCAGCACAGAGCCCGACGCAGGGCTCGAACTCACGGACCGCGAGATCATGACCTGGGCCGAAATCAGCCGCTTAGCCAACTGAGCCACCCAGGCGCCCCATAGAGGATTTTAAACAATAATACATGTGATTCATATATACATATAAATTTTAATTTTCTTAATGTTTATTTATTTTGAGAGAGAGAGGGTGAGTGGGGGTGGGGCAGAGAAAGAGGGAGACACAGAATCTGAAACAGGTTCCAGGCTCTGAGCTATCAGCACAGAGCCCGATGCAGGGCTTGAACTCAAAACCATGAGATCATGAACTTGAGCTGAAGCCGGACACACAACCAACTGAGCCACCCAGGTACTCCTATTTACAGATAAATTTTAACTAGGGCTTAGAAGTCCCTAGTAAAAAGAAATACAGGCTTAGGTAAGCATCTTTTTTTTTTTTAATTGAAGTACAGTTGACACACAATATTATATTAGTTGCAGATGTACAGCACAGTGATTTGACAACTATAAATGTTACAAAATGCTTACCATAAGTATAGTTACCATCTGTCACCATACAAAATTATTACAATATTATCGACTATATTCTGCATACTGTAATTTTTATCCATGTGACTTGTCCATTCTATAACTGGAAGTTTGTGCTGCTTAATCTCCTTTAGAATCAGAAACCTATTTTGCCCATGAATCTGTTTCGGTTTTATTGTTGTTGTTTCTTTGTTCATATGCTTGGTGTTTTAGATTCCACATATATGTGAAATTACATGGTATTTGTCTTTGTCTGACTTATTTTACTTAGTCATACTCTGTTGATGATCTATGTTGATGATCATGTTGATGATCTATCATACTCTGTTGATGATCTATGTTGTTGCAAATGGAAAGATTTTCTTCATTTTTATAGCTGAGTAATGCTGCATTTTACATATATATATATATATATATATATATATATATGTACCACATCTTCTTTATCCTCAGATGCTGAGATCATACTAAGTCATTTACTGAGGCAAACACTGAAATAACAGATTTATTAAAGATAACATAAGTCAGATAGCAGTATTTTTTAGCCTGGATAGCTGAGTCAGTTAAGTCTCTGATTTCGGCTCAGGTCATGATCTCGCAATTTGTGAGTTCGAGCCCACATCAGATTCTGTGTGGACATCTCAGAGCACGGAGCTTGCCTTGGATTCTGTGTCTTCCTCTGTCTCTCTCACTCTCTCTCTCTCTCTCTCTCTCTCTCTCTCTGCCCCTCCCCTGCTCTCTCTCTCTCTGTCTCTCTCTCTCAAAAAGAAATGATAAATAATAAACAAAAAAATTTAATTCTGAAATGTCTACTGTTTAAAACAATGGCACTTACATTATTTAATCTCCATAAATAGTTAATATTTCAATATTAAATTTCGATATTAAAATGTCAAGCACTATCCAGATTTTGAACATTGTAGTGATCAAAGACCATCTAATACTCTATGTGATCTTCTCAGATCTCATATATGGTCAGTTGTTTCACGCGAGTTGATCTTTTTTCCCTTTTACCTTATCAACAATATGGAAACAAATAGGGAAGAAAGTAAAGAAATCAATATTTTTGTAGTTTTCAAGACTATATGGAGATAGTTTTCAATATATCATAGTGTTATGTGCACAAAATTGTATTTAATTGTATGAGGAAAATAATATTTATTGCTCTACAAACATTTTATTTAATCTCTTGGAATATTGTTTGTTCATCATCAGGTCTTGCTTTTTTAAACAAACTCTTGTTGATTATCATGATGCAACAGTATCCTGCTTGTTGTTGTTCTTGTTTCCTAGCCCAGTTTCCTCTCTTAGACATCTAAATCTTAGAGAGCTCTATTTTGGGGTCTCTTCTGTTTATACACCTTTACATTAGAAGCTCCTATCTATTCCTATGGCTTTGTTTCACATCTCTGAATGTCTTCAATTCTAGAGCTCTGCTCTGGGCACAATATCATATATCCAACTATGTGTTTGAGATTGCAATATGGTTTCCCAAGTCAGAATTCTGGGAGTCATCCTCAAATTAACTACCCTTCTCTCATAAGAATTCTTGCAGAGTTTGACTTCTACATGTGTTACTAACCAATTCATCTGTTTTCATCTTTACTTTTGCCATTCTGATTCAAGCCGCCATTATCTCTGAAAATTATTACTTTATTTTCTAGTCTTCCCCTTCCATTAATGTCTTCTGCCAGTGCATTCTCTATACAATATGTACTTATGTCTATAAAAATATTACATTATGTAAATCACCCATGCCAACTTAAGCTTTCATTTTACATTAATCTAAGGACAAAATTCAAAATTCCATATTATTCATTTACTTATTTAGTTAAACCTAATTTTGTTAGTAGCAAACTGTAAGTAGATGATTGTTAATTTCACCCTATTTCATATAGTTGTGTTTATATATACAAATGAATAACTTGATAAGCAAATTAGAGAGCTAAACTACAATTTTATAATAGAGCTAATCCAAAATTTGGGGCTCAAAAACAGAGGATCATGGAAGGATGTTAGAAGAGGAGGCAAGGAGAGAAGTAGAGTTCTTTATAATTTCCTGGGACCAGAGACACTTCAACGACAAGGATATATTTGTAGCTCAGAAAACCATTTGCATTACTTCTATAGCCTGTGTGTGTGTGTGTGTGTGTGTGTGTGTGTGCACCCATTTTATTTACGCCCTCCCTGAGGAGTAGATTCCTTGTTCGTCATATGGAAGGGTGGAAAACTTGATAAAATTATCTGTGAAGACATATTTCCGCATTTTTTTTAAATTCTTTTCCTTAGGCCTGCCACTGAAAATTTTATTTACTTCTTCCTTAATACACATCTTCCTCAATGCACAATGGGGTCACGTTCCAATGAACCTGTCTTAAGTTGTAAATATCCTAAGTGGAAAGTGCATTTAATATACCTAACCTATGGAACACCATAGCTTAGCCTAACCCACTTTAAACATGCTCAGAACATCCATTAACCTACAGTTAGGCAAAATGAACTGGCAGATGCATTAGTCCAATTATATAATAAAGTTTTGACTATCACATGTAATTTATTGAATACCATACTGAAAGTGAAACACAGAATGGTTACATGGTGTCAGTTGTTTACCCCCCTGCATGGGGCTGACTGGGAATCGCAGCTTGTTGCCACTGCCCAGCATCAAGAGAGCACATTGCACTGCATATTGCTAGCCAGGAAAAGGATCAAAATTCAAAGGACAGTTTCTGCCAAATGCGTATAGCTTTTGTACCATCATAAATTTGAAAAATCATAAGTTGAACTATCATAAGTTGGGGACTGTCTATACATCAACATGTGCCACACTCCTCAATTTTCTGGCATCCAGTTAAATCCCCCATGTCCTACAGAAATTTGTCTCAGCTAGTTTTTAAGGAGAAAAGTAATATGCAAATGAGGTCTGAATAGAATGAAAGGTTTTCATGTTATCGAAGTTAATGTTATTTAGATAACTAGAGTAGATTACAGTTAAAAATGTCATACTACAAAGTAGAGCTTTTGATAATTTAGTTTGAGTAAGAAGGACTTAACTCACTCAATGCTTAAAAATAGTTCAGTTTCTTAGACTATATCATTTGAAGTATAGACTCCAAAACAATATTTTCTAGAGGATTATATTAATTTCTTAGTAATATGCTCTAAGAGGAATTACTAACTGTTGAGTGTCTAGGAGCATGGACTTGATGATGAAAGGATTTAAAATCATGTGATAAAATAATTGCAGATGTTAGAGAAATTTAGTCCTGACACTTGCTTTTTAGAGCTTAGAGTGTCTGTAAAAATACTTTTACTTGGTTAAGCCCTTAAGGAAGAATAATTTGAACGCTTATCTGTTGTTTGAGGGGCAGATCATTAGAGCCATTAAAAAATTATTTAAGGAGCAATGGTAAAAGTACTAATCATCATTAAATCATTAAATTTTCTATATGGGTAGAAACATAAATATCACATAAAAATTTTTAAATGTTTGCTTTAAATGTCAATTAATAAACTGAAGTCACAGAGAATTGGAAGCATCTCACTGACCTTACTAGAAAAGGAATCAGAATACACATTTATTTAACACTCATTAGAACCATTCCCATTTCTTCCGTACTTTTTTAGAGCAAAACTAATTATTCCTGCTGCCTTGACATTTTTACTACTTTATATGCCTCATCAGTTTAAAACATTTACTTCTGTGACTGCTGAACCATTGAGCAAATTGGTTCTTCAGATCAATATTCTTGCTTCAAAAAAGAAGCTCTACACAGGTGTCTGGCAATGTTTATTCACTGAAAGCAGTTCATCTCCTACTGTTGATAGTTGGCAAAGTGACACTCCATTTTAGGTCTTTAATCATTTAAACCATTTCCTAAGAAAACTGAAACTTGAAAAAAAAAAAGTGAGAGAAAGCTCAATGTGTACTATTAAATAAAAATAGCCAATCAGTCAACACAGACACCCTCTCTTCATAGCAATCAGCAACAGCTGTATGCCAATTAAAGCTATGATTTTGCAGGTGCTTAGAGAAGTCTATGTCAAAATAAATCCACTTATTTAAAATGTTTTGTACCATTATAAGGCCTTCATAGATAAGTTCAGGCAACAACAACAACAAAAACAAAAACTATAGGGATTTTCAGACAACTCATTTGTAAGTGTCAAGATTCTTGGGTAAAAGAAGAAATGAGATCAAAGCAAGGAGATGTCTTTGGAAAAACATCATTCTCTTATTAGCTGGAAAAATAGACAGAAAAGGGAAGTTTGAACAGCACTACATATAATTGGTAGAAACAGATGCCACCCTATTCAATACATTTCTTAACACCGTCCAGGAAAATATTTGCTTATAATATCCAGTTCAACCTATGTGTGCATGACATATATTTAAAAGCATTCCTCTTGAATCATTTTAAGTGGATTTTAATAAATACTATTTAGAAATAAACACTGAAACAGTTGCTTTAAATTTTACTTTATGCAAAATTTACAAGGTAATGTTATAAATTTAATTTCCCTCAAAGTACTTCTAAGGATTCTGATTTTATAGGAATATGTTTAATTTGTCTAAGGTGTCTTTATTTTTACCAAATACACATAGTAAATATGATACAGATATCCCACTCTAACAGTATTTTGAAGAAACCTCTAACTTTGTGCAAATGAAAAGAGCATTTTTAATTTCCTTTCAAATATTTGTATTTTTAAATAAAATGCTGATTTCAAAAAAAATCATACTCATTTGCTTACATACACCAAGTAGTTTCTGAAAATGGATAGCCTTTTCTCTCTATGAGTCCACTCAGCAATGTAATGATATATCTGTTTTATATTAAACAGACATTATCATGAATGTTATCTACAGCACTAGGAAACTATAAAGTTTAATTATTTAATGCTTGCATGGTGTTTTGAAGATGAGATGTTCTGTTCAAGAGCTAAATATTATTGTAGCTATTAGACATCTGTTCTATTCTAGTTAGAATTGATACTTTACAGCAGCATATGAAATTATTCCCCTAGAAGTTTATAAGTTGTCAGAATTGAATATATCATACAGAGTGACAATGTATTAATAATTTATTTTAAGAGAAGAGAAGGGTTTTCATTGTCCTTACTACTTTTTAATAGTATTGAGAAAAATTTTAAGTAAATTCAATTTGAAATTAGGGAAATAACAATTTGGATTACATCTCAGTTCTCAACAGAAATGATAGAAGACAGAAGACAATCGAATTATTACATTAAAGAGCTGAGAGAAGCTGTCAATTTAGATTATTTATGTATTGAAAAGATTCAAGATTTTTAGAAAGTATTCTACAATTTTTACAGGTGGAAGAGTAAATTACAATCACTACGTATTCATTTTACGTTTTAATAGACGTATAACATATATAATTTGTTGAAGTGAAAAGTGTACCAAGTATAAAATCTGATGACATTTTACAATGTAAACATACCTATATAAGCAAAACCGAGATCAAGGTGTAGCGTAGGTTTAGTACCTCAGAAAGCTCCCTCCTTCCCTTTCCAGGACTTTTTTAAAAAATGTCTTTATGTCCTTAAACACTTGGATTAGTTTTTCTTGATCTTCATATTTGTATAAATGGAATCATACAATATGCATTATTTTGTGTCTGGCTTCTTTTGTTCAGCAAAAATCTATATATTTTAAGATTCATCCATGTTTTATATGTAGTGTAAACTTCACTACTTTTATTGCTTTGTACTATTCCATTTTACCAATATGCTACAACTTATTTATTGTACAACTCTATTATGGCTTATAGCCATTTTGCTTGTTTCCAGATTGAGATTATGAATAACTTTGCTAAAATGCTACATTATATGGAATTTCACTGAATATAGGCAAAGGGGTAGACTACCTGGTAATAACCTATGCATTTTTATATGATGGTTTTATTATTAATCAGTTTAATATTTAAAATTTTCTAATGGCCATTTTGATTTATAATTGGAATTATATGATTATGCGTATGCATCCATGTGTGCATATGTGTGTCTGTTTGTGTCACTGTGTACATATTTTATATATATATAAATTAAGGAAGGGGCATCTAGGTGACTCAGTTAAGCATTCGATTATTGATTTCAGCTCAGGTTTGCGCTCATGGTTCGTGAGATCGAGCCCCATGTCTGGCTCTGTGCTGACAGTGTGGAGCTTGCTTGGGATTGTCTCTCTCCCTCTCTCTCTCTGCCTCTACTCCCTGCTTGCTCTCTCTCTCTCAAAGTAAATAAACAGACATTTTTAAAAGTTATAGAATATTATATATATTTTAAATCATCCACAATTTATATATATGGAGATACGTACACAGAAACATATAACCCCGTCAACTGTAAAAATACACATTCTTTTTAAGTATACATGTGACACATAACTTCAAGTACACATAATACATAATACCATTATATATAATGTTTTTAATTTTTTTTAAATTTAGTTTTTAAATTTTTTTCCAGTTACTCTGAAAATTGTATTAAAATATATTACTATGATATGGATTCCTATATTTTATTTTTCATTATGTCACATTTAACTTTATATATTATGAGACAATATTATGCTTTCCTGTTGGATTAACATTTTCCATCATAGAGTATGGAATAACTAGCCTTCTTTACATTAGTAATAATTCTAGCTTTAAAGCCTATTTCATCTGAACCAATAAAACTACATTAGCTTTCTTTTGGTATTGCATGATATAATTTTTTCATCCTTTAATAATCAACATTTATGTATTCTCATATTTGAGATACCTTATAAATAATGATGAGTGTTGCATTTAATTTAGTGTATCAATATTTGTATTTTACTAGGTTAGTCCTGTTTACATTTAGGGTAATTATAGGTATATTTTACTTTAAATTGTCCCTTTTTGATTTATTTTATATTTGTATTATCTCTCCAGTTTTCCCTAATTTCCATTATAATCTTTTTTATATAATTTTTTAATGTTTATTTATTTTTGAGAGAGAGACAGAGTACAAGGAAGGGGGGGGGCAGAGAGAAAGGGAGACACAGAATCCAAAGCAGTCTCCACGCTCTGAGCTGTCAGCACAAAGCCTGATGCTGGGCTCAAACTCAAACTGCTAGATCATGACCTGAGCTGAAGTCAGACGCATAACTGGCTGAGCCACCCAGGCACCCCTATCATCTTTTTTATAATTAAATGGTACTTGGTAATCTTCAGTGTTTCCTCTCTTAGGTATATTTGTAATTCATGTGTTTATTACTTTCTACAGTAAGTACAATACAGATCTTTTTAAATTATGCATTAATTATAAGATGAATGCTTGAATCAATAACATCTGCCTACAATTTTTGTACTCCCTGATGTGTGTAAGGACCTTGTAGATATATTTACCCCCTTCTGCTTTTTGTGCAGTTGTCCTGAAATTTATTTAAATATACTTTAAATCAGCCATAGTATTATTCATAGATTTAAACATCACAAGAATTATGTTACAATCAAAATTGTTTTAGATTTAACTACATGCCCCTTTTGCTGTTCTCTTCATTTATTCTAGAATTACTCTATTTCCATTCAGTATCATTTCCATTCAGTCTGAAAAAAAATCTCCTTTCGTTTTTTTTTTTAAATTTATATTTTACTGTTTATTTTTGAGAGAGAGAGAGGGCCAGAAAGAGACAGAGACACAGAATCTGAAGCAGGCTCCAGGCTCTGAGCTGTCAGCACAGAGCCCAACGCCGGGCTAGAAATCACCAGCCCCGTGTGATCATGACCTGACCTGAAGTCTGTTGCCCAACTGACTGAGCCACTCAGGACCCCTGGGATATTTTTTGATGTAGCTCTCATTACACTGGATTTTCTCAGTATTTATATTTTGCAATTGTCCTTTATCTCTCCTTTACTTTTGAAAGATAATTTCTCTGAACATATAATTTTAAATTGATACTTATTCTTCTTCCACATTTTAAATATACACATCCATAGTGTTCTGAATTATATGCTTAGAAGTAAAGTTTTAGTTTTTCTTGAAAGGAAAGTGTCTTTTTTTTTAATCTATGGCTGGTTTTAAGATAGTTTCTTTGTCTTTAATTTTTAGCAATTTTATTTTTAAGTGTATTTTTTCCTTGTATTTTTATTCATCCCATAGTGAAGAAATCTAAAATCCATAGTTTTATCTATTATTTCAAATTTTAAAATATTCTTGGTCAGATTTTCTTCAATTCTTTCTTCTTCGATTTATATGCTTTCTCCTTCCCTTTTGGGATTACAATTGCATTATGTTAAATCATTTCACCATGGTCTATACAATAATAGCACTATTTTCATTCCTCTCTTTTTGTAAACCTCTTTGTTTCACTGTGGTTATTTTATGTCAGCATATATTCAAATTCAGTAATCTTATTTCTACTATTAATTTGCTTTCAAAAGCATTTATTGAATATTTAGTTTCAGGTGTTAAGAATATATAATGAAAGAACATAATGTTCCTTTTAATAGATTTTCTGATTTTTTGTGCAATTTTTCATATTTTTATATATTTCCTTTAAATATTAACTATAGGTATTTATTATAGTTATATTATAGTTACTTAATGTTGTTGTTTGATAATTTCAAAATTGTCCCTTTTACCTCTGAATTTCAGTCACTGGGATTTGTATTTATTATGTCTTTTAACTTGTATTACCTGTCAGATATTGTGTTTACCACAATTGGGTCTCTCAAATGATGTTTCCTTTCTCCAGAGATGTTAAATTTTCTGCTAGTGCATAATGGAGTAGGGCAGATCATCTTGAGAGTGATTTATTTCCATTTTATTGTTTTTTTCTAGATAAAATCTTTCAAAATTCTCAAAAAAGGGTCTGGAGTACCTGTTATGTTCTTTTATCTTTGTAGTCCTGACTCCAGTTTTTTGTATCTATATACTGTGAGGTTGCCAACATTTATTTTTAGCATTTTTAGCCTTTTAACATCTGTTCTCTGCTTTGTGTTTGTAAGAATTTTTCCTCATAGATATGGAGTTTAGGAGTCATCAAATACCTTGAGAGTTAATTACATACAGAATAGCTCACTTCTTTGTGTTTCCCTTTTCTGCTGTATTTTTAAAGATATCTTTCCTTCAATTTTCAGTAAGTGTTGTCCAGTTATCCTTCAATACTGCCTCTTCCCCATACTCTTTCTTTCTCCCATCTGAGATTACAATTGTGTGTGCATGTGTACACATATGTGTGTGCATGTGTGTATATGTCTTTCCACCTCTATTCAGAGAATTCTAGTTTTTATAATAAATAAAATGCAAATTTCAGTGGTTTAACAAAATATATTTTTACTTAATAATCATGCAACAATATAATACATGCCTTTCTGATTAATGAAAAATTTTCCTTTGCATGCCCCTCAAGGATTCAGGCTTTTTAGTCTTATAAGTCTGGCATTACAGAGCCAATGAGTTCTCTATTTTTATGAAGTTTTATTTCATAAAAAACTTGGCCTAAGTGTGACAAATATCACTTCCACTTACATTCTATTGGCAAGAACCGTAGCTACATCTAGAAGCAAGAGGATTGGAAATTGCTGCCCTTGAATTGTCAGCTGACTCATGGACACTCCATGTTATGAAAGGGAAAGCATGGTTTCCTTTCTTTTTTTTTTCTTTAAATGGTTTTTGTTATCTTCCTTATATCAATAATAGAAAAATCAATCTGATTTGAATCAAGCAATACAATACATTTATAATCAAACAATTTACAATCAAACAATACATTTATAAATATAATTTATAGGATCATTTCAGCATGGAAATAAATAGAAAGATAAAATTTCTAGATTGTTAAAGTGAAATTACGTGGTAGAAATGGTGTTGGCAAGTCTCACTCTGTGGGTGGAACTTCCAGAAACCCAAGTAACATGAGTAAATATTTAAAAACGACAATGATAGAATATTATGAAATAATTCTATTTTTATAAAACTTTACATATGTGCACAACAAATTATAAAAATACATTGTAATTTTATTTACTATTATATATGCTCATATTAAAATGTTAAGTTAAAAATGCAACATAAGAATTTGTTATTTCATTTAAAAATTGGAGTCACCTGGATGGCTCAGCCAGTAAAGCATGTGACTCTTGTTCTCAGGCGGGGAGTTTGAGCCCATGTTGCTCATAGAGCTTATTTAAAAAACAACAACAACAACAACAAAAACTGAGTAAATAAAAGCTCTACAAAATTTAAAATAAAACTGATTTTTCAGCATCACTTTGACTCATGTTCAAGACTTAATTTAATGTTATTTCCTTTTCTATACCTCTATTCTGAAACTTACAGGGCAGTGTATATGAACAAGTCTGACACCCGACATTTTTTGTAATGCCTTTAGGAAAGGTGTATGTAATTCAATGTTGATATCTATAGTACTTGCCATTTTGTAGATAGTGAATTAAAGTCCTGAATGCTGTGTTGTGATTTTCAACACTTGATAGGAATGATGGGTATGTCTCTGTATACTTTATGCCATCATTCAAATACACTATATACAAGTACATGTAATTTTGTCCTTCAACAAATAAGAATGACATATAATTGTTTTTGTTGTTGTTTATAAAAAAGAGGCAAATTATTATTACACTTTAAAAAAAAACACTTTTGGGGCGCCTGGGTGGCGCAGTCGGTTAAGCGTC
The DNA here is from genome assembly GCF_018350155.1 of Leopardus geoffroyi. Taxonomy (NCBI): domain Eukaryota; kingdom Metazoa; phylum Chordata; class Mammalia; order Carnivora; family Felidae; genus Leopardus; species Leopardus geoffroyi. The sequence continues at coordinate 89,723,859 of NC_059337.1, forward strand.
CGACTTCAGCCAGGTCACGATCTCGCGGTCCGTGAGTTCGAGCCCCGCGTCGGGCTCTGGGCTTATGGCTCAGAGCCTGGAGCCTGTTTCCGATTCTGTGTCTCCCTCTCTCTCTGCCCCTCCCCCGTTCATGCTCTGTCTCTCTCTGTCCCAAAAATAAATAAACGTTGAAAAAAAAAATAAATAAATAAAACACTTTTATTTGCTTTTACAGACAGCATATTTTCACAATGATTTTTTTTATTATACTCAAGAAGTCTATTTTTGGAAATAATTTTGTGTCTGCAGTATATTTCCTCTCAATATTGAAATATCTTTAATGATTTCAGTGATAAATGTTTGCCACAGAGAATTGGAGTGGATGGCAACTCTGAGTAATAATATAAACTATTGGTTGTCAGGACTATTATTAGTAAAATATCGCTCATACAACTTAAAATTTGGCAGTAATACAACAACATAAATGGCTTCTGGCAAACCTTGCTATTTGGGGGCTTTATTGTAAACTCTCTATTTTCTCTAATAAATCTCATTGAAATGTGAAAGCTAAATACAGGAGGAATTGACATAACATTATTTTAGCAATATTTACTGAGAGACAAATATTTTATATCTTTCTAGTAGTGTCTTTGGAAAAGATCACATGTAGATATGTGTATTTTTATGGCAAAATCATTAGTGTGTTCTTGATTTCAAGAGCAAAAAATATCAATACAAATATCAATAAAAGGAAATTACATGCTATATTATAGAAAAATCTTACCACTGAGTCAGAAGCATTTCTAAACTTGAAGGAAAACAGAAATCAGGGCTGAATCACACGAGTGGATAGATTTTTAAAAAGTTCAGTCAAATATTTGTTCTAAAAAGAGTCTTGCCTTACCTATCCAATGTAAGTGTATGTTTTTATTTTTTAGACACTTAAATGTTACAGATTTATATTTTTTTCTAATATTTTGGCCTCAGTGACAGGATTTTATGTTATAAAAATAATTTTTAAATTATCTCCTAGTGCTTAGGTTTAAAATATTTTACTTTATTTTCTGAAATAAATGAATTAAAAAGTACCAATCCATTTAAAGTAACATAATGAGTTTGATCAACATTATTACAAGTGAAAGTATTTTTCTAATTTTTTCTATTTTTTCTGATACATAAATTTTAAAATCTTAGTTTTTTATTCGTGACTTTTCAGTTTTCTTTAAATATATTCATAAAGCTTTTGTAGTGTATATGAATCTATTTATTCAATTAATATTGATTAACCACCTATTGTATATATATGAGGCACAATTCTAGGAGCTATAAATAAAGCAGTGAACAAAATCTAAGAAAATGTCTGTGTACATAAGACTTGCCAATAATAAATAAACTAAATAAGCAGAGTGTTAGTTACATTAGATGTTAATAAGTGCTACAGAATATTAAGGTTGCTTATGGAAAACCTATGATTTTAAGTACAAAGGAGTGAGCTGTGTGGATATGTAGGGGAAGAAGTTTCTAGACAGAGTGGAGAGCATGTGTAAAAACTGTTAGAAACAATTTTACTTAGGATAACACATAGAGAGCAAAGATTCCAGTGAATTGGAGTGAAGTGAATGAAGTGTAGGCCTTTAGGGAGTGAGATCAGAAAAGTAATTTGTGACCAGGTGCTGTGGTTTACACTGTGTAAGTGGGATAGACACCCTACCCAAAATTTGTTTCAGATGTTGAACTGATGTTGCCACACACACATGCCAACTAAGTATGAATTCGTTACTCACATAGTGTAACTTTTTGGGAAGTGCAGGACATGTTCCCCAGGGGTTTCAACATGGGCAACTGGCTTGGGTGTTAGAGTGGTTAAGGGACAGGTCTGAGGCAAGGGTTCCTATGCATAAATGTGGGACTTGAGCGGTTTGAACGTCCTCCTTGTGCCAGGGAGATAGCAAGATAGCATGCCAGCTTTCTTACAGGTTTTCGCAGACGTGGAACAAGTAGGTTTCCCAGATGTGGAGCAAGTAGGTAAGGAGGGTGGAAGTTGAAACATCAGCAAACATGAAAACTGAATTACATGAGTTACATTGAACTTACAATTAGAAGGGAAGCCATTTGAAGGTATTGAGCAAACAAACTGTGACATATTCCGATTTAGTTCTACCTGGAACACTGTGAGTGCTGTGTTCAGTAAAGGAAGATGCATGGAAGTCAGATGTGAGCACTTGCTTTAATGAAAGATAGTAGTCGTTCAAAGCAAGAAGATAGCAGTGCAGATGGTGGGAACTGATTGGCTTCAGAATGTATTTTGAAAGTGGGAATTGCAAGATTTGTTTATGAAATGGACATGATATTGGAGAGTAAAAACTTGGCTCTGAAAAGTTGGGGAAATGAGGCTGATAGTAACAGATAGAGGGACAGTCTGATATAACCAGACTAGAGGGAAAGCAAAGAAGAAGCTACATTTGCTACCCAATTAGATAAGAACTTGGAAATATAAATCCAGAGGTTAGGACAAAGGTGGACCAGCAATATACAAGTGAAAGATATTAGTGCATAGATAGTATTTAAAGCCATGGAATTGGATGACAACATAAGTAAATGACTGTAAATAGAAAAAAATAAATAAATAAAGCAGTATGGGGAACAATGCATAGGTCACTCCAGAGTTTGAAGATCAGGTAAATGTTGATGAATGAGTAAAGTAAACTAAGGAGACAACGTTGGGAGTAAAGAAGGTGTCCAGGATATCAAGAGGAAAAGATGCATCAAAGAGGAAATAATAAACTGGGTTGAGTACTAATAGTAGGTCCAGTGCGATGAAGTCAGAGAACTGGGTATTGGATTCAGTCAGCAGGCAGTCACCGATGACATTGACAAGAAAGATTCCAGTGGAGTGATAAGAATGAACTTTGCTTGGAGTAAGTTCAAGAAAGAGTGGAAAGGGGAGCCTGGGTGGCTCAGTCGGTTAAGTGCCCTACTTCGGCTCAGATCATAATCTCAGAGTTCGTGGGTTCGAGACTTCGGCTCAGGTCATGATCTCACAGTTCGTGGGTTCGAGCCCCTCGTTGGGGTCTGTACTGAACTCTTGCTCAGAGCCTGGAGCCTGCTTCGGATTCTGTGTGTCCTTCTCTCTCCACCCCTCCCTGCTCACACCCTGTCTCACTCTGTCTCTCAAAAATAAATAAATGTAATTTAAAAAAAAAGGAAAGAAAGAGTGGGAAGATAAGAAAATAAATAGGTACAACTGTTTTGAGGAGGAAATTTGTTCTAAAGGAAAGAATGACATGAATAGTAATTTTAAAAGGTTTAATTTTTTAATCAGTGAGAAAAATAATAGCATATTTGTCTGCCAATATGAACTATTCAGTGAATTGGGGAAAGTATTTGATATGACCAAACAGAAATACTCAAATAGGATGTAGATACAAATGACAGTTTGACCTTTATTAAAAACTTTCTTCCTAAAGGGGTTTCTACCATCATAATAGGACAATAAAGTCGAGCATATTAGCACAAATTCAGGATATAGAATCATAGATCTGTAGGAGCTTGTTAAAGTTTTCCTCTAAATTTTCTCTTGTCAATGAAATAAGCACCAAAGATACTAACTAAATGGGGATAGCAGAAGAATGTTTACAAGTAAGAGAAGGGAGAAAGATACAGCCTTAATTGCTGCAGTCCTAACACTGTATATGGAAGAACACCCAGGCACTACAATGAATTCACAAGGCAATTGCATTTTTTTTAACTTGTGAGAATATTGCAGTGACACTTGATATCTAATGGGTGCTGTGAAAACTATGGTTTGAAGTAGTTCACAATTCAAATATTAGATTACATTGCATTTGTTTAGATGATGTCATTCTTTTGCAAAACTAGGTTTTTGCTTGTTGCTCTGATAAAAAGCAAAGGTGCATGAAAATCAATGTGAAACAAAAAATAAAGGTGGCGATATCCAATATCATTAAAAGGTTTAAGAAATTATGCCATAGTAAACGAGGTGCACAAATCTCCTCAGTGAGTAATTGTGGTCATTTAAAATTGGAATAAAAATATGTTCTGTCAATTTATATATATATATATATATATAATGTATATATGTATATATATATATATATATGTTTGTTAAATGTTGCCTGTCATTTTGACACAAATCCTTGCTATATTGCTTAACTCAATTACTTAACAGAACTGTTCAGTATTTCTTTGGATCTGTGGAGGCATGTAAAAATTAACAAGACATTAAGGGCGTTATGTACATAGAAAGGCTGGGTAACTCTGATACAGTCATCATGGACAATGGAAGAATATATGGACTAGAAGAATCATAATATGATAGCTGGGTGATATTACAAGTACACTTTCTGTTCCCAGTCAGAACAGTTAAAGTGAGATCCATCACCATGTTTTGGGTTTTTCTTCAGCCTTATTGCAGCTAGACAGATGCAGTATAAAATTTAGAGGGATTTAACTTAACAAGGCTTCTAATTTTTTCAACCAGCTAGAGGTAAGTCATGGAGAAATGACAGGAAGTTGAAAATACGTTAAGGGGAGTAATTGTAATGTTCAATCATGTTTTCTAAGATGGATTGAAAGAAAATGAGAATGTGAGGTAGGTGGAGTCCAGTAAATAATATGTCATAGGATCAGAAGGGTTTAAGGCTCCATTTATATCAAGGGGTTGTATTCAGTGCATGAGAAGGAATGGAAATAGGTATGATTATAAATAATTCTAAGGTCTGTGAATGAAGGTAAATAAATATCTTAGGAAGAATGAAGAAAAAATAGTTTTATTGGATGTCAAACTTGACTGAAGTTAGTTCAAGAGAAAGTGGGAGTAGAAAATTGAAAATAGCAAGTAATGGGGCTCCTGGGTGGCTCAGTCAGTTAAATGTCTGACTCTTGATTTCAGCTCAGATCATGATCTCACCATTGATAGATTGAGCCCTGGGTCAGGCTCAGTGTTGGACATATTGCCTGCTTGGTATTCTTTTTCTCATTCTGTTTCTTCCCTGCTTGTGTGTGCTCTCTCTCTCTCTCTCACTCCCTTAAAAATAAAAAGCAAGTAAAAACAACTTTTTTGAAGAAAATATTTATTTATTTACTCTAATGCAAAAGAAAGGCAAGATCATAGAGGGACAAAAAAGTAAAGAATGTAAGAAACTTCTTTCTACCTATTGCCTTCTGCAAAGTAGTTGCACTTAAAATCAGAGTACTTCTTACGGTTATAAAAAATGTGCAATAAATGAAAAGATAAATAACAGGGGCACATGAGTGTCTCAGTTGGTTAAGTGTCTGACTTCGACTCAGGTAATGATCCCGCATAGTGCTCTGTGCTGACAGGGGCACATGAGTGTCTCAGTTGGTTAAGTGTCTGACTTCGACTCAGGTAATGATCCCGCATAGTGCTCTGTGCTGACAGCTCAGAGCGTGGAGCCTGCTTCTGATTCTGTGTCTCCCTCTCTCTCTGCACCTTCCCCCACTCACACCCTGTCTCTGTCTCTCAAAAATGAATAAATGTAAAAAAAATTTTTTTAATTAAAAAAAAATATCGCTCTACTTCACAATTTTGCCCAAGCATACAAGAATATTAACTTCTTGTAAGATAACTTTTTGTTTGTTGGTTTGTTAAATACACTGATCAGGAATGTCTATTTTTGGAACTTTCTAATTTGATCATGACTCTGAATCTAAAAACAGTTTTAAATTGTCAAAATTATAATACCATATTATTTTAAAAAGCACATTACAAATTCAGTTATTGTATCATTGATTATATAAGGATTAAGTATTTAAGTTTTACATTGAGGAGAGCATGTATAAATGACTGACTAGAAAAAATTTCAGAAGATTTGTATGTAGAGAAGGTATCAATAATATCTGAAGTATTGAAAAGAAAATGTTCAAATAGGTAATGAGTAGAGGTGACTGCTATTTTACTAAAGACAAAGTCAGGTAATTTCTGTTGTAGTATCCTATTTCGCATGTATTATGGAATTCAGGAAGAATCTAATTTATTAATTATTTATTTGAGTCTCCAAGCCTTAGGAAAAAAAATGGAAAGAAATTTGTAACTCTTTGCTTAGGAAAGCCAATATGCATGATATCTAAAATTTTGCAGAGTCCTTTAATATGTGTATAACGTTTCACTTACCATAGATACAATAATGAATGCAAATTATTATTTTTTACCACTTTCTAGATCAAGTTGTCAATTAACAACTGACAAAATTTCATCTAATAATAGAATATTAGAATTGAAAGTACTAGATAGCTTTCATAATGCTATATTCTTACAGAATTTTAATGCTAAGACTGGCATATAAAATTTATTAAAGCAAATTCCCATTGATAAAAGAAGAAAGATCAGGAGATTTCAATAAAGCTTATTTTATAATATATTTAATATTTTAATGTGTATTGTCCCAAAGATGGAAAGTTGCATAATTATTTTTCCTTAATGCTTTTTACCATGGAATTCTTGTCTGACAGGTTTCTGGGGGAACTTATGAATTATTTTAATCCTCCCCACGTCTGAGGTTTTTTTTATGCACTATTTTATATGAAAATTACTTTTTATATATTCTTATCACAGCTTTGATTCCAATTCCATCAAGGGAAACCATGAAAAAAATATTTGTAAAGGAGGAGATTGCAACTAGCTAGAGAAAGGAGATAGAAAATGGAAAACTGGATAGGACTAGAAATTTCTGCAGTGAAGCCCTGGAAAGGTAAAGGAAATTAGGGAGAAAGAATTGGGGTTTTTGAGTTGCATTCTCTTTGCATTCTCTTTTGATTTGGGTATTGATGTTTAGACAAGAGGCAGGTATATGATATAGTCATATTCTGAGGTATTGCAACAAAATTTTACTACTTAAAATGTTATTGATAGAAATAAGCAGTTTATTAAAACATATACATCAGCAAGTGAGAATTTTCCTCAGGTTGATTAGTAATGACAGTAAATCACACTTCCACACTAAACTTTTTTTGTACTCTGGGGACCATGTGAATAAATAAATACAGCTCTGCAGTGTGGAGCACCCACTACCGTTCAGTGGGCTTCACAAAGGCAGGGGCTTTGAATATAGAACATATATGTAAAAGGAAAAAATCAATGGATAAATTAGTGAGAAAGAAAAATATATTTTCAAGCTTATCTTTAAAAATACATTTACTAATTATAAGAAAACACTAGACAAGCCAAAATGGAGGGATGGTCTACAAAAGATACTATCTTTTTAAAAAATGTCAGTCATGGTGAATGAGGAAGGTAGAACTGTCAAAGATTAGAAAAGATCTAAGACATATGATTACGTGCAACATGTTATCATGAATTGTGTCCTAGAACAGAAAAGAATGCCCATTGGAAAATCAAAGTCTGTAGTTTGGTTAGTGCTGTATCAAAGTTAGCATTTTTGTTTTGATAAATATGCCATAGTTATGTAACATTTTTAAAAGATATTTATTTATTTTTGAGAGAGAGAGAGAAACAGAGCATGAGAGAGGGAGGGGCAGAGAGAGAGGGGGACACAGAATCCAAAGAAGGTTCCAGGCTCCAAGCTGTGAGTACAGAGCTTGGCACAGGGCTCAAACTCATGAACTGTGAGATCATGACCCGAGCCAAAGTTGGACACTTAACCAACTGAGCCACCCAGGCGCCCTGGTTAAGAGTAGGGGAAGCTGATGGAAGGCTATATGGGAATTCTCAGTATTATATATACAAGTCATCTGTAAATCTAAAATATTTCAAAATAAAATTTAAAAAGTACATCAAAACAATGCATAAAAGTATTTCAAGGAAAGAAGCAGTGTTACATACGAAATATTTACAAAATACTATTTTAAATGTTTTAAATATGTGCTTTATGATTAATATATGGCTTTGATGTTTTCTTCTTATGAAAATCCAAAATTATTTGGGGCTGTCACAAATTCATATAAATCTAGGTTTATTATTCTTTTTTCCTCTAAGGTGTGTGTTCATCAACTATGACTTATATTACCATATAATATTGATTGGAAAAAATAGTGACTCTAATGAAGATATGATATTATGTAAAAACTTAATATTCTACATTTTTATACCTTTTTTTCTACATTAGAACCTTTAGCATATTGCTGACAATAAATTTTTTAAAAAATTTTGTTATGTTTATTTTATTACTTATTTTTGAAAGAGAGACAGAGTGTGAGTGGGGGAGGAGCTGAGAGAGAGGGAAACACAGAATCTGAAGCAGGCTCCAGGCTCTGAGCTGTCAGAACAGAGTCCGATGTGGGGCTTGAACTCATGAACCCTGAGATCATGACCTGAACTGAAGTTGGACACTCAACCAACTGGCCACCCAGGCACCCCTTACTGATAAATTTTAATTCTGTCTGATAGTTCCTACATCTGTGATTCTGATTATTGCTTTGTCCTTTACATTATTTTTCTTATCTTTTTGTATGTCTCATAATTTTTGTTGAAATGGAGTAGTATTGCATTGCTATATGTTACTCAGCTCTCCTTAGAATGCTGTGACAGTCTGGGCAGTGGTGGAGGGAGAGGCAGGGGATAGAGGCTAAGTGGGATTCTTTTTTATTTTTCCTCAGCAAACCTCACTCTAAAGCAGGTACTGTGATCCTGGGTTTTAAAGCAAAGGAGATGATATTCCTATTTTGTAGGTGTGTGTCCATGTGTGTGCGTGTGTGTGTGTGTGTTTGGTGTGTGTGTTTTATACACCTGACAAAAATTGCTTGTGGTTCTGTGGTCAGTTTTGGATTGCTTACATTAATAAGGACTAAAGAAAAAATATTTTGAATGTATTTGTTGATAAATAATAGAGAAAGACTGGAATGATAGAATGGAGACACTAGTGAAAAACATATAACAAAATATAATAACTAAATTTTATAACTCTTGAAGGTTGTCTGTAAGCTACAGATTTTGGCTGAGGTTATTACACTTACCAAGCTTCCATTGCACAGAATATGGCCTTTGATAATATAAATTTTAAAAATTGTGCAAATTCCAACTAATTTATATGATGTTGAAGGTTGAGCTGGAGGACAATAGGCATAGATTTGATAGATTCCATAAGAGAGATATACAAAGGAAACAATTTTTCTTTCAAAAATGAATAACTGTAATATTTTGTTAAGTTTATTTATTTTTGAGAGAGAGAAAGCATGAGCAGGGAAGGGGCAGAGAGAGAGAGGAGAGAGAATCCCAAGCAGGCTCTGTGCTGTCAGCACAGAGCCCGATGTGGGGCTCAATCCAATGAACCACGAGATCACGACCGGAGCCAAAATCGAGTCAGACGCTTAACCGACCCAGCCACCTAGGCACCTAGGCAACAATACTGTTATACTAGTATTGATGGTAGAGTTGTCTTTCATTTCATTTTTTTTTTTTTAATATTTATGCTTCTAACATAGTCTGGGCACTGTGCTATTGCTAACAAGTATTTAGTATAAAAATAAAGTATAAAGCTAACAAGTGTTTAGTATAAAAATAAATAGCTTTAACATTTTAATTAATGTATACATATTTTTGTGTTCTTACTCATGTAGATTATAACTAGGACAAATGTAGATCATACAGTCATTTATTGTTTTTAATGAAAGACTGTTTTCTAGTCCTCATTTAAATAGTATTAGCAGAGTAAATGGATTTTTATAATCAGTTATTTTATTAGTTTATAAATTCTAATAGAAAATAAAATTTAAAATATTTATGACCTTTATTGATATCTATTATTTTTTCATTTATTTATTTAATGTCTTTATTTAAATGTCTTGTTAGTCTATCTAAGTACCTTGGAGCTTATAAACATAAAGTCCTCATCCTGTGAGTGTCAGAATTCAGTGCAAGCACTGTCATAACATCATTGTAGGTCCTAGAGTATAGGGGAAAGGAAGGAAAATACTAAAGAAGCAAAATGAGGGAGTCTCATCATCTACATCATGCAGTTAGTTGAGGATTTGCTGAGGAAGGTATATTTTGATCTGGGTTTTCAAGGATGAGAAAAAAATGCCAAAGTATAGGGTAGAGCCTCTAGGCAATGGTAAGGGCAGTAGCTTTGAGGCACTAAACTGTATGATTTAGTTGGGAAGTGATAAGAGGCTCACCAAGTTCAAGCTATAGGAACAGGAGAGAGAAAGTTAAATCACATGTTCCAGAGACTTACATATTATTATAAAGGATAAAACTTAGCTTGAGTTGAAGTGTATGGGAATCTTCATGTATTTATCTGGGAGCAGATTTTTTGTTTTGGGAAAATAATCCTAAAAGCAGCATAAAGCATATTATGATATAGGAGAAGAATAATGGTTACCATATACTTCCAAAAATAAAATATTTCTCCACAGATAGATGTCAGTTCAAATAGAGTCACAGGCAAATATATCTGGAATCCTCGGATTACCACCTTTGTCCACATTAATGGGTAAGAAATATAAATGTCTAGTCCCAGAGTACTCAGTTGGTAATATATCAATGTAAATATTACATAAAACCTTACATGATTATTTCCTTAGCCATCTTAGATGAACTCTTTGCAGTAAACAGATGGTTTATGACTGAAAACATCTTCTAATTCACATCATCTATAAAGAGTTAAGCCATTTAATATCTAACATTGTGTATCACCAAAAACCGTTTAAAAAATTCACTTTTGTTATACTGGTATTGATGGTAGAGTTAATTGTCTTTCATTTCATTTTTTTTTTAATATTTCTGCTTCTAACATAGTCTGGGCACTGTGCTATTGCTAACAAGTGTTTAGTATAAAAATAAAGTGTTTTTTTTTTTAACTTAAAGGAGTTCAGAAAGTAATAGCTGACATACAAGAATAAACAGGAAATTACAATACTGTGAAAAATGCCTCATCAGGAATAAGAAGTCAAATGTCATTCTAATAGTAATTTGTGGCACTTTTAAACTATCTTTTCAATTTTCATTTCTCTTTAAACCAGTCTATTATTAAAAGTAGCTATATAATTAAAAATAATTTTATATTCCCTGAAAATATGTGCTTTGATCTATTGAAATGTGACTTTCTTTAGCATTCAAAATATGTCATTGATTTAGAAACATAAGAATAATGAACATTTATTTAATGATACCATGGAAAAACAATGTTAAAACAGTAGGGCACAAGTAATTATCCATGGACAAGGGCAGGCATGCACAGAAAACACTGATTCTCTGAATGTGAAGGAAATAATACAGGGATATAAAATATGTAAGATATTGATTGAAATATGACCACTGGGCAAATCTAAATTCCTTTGAGTAAGATATGTGGGAAACTTATAGTAATGAGTATATCAGTTCCTGCTATTAACTGATCTTTATTTAGTCAAGAAAACTGTTAATAAAATCAAATTCTGAAGTAATTTGCTACAAAAAAAAATCACTTCAGAGAATAAATAGTAAAAAGAATATCCTATTGAGAATATTGAATCCTGCTGCTGCTTTGTACGTGGGCACATTAAAAAAAAAAAGTTTTGAAAAACAATGAACAGTGCTTGTCAAATGATTGCTTACATTTTAATTCGCTATGTAGTACTTTGTTTACAGTATGTGAAATGGCAGGTTCCAAAGCTGCTTTTCAAAATGTGCCTAATGATCTGTGAGAACACAAATTTATCTATTGTAACAAGCTGTGCAGCTCTGTGTGATAGCTAGAGGCAGGAGTGATCTTCTGATAATCTATTTACTGACAGACCAAAATATGTCTTTGAGGAAAACTGCCATTATTTCCTTTATTTCCTTCACAGATGAAGTCAAAGATCCTTGAAGCAGAAACTTTATCAGAAGAAGCTATACATGAACCCAATTCAAAGCAAGTAGACAAATACAATTGTAGAAAGCAAACATTGGCATTAGGAGACAATTACTTAGTTTTCCTAACCTTTTTCTTGTGGCGTTTGAAATTACAAATAGATTGGGGCAATATGTGTGCATGTCATCCAATTAAAAATAAAGATACATGCCTTAGGTAATAACATGGCTCATTTCAGAAAGAGACTTTCAAAAAGGGTAAAATAGAACTGAAGCAAAATAACTTATAGGGAAGAGAGAAGGAACATGGATTCCATGGCTAAATGAAAAAACACTAAACAAACAAACAAATAAGCCAAATATAAATGAACAAAAAACCTGCCAAAGGAAGTCAAGACAAAGAAAAGGTAAAACGATCCTAGGAACATGACAGACTACTAACTTTTGGTTATAGACATTAAGCAGAAAATCAAATATGCAAAATAACAAAGCTGAATGAAACATGAACTTCTTACAGATCCTGGATTCTGGAAACCCATTCATTCCTGCAACTCCATACCCTGATGGTATTGACTTGGTTAGAAGTGGTAGAGAAGAGAAATGTACCATCATCATAGACCTAAAAGGATGTTTAAATAATTTTCATAATCAAAGCATTGAACTAAGAAACACCCATGTAATTAAAAACAAAAAAAGGAATGAGGAAAACAGGCTTTTAATTCTCTACCCCTATGAGTGGAACAAAGATAGACTAATACCCTAAATGTCCCACAGGCTCAATCGGGAGTACTATCCCAGAGGTGACCCTTCCTGTATCCCACTCAGTGGTTAAGATGGCAACTGTTTCCTCTACCTGGATAGAAATCAGCATACAGTGAATAAAGCTAGTCAATTTTAGTCCAACCTTCAAAACAAATTCCTAGGGAAACAACTGGAAATATAGACTACAATGCCAAATATAAGAAATTATTTCAGTCTTTAATTTGGTATATTAATGTATTAGACAAATTTTGAAAATGAGTAATAATTTATACTAAACATATGTTTTCATTTAAATACTCCACTTGCTTGTTTGCTATTTATAAAAGTACCAGAAACTGTATAATGCACTTGATTAAAAAAAAAAGTACAGTATAAATCACAATAAATGAGTTCCCTAAGGCTAAAAGAATGTTTCAACACAAAATATTCAGCATGGAAATATTGCTTCTGGCAGACATGATGGAGCAAAAGCATGTTTTAAACTAGATTTAATAATCTGCTTATGAAATTCGTTACATGGTACACATGGCATTTTCCCATTTTGCTCAACGTGGATATATTAAATAAAGTCTTCTAATTTTATTCCCTGTTTAAAAATATTTCTTTTTTGCTAATAAGAACTGTCATATTGAACTATGTTTTTCTCCTAGAATTTTTCTCAATAATGTAGCTTTGGATACACTTACTAAAAATTCCTTGGTATATTTTATAATAATCTTGCTTTTATTGAAGAAAATATTTCCACTATTCTTTTTCTTCAGTTGCATCATAAGACTGTTTATATTACAATTATAATACATGAGACTTGATGGTAATAATTTTTCAGCCACACTTTGTTGCCTCCTAATAACTAAAGAGAATATAATCTTTTAGTTTTTAAGTTCTATTCCAGCAGTGAATAGAGGTGTGGAAGTGGGGGATAGAGAATTACTGAGTTTGGTGAGGGGGGCAAGAAAGAGTTTCTGGAACATATAACATCTCCAGTGGATGTCAAGATGGGTAAAGAATGAGTCTCATGACAGTCCTCAATATCTCTTTGGAAGTTTATAGCTAAACATCAGTTACCTTTGAGTAAATTCTTGCTTGTGTTCATGTGACCTAATTCTATCCAAACTTCATTTCTGAAGCATGCTCTCTAGGAAAAATGTTGCACCCAGGTAAACTTAAAGGGACAAAATGAAACATATGGAGAAAAATCATTCCACCCATCCTCTTTCCTCATGCTGCCCATTTCCTTGCACAGTTCTTTTATTATATCACAGGCCAACTTTAAGGTATAGTAAAACCTTGGTTTGTGAGCATAATTTGTTCCAGAAGCATGCTTGCAATACAAAGCACTTGTATATCAAAGTGAATTTCAAGAACCATTGGCTCAGTTGTGATCATGTGACATTCGGCAACAGGTACCACTCATAATACAAGACATTGGCTTGTTTATCAAGTTAAGATTTATTAGAAATGTCTTGTGGAACACTCGCAGAGCAAGTTACTCTCAATTCAAGATTTTACAATATGATATACAGCATAACACTTCAAATGTTACTGCAGCTTTTCATGTGTGATACAAATGGGTGAGAAGAGGCCTCTCTTACACATTTCATGCATGTTTTGATTTATCCAAGGACATAAATACTTAACCAAGAGCAGATTGCATGCAGTCTATTCTAGCAAAGTTTTCCTTGAGTCCTAGGTTGGTGATGTGCACCCAATCTGCAAGTTAACCTGTCCTAGGGTAGTTACACAAGTTCAAGAAAAGCTCTGTTCTTACAGGGTGACAATCCTTTTATATTCACTGTTTAACCTGTCAATGAGGAAGAACTTTCAGGAGCATACTGTGTGCTTCCTGATAATGAAACAAGTTTACCTGTTTTGACCATCACAAGCAACAACCACACATCACTTAAGTAACAAAGAGGCATCTAAGCTCAGGTGTTCCTTAATGTTTCTTACTCCAGGTGTTCTGTTGGGGTTATTACTGAGGATGAAGAAATTATACAATGCTTGGCTAGGTAAAATGAACACGGAGATTGCTGGTGGGCTGCCGCTGACCTTGTGAGGGGTGTGGGTCTCTTAAAATGCAGGAGGCCTGCCTAACAGCCCTGACTGCTGAATGCCTAGGCAGGCCCTCCCAGGTGTTTCTGAAGTCCTTGGGGCAACTCTGTTATTGATACATTGTATACGAAGTTTAGCAAAACAGTAAGACACAGAGACCCTTGCTGTATATCTCTGACTTGATTAGTCTCTTGTGATTGTTCACCTTTAAGTCAGGCACCCTTTGTTTCTGCCTGCCTGAAATGTTATATGCCCTCTGTACACAAGCCAACAGAGATTTGTGGTTGGCTTGTGATTACTGTGGAGTAATCTTTCCTAGGTCTATGCAGGGTTTGCTGGCCATTCCCCGCAGTGTGAGTATCAAAGTGCCATTTAAGTTTAGTACTTTATGGACACTGTTGTGTAGATTTCTTTGTAGTTAAATAATCATCCCTATAAATCCAAGCTTCTCCACTGACTCCTTGTATACGTTTGGTGAATTGTGTCATTGAATTTGTAAAATGTGTTCCATCCATGGGCAAACTCCCTAGGGACCTTAGTTACACAGAGACCTCACTTTGTTTCTGAATTGAACCACCAAGATCTGTGCTAGGAATGTGTCTTGAGAACTCAAAGCAGAATTACCCAGCAGGGGTTTTATGTCTTTCTAGTCACACAGTCAAGCCAAGCTATGTAAATTGTTATGAAAATATAAACCATTAATAAGCAAAAAGTGAATCTGGGGATTGCCAACAGAATTGAAGATTTCAAAAAGCACACCATTGTCTTTATCCTGGCCAGGAGCGATCAAAACCAGACATCCAGCCCTCCCCAGTGGTGAAAATAAAGCTTTTTCAGTTTAGGTACAAATCAGTTCAATCCTACACAAGTAAGTATATATTAGTTTATAAGTTAAAATTTCACTAGACATACTTGATACTTTTTAGGAAATCTTAGTGCTCTGTATTACAATCATCAATTTGACAAGGTTACAATTACTATTATAAATGGTTATAAACAATACAATATATATTTTTTTACACTGAGAAAACAAAATGTAGTATTATTTTGTACCCAGAATTTACCTTAGGTCTAAAACAGCTCTATTATGAGTTACTAATGTAAATTTAATAATGGACATAAATAATCAAATTATTTATATGATAATTGAAAAAGTGGCAAATATAAAATAATTTTGCGTTCATAGTTTAAGCATCTTACCTATTTTTCCCATTTTTTTTTAAATTTTTAATGTTTATTTATTTTTGAAGGAGAGACAGAGTGTGAGTGAGGGAGGGGCAGAGAGAAAGGGAGACACAGAATCTGAAGCATGTTCCAGGCTCTGAGCTGTCAGCACAGAGCCTGACGCAGGACTTGAACTCATAAAGTGTGAGATCATTACCTGAGCCGAAGTGAGACGCTTAACCGACTGAGCCACCCAGGCACCCCATTTTTCCCTAATTTTTTAAATGAAAGATGCCAAACTAGATTTAAGCAAGGTCAAAAATGATTTAATTACCCTGTAATTCGTAGTTTTTTCTTAGCATATTATTTTTGCCTTTCATTCTGAATAGTCAAAACATCCACCATCACATTTTATAGCTAAACTCAAAAATAAGTGAACTAAGGTAAATTGACCACATATGCAATGCCAAATACTCATTAAACTCAAGTATACATTAAACTCAGCTAGGATGGGAAGTGAAAGTAGAATTTTAGCTACTTCGGTGGAATAAAAGCTGAATTCCTAAAAATACCTGAACCTTGTTATTACTGATGAACAGCTACAAGAAGTAATTGGACCCACTTTTATTTACATGAAAAGCTTTGGAGGTGGGTTCCTTTAAAAGTAAACTGATAAACACTGAAAACTTTGCAGTCTATGCACTTGATTGAAGTTTATCAGAAAGAATGCAGTTGGCACACTTATTAAGTTACCTTGGGTCACCTTCCAAAGCTCTTGGGTTTTTTGTTTTGTTTTTGGTGATAGATGACTTCTTTGGAAAAAAAAAAAAAAAAACACCTTACTATTTGAATTGAAATGTTTGAAAAATTGCATATGTCTGGTTAAAGTGATAAGATAATGAAAAAAGTGAATTTTAAATTGAAGTTCTTTACAAAACTAATGTAATTTCCATCAATCTGAGCTATTAGATGCCAACATGCAGTATATTTTATATTTTCTATTAAGAGAATAAACATTTTTGAAAATTCAAAAAAATAATTCTCTTTACTTTCAATAGCATTTCATTGTTCAATCTCCAAGGAAGTCTTTGAAATGCATAATTGTTTTTTAAAATGATGCTCATTGCCAACCAACTCATTTCCTTTTTATGGAAAGTGAAAGCCCCAAATCTCAGAAGAGTTTTTGAACATTCAAAATGGTTTTCATCCATTGATAGTTCTATTGTTGCTATGTCAATGGAAATGTATTTCAGGTTTAAACCACAAGCTACATGAATGACTTAGATGCTAAGTGAGGATTATGGCCTGCTATGATTGTATTTTAACCTAAAAAGAAAAAAAAAAGTCTCCTCTACTTCCAGAGGGGTCTGATGTTGGAAAGCAGGAGTTTAAATTCATTATATTACCAGTTTGTTTGCTGATATTCAACACATCTGTTAATCTGTTCTTAAACATTTTCATGTGGTGCAGTTGTAGTGGTTCATATTAATTGATTTAATGAATGCTGATTTGTGAAAATGACATTTATATTATTTTAAACAGATTTTCATTTGCTTTCTTTGACATTGAGTTTTATTATCCCCCCAAAAGAAGACAGAAAAAAAATATTTTTGAAAAGTAAACTAAACTGAGAAACAAAGAGCGTCACTCTTTTACCCCAAGTATCCTCACAAACACCTGTCATTAATTATTTAACCCCTAGAAAGGTACCCTGGAACTGTAAAGGCAATATCCAAATGTAGTGACTAAAATAGATTTGGAGTCAGTAGGTGCTAATAATAACTTTTGCACTGTGCTCAAAACATTACCCATTCTTCGCAACAGTCCCATTAAAACAGAAAACAAAAAACAATGCAGAACAGTTGCTTTTTTGTCCCCATTTTATTTTATTTTATTTATTGATTTATTTATTTTAATTTTTCAACGTTTATTTATTTTGAGGACAGAGAGAGACAGAGCATGAACGGGGGAGGGGCAGCGAGAGAGGGAGACACAGAATCGGAAACAGGCTCCAGGCTCTGAGCCATCAGCCCAGAGCCTGATGCGGGGCTCGAACTCACGGACCGCGAGATCGTGACCTGGCTGAAGTCGGACGCTTAACTGACTGCGCCACCCAGGCGCCGCTTTGTCCCCATTTTAAATGTCAATAAACTGACATCTGGAGAAGTTTAGAAATTTTGCCCCATGTTGCACTGTCAATGAATGATATTTTATTAGTATTCAGACACTTATTTCAGAGATTTTTGTCTCATAGCCTCTAAATTAAAAATACAGAGGAGAGAAGAGCTAGGGTTATTAATAAGACTTTTGTTATATATACTTTCAATAGAATGGTTTAGTTTTAAAATGAAATTTTAATGCTGAAAAATTAGAAATTAACTAATCACTTAATTAAAATGTATCTCTCAACCCAGAACTCTTCCCTGACTTCTGGATTTTGAGGTTGTTTCTCTGAAAATTTAGCACATATAAAATATTACATTGATTTGTCATAAATGTTGCACAGAAAATAAAACTAGTTTATGTGAAAACGAGTAATAGGAATAGTTTGACGTTTGAGATAGGATGTTCCTGAAAGACCATCCTATGATGCAACACCTGTGGGTAGTGATGCAGCAAGCCCTATTAAGTATCTAAAAGAGCATTCCAGAGAGAATAACTAGCAGGCTCAAAGGTCAGGAGTCAAGAACATGCTGGTCATCATTTCTGGACACAGAAAATGCATAGCTTTACAAGACTGAAAACTGAAAGCACATGGGAACAATGTATGTATGATAAGAACATTTGTATAATATTCTCAGTGTAACAAAATGTTTTTGTAGGATTTTGAGCTGAGAAGAAACACAAGGACTTAAATTTTTTTTTTTTCAACGTTTATTTATTTTTGGGACAGAGAGAGACAGAGCATGAACAGGGGAGGGGCAGAGAGAGAGGGAGACACAGAATCGGAAACAGGCTCCAGCCTCTGAGCCATCAGCCCAGAGCCTGACGCGGGGCTCGAACTCACGGACTGCGAGATCGTGACCTGGCTGAAGTCGGACGCTTAACCGACTGCGCCACCCAGGCGCCCCTTAAATTTTAAAGGATTATTCCGAGTGATTGTGAAGTAAAGGTTATAGGGGAATAATAATGGAAACAAGATTTATTTCCGGACTCTATTCTTTTCCATTGATCTCTGTGTCGGTTTTTGTGCCGTTACCATAGTGTTTTGATTACCACAGCCTTGTAGTATATCTTGAAATCTGGAATGATAACTCTAGCTTTCTTCTTCTTTCTTGAGATTGCTTTGGCTATCCAGAGTCTTTTGTGGTTCCATACAAATGTGGGTATTTTTCATTCTTATTCTGTGAAAAATGCTGTTGGTATTTTTATGAGGATTTCATTGAATCTCTAGATTGCTTTAGGTAGCATGGGCATTTTAACAATGTTAATTCTTCCAATCCATGAGCATAGTGTACCTTTCCATTTGTGTCATTTTCAGTCTCTTTCATCAGTGTTTTATACTTTTCAGAGTATAAGTCTTTCACCTTTTTGGTTATATTCCTAGGTATTTTATTCTTCTTAGTGCAATTGTAAATGGAATTATTTCTTAATTTGTCTTTCTGCTACTTTATTAATTAATGTATAGAAATAATATTGCAACAGTTTATTTCAACTATACTCAAATGAAATTTTAAAAAAAGAAAAAAAAAGTGGAAACGGGAAGGAGAGTATAGATGTTCCTGTAGTGGTCTAATTGAGATATGATGGTGTTTCAGACAATGAATGTAGTGATACGTTATCCAGGATATATTTTGGATGTAAATCTAAAAGATATTTCTTGATGGTTGAGATGTGGGATGGGTTAAAAAGAAAGGATATAAAGATGATTGTAAGTTTAAAGGTTGAGCAACTTTGACCATTTACTGACATGGGGAAGCTGGCAGGGCAGTAGATGGAAGTGGAGTTTAAAAATAAAAAAGGGGCACCTGGGTGTCTCAGTTGGTTAAGCATCTGACTCTTGATTTCAGTCCAGGTCATAATCTCAGGGTTCATGGGACTGAGCCCCATATCAGGCACCCACTGACAGCAAGGACGCAGCTTGGAATTCTCTCTCTCTCTCAAAATAAGTAAATTAATTAATTAAAAATAAAGACATTGAATTTGGAAATGTTAAGTATTCATTGGACATTCAAATAGAGATGTTAACTAATCAGGTGGACATATATTTCTATAGTTAGAGAAGTATGGACTTTGATTCAGGATTACAGATGGCATTGAAACCATAAGTATAGATAAAAGCAAGGTAATTATAAAGAAGAGAGGAGGTTATAGCACCCAGCTCTGGAACATTACAAAACTTTGCAATCCAAAGGAAGAAATAAATCCAGCAGAGGATAATGAAGAGCAGAAGACCAGTGAGATAGCAAGAAAATCAGTGTGTTAACTCTGAAGCCAAGGGAAGAAAAGTTTCAAGAAACAGCAGGTAGTATACTATGTCAAATGATGCTCCTAACTCAAGAGAGATTATGACTTAGTGACCTCTGGACTTAGTGCTTAGTTTTGTTTTCAGTGTTGTCAAAAGAATTATATAAAATGTAAACAAAAACATCAAGAGGAGAGACATTTGATTTTACTCTTTTCAAGGTGCAGATAAAGTCTTCTAAGATATGTGTCAGACCCGTATGTAAGGTTTGATGTGTAAGAGAATATTTGAAACGGGCCTTGGGAGGTAAATTAGATTTTAGCAGATCAGGTTAACTTGGAGGCATAAACAAAGGGACAAGGGGATGAACAGTTTGTGTGGAATAGAGTATAGGAGATGGTGGTTGTGACAGTTGTCTACAAAGACAGCCACCAATAATTCCTTCCTTCTCTATATGTACATGCTGCACCTCCAATTGAGAGATGCATCTATTACCCTTCTCCACGAATTGCTTTCAAATAGAATCTCTTAGAGGCACTGGGGTGGCTCAGGCAGTTAACCGTCCAACTCTTGACCAGGTCCTGATCTTACGGTTAGTGAGTTTGAGCCCTGCTCTGAGCAGGCTCTGAGCAGACATTGTGGAGCCTGCTTAACATTCTCTCTCCCTCTCTCTCTGCCCCTCCCCACGCACACTCTCTAAATAAATAAATAAACTTAAAAAATAAAAAGAAGTAATAGAATGTCTTAGAACCCTTGGAACCTGAGTCATCATGTATAAAACTTTGACTCCCCAACCCACTATAGTGAGAAGACATGGGCATGCCTTGAAAGATGTGAGGTTACAAAGAGGACTAGCCAGTCCCCATACTTTGTAGTCACGCCTTAGCAATAACAACACTTGTGACTAAAGGCACATTGGAGACTACAGTCCCAGCAAAGCTGCGTTAGATAACACCACAGGAAGAGACAAACCAACTCTGAGGAGGCCTGCTTCATTCTTGACCCACAGAATTATAAAGAGTAAAATGGTTGGTTTAAAGCTACTCACTTTTAAGTAATTTGTTATATATATTTTTTTCAACGTTTATTTATTTTTGGGACAGAGAGAGACAGAGCATGAACGGGGGAGGGGCAGAGAGAGAGGGAGACACAGAATCGGAAACAGGCTCCAGGCTCTGAGCCATCAGCCCAGAGCCCGACGCGGGGCTCAAACTCACGGACCGCGAGATCGTGACCTGGCTGAAGTCGGACGCTTAACCGACTGCGCCACCCAGGCGCCCCAGTAATTTGTTATATAGAAGGAGGTAATTGATCCAGTATTTGATTCTAAATTAGATTAAAACAGTAATTGAATTATATTATGTGACTACATGAATGAAGTCTAAACTCAAGGTTTATTTCTTACCAAGATGAGCTTGAAGATATTTTTAATGATTAATGAGAGAACTATTCAAGGGAATCATCCAGTACTATATGTCTCTGTCTATAAGTATTGCATTAAAGGGGCGCCTGGGTGGCGCAGTCGGTTAAGCGTCCGACTTCAGCCAGGTCACGATCTCGCGGTCCGTGAGTTCGAGCCCCGCGTCGGGCTGTGGGCTGATGGCTCAGAGCCTGGAGCCTGTTTCCGATTCTGTGTCTCCCTCTCTCTCTGCCCCTCCCCTGTTCATGCTCTGTCTCTCTCTGTCCCAAAAATAAATAAACGTTGAAAAAAAAATTAAAAAAAAAAAAAAAAAAAAAAAAGTATTGCATTAAAAAAACATCATGAAAGTTTTAGAAGACAGAAGGGAAGAGAAATCTCAGTAAAGGACAAAACCAGGGGGTGCCCAATTATTTTAAATTTGTATTAAGTATAATCAGATGTAACTAAGACAATGATATTAAAAAGTAGCACACAAAAATTTGGATAACTGAGAGTGGAGGATAATCTCTACATAGCTTGTGAAAATGAAACAAGTTAAAATTTTTTAGTATCTGTAAAGTGTTTTAGGCTTCCTAGATAAAATAAACTCACCTTATTTTGATCACATACAGGTTTATATTTTCTGTAAATATAAACAGAAAAGCTATTGAAAATGACCACCTACATATGTAATACAAAAATGAGATTTTGATGAAAATTTCAATATATACAAAGCAGAGAGTCTTTTTATTTTGTGCAGATTTTATTGAACTAATTATGCTGAATGTCATCCTACAAGTAAACCTCATAGAGGACTTCTCTTATTTTCACTTTTCTTCATACAAAATGGATCTTCTCCAAAACTGAAACAATATTGTTTTCCTACACAGCATGTTGGACTGATACCCATTCTTTGCTTCCTCTAAGTATATTATTTCCTACAACTGCACTGTTCTAAGGCCAGCAATGTTTATATGTCATGAGGTCATGCATCTTATAGAATAGCAAGATTAAGCATAATCACAACTTAGTCTTTTGTTATTTTTGTATGGAATCCTAATATGCTATCTCAAAAAGGCTTTTTAAAAAATAATGTGGAAACTTACATTAAAGTGATCATCTAACCAGAGGGAAGAAATCAATGAGAAATGATGAAAACATCATGTTTCATTTTTCCCCCGGATTCAATGTTCTCAACATGTTCTGACAATTGGATCTTTGTTTTGAACAAATAACTCAAGGTCTTCATATAGAAAACAACTCAACTGAATAAGAATGAAAGTTAGTTTTTAAAAACTAACTTAGTTTTTAAGTGCAGTGCAGTTTTTAAAAATCCATCTGATTCTTCTAGCAAAGAGAAACAACTGACTCACTTTGGCAAGGTGCATTAACCTAGGCCACTGTTTAATAAATTGCCATTTTCACTAAGGAAATGGCAACAAAATAACGTCAGGATCTATGGAAACGTGGCATCTACAAGAAGAACAAAATTAGGAGGGTGATTTTTCTTTGCTTATCTGTAAATAGACTGAGAGTTGGGTAAATATGGGACATTTGGAGGTAAGGGAAAGAGCTGAGGTGCTCTGTCCTCTGAATCACTTCTTTCATTTTCCAGAACAAGGATAGTTCACATAGAATATATTGTATAATATACTTCTCCACTTTCCCTATTGGCTAGTAAGTGCTTATTTCCCAGATGGCTGCACTTTTCTAAAATCAAAGCCAAAGGCAAACAGCCTCCAATAATCCCCAGATCTCTTCCATAATGAACAACTTTGTTCCTATTGGAAAAAGGGCTAATGAATGGAAACTCAGATTTTTAGTATCAACTACTACTATACATACAAATAAATGGTCAATGAAAATGTGTGTTTACATTATCAACATATGGCATCAGATGCTGTATAAGAGCATGGGGGGTGGGGTGGGTCGCTTTGAGTTGATAATATTGCTTATAACTCACATCCTTAGCAGTCTTTTGACCCCTGAGCAAAATGCGTTTTCTTTTCTTGGGTCCTAAAATGACACAACCTATTCATTGTGCAGTTTAGATGACAACATGATTGTATAAAAATTATCAGCTCACAAAATGGAGCTCATTCAATGATTTGTAACCATACCAATTGGGTATTGCCCTTTTGTGCACAGCTCACCCACCAGTTGGGGTGGGGGATGAAGAATGTAATTATGCAGCACCTGGGATGTCCTAGGAACTATGATAAACACTTAATATCATATTCCTTAATTCCAACGAGGAGTTTTCAGGGAAGGAGTAATCTCTCTTTTTGCTTTCAGATGTGAAAACTGATGATAAGGAATGACAGGTGATTTGATTCAAAAATCTATGTTATCTCCAGTACCATGCTGCCTATTTACTTTTACAATATCCTTATCAGCCCCCAACATTGTTCTGCTTTCACACCAAGGTCACAATGACCTTGAAGCTTAGAACATCTCATTCAATTTTTTGTCATTTTGGTAGCCCTGGCCTTTATACTAAGCTTTATCTATTCATTCTCATAGTGGTCTCTCTGTCCTGAAAGCACATTGCAATGTTTAATTTCAACCCCTTTCTAGTATTATCTATTGGCTATTGTTCAGTCACTCTTAGACTCACTGCTGTGTCTCCTTTCTCTGTTACATACAGGTCTATGCTTATAATTCATCCTTCAAACTGATTAATGTATTACCTCAACAGTCATTGACATCCTACATGCTATTTCCTTGAGATTTTCATTTGATTTCTACTATCCTGGGAATTACTATCCTGAGATAGTCAAATGACAGTGATGCTTGAAGAGTATGTTCTATATGAACTACTAATATTCTTTATTAACCTTTCATGGTTCCAAAATTCTAGACCTGTAACACCCAATGCAATAATAGCCCTCCCACACAGGGCTATTGAGTTCTTTAAATGGGATTAATCAAATTGAGATGTACTACAAGTGTGATATACCAGTTGGAATTCAAAGATCTAGTACAGATAAAAGAAGTAAAAATATCTCATTGCATTGATTACATCTTGATATGATAATATTTTATATGTTGAGCTAAATGAAATATGTCATTAATATTATCTATAGATTTTACTTTTTTAATGTGGTTACTAGAAAATATAATATAACATATCTAGCTTTTATTTGTGGCTCACATTGTGTGTCCATAGAGTTTCAAGTTAAAGTTTACCTACAATCAAAAAGTCATGTGAGGTGTCATTGGTAGTAGATGCAAGGATAGATGTGTGGATGAAGCTGAGGAAGAAGATATGAAAAGAAGAATCATTTGGCACTTCTTTACTGTTAGAAATTCCTGGTAAATGCTAGAAGAGTTAGCAAATAACATTTCATGTGGTACTTTATAAACATGTTAAACTGTTGACAACTGTAAACCTTTCTGTATGCATGTTCTAGGCTTACCTCTAGGTAATTCTGGAGACCAGAAAGGGACAATTCCTTCTCAAGCTAGTACCTGGTGTATACAGATGTCTCAATAAGTGTACAGTCAGTTGAATTGAATCAAATTGAATTAGAAAAAAATGGAATGTGTAAATCCATTTAAGGCGAGATTTGAGTAGTGAGAGGTCAAAAGTAGATAAAACAAAACTCATATTCTTCATCATATCTTCTCCCTCTCAGGAATGATACCACTGTCCTCCCACAGGTTCAAGCCCAAAACAGAATGACTTTTGATTCCTCAATTCCCCTCAGCACCCACACCTAACCTTGTATTGAGTACACACATCCTCTTCTTTCCATTTCTTCTACTAACATTATAGGACGAGCACCATTATTGTACAACTAAAGTTCTCTCCTGTGTGAACCACTGCATCCATGTTTCCATTTTTGTCCTCTTAAATTTATTCCACACAGAACAGCCAAAGCGATCTTTAAAAAATTACTATCAGGGGCACCTGAGTGGCTCAGTCGGTTAAGCGTGCGACTTCAGCTCAGGTTATGATCTCAAGGTTCGTGAGTTCAAGCCCCGCATCGGGCTCTGTGCTGACAACTCAGAGCCTGGAGCCTGCTTCAGACTCTGTGTCTCCCTCTGTTTGCCCCTCAGCTGCTTGCACTCTGTCTCTTGCATTGTCTCAAAAATAAACAAACATTAATTTTTTTTTAAATAAATAAAAAATGACTACCATACCTTTTTATGTATTTACTAAAATCCTCCATGGCTTGATGTTGAATGTGTATTACAGTCTAAACTCCGCTAGCTCTCAAAGCACTACAAATCCTAACACCTACCTAACTGTCCATCCTTGGGTCTTACGACTATCCATCTTGCTCACCAGCCTTTATGTTTCTTCAATATTCTATATTTCTCACTAAGGACTTTGCTTTTGGTACACTCTGCTCCACAGATCTTACTGTGGTGTCTGTCTCAGTTCAAACGTCTTTTCCTCAGTGATGAATTCATACAGAGAAGATTTCCTACAAAGCAATATGCCCCCTCAGACATTTAATTACCATCTTTTATTTTCTTCTTAAAACTTATTCCTACCTGAAATTATCTTCATCAGTTGTTTGATTATTTTAGTATATGTTTCTCTTCCAGTAAATTGCAATCTTCATTAGAGCATGGATCTTCTCTGTCTTGTTTCCCTTGCATTATCAGCAACCTTAATGGTTTCAGATATATAAATGATGCTAAAAAGTGAGTCAAGTTATGCAGAAAGGCAAAAGAAAATGGTCATTGAGATATGAAAGAGAAGTTTAGAAATGAAATTGGAACATTGAAAGAAATGTCCCACTATGTGTCATTTTAATGAGTCATTGTATGCTTTTGGATCTATTTTCTGAACTTTATGATATTATCAGAAATGGGGTTTTTCAGATGCTAACAGTGAGTACCATTGAGAGGTAATGATTAATTGTATATAACATCACCTTATAAATTTATTTATGATAAAGTTTGACCCTCAAAACTAGGGCCCATTTTGTCAAAATAATAGAGGATTTAGGACATCCACCTATAAGCTTACTGACCCCCGAGGGTCTCTTGAACTTACCTCATGGGAGAGACCAAAATGACATGTCTTAGTAACTCAGAGTAGATATTCATTCATGTGTTATAATTTTAAAGGTATCTGAGCTGACTACCTTATCTAAATATTTGACCCTACATTAATTAACAGAGATCTATCATTAGATATTAGCCCCTTATATTAATTTATTTTTGTCTTTAGCAGTGATATTTGAAAACTATAAATATTTTCTGATATAGAAACACATTAAATTTAGATCTCCTATTGACATCGTAAGATACGAGGAAGAACACCAGGCTAACTAGCTGAGGGAAGAGATCCAAAAGAATGAAAATTTGACAAGAGAAGCTGAAAGTAATCTAAGGGTCTTTCTGTTTAGGTTGCTGGTATGGGTGGTTCTGGAAATACAGTGGTAGCATAAAGGTGGCTGAAAGGTGAGCATGGTCTCCTCAACGATGAACAGTGATGAGCAGAAGGGGACAAAAATAAAAATATCCAAAAAATAAAAATATCCAAAGTATATGCTTGAAATAATTCTAATAGGAATCAAATAGGATAACTTCAATGGCAAAAGAGAGAGCATGTAAATAACTTCTGATGTCAGAGGTGGACGCATTAAAGATATTTGTAGAAATTCATAGTTTGCAAAACATGCAAACATGAATTATAACTTTTTCCTTTGGAGACTCACAACATTCTGTCAAATAGGTAGGGAATTAATATCATATCCTTGCAATAGAGTTTTAAAAAATTAAATTCCTGGATACTAAGCAATTGATTCAATTTACATAGTTAATAGCTCTAAACCCTTTATTCTAAACTACTGAATTTATTTATTAACTTTAAAGGACTATATCTGATGTAACTGGAGAAAGAGAGGGAGGGCACTCCTGGTTCAATTGAAGAGAATAAGGATATTTCTCAACGGTGACTTTTGTCTCCCATGTTGTTTTTTTACTGTCTCTACTTACTAGCTCTGAGGAATAATTACAAAATATGTACACTATCAAAATACAGATGAGAAATCAATACATACAGTTTTGAAAATGTAAAAGCCTATGGGAGGAATCATCCTATGAAGGTAGTTCATTTATTAACTCCTAATCCCACAAACACAGAGAGACAAATTTCATCTGAGAGGCTTCCATTTTCTTATAAAAGAATAATGGCATTTTATACTTTGGACTTTTGACATGTCAAAAGTATACAAAGGGTATAGTGGCATTTTATACTTTGGACTTTTGACATGTCAAAGTATACAAAGGGTATAGTGATAAGACTAATCATTGTTTAAAAATTATAATATTAATTATTTCTAAGTGATCTACCTCAGTTTTTAATTTAAGTTACATTTCAGTTATATAAATGTATTATTACTCTGCTATGTTTGATTATAATAAAGTTCTCTTATTTAAGGTATATTAATGTTGTATGAAGAAAATACAAAGGGTATGGAAAGGAGATGTATCAGCTTGAAATAGTATATAGATAATGTAAGACCTTTTCATAATAAAAAAGGTTCAGTAGAAAAATATACTTTAAACTTGGTCATTTATTTTCTTAGTTTCTTTAGGGAAAGGGAAAACTGTTAAGAGTTACACACTAACTGTAAAATTAAGATAAAATAAATAAACAGCCACAATTAAATTAAAAGAAGGTAAGACATTGGTAGGGGGGATTTGTTTATAAACCTTAACAGTGCCATAAGTAGTGAAGGGGCTATCATGGTATGAAAACCTCCTTGAATAGTGATGCTGTAAGGAGTATTTATATGACAATGAATTTAAAGTCTATAGGATATATTTGACAACTGTGCATTAATGATGCTATCCTATACCTATCCCAGGATAGATTTAATTACTGCACCATTATGGCTTGCTATTAAGCATACTATGTGTTGATACTATTAGGAAAGGTCTGGAGGTATCATTGCAAAATTTTTTTAACAATTAAAATACTTCCTAAACAGTATATGGTGAATTAAATTAAAAACCGCAGAGGTTTTTTGTTTTTTTGTTTTCCCCAGTTTTAGGTCAAAAAGTTTATGCTAGAGTTGCCTAATATTTTGTGATAGAAAATCACACTAGTATGTCAACTACACTTGCTTTAAACGAACAAATAAATAACATACTACAGGACCTAGAAACATCTAAGAAAACACCTTCAAGTTTAGCTGCAGTAAATGTCTCAGTAAAAAATAGTAAGAATTACAATGTGTTTCTTTATGTTAAAACTTTAAGATGACACACCTAGATTATGTGTTAGCCATATAGTATGTTTGCTACTATGTGAAAGAAGTCTAAATTTACTTTTGGATAACTAGGTGTTACTCACTGTAATCAACATAAAAATTCATAATAATAAAAGGAAATAGAGGTATTGTGCTTAGAAATAAAACTCTAAATTGCAAACATTTGTACATGTCTTTTTTTTTTGCTAGAGACTTTAGCTGTAAAATAATAATTGACACTAACAACATGTATATTTATATATAATAGCTGTTATTATATATATAATTAAATATATATAATTATTATATATAATGTACTTTTATATTATATATAATATTTATATTTCCCTTCATATATCCTCAATACATCCCCAATTCTTCTTCTTCTTCTTCTTCTTCTTATCATCATCATCATTTTGTTGTTGTCATTAAATGACAAATGTATGGCTTTTATTTTTATTTTTTTAATTTTTTAAACATTTTTTTTTATTTTTGAGAGACAGAGAGACAGAGCATGAGCAGGGGAGGGGCAGAGAGAGGGAGACACAGAATCTGAAGCAGGTTCCAGGCTCTGAGCTGTCAGCACAGAGCCTGCCGTGGGGCTCGAACCCATGCACCACCAGATCATGACCTGAGCCAAAGTCCAGTGCTGAACCAACTGAGCCATCCAGGTGCCCCTATGGCTTTCATTTTTAGAATACATTAGTATTGAATTACTTTTGAATATGTGGAGTTTTTCTTTATTGAAACTGCACTTCCAATATGATATCACTGTATGCTAGGATTTTGTAGAATAACTTAGCTAGACTTTTGGTCAAGTTTATCAAAAGAAACACTTAGTAAATAACTCAATACCAGAAAAAAATAAAAGTCCATATTCACCTGTTGAAACTGAAGGATTATTTGTCATTTTTTGTATTCAGATTTGATTAAGTGTTGATACTGCTAACCCTGATTCTGTCTGATTTGGAGTCTCTTTCTTCAATCTCATTGTGTTCCAAAATACAACTCTTGATCTGTGGAAATTAATAACCCATACTTTGAAAACTATTAAGTTCACAGAAAAAGCCACTTAAATAGTTTTTTTTTCAGAATGAAATCTGCCTTCATCTGCCAACTGGTCATATAACAGAATCCTACCACACTTTTCATCATGATTGGAATCCTAACTGAATCAAGCAACTCCTTGGCAGACCTGGACTTGTGCTTCCTCCTTCCAGGATGCTGGGGTATTCTGATGCCAGCTGTTTTGATAGACTGGGAGTGGGTAGTATAAAGACCCTTCAAGTTAACATTAGCTGTGTGCTTCATTTCAACACATACTTGAAAATCCTGCACTGGGTGTTTCTAGTACTAGCCTCACTATTAACAAAATGATTTTTTTTAATAAGTTGAATAGCAGGTTAATTAGGAGGTAGAAGAATAGAAAACTCCCCTGTTGGAAAAATGTTAGGAAAATAATAACATTCGTGAATAGAGACATGGTTAAACAGTTAAGAAGATGTGTTGTATGAAATACTACTCTAAGGCCACACATAAAGAAAGGATTCATTTGAACTGATGTGGCAATAACCTAAGGAACCATTGTTAAACTTAAACAGTATATTATGATGCACTAAGTACAATATCAAACAATTTATACAAAAATTACACAATGCAATAATTGTAAACATGTATATGTATATGCATATGTATACAAACGTATAGGAATAGATTGGGAGCGTACAGACCAAAATGTTAATATTTGAATTCTTAGAACATATAGAATGAGCCATGTATTTGGGAAGGGGATGTTGCATTACTTGTAATAGAGGATGTTTTTTAATAGAAAATATGTATAGGAAATAGTTGTGCAGATAAGTGTATTTTTTTTTTAATTTTAGAAAAAAGTCAGTAGTGGACACTTGGGTGGCTTAGTCGGTAAAGTGCTTGACTTCAGCTCAGGTCATGATCTCATGGTTCATGGTTCAAGCCCTGCATCAGGCTCTGTGCTGATAACTCAGAGCCTGGAGCCTGTTTTGGATTCTGTGTCTCTGTCTCTCTCTGTCCTTCCCTGGCTCATGCTCTGTCTCTCTCATTGTCTCTCAAAGATAAATAAACATTAAAAAATAAGAAGTAAAAAAATTTTAAAAAAGACAATAGTTTGAAATTATGTAAATTCTCAACAACCATCATCTCCAGTTCCTGAGATTATGGATAATTTTATCATTTGTCTGTGTACACTCTATGCATTGTCTTTGTACACCTAATATCATTAGGAGAGGAATTCCCACAACAAGCAATTCTCTGTTACCAGCTGGATATCTTACAATTCAACTCAATTCTGACATTACTTACCTGGAGATACCATCAGATCCCACAGGTTAAAGGCTTAGTCCTATGGGACTACCTCCTCCCTCTTCAGATGCCAATTGCAAGGCCTGGTTGTCCTGTGCTTCTGACTGACTGGTTGTAGATGGGAGGAGCTTCCAGTGGTCTCCTTGGGTTCAATTAATTTGCCAGAGAAGCTCACAAAAGTAGAGAAACATTTTACTTACTGGATTACTGAGTAACTATAATAGAGTATAACTAAGTAACAGCTAGATATAAAGAAACATAGGATAAGGGATGTGGTTCAGGATCTCCGAGCTTCCTAGCTTTCTCCTCGCACACCACCCTTCCCTCCCTGCAGGTTCACCAGTCCAGAGGTTCAGAGAGGTTCTGTGAGTTTTTATGGAGGCTTTATTACTTAGTCATGATTGATTGAATCATTGGCCATTGGTGATTGAACTCAAATCTCCACCCTCTCTCCCCTCCCAGGAGGTCATGGGGTAGGATTGAAAGTACCTACCCACTAAACACACAGTTGGTTCCTCTAATGACTAGTCCCCATCCTTAGGTGATTTAGGGGCTTTCCAAGTCACCTAATTAATATAACAAAAGACAGCTTTGTTGCTCTCAACACAGGAAATTTCAAGGCTTTTAGGAGCTTTGTGCCTGAAGCAGGAGGAATATATTCCTATTATAAATCACAGTATCACATATACTCTTGGGTTTTACCTGGAAATTCTCTTTGCAAGGTCCTGCATTATGTTTATAACAGGAAAATAACAAAGTTACTTTGATTTTAAATATACTCTGGTATACATGTATGTTTCTATTCTTTATTATGTATAATGCACTGTTCACATTTTGAGTCAAAATATTTAATCACTATATTTGACAGATTTAATTACTCTGTTGATTGATGTTATGTTTTCTTTGTTCAGAAAGCAAAATTCACATCTATTTCAAGGCTTGAATAGATCATTTGCCTTTCTGATATCAACCAGTGTTCTTAAAAATGTACTTTTAATTACTCTTAAATATACTTAATAGTCCCGGTTTCGGCTCTGATATGTTAAGAGCTTGAAGCACTCATTCCTGTCAGTAATGTTTTCCTTCCTTACAATAAGAAAACCAGAACAAACTTCTAAGTAATGACTTTGCTTGGACCCATCAAAAAATTGAGAACATAGAGCAAACTGTCACTTTGAAAAATGGAGAGACAGGCCCATACAGAGAGTCACAGACGAGATCCGTCTACCCGGAGCAAAAGCTGCTAGAGCCATAATCTAGTAGGAGCACTCACATGATAATGACAAATAGATGGATGCTGACTGTGGGCTATCTTGACAGTGAGAATCTCCTGGGAGAATGCAGACTTAAGAGTCCCCATAACATTTCACGGGTTCACCCATAGGAAATCCAACAGATTGTCATAGTGAAGGCCCCCAAATAATCCTATGTTTCTGGCGGGGAGTAGAGGAAAAGTAACCATTTTCAAGTTCGTGATCTATTGTGTATGAAAACTGCACTTTAAATACAAAGACACAAATAGGTTACAGGTAGAGGCATAGAGAAAGATGCATCATGCTAATATTAAAAGGAAGGCACTAAATTGTAAAGCAAAAAAATAATAATAATTACAGGAATAAATTAGACAAAAATCAAACAGGATAAAATAACTATATCCCAAGCTTTTCTCCAATCGGAACTTTCTTATAAGACGTTAAATTTTTTTAATTAATTAATTATTATTATTCTTTTTTTTTAGAGAGAGACAACACAAGAAGGGGAGAGGAGCAAGAGAGAGAGAGAGAGAGAGAGAGAGAGAGAGATCTTAAGCAGGCTCCATACTCAACACAGAGCCTAACATGGGGCTCGATCCCACCATCCTGGGATCATGACCTGAGCTGAAATCAAGAGTCAGATGGTCAACTTGACTGAGCCACCCATTCGTCCCCTTAATAAATTATTTTATTTGAATCTGCAGAATATAAAATTATATATTTAAACTATCATGTGATCATATCCTATATTTGCTTATCCCATAACTAGTTGACCTTATTGGATTATTAATTCCTTATAAATTTTCAGAAAAGGTAAATATTTGAAAATCATGGCATAAATAAATATTCAAATATATCGAGTCTCAAATGAATTAATACTTTTCTATTCACTACATATTTAAAATGCATCCCAATAAACAATGTGATGGCAACATAATTGTGTCATAGCATAATAATATAAAGCATAACTTATAAAATAATCTATTTTACCCCTGTTCGTGAGAATTGGTAAGACATTCCCCTTAATCCTGTCTTCAAGTACGTGGAATTTTGATTATGACCCTAAAGTCACAAAAATTAATTTTCTATCTCATAACTTGTAATTCATTTGTAAAATGCTAATATAGTCTATTGGGCTTTGCCACTGTTGCTAAGTTTATTCAAAAGAGTTACCAAATTATAATTAAATGAACAGGGATCTGCTTGGCCTGTGCAAATACTGTAATTGGTTCATAAATATATAATGCTATTAATTAATGTGCAGTCCCTAGCAATTTTGAAGTAAGTATTACTGTCTCCAATGACTATCTTATACATAAAATATTTTATCTCCCAAGAATATACTTTGAAAAAAAATTCAAAGTTTAATAGAACTTTCCTCAAATGTAAATACTAGGAAAATACTAGAAATTATGTGTTATAATGTGGATAAAAATCGCCAGTGAATTTGACAAATCACTCTTAATAGGATTGTCTCCTTTACCACCATGTTTTATCATAAGATGCTGCCAGAACTTCTGTTCCTGAATAATGGCTACAATGCTTTCCCATTAGAAATAGTGATATGGCAAATGGTACTCAACTATCAACTTCATGTCTTTACAACAATGTAAAAAATATCTTTTCACAAAGAGAATTCATTGGTCCTTATTTAGAAACACATAATACACATTTTTAATCTTAGAGGTAAAAGACTACATAAAATAAGAACTCACATGGGACACCTGCCTGGTTCAGTTGGTTAAGTGTCCAACTCTTAATTTCAGCTCAGGGCATGATCTCATGGTTATGAGATTGAGCCCCACATAAGGCTCTGAGTTGAGTGTGGAACTTGCTTGGGATTCTCTCTCCCCCTGCCTCTCTCTGCCCCTCCCCTACTTATGTGTGCTCTTTCACTCTCTCAAAAAAATAAATAAAAACAAACATTAAAAAAAGACCTTGCATGACTATAAACCTACACTTCACCTTCATCCTCTCTCCTTTATTTTGATTTTCATCAAGTACACTGCTAAAATGTTACATTGTCTTCATTTACCTTTTCCTTTCTATATTTTCTAAAGTTCTTTAATGAACAAATTAACTCTTAACTTACGAAGAATTAAAAATGGAGTGTTTTAGGGCACCTAGGTGGCTTAATTAAGCATCTGACTCTTGATTTCATCTCAGGTCATGATCTCACAGTTCACAAGATGGAGCCCTACATCAGGCTCTGCGTTGACAGCCCAGAGACTGCTTGGGCTTCTGTCTTTCTCTGTCTTCCCCACTCCTGCTCATGTTCTCTCCCTCTCTCTCAAATAAATAAACTTAAAAAAAAAAGAAAAGAAAATGTTAGCCTTGGGGTACCTGGGTGGCTCAGTGGGTTCAGTGTACAATTCAGGTCAGGTTATGATCTCGTGGTTCATGGGTTTGAGCCCTGTGTCAGGCTCTGAGCTGACAGTCAGAATCTGGAGCCTACTTGGGATTCTCTGTCTCCCCTTCTCCTCTGCCCCTCCCCTGCTTGCACTCTCTCAAAAATAAATAAACATTTTTTAAGTTACTTTAAAGATAGAAAAGGAAAGCCTTTATCACACACACACACACACACACACACACACACACACACACAATAATGTTTTATTTACTTGCATGTATTGTCTATTCCCTCTATGTAGATTTCAAAAGAGAAAAGTGTCAGATGGCTACATATTTTCTTCCTTAATGGAACTGCTGAAGATTTCATCATAAAACTTAACTCTTTTAAACATTGTTAAACATTTTACTTTCAGCAAGCCTGCTCATTCATGAGTTTTTCTGTTTTAACCAAATATTCCTATTAAACAGATGAGATAACAGGCACTTTGTTGGGGACTGAAGTTTAATTTTCCTTTAGGAATATAGCTTGTCAATTCAGAATAAGCAAAGCTATCCAGGAATTCCTGGCACTCAATAGTGTACCTATAAATTATTCATTCATTTGCAGATTTCATTATGTCAAATCTTGTTAGAACAGTTAATTTTACATGAAAGTTATTCTCAGAGGAAATTCTTAACAATTGGACATTAGCATTTTTTAGTGAGTCAGCATTTTTCATGTAACAAGATTTCTGTCTTGTTACATTTTCATAATTTAATCATTACAGAGCATAGTATAGATCTAAGAATGTCATTTCTTGGGCTATGTATTGAAATTATGTACTTAATAGTCACTTATAAGAGAATAAGAACAGAATATTAGCAAGCATATATAATCTATCTCTTATATTAGGGAATTAGCAGGAGGGAAGTATGTCCTTCACTAAGCCACTGTTTATAATCAAAATGTTAAATCAGTCATAAGAAATAAGAATTCTATCATCTAAACATACAGGTGAATACCATACATTGTTAAAAAATATATTAAATTGTCTATAATAATGTTTTATAAGCAATTATTCTGGATTAGCATAACAGATTACCATATAAGATTATTTTGCTATTAAACTTAGATCTATGGCCACTGGAAATATAAATGTTTCTCTTATTTAAAAGTTAGTATATCTAAAGGTTTCCTTTGGTTTCTTAAAAAAAACAAAAACAAAATAAAAACAAAATAATAAAGCTGGTGGCAGAATTAATACTCAGGATTTTTATCATATGGCACTCCAAGTCTGTCTTCCACCTCTTGCAGTACTAACTCCAAACATTAGCCTCTTCTCATTGTTTATTTGAGATTAGATGCGAATTTAGTCCTGACACAGGCAGCCTTAACATTTCCCTCAGCTTGACCAAATTTTAGACAGACTGCTCTCTGCCTCTCAGCTCCTAGCCATCTTACCCAGGGTCTTATAGAATCTAGGGGGCTTAAGCTCAGAGTTCCCTCCCTTTCTCTCTCTTAGAGCATTTACTTTAGAAAACTAGTAAATCCTTTCTCTGTCATTTTATTATGTAAATCTTTTTAAAAGCTTCTTGTTGGGGCACCTGGTGGCTCAGTCGGTTAAGCAGCCAACTCTTGGTTTTGGCTCAGGTCATGATCTCACAGTTGGTGGGATAGCACCCCATATTAGGCTCTGTGCTGACAGTGAAGCCTGCTTGGGATTCTCTCTCTCCCTCTCTCTCTTTGCCTGTCCCCCACTTGCATGCATGAGCAAATGTGTGCATGCTTGGGCATGGTCTCTCTCTCTCTCTCTCTCTCTCTCTCTGTCCCTCTCTCAAAAAAAAAAAAAAAAAAAAGACAACAACAACATCAAAACCCTCTTTCTGAAGGACCTAGGGGTGATTTCTTTGAAATGTAATCATCAAAGAAATAATGTCCATAACTCACAGTCTCTGTGGAAAGATAAAACCCTAACTTAGGTGGGCACCTAGCTCCAAGTTCTAAAACTACTTTTTGTCATGAAGATATAACTAAGTTTACTTTTCCTCTGGGTGAAGCCAATTAGCAAACACAAGGCCTACTATCCCCCACCTCAACTCTTAACTCTCCCACCCTGGGGTGCCTGGGTGGCTCAGTCGGTTAAGTGTCCTACTTCGGCTCAGGTCATGATCTCACCATTCATGAGTTCGAGCCCTGCCTCGGGCTCTGTGCTGAGAGCTCAGAGCCTAGAGCCTGCTTTGGATTCTGTGTCTCCCTCTGTCTCTGCCCCTCCCCTCTCCTGCTCTCTATCTCCTTCAAAAATAATAAATAAACATAAAAAAAAGAAAAAAAAAACTCTCCCATCCTTTTTACAGTGGAGTTGAGTTCAGACTGTTTTCTTCTGATTTCTCTATTGTAATAGGTTTTTTTGCTTTAATAATCACCTGCCTTGAAACCATACGTGATGAGAATTGCTGATTGGATGTGCTGAGTCATTCTTGTTGTTCCTGAGAATTGGAGAGCAAAGTGATTAGAGAAGAATGAAGTTTACTATGAGAGACTTTAGGGAAAGATGAGGACTTTTTATGCTATGTAGTAGGCTCACAATGGGGAGAGAGTGATTTTCCTTTCTCCATTTGCAGGACTGAAGACACTGAGAATGATCTAGCATAAAGACCTGAGTCTCAATGTAAAAATGAATATATAAAAAATTAAACAAACAAACAAAAAACTGCCTTCTCACTGGGCCCTCTGAGGAATATCAGACAGAGGAAAAGAACCATAAAATTCATAAAATAGAGCTGTTATAGGGTGGCAGATGGTGATATGATTTCTCAAGAAAACAACTTAATGAATATATTGTTGTCTTTAAGGATCTGATGTTAAATACTATATTGCAGTTAATGATCTGAAGTAGTAGACTAGAATATCAAATGGGAGATTTTTGCTGAAATAAGAGAAAAAATAGAGAGGGAATATATGAGGGAAAATCTTAGAAGCTTATTTGGAAAACACAAGAGACCTAACATGCAAAAAATGAGTTTAAAAATGAAAATGTAATATATGAGAAAAATGATTAGTTAGTAGAAAAAAAATTTTATCTGAAGAAAGTTTGAAAGCTTCATGGAGTTTTTGGAAAAAATCAATGCCAAAAAACATCATGTTCCCCAAATTGAAAGAATAAGTTAATAAGAATTAAGAAGATATTAGAATATCACCAGCAGATATTCTGAAACACTTGAAGCTAGAATTTTATCTAGACTCATTAAGAGAAATTCGATGAGTGGAACACAGCAGTCCTACACCCATCCAAGACATCTTTTCACTGTTACTGTGGAAGATATTTCTGCATATGCAAGAATTTAGAGTGTATACCACAGATTTTGTAAGAGGCAATATTCATCTAACAATGACTCAAAGCAAGAATATAAAGGATTGAAATGTAAATCTATCAAAGTAAGAAAGATGTAGAAGGAGAAAAATAGTGGATGTCAAGTTTTTTTTTTTTTTCAGCACCATTTGTTGAAGAGACTATCTTTGCTCTATTTTGTTACCTTTGCTCCTTTGCCAAAGATTAGTTGACTATATTTATAGGGGTCTATTTCTGGCTCTATTCTATTGCATTGATCTATTTATTCAGAATTTGGCCAATACACTGTATTTATTAATATAGCTCAGTAAGTCTAGATATTGGGTACTATCAGTCCTAACTTTGTTCTACTCTTTCATTATTGTGTTGGCTCTTATATCTTTTGCCCCTCAGTATAAACATTAGGATCAGTTTGTTAATATCCATAGAATAACTTGCTGGAATTTTGTTTGGGATTTCATTGAATTTATAGGTTAAGCTGGGAAGTACTGACATTTTGACAGTATTGAGTTCTATCCATGAACATGGAACACCTATTTATTTAGTTCTTTGATTTTGTTCATCAGTTTTGTAGTTTTCTTAATGTAGATATTGTACATATTTTGTTAGATTTATGCATAAGTATTTCATTTTGGGGTGCTAATGTAAATGGTTTTGTGTTTTTTATTTCAAATTCTACTTGGTGGTGGTGGTGATAGAAAAACAATTGACTTTTGTGTATTAACCTTTTATTCTGCAACCATGTTGTAATCACTTAATAGTTCCAAGAGGTTTTTTTTTTTGTTTTTCCTGTCTCTTCTTTCAGGTTTTCTATAGATATGATCTTGTCATCTGCAAAAAAAAAAAGACAGTTTTATGTCTTTTTTCCCATTCTTTATACATTTTATTTCCTTTTCTTGCTTTATTGCATTAGCAAAGACTTCCAGTACAATGTTGAAAAGGAGTGGGGAGATGTGACATCCTTGCCTGTACCTGATCTCAGCAGGAAAGCCTCAAATTTCTCACCATTAAGTATGATGTTAGCTGAAGGTTTGGTAGATAATCTTTATCAAGTGGAGGGAAACCTCCTCTATTCCCTTTTACTGAGAATTTTTATCATGAATGGCTGTTGGGATTCTGTGAGATGTTTTTTCTGCATCTATTGATATGATCACATGATTTCCTTTTTAGGTGTGTTGATGAGATTGATTACATTAATTGATTTTGAATGTTGAACCAGCCTGCATATCTGGGAGAAATCCCACATGGTCCTGGTGTATAATTCTATTCATGCTTTTTTTGGGAGTGCTGACAACACTGACTCCATCTTTGGCTCTCCATCTTGTTCATGTCTGCACGATGATCTCCCTCAGAGCTGTGTGTTCCAGGCCCCACAGAGGTTAATGTGTGCTCTGACAGGAATGTGAAAAGGTTTGTTCTGATCTTCCCGAAAGTGGAACACAAGAAGGCCCTCTTTAGATAACTAGTAGAGATACTCTGGTGTACAGATGATGTCACTTTAGGTAACTACCCTGTGACCTCCCTGCCAGGCTCCTCACTCTATAAAAGCTGGGGATTAATGTTTGGACTTAGCAGAGAGTAGGGGTGGAAAATAGCTGCATAGAGCTGGGATTGTTTATCAGTAAGATACCCTGAATAAAACTGTGTAAATGATATGGAGTAGCTTCCTTCATTTTTTTGGTCTCAAAGTTGCTTCTCAGTCTGGTAGATACTTTACTATCCTTCCTCCACCTACTACTAACGGATTTGCTACTATTTTATTGAGGATTTTTACATGTATGTTCATGAGATATTTATATAGATCTGTAGTTTTCTTGTAGTGACTTTGTCTGGTTTGATATTGAGTAATGCTGGCTTCATAGAATGAGTTAGAAAGTATTTATTCCCTCTGTGTCCACCCTTTGAAAGATATTATAGAGAATTGGTATTTCACAAAACTCATATGGGCCTGGTGCTAACAGTTTTGGAATATTATGAATTATCAATTCAATTTCTTTAATAGATCTATTTAGGCCTATTTATATCTATTCTTGTGTGAGTTTTCACAGATGTGGCTTTCAAGAGAATTTCTTCAACTTTTAAACACAAACAAGACATCCACAACTAACAGTGTACTAAATGATAAAGTATGAATCCTTTAATCCTAATATCAGGAACAAGGCAAGGATGTCTGCTGTCACTACTGACAGACCATGGTTTCTGTTTTAACCAGAGCTTACTTCAAACTCAGAAAGAAGACTGGGCTTCTCAGAACACAAATAACAAAGGAACTCAATTATATGCTGTCTTACTCCTGATACTTCTCCTTATTAGACAACCATTTATGCTAAAAATTATAAAGTGAAAGGTAAAGATAAGGGAACCCATAGTTCCTTTAAATTTCTGTTCTTCTTTACTCATCAATAAGTCAAAGGCAGAGAGTATAAGTAGCATATGTATGTATCAAGAAGTAAAATAAGGACAGTCCACTTATTTTTTGTGCATGATTTCTGTTATTCTGGTAAGAAAAATACATAGGCCTGTGTGAGCTATAGAATAAGAATTTATTTTAATGTTATTTTTTGATTTAGTGTATGATATAAATGCTCTTATATATTTGTATCAAAAATTGGCAATGCCAAATGGAAGAGTAAAATTCATGTTAAAATTTAAAATTATTTTTTTAAACTTAAAACAACATTAAATAGCAAATAAAAACCACCATGGAAAGTTAAGGAAGGGAACACAAGAGAAGGGAAAAAGCTTTATGCTTTGGTACATTTAATTATACTATGTTCTACTTTTTGAATTTTTTTTAAATTTTTTTTTTCAACGTTTTTATTTATTTTTGGGACAGAGAGAGACAGAGCATGAATGGGGGAGGGGCAGAAAGAGGGAGACACAGAATCAGAAACAGGCTCCAGGCTCTGAGCCATCAGCCCAGAGCCTGACGCGGGGCTCGAACTCACGGACCGCGAGATCGTGACCTGGCTGAAGTCGGACGCTTAACCGACTGCGCCACCCAGGCGCCCCTATGTTCTACTTTTTGAACATGAAGCACCTTATTTAATTTTTCAATGGGTCTGACAAATTACATAGCCAGTACTGTTCACATATAGAATCAAAGGAAACCAAATTTACATCTGAAATACAGAATGTAACTCCATTAAATTCAATAGAATGCTAAGTTTGTATTGGCTGTGTGTCTGTGCTTAACTTCCTCTCTCATGGAAATATCCCTAGTTGACTTTTACTTTGCTATAGTGGACTAAAATATGAGGCCATCTTGCATTTCAAACTTCCAGCTAATTAGATTGTATTGAACTATATCTATAAATTGCCTATGGTAGTAGGCAGAATTCCTAAAATGGCCCCCATGAGATATCTCACAATAATTGCCAGAAATTATATGATATCACTTCCATGGTTATGTTATGTTATATATCATGGCTGGCCTTAAGATGAGGGACATTATCTGGGTAAGTTATATCTAATCACATGAGTACTTTTAAAAATAAATCTTCTTTTTCTGGTAATAGAAGAAGAAACTACAGAAATTTGAAGTGGGAGAAAGACAGTCTTGCTAATTTGAAGTTGAAGGGAAACACAGGAAGAAATGTGATGGGCCTGCAGGAGTAGAGAACAGCCCTTTGCTGACAATAAGACCTAGCTGCAAGGAACTGGATTTCTCAATAAATTGAATGAGTTTGGATTCAGATTTCTCCCTGGATGGGATGTTAGCCTGGACTGCAGCCTTGAATTTGGCTTTGTGAGACCCTGAGCACAGAACCCACCTCAGTGAACCCAAACCTCTGATTTACAGAGTAATAATAAATAGTGAGTACATATTGGAATGATTAGGTATGGTTTTAAGTTGATTGGTTTGAGGCAATATGGCTGAAGTATCAATCCCAGCGTTCTTTTTTGCAGAAGAAAATAGAGACAATCCCTTTGAAATAGATTTGTGTCCTTTGCTTCTCAGTAGCATTTATTGATTACATATTCCATCAATCATTCACTGGTCTATGGAATGTTTTATTGTCCAATAAGTAAAACATTGTTGTTTCTAAAATGCAATTTCTGGAAAATGCTTTCAAAATTTGGCTTTCCCACAGCTGACAAGAACTGAGGAAATAGTACATAACTACAGTCTCTCTTCCCAAGTGGATTTCAATACAGTTTAATTTAATCATTCCCTGTAGGCTTGCTTATATATCTTTTTGATCAGTACAGTTGACACTTCTATTCTGGAAAATCTTTTATGGTTTACTGTATCTTCAGGCTTCACTCCAATTGGTAGAAAGTCTGTTATGCCAAGACAATGGATTATAGATAAAACAAATAGTGCTGTATGAACTTTAAAATATTCTGAGTCCAGTGTCAGGTCAGAGCAAAAAGACTACATTCCCAAAGCTATAAAATATAATTTTAGAAGCTTTTAATGAGTGTTTGTTAAGATAGTTCTAAGCTATTTTATTGTAAACTTTTAAATAAAATTCTAGCTGCCACCATAAATGAGAAAATACTAACAAATAAAACAGAGGTAATTGATTTTTTTTGTAAAGCATGAACACATTTCTCATCCATAGGAAGCACACAGACAACTCCCAGTGATACCAATTCAAAGAACAGAACCAGCAACAGGTTGTGAGAATGTCATTCATTAACACCTATTGAAGAAAACATCAACAAACCCTTAAATATCAAGCAATGTAAATATCAATATATATATATATATATATATATTTACATTGTATTTGACCCTCTGAAGTAAAATATATATATATATATATTTTTTTTTTTTCTGACCTAAGCAATCTACTAATAGACCAGAGTATGTTTAAAGAGATTATTTTGTGGGATTAATTTTGGCTGATATATTCTTCGTTAGTTTTTTTTTTTTTTTTTAATTTTTAATGTTTTTGTTTTTGCGACAGAGAGAGACAGAGCATGAGCAGGGGAGGGGCAGAGAGAGAGAGGGAGACACAGAATTGGAAGCAGGCTCCAGGCTCTGAGCTGTCAGTACAGAGCCCGATGCGGGCTTGAACCCACAGACTGTGAAATCATGACCTGAGCCGAAGTCGGACGCTTAACCGACTGAGCCACCCAGGCGCCCCCCTTCATTAGCTTTTAAGTTAAAAGTTAGGTGTGCAAATGATTACTAAATATTCAGCATTTGAAAAAGGGAAATGGGTGCATGGGTGGCTCAATCAGTTAAGCTTCTGACTTCAGCTCAGGTTATGATCTCGTGGTTCGTGGGTTTAAGTGCTCAATCGGGCTCAGTGGTGACAGCTCGGAGCCTGGAGCCTGTTTCAGATTCTATGTCTCCCTCTCTCTCTCTATCCCTCCCCTGCTTATGCTCTGTCTGTCTCTCTCTCAAAAAATAAATAAACATTAGAAAATTAAATAAATAAATAAATAAATAAATAAATAAATAAATAAATGAAACAGAACATCTGTATAGTACTTTATTCTCATAATACTCTATAATGAAAGATTTTGGTTACATTCTAACATTAAAAATTTGAATGTGCTCAATGCCACTGAATGGTCAATTTTAAAATGATTAAAATGGTGAATTTTACCATTCACCTTTTCATGATGAATGCTGTATGTATTTGCCCCATAAAAACAAGTTAATTCATATGCCTTGAAAGAAAACACATTTTCCCAAGTTCAATAAGAAACAACTCATAATACTTCTAGGGCTATCTAAAGACCTTAGAGCTGCACTGTCCAAGACACTTCTGCCAGTAGCCATATGTGAATGTTGAACACTTAATGTGTGGCTGGTGCAGCTAAGCAACTCATTTTTTTTTTTTTTTTTTTTTTTAACATTTATTTTTGAGAGACAGAGCATGAGCAGGGGAGGGGCAGAGAGAGAATGAGACACAGAAGCTGAAGCGGGCTCCAGGCTCGGAGCTTTCAGCACAGAACCTGACTTGGGGCTTGAACTCATGAACTGTGAGATCATGATCTTAGTGACCCAGGCACCCCAACTAAGTAACTGATTTTTAAATTTTATTTTAATAAGTGTAAGTTTAAGTTTAAAAAGTGAAGCAGTAGAAAACAATTTTTGTATGAAACTCAATATTGTTCTGGTAGGACCATATTTCACCATAACTATTGCACTGAACAAGTTACTACTGCTGTATTATAGTGTGCCTCTTAGATGCATACCTTGTTTCCAATAATACACAGAAACATGCCTCTTATCTCTTTTGTGTCAATGGATTGATTTAGTGTGAATGACATTTCCTATAATCTGATAAACTGTCTGTAAAATTGTCATGTCATGATTTGAATATTTTATTCAGACAACATGAATTACAGTTTTACCTATGAAATCATGAATGGTAATTAAATTGATATAATTATTATTTCCACGGTAATGTAATTAAATTATTTTTCTGGTTAAACAAGTATAAACATATTTGTAAATTCATAACGAAAGCATACTACCGAAGTTGAACTGAGAAGAAATGCAGAAGCCAGTGTTAAGACCAAAACATTGGGGCGCCTGGGTGGCGCAGTCAGTTAAGCGTCCGACGTCAGCCAGGTCACGATCTCGCGGTCCGTGAGTTCGAGCCCCGCGTCGGGCTCTGGGCTGATGGCTCAGAGCCTGGAGCCTGTTTCCGATTCTGTGTCTCCCTCTCTCTCTGCCCTTCCCCCGTTCATGCTCTGTCTCTCTCTGTCCCAAAAATAAATAAACGTTGAAAAAAAAATTAAAAAAAAAAAAAAAGACCAAAACATTGAAGTAAAATAAATACTGGAAAATAGTATTTCACATATTTCATGAAAAGATCATAGCAAACTGTTGTGACAGAATCCAACTATTGTCTGTTGTGTAAACTCTTTTGGAGATAATAATGTGGACAATATGAAGATTTTTTTTCAGCCAACACAGTGAGTTTGATAAGAAA
The DNA here is from genome assembly GCF_018350155.1 of Leopardus geoffroyi. Classification (NCBI taxonomy): domain Eukaryota; kingdom Metazoa; phylum Chordata; class Mammalia; order Carnivora; family Felidae; genus Leopardus; species Leopardus geoffroyi. Next base: position 89,768,780 of record NC_059337.1, read on the forward strand.
TTTCCTCCCAAAAGTCAGAAAAGAATTGATAGAATTAGTATTTTAGAATCAGAATCAACAAAAATTTGAAATTATTTTTAACAGGATCTGAGTTTGTTTATTTGATCAGCTATAAATTGACTTGGATCCCCTGTCAGAAATGGAAAACCATTTTTAGAAGGAGTTATGGTAAAATAAATTACTTTTTAAATTATGGGATCTTTGATAGAAAACTATGAGTACATGAATAATAAATTACATGTTTTAGAAAATGTGAATGATTTTCAATTAAGCATGGAGTATTTTCTTGTTGAACACCAATCTTTTGAAAAATATTGAATATCAATTGAGTCAAAATATGAAAATTACAATGTTCTTTAGCTTTAGATGAGTCATGCATTATAAGATACTGCCCACTTAATACTCTGTGTGTCTTTTGCTTCATATGACTTCAGTCCATTACCTAAGTAATCAATTCATGTTATGGATATTTTGCAATCATTCACATCTGTTCAACAAAGATATTGGTTTGATATGAATATATTAGCTTCTACCATAGTAGAATTATGATAGTTATATCAAAAATCAGCGCTGTTTGCACATTTAAAGCAAGAGAGTGGTAATTTCCTTACTGATATGTTCCACTCTATGATGCATAATGAAACAACCATGATACTATGAAAATTAACATGCATGTATAAAAAGTGTTCAACATTTATGTGTAAATGCTATGAGTTATTTAAAACAATTTATTAATTCTAGTGATGAGGTTGTGATCCTTCAAGAATTCCACTCAACCTTGTGCCTCACAAAAGCTTGTTGTTCACTGCTATCCTTTTTTTACTAAAGAAAAATCTCTGTAATATTTTGACTTACAGCCATCCCTTCTAGAGAATGGAGGCCTCAATACATGGTTAAGTGTTAACAAACAGAATTTTGTGCCATAAAGATGGCAGAATTTCTGTGAATCATATTGGCAGCTCAATTCTGGAAACTCTCCAGTGGTTTGAGGTATAATTTGATCATTTTCTTTCATTAGACTTTCATTAGTCAGCTTTTCTCTCCACCAACTCCATTCCCAGGCTGTGGTTCTTGGAAATTCGTTACAAAATGTGTGTTTTTTTTCTCATTAGGGCACTGGAATTAGTAACAGAGTATTAAAAATACATTAAGCAAGGCAATAAATTTCATTCACTCTGCATATTTTCATCTTACACAATACATAGCAGGTATATTTTATAACAGACTCTTTAGTGAACAGATGTAATCACTACCAGGGAAGCAAGATTAAGAATTCAAAGTTGAAGACACTGTTGCAATATTGTTCACTAGGTTTTGTTGACATATGGAATAATTTGTCTTAGATAATGGAATATATAGTTTCCTCACTCTTTGGAAATTGAGGAATGATTTTATAATACGGCACTTTTAAAAGTTAGTATCGTTAGTAATCACTGAAATGGCTATGATTTTCAAAGTAGGCAAAGAGAAATCAGTTTTCTGAATTTTTTTCATATAGCGACACCAAGACTGTGTACACAGGTTGATTTACTTTCCAGAATTAACTAAAGGCCTAAAAATGGTTCTTTGTGTATGTCTAAATTAGAGTCAGCAATATCTAAAGCCACCTTCTCTTAAAAACACTAGATAATTTCCTCATTAAAGAATTCAAAAGAACAAGTTGTGGAATTATGTCTTGTTGATAGATGTTTTTTCTCCATGTGAACAAAATAGTTTTTAAAGTACAGTTAGTGGTTCAGTAGCACTAAGGTAACATGAAAATGTCCATGATTAATCCAGGGCTTTCCTATTTTACTTCCTCTTAACAGTTAAGTATTGTGTCTGTTTCTAGTATAGCTTTGTAAGATTTTAACAGAATAATTCTATAAATAACAAATGTAAACACATTTGTTTACAAACACTATAGGAAGGATTTGGAGAAGAAAACAAAGTAGTCAAATTTTGGAGGGCAGTTAAGTGTTGTAGGAAAAGGCTGGCATGGGGTGGGCTGATGTTGCAGGAGGGCCTAAAAGTGTGACCTATGGTGAGTAAAGATTCAAAAGAGCAAGTTCATCATCTTTCTGGCCTGAGAAAAGTGAGAGCAAAGTTTTGGACATCTATGGCCTATGAAGAATGAGAGTGGATACTGAGAGAGAAAGGAAAAAAAAAAACCCAAACAAACAAAACTGAATTATAGTAGTCCTGAACTCTGTATATTAGTTTTATCCAATTCTCTGGCTGACTCCAGGCCAGTTGTGTGCAAGAAAAATTTGAAGCAATGTGTGGAAAAGATTAATGAATTGCCCTTCTACCATTACCATCAAGGTAAAATAGATTTCGCAGTTTGAACATAACCATGTCAATGCCTTGCTTATATAAAAATGTGAACACTCTTGATAGGTGTATATCAGAATGCAGCATCTTCATGACAATATTTACAATGTCTGTTATAATCTAAAATCATTAGGCATACAAAAAGAATCAGGAAAATACAATCGATTCTGAAGGGAAAATAATATCAACAGAGGCCAGCTGTAAGATAACTTGATGTTGAAATTATCAGATAAGGACATTAAAGAAGCTACCATAATTAGACTTAATGAGGTAAAGGAAAAAATAAACATGAAGGATAAAGAGATAAGAAACTTTAGCAGAGGAATACAAAATACAAAAGAAAACTAAATGTAAGTTTTAAAAGTGAAAATTTTAGGGGCACCTGGGTGGCGCAGTCGGTTGGGCGTCCGACTTCAGCCAGGTCACAATCTCGCGGTCCGTGAGTTCGAGCCCCGCGTCGGGCTCTGGGCTGATGGCTCAGAGCCTGGAGCCTGTTTCCGATTCTGTGTCTCCCTCTCTCTCTGCCCCTCCCCCGTTCATGCTCTGTCTCTCTCTGTCCCAGAAATAAATAAACGTTGAAAAAAAAAAAATTAAAAAAAAAAAAAAGTGAAAATTTTAGTATTTAAATTTAAAAAAATAACTGGCTGGGGAGATGAAGATAATAGAAACAAATAACCCTTTGAAGAGGACAGAGAAAATATTTTTGAATAAAGTAAACAAAGACTCTGGGAAGTTAGGAAGAAAATTAAAAGGGCTAATACACATATAATTTAATTCATGGAAGAAGAGAAGAAAAAAAGATGAAGCAGAAAATGTGTCTGAAAATTAATGGCTGAAAAATTTACAAATTTGGTGAAATACAATATTTACATTTTAATAATATGTGCGATAAACACAAAAGAAAATATGTTTAAACATATCACATCCAAACTGCTGAAAGGGAAAAGTAGAGGAAAAGTATTGAATGCTGCCAGGCAAAAATAGAACATTGAGAGGATTCCAAAAGATGGCAGAGTAGGAAGCCCCAGGAACCTGTCTCACCACTGCCAGAATTAATCTGATGTAACTCTTGGAATTAAGGAGTCTATTGAAAGCTTGCAACTTAACAGAAGACTTGGAGAATTAATTGCAGTGAACTTTTGTCAATTTCAGCTCTTAGCACAGTGTCCTCCCCAGTACGTACCCCCAGTCCCATGGCAAGTAGTCATGAACATATATTTGGGGGAGCATCTTGCATGCAGTTTGTGGAAACCAGGGTGGGACATTTGCTGTCCAACAAATATCAGGGATCTGTGCTCTGATCACTGATTGTTGCTTTTGCTTTCAGTGGTACGAGGAAGCAGGTGGCCATTGCTATTGTACCTGACCACATTTTTGCCTCTCCCACTCTTGCTGAAGTGACCTCCAAGGTATTTAAAAAGCTAGAACTCTTTACATCTAAAGAGTAAAAGTGTGATGAGCCCAGTATGGTGACTAAAAGGTAAAAGAGTAAGAGGGGTAAAAAGAGGTACAGTGTTGCAAAATATCTAACTGTTACATACATTACTAGTGCTGAACAACTACTAGGGTGATCACCAAAAAAATAACTGCAAAGGGACCTATAAATTTCAAAATAATTCTTTAAAAACTCAAATAATGTGAGGCGCCTGGGTGGCTCAGTTGGTTAAGCGTCTGACTTTGGCTCAGGCCATGATCTCACGGTTTGTGAGTTCGAGCCCCGCGTCAGGCTCTGTGCTGACAGCTCGGAGCCTGGAGCCTGCTTCGGTTCTGTGTCTCCTTCTCTGTCCCTCCCCAACTTGTGCTCTGTCTCTCTATGTCTCTCAAAAAATAAATAAATGTAAAAAAAATTTTTTTTAATTAAAAAAAATAAAAACTCAATGCAAAAAAAAAGAGAACAGAAAAATGGAAACAGGAGAATACAGAAACAAAAAGTGACATTTCCCACCATCGAACATACACTGTACAGATTTTACTTTATATTTTACAAGTATTCTCACCTTCCCTGGAACGTAATTTATGTGAAAACAGAGATCATTTGTTTCCATGTACTTATTTACACGTTTTTAAATTAATTTCAATTTCACATTCTCTAAGTACCTGAAACATATTAAATTATTAAAAACTATTGGTTGCATAAATGAATACACTTCAGACTTAATTTAATTTTTATTTATTAAGGTAGAACTAATCTAATGTGAGCCAAATAGACCCATATGAGAGAATACATGAAAATCATTTATATTCTTCACCTGAGTGCTAAATTCAATTCCACGTTTTCTGAAGCTTACTCTTACTAGAATCACATATTCTTAGTTGTTGAATCATAGTATAATTTCTGGTTCGTTGACAGCTCAAGTTACCATTTTAAATCCTATTAAGGAAAGCATGAGTAGAGATAAGTGATCCTCAGTGGAATCTGGTTAGACTCAGATTATCAAGGGTTTCTTCCAGATGCTTTATGATGATAAAAATGCTGTATGTACTTATTAAGTTTGTTCAGTTGGGCCACATAGTCCTCTTGTTATAACATTTTGACATTCTAACATGTAGCCCCAGAAGCAACCCATGCAGAAGTATCTTGGAAAGTTGGGTAAAAAGATTACTTGAGGGGCGCCTGGGTGGCTCAGTCGGTTAAGCGTCCGACTTCGGCTCAGGTCATGATCTCACGGTTCCTGGGTTTGAGCCCTGCGTCGGGCTCTGTGCTGACAGCTCTGAGCCTGGAGTCTGCTTCGGATTCTGTGTCTCTCTCTCTCTGCCCCTCCCCTGCTCATGCTGTCTCTCTCTGTCTCTCAAAAATAAATAAACGTAAAAAAAAATCAAAAAGGTTACTTGAATTCAATGATTTTGTACATACTTCCAGTTACTGGTAATATTATTCTGACATTTGGGATTGATGCATGTGTTTTACATTAAATAGTATTAAATATATAAAGTACTTTGCAAGATATCTGTCACATTATTTCTCTTTAACATATTAAATGGGTAGTAATAGATGAAGTTAATACATCACCTTCTTTTCAAACTAGCTTTATCTGTTTATTTAGACAAGTCACAAGATTACTTCTGGGTTTGCTAAGGATGTTGATTGAACAGAGAAAGAGACAGATAAACAAAAATAGGCAAAGAATTTGAGTGAAATTAGTTTCCAATATTTATTTCTACTTTTCAGCAGATCAAATACGACACTGCAAGGCAACATAATATGAAACTATGACAGGGTTTTCAGCCAAGCCAATGGCCAAGGCTTCTGGGTATCTGGAAAAATTAGAATAGAGAGAGAATGAGGAGGACCCAAAAGAAATGGATCTTTCCTCCACCCAATCGTATGTTAATCTATTCCCTGAAATCAATAGTTTTCATTTTTATGTAAGATGAATTTTAATAAATTAAGAAATCAAAGGAGCTCAACCATCTCATTGGACCTCACCAAAACCTTAGTGGGGTTAAGTGAGGTGGAACAAAACAGGAAACATCTATCACACATGGCCTAATTCTTAAGAAACCCAAATGGAAAATTCTTACACTGAAAAATAAGACACAACCACTTATTTAGTAAAGAAATATTGGGGTCCCTGGGTGGCTCAGTCAGTAAGCATCCAACTTCAGCTCAGGTCATGATCTCACAGTTGTTGAGTTTGAGCCATGCATCGGGCTCTGTGCTGACAGTGCAGAGCCTAGAGTCGGCTATAGATTTTGTGTCTCCCTTTGTCTCTGCCCCTCCCCTGATTGTACCCTGCCTCTCAAAAATGAATAAATGTTTAAAAAATATTTTTTTAAGAAATATTAACAAGGCCGCTGAGGAAATTTCACTAAACAAGCCTTGAATATATATTCCTTTTAAAAGGAATGACTTAGTAAGTTAGTCCTTAAAACTTATTTACTAATTTAACATAGGCCTAGTGGAAATTGCTAGTCTCCATTTCACAAACATCAGCTGAAGTGCCTCACGTGGGTGCTACGAAACCACTTTCCACATAAACATGGCCAGGGCTGACAGGTGCTGCCTGCTATAGCCAGAGTACTCAGTACAGCACTTACGCTGTTAACCAAGGTCTCTCCACAAGCTACTTGGTTTTCCTCACAGTAGGGTGGCTGGTTATAAGAGTGACTATCACAGGAAAGTGGTATCTTTTTCAACATTGCTTCAGAAGTCACATGGCATATTTCTGCTGCACTCTGTTTGTTGAAGTAGTCAGAAAACCACGTAGTTTTAAGCAGATATAATCAACCCCTGTTGATGTTGGAGTGGTAAAATTCTAGAAGTGTAGTAGTGGCCATTTTTGGAAAATCCGAAGTTTCATACTCAATTCTTCTGTAGCCTACACACAATATTTTAGACAAAATAAACACTTTAGCCCTCAGTGAAAAATATCAAAAACTCATGTTTCCACACTTACATCATTTGAGTTTATATCATTTCACACACTTAAGTTCAACTTTGCTAAGATAAGTAAGTTCCAATGTTTCAGTTGTTCAACTGTTTAATTTACTCACAAATATTTATGATTGCTCGTTTACATTTAGCACTTTACATAATCTGGGACCTGGCTTCATGCAAATATGCCAATATTTTATTATGCTTAATATTTTACTTTTAAAATTATAAAATTCTTTTTCACACTACAGCATAATTAACACTGATTTTTTACTTCTCTTCCTTTTTACTTTATTTTTTACCTCTATACCTTTTCATTTCAAATTGCCCTATCCTAAACCATATTTAAATTAGAATATTTTTATGTTTTGGGGGGTTTTTTTGCTTTATTTTAAAGAGATACGGAATATCAGTTGGGCATGACACAATGTCATCTCTTTCTTAGGAATTACTTGGATTTTTTTTGAAAACAAGTGAGGAAAATATGGAATTATGCTTTTCTTTATTGATTTATATTATATCAGTGGCAGTTTCTAGTTGGTTACCAGATAAATACATTTTGATAGTTATTCCTACCATAGTCAGAAAGATTCCAGTTAATACTATGAATATTATGAAGTGAAACATATACAAATCTTCCAATATATACCAACATTATAGATCTATCTTAGTACAAAAATTGACCATTATCATCAATGGACTGCTAAATTGTTGGTTTAAGGTAGTTTTGGCTGAGCCAATTAAATGAGGAACCTGAATTCTAGTCTACTGTGGTCCTCAATATAGATGGGCTTCAAAGATAAGGTCATATCAATAAATGAAACTATTAAGAATTCTGTTAATAATAAAAGTAATTCCTATTATGTATACAGTCTATTTTTCCTCACAAATCCTATCTTCCTAATTGTAGCTTATCATTTCTGTTTACCTCAATATTAGTAATGATGCAAGTTGTGAATCTAAGCAATAATTAGAAAGAAAGCATTAGATTATTGTCTTCAGCATTTCTCTCATCTTCCAATTGCAATAAGATAATGTATGATGACAGAGCATGTCAATAGGAATGATGCAATTATTTTTCTAAATGAATGCGATGAAATGTGATTAGGCGAAGCCCTTTTACTTGGTTTGCTTTAGTTTTGCCTTTTAATACTTTCATTTCAGCTACTAAACATTTGTGGTTGGCAAACAAACCTATCTTCTGTTGAATTTTGTTTTATGGTATTTCTAGGATCATTAATAGTTTCCAGTGTGCAGAGACATTTATAAAATAATAGAAATGTTTAAACTATTAAAGTGTTTTCCTGAAATTGCAAATTATATGAAGTCAATTAATTGACCATTATTTGTTGTTTTTCACATATGATATACCCTTATCCAATGAAGTTTCAGTTGCTTAAAATATTTTTGGAAATCTCTGTTCCAAAACTATCTCTAAAGATACAAATAGACCACAGAAAATTACTGTATTTTTATATCTATTATCATTATTTTCAATGTTTCTAAAAAATTAAATATCTCTTTAAATGATGCCAAATCTTACCCTTGAGATAAACTGTTTAAATTGATTCATATTTTGCCCATCAATATAAAAGTATCCTAAAAACATTCAATATGCGTTTTTTATTTTCTGTACTTAATTCAAAATTTTAAAGTAATTTTATCACCAGAATAACTCCCAGTTTTCTCCTTTATTTCAATATTTTGTGTCATCTTTCTCCAGAATAATGTTTCAAACAGTAAGTGTACAACTGTAGCCTAAAATATAAAATGAAATTTTTAATAAATTGTGTCTGTAATATCACAAAATTGCCAAGAATATATATATTAAATGATTTCCTTAAAATAAAAATCACTAATTGTTTTCCTTGTGTTGGTTTTGTATCTCATTTTATTATACAGTTGATAAAAAATAATGTGCTATGAAACCTGAATTCAATAACACTGTCAGAACTATACCCTAAAAATAAGTCCAGATTATTCAAGTATCCGTTGTGCATGGTAAATATTTAAAACTGTCCCAGATTCTTCTGCCAGATACCATGCCTTGATCCCTTCTTAATAGAATGTAAGTTCTAGAACCAGACTACCTGGGTTTATATCCTTGCCCTACCATTTCTGTCACCTTAGAAACATTTTACCAGTCTCCTCCAGTTACCATCTATAAAATGGTGAACGTATATCAGTTATTATGATGGGCATTAAATTAAATATTTCATCTAAATGGTTAGCATATGCTCTATTTTTTAAAAAGTATATAGCTTTTATTTTGTAAATGATTTTTCTGCTCCAGATCATCTGTTCAGGTGATATAAATTTCAGAGTTGGCCTTATCAAAAATAATTGTTAGCAAAGTAAATATGAATTTTCTGCAACAAAACCAATTTTATCAAAGGAAATAAAATGCAATTTGATTTTTCCTTTTCTTTTCTTTTTTTTTTTTCAACGTTTATTTATTTTTGGGACAGAGAGAGACAAAGCATAAACGGGGGAGGGGCAGAGAGAGAGGGAGACACAGAATCGGAAACAGGCTCCAGGCTCTGAGCCATCAGTCCAGATCCTGACGCGGGGCTGGAACTCACGGACCGTGAGATCCTGACCTGGCTGAAGTCCCACGCTTAACCGACTGCGCCACCCAGGTGCCCCTGATTTTTCCTTTTCTTAATGTTTTTTTCTGTAACTTGCCTGTGTTAGCTCAAAAAAGGAAAAGCATCACTTTATCTCCTAGTTTCTGACTGGCTTTCAGAATATAAAAAAATAATTTGGTACCGATTGCTGATTTTCTAGTGATCCATTTAGGGGTTCAGTGTGCTTATTTAATAATGAGTGCATATTCATTTCCTGTTTGCAAATTTTATAGTACAATTCTGTATGTACTCTACATGAGATATCTCAATATCATGTATGGCTTTTAAGCAAGTGCATCAAAACACAATTGACTTGTTTCCTTGTATTTAGTCATTTGCTTAACCACTAGAGGGAAATAAAACACATAATCCCTGTCCATAATGAATTTCAAAGGTTGCTTTATAAGACCATGTCAAGGCTCTGTAACTTTTATTCTAGTAGCTATGTTTTTCTCTTAAAGGCAAGAGATATTACTCCAATTACATGGTTTTCAGTATATTAGATAACCTCTAATCTCAGCTAGATTGTTGAGAGCTAAAAAAGGAAAAAAAATAAATCTAGGTCATAAACTCATTTTCCAACTGTCCTTTTAGGAAAAAGAGGACTGTATGTCATAGAATGTGCATTGAAATAGCCTCAATTATTTTAAAATGAAAAAAAAATTATATGATTACCAATTTATAGAAATTAGTTTAAAAATAATAATACAATTTTGAGTATTTATAATTTCTTATTGATTTATTCCATATTTTTATTGCATATTAATTATGCCCAATGACTCCATTAGATAAATGCTATGAATTATGAGAATAATAGCAAAATTACAATAAATAACCTAGTTTAGATAAATAAACGACCAAATGGTAATAGTTGTGTTTTTTTTCTTTCTACTTTTCTCCTTTAAAAGGAATAATTGAGAGGAGCCTGGGTGGCTCAGTTGGTTAAGAATCTGACTTTGGCTCAGGTCATGATCTCACAGTTTGTTAGTTCGAGCCCCGTGTTGGGCTCTGTGCTGACAGCTCAGAGCCTAGAGCCTGCTTCAGATTCTGGGTCTCCCTCTCTCTCTGCCCCTCCCTCCTGCCGTTCATGCTCTGTCTTTCTCAAAAATAAGTAAACATAAAAAAATAATTAAATAAAAAGTTACAGAGAGGGAAGGAGGCAAACCATAAGAGACTCTTAAAAACTGAGAGTAAACTGAGGGTTGATGGGGGGTGGGAGTGAGGGGAAAGTGGGTGATGGGCATTGAGGAGGGCACCTGTTGGGATGAACACTGGGTGTTGTATGGAAACCAATTTGACAATAACTTTCATATTAACTAACTAACTAACTAACTAAATAAATAAAATAAAACACACTCGATTTTCCCAAAATTGAAAAAAAAAAAAAAAAAAAAGAAAAAAAGAAAGAAAAAGAAAATGTCATGATAATGAGAATGATTAAATATCTTTTTCAGTTTTGGATTTGCAAGTTTAGAGTAGGATAAAATTGGAAAAATGAAAATAATTGGTAAATAAATATACTGGAATATATTTTGTAGGTTTTTTCCTTTTACATGTATTTAATTGAAATTTTGAATGGCAATACTGCTTTTCAAAATTAAGATCATCCCTGCAAATTACAAAACACCTTGACTTTTTCTGAGTCTTCTAAGAAGAGTAATTCCTAAGCCATCCATTAAGAAGTACTCAAATGTGTTGAAATGCTAATTGTAATTGTATATTTGTCTTTAATAAGCACACATACACTTAGGTTGGAAATGTATTAATTCATTGTATTATTTCTTATCTAGTGCACCAGCCCACTAAGTTCAGCTAAAATATATGTGCTCCAAATGCTTTATCAGTTGTATTAGAAGATATACATTGTTGTTACTTTTGTGTTACAGATGATGTCTTTTATGCCAAATTTTACCATTACATAATATTACAAATATGATCAGAACAGCAGTTACTTGTAAACTATTGTCCATATTGCTATATCTTTCTGCAGAATTATTACTACAGTTAACAGGATAAGAATATTGTTTCCAAAATGATTCTGCACATAACTGTATTACTAATTAAAATAATTATTTTTCCATAAGCTTTTTAATATTTTAATTTTAATTGTGACACATTTTGAACAGAGAAAATAGCAGAAAATAATATTACATATACCTATCCATAATTATAATTAAATGTACATTACAATACTATTTAGTCCTACATAGACCAAAGTACATACAATATTCTTTTCCTCTTTATCATTACCCAGAGTTAACCAAATTCTTAACATTGGTATCATTTCCATATTTTTTACTCTTCATTTCTTGATATTCATTTCTTTTTTTTTTTTTTTAATTTTTTTTTTTCAACGTTTATTTATTTTTGGGACAGAGAGAGACAGAGCATGAACGGGGGAGGGGCAGAGAGAGAGGGAGACACAGAATCGGAAACAGGCTCCAGGCTCTGAGCCATCAGCCCAGAGCCTGATGCGGGGCTCGAACTCACGGACCGCGAGATTGTGACCTGGCTGAAGTCGGACGCTTAACCGACTGCGCCACCAAGGCGCCCCGATATTCATTTCTTACATATGTTTCAATATGTAATATCAGAGCACACACATCATTGCTTTGATTTGCTTCTTGAAATGTTACAAAATAATGGACTCACGAAACTATCTTATTTAAGGTTCTGTATGTCACTTTTGAAGGAGAGAAATTGGCCAATGTTATTTTACCCATGTATTTCCCTTTTTGGTTTTAGTACAAAATAAAAGTACACTAAAAATATTTGGGTTCAAGTGCTGGCTAAGATGTATATACATACTACCAGTATGTGCTAATGAATACTGAGAACACTCACAAGTAAATAGAGCAGACAGAATAGAGGTGAAGAACAGGATTCAAGATATCATTAAAGTTGCAGTGAATTTAACATTTTTTTTTTCCTTGCTCGGATACCTCCTGGCTTGAACCCATGTACCAGAAGAATCCACTGAACCCATGTACCAGAAGAATCCACTGAATCAAGGAAGGAGCTCCAAGAGAAAGCCTCTAGCTCTGGCTCAAGGAGCATGAAAGGGAACCCCTGATACTCCAAGAGGGTATATATTGTTTCTCTTTTGTTTTCTTTCCTCTGTTCTCCTACACTCTAGTCTTAAACAACCACATCATGGTTACAGCAATGGAAGCCTGAAAGAGGCAAAATTACAAGAGAGAGGAACCTTCATCCTCCTATAATGGAATGTGTTTCCAAAAGAATGGGTAAAATTCCATTACTATTTTTTTTCTTTCTCTTAACTTTGTTTTGCTAGGCTCTGGATTCAGGAGCAGTTTGTGGAATGCACACCAAAGCAGGGTACATAAATTTCCAGTTATCTGTGTAGAATTCCAGAGATTAGCCCAAAGAAAGCAGGAAGTGCAAGAGAGGTTATAGAGATAAAAGTGCTAAGGAAAAAGATACACAAATTGTTTATGAATTTCTGGGCTCCTCTTAATCCATGCTTGTGGATCTGATCTCATTCAGTACACCAAACACTGAATTGAACAGATAGACCACCAGGTCTGGGTATTGGTTGATATACACATAGAACAAATCTGAATAGTGTAGTAAAGAATTTGAATCAGAATTACCTACAAGGGTAGACACATAAGGCTAGTAGCAGACCTGTCCACTGAAACTTGGCAGGCCAGAAGGGAGTGGCAGGAAATCTTCAATGTGCTGAATAGGAAAATATGCATCCAAGAATCCTTTATCCAGCAAGCTGTCATTCAGAATAGAAGGAGAGATAAAAGCTTTCCCAAAAAAACAAACTAAAGGAGTTTATGATCACTAAACCAGCCCTGCAGGAGATCCTACGGGGGACTCTGTGAGTGGAAAGCAGCAAAGACTACACAGGACCAGAGACATCACCACGCACATGAAACCTACATATAACACAGTGACACTAAATCCATAAAATTCAATAATCAAAATAATAATTATAATACACAATATATATAATATAATAATAATAATAATCAAAATGCCCCAATCAAAAGACATAGGGTATCAGAATGGATAAAAAACCAAGATCCATCTATATGCTGCCTACAAGACTCATTTTAGACCTGAGGACACCAGCAGCCTGAAAGTGAGGGGATAGAGAGCCATCTATCATGTCACTGGATGTTAAACGAAAACCAGAATAGCCATACTTATATCAGACAAACTAGATTTTAAAACAAAGACTGTAACAAGAGATGAAGAAGGGCATTATATCATAATTAAGGGGTCTATCCACTAAGATGAACTAACAATTGTAAATGTTTATGCCCCCAACCTGGAGATACCCAGATACATAAAAGAATCACAAACATAAATAAATGTGTAGATAACAATACTGTTATTGTAGGGTACTTTAATACTCCACTTACAACAAAGGACATATCATATAGGCAGAAAATCAATAAGGAATCAATGGCTCTGAATGACACAATGTACCAGATGGACTTAAAAGATGTATTCAGGGGGCGTCTGGGTGGCTCCATCGGTTGAGCTTCCAACTTCGGCTCAGGTCGTGATCTCACGGTCCCTGAGTTCGAGCCCCGCGTCAGGCTCTGTGCTGACAGCTCCAAGCCTGGAGCCTGTTTCAGATTCTGTGTCTCCCTCTCTCTCTGATCCTCCCCCTTTCATGCTCTGTCTCTCTCTGTCTTCAGAACTTTTCATCCAAACATAGCAGAATACACTTTCTTTTTGAGTACACATGGAATATTCTCCAAAATAGATCATATACTGGGTCACAAAATGGCCCCAAAAATATATAAAAGGATTGAGATCATACTATGTATATTTTCAGATCACAATGCTATGAAACTTAAAGTCAACTGTAAGAAAAAATTTGGAAAGCCCCAAATACATGGAGATTAAAGAACATCCCACTAAAGAATAAATGGGTCAACCAGGAAACTAAAGAAGAAATTAAAAAATATATGGAAGCAAATGAAAATGAAAACACGGCAGTACAAATGCTTTGGGATGCAGCAAAGGCATTCCTAAGAGAACAATACACTGCAATCCAGGCCTATCGTAAGAATCAAAAAAGTTCCCAAATACAGAACCTAACATCACACCTAAAGGAACTAGAAAGACAGTAACAAAGAAAGCCCAAAGCCAGCAAAAGAAGAGAAATAATAAAGATCAGAGCAGAAATAACAATATAGAATAAAAAAAAAAAGTAGAACATATCAATGAATCTAAGAGCTGTTTTTTTGAAAGAATAAACAAAATTGATAACCCCCTAGCCAGACTTCTCAAAAAGAAAAGAGAGAGGGCCCAAATAGAGGCAGTGAAAGAGGAGAGATCACAACCAACCTCACAGAAATACAATTATTAGAGAATATTATGAAAAAATATATGCCAACAAAGTGGACAATCTGGAAGAAATGGACAAATTCCTAGATACGCTACCAAAACTCAAAAGGGAAGAAATAGAAACTTTGAACAAACCCATAACCAGCAAAGAAATGAATCAATTATCAAAAATCTGCCAACAAATAAGATTCCTAGGCCAGATGGCTTCTCCGGGGAATTCTACCAGACATTTAAGGCAGAGTTAATACCTATTCTTCTCAAGCTCTTCCAAAAAATAGAAACGGAAGGAAAGCTTCTGGACTCATTCTATGATGCCAGCATTAGCTTGATTCCCAAACCAGACAGAGACCCCACTAAAAAGGAGAGTTACAGGCCAATATCCCTGATGAACATGGATGGAAATGTTGTCAACAAAATGCTAGCAAATCGAATTCAACACTATATTAAAAGAATTATTCACCATGATCAAGCGGGATTCATTCCTGGGCTGCAGGGCTCATTCAATATTTGCAAATCAATCAACGTGAAACATCACATTAATAGGAGAAAGGATAAGAACCACATAATCCTGTCAATAGATTCAGAAAAATCATTTGACAAAATACAGCATCCTTTCTTAATAAAAATCCTCAAGAAAGACTGGATAGAAGGAACATACCTAACCATCCAAAAGCCACAAGAACCACATGATCCTGTCAATAGATTCAGAAAAATCATTTGACAAAATACAGCATCCTTTCTTAATGAAAATCCTCAAGAAAGACTGGATAGAAGGAACATACCTAACCATCCAAAAGCTATATGTGAAAGGCCCACAGCTAGTATCATCCTTAATGAGGAGAAGCTGAGAGCTTTTCCCCTGAGATCAGGAACATGACAGGGATGTCTACTCTCACCACTGTTGTTTAACATAGTGTTAGAAGTCCTAGCATCAGCAATCAGACAACAAAATGAAATAAAAGGCATCTGAATTGGCAAAGAAGTCAAACTTTTACTTTCTGCAGATGACATTATACTCTACATGGAAAACCCAAAAGACTCCACCAAAAAAACTACTAGAACTCATACATGAATTCAGCAAAACCGCAGGATATAAAATCAATGTACAGAAATCTGTTGCATTTCTATACACCAATAATGAAGCAACAGAAAGAGATATAAAGGAATCGATCCCATTTACACTTGTACCAAGAACCATAAAATACCTAGGAATAAACCAAAGCAAAGAGGTAAAAGATCTTTTCACTGAAAACTATAGAAAGCTTATGAAAGAAATTGAGGAAGACACAAAGAAATGGAAAAATATGCCATGCTCATGGATTGTAAGAACAAATATTGTTAAAATGTTATACTACCCAAAGAAATCTACACATTTAATGAAATCCAATTAAAATAATACCAGCATTCTTCACAGAGCTAGAACAAACAATCCTAAAATTTCTATGGAACCACAAAAGGCCCCAAATAGCCAAAGTAATGTTGAAAAAGAAAACCAAAGCTGGAGACATCACAATCCAAGACTTCAGCTGTAATATTCAAGACAATATGGTATTGGCACAAAAACAGACACATAGACCAATAGAATAGAAGAGAGAACCCAGAAATGGATCCACAAATATATGGCCAACTAATCTTCAACAAAGCAAGAAAGAGTATCCTTTGGGAAAAAAGAAAAAGACAGTCTCTTTAGCAAATGATGCTGGGAGAACTGGATAGCAACATGCAGAAGAATGAAACTGGACTGCTTTCTTACACCATACACAAAAATAAATTCAAAATGGATGAAGGACCTAAATGTGAGACAGGAAACCTACAAAACGCTAGAGGAGTAAACAGGCAAGAAATCTTTGACTTTGGCCGCAGCAACTTCTTACTTGACATGTCTCTGAAAGCAAGGAAATAAAAGCAAAAATGAACTATTGGGACCTGACCTAGATAAAAAGTTTCTTCACATCAAAGGAAATAATAATACTAAAAGGCAACTGACAGAATGAAGAAGATATTTGCAAATAACATATCAGATAAAAGGTTAGTATCAAAAATCAATAAAGAACTTACCGAACTCAACACCCCAAAAGCAAATAATCCAGAAGAAATGGGCAGAAGACATTCATAGACACTTTTCTAAAGAAGACATCCAGATGGCAAACAGACACATAAAATATGCTCGACATCGCTCATCATCAGGGAAATACAAATCAAAACCACAATGAGATACCTCCTCACACTGGTCAGAACGGCTAAAATTAACAACTCAGGAAATGACAGATGTTGGCAAGGATGTGGAGAAAGAGGAACCCTCTTGCAGTGTTGGTGAGAATGCAAACTGGTGTAGCTACTCTAGAAAACAGTGTGGAGGTTCCTCAAAAAATTAAAAATAGAATTACCCCATGACGCAGCACAAGCACTATTAGGAATTTATCCAAAGGATACAGGAGTGCTGATTCATAGGGGCACAAAACCCCAATGTTTATAACAATGCTATCATCAATAGCCAAATTATGGAAAGAGCCCAAATGTCCATCAACTGATGATTGGATAAATAAGATATGGTATATGCAAATATAAATATAAATATAAATATATAAATATATAAATATATATATACACACACAATGGAATACTACCTAGCATTGAAAAAGAATGAAATTTTGCCATTTGCAACAATGTGGGTGGAACTGGAGGGTATTATGCTAAGTGAAGTAAGTCAAAGAAAGACAGATTATCATATGTTTTCACTCATATGTGGAATTTGAGAAACTTAACAGAAGACCATAGGAGAAGGGAAGGAAAAATAAGTTATGAACAGAGAAGGAGACAAACTTTAAGAGACTCTTAAATACAGAGAAAAAACTGAGGGTTGATGGGAATGAGGAGGGGGGTGGGGAAAATGGGTGATGGGCATTGAGGAGGGCACTTGTTGGCATGAGCATTGGGTGTTGTATTTAAGTGATGAATCATGAGAATCTACTCCTGAAGCCAGGACTACACTTGACAATAAATTATTGAAAGAAAGAAAGAAAGAAAGAAAGAAAGAAAGAAAGAAAGAAAGAAAGAAAGACAGGAAGTAAGGAAGGAACAGAGGGAGGGAGGAAGAAAGAAAGAAAGAAAAGAAAAGAAAAGCAAGCAAGCAAGCAAACATGTGGAAAATACAATCTAATTTTCTTCTCTCCTTTTTGTTTAAAGTTGAAATGAGTACTGGAACACCAAGATAGTACTAAATATACACAAAGGGAATATTTAAGATAATTATAGAGCAAAATAAGCCCAAAGCAAGCAGTAAGATGGTAATAATAAAGTGGAGAAATCAATGAAACAGACTAACAAAAAAAAACAAGAGAATCAATGAAACCAAAAGCTGGTTTTCTTGAAAAGATCAATAAAATTGACAAACCTCAAAGACTGACAGAGACAAGAAGATAAGACACAAATTACCAGTATCAGGAATGAAATAGGGGATATCATTAAAGACCCAGTAGACATCAAAAAGGTAATAGGGGTCTCCTAGGAACAACTTTATACACATAAAGTTAAGCTTTTGATAAAATGGACCAATACCTTGAAAATCATATTCTGCCACAACTCACCTAAGATGAAATAACAATTTTAATGGCCATATAACCATTAAAGAAATTGAATTCATTCATTTATTTAAAAAATCCCAAAAGAAAGTTCCAGACCCATTCTCTTTAAGAATTATATCAAACTTAAAAAGAATAAATGCTGTATCTAGACAATGTCTTCCAGAATGTAGAAAAGGAGGGAAACTTTTCATCCCAATTTTTTGAGGCCATCATTACTCTGATACCAAAATAAGAGTTTACACAAAAAGGAAACTATAGACCAATATTCCTCATGAATATAGATGTAAAAATTATTTACAAAATACTAGCAAATAAAAGTCAGCAATATATAAAAATAATTATATACCATGACCAAATGGAGTGTATTCTAGGGATAGTAGGCTATTTAATTATTCAAAAATCAATCAGTATAATCTGTCATATTAACAGGCCACAGAAGAAAAATTACCTAATCGTGTAATTTTCTTCAGAAAAATCATTGGACAAAATTCAACACCCATTCATGGTACAAACTCCCACTAAACTTGGAGGGGAGGAAATCTGATTTTGATAAAGAGTACATACTAAAACCCAACATCAAGGGATACTTAAAAATGTGTTTTCTCCCTTGAGATTGGGCACAACAAGAATTTCTTATCTCAGTGCTTTTTTTCTGCATAGGATTGCAAGTTCCAGCTAATGGACTAAGGCAAAAATGAATGAACGAACTAAAGAAATAACAGATAAACAGATTAGAAAGGAAAAAAAAGTTTCTCATTTATGGATAACATGAATTTATATGGAGAAAATCCCAAGGAAACTAATAAAGAAAGAACAAAAAACAATCACAACTTCTAGAACCAAGTGCGTGTAACATGGTCACAGGATGCAAAATAAACACCTACAAAAAATCTATTGTATTTCTACATATGAGTAGTGAACATGTGATCATCGAAATTAAAATGTTACAAAATCATTTATAATTGCTCTAAAAACAAAATGCTAAGATGTAAATATAACAAAACATGTAACTGGAATTAAGTTTTACTACATAACCACAGTTATCAGTTACCATTAGCAAAATAAACACCTCAATCAATGGAACAGATAAGAGAATCCAGAAATAAACCTGCGCAAATCTCCAAATGAACTTAAAGTGGAGCAAAATCAATTGCGGAGCAAAATCAATGGTGGAAGGATGGACAGCAACAAGTTGTGTTAGAGTAGTAAGACTCCCATAGGCTCCTGCCTCTCTCTCAAAAACCTTGACCTAAATGTCACACTTTATACAAAAATTAGCACATAACACAATACTATACAAAGTAGAATACTATATTTATTTTATTTTATTTTATTTTATTTTACTTTATTTTATTTTATTTTACTTTTTATTTGAGAGAGCATAAGCAAGGGAGAGGGTCAGAGGGAGAGAGAATCTTAAGCAGGCTTCATGCTCAGTGCGGAGACAGTCACCGGGCTTGCTCCCACCATCCTGGGATGGTGACCGCAGCCAAAATCAAGAGTCAGACACTTAACTGACTGAACCACCCAGAGGCCTCCAACACACAATACTATAAATTATATACTACACATAAAAAAAATTGCTATAAAACTGTTAGGGGAAAAGTAGGAGGAAAATGTTCAGGACCTAAGCAGGGTAAGATAAGCATACTTATATTCAACTCCAAAACATGATCCATAGAAGAAAAAAAAAAAAAAAAAAAAAAAAAAATATATATATATATATATATATATATATATATATATATATATGTATATATACATACATCAGACTTAAAATGAAAAACCTTTGCTCTCTGAAATGTTCACTTACGAGAGTAAAAAGACAAGATAAAGGACTAGGAAAAAAACATTTTTAAGCCATATATCTGACAAAGTAGTACCCGTGAAAGTAAAGGAAACCTCATTTAAAATGGAATTAGGAAGGCCTACAGGAGGTTCTCACACACCTACCACTCCTTGTAGGTTACCAGAGTATCATGTGAAAAAGACTTAATCCCCAAATGTTACATGCTTTACAATTCCTTTTATGTAACATAATCACAATGATAAAATCATACAGATGGAGAAAAAATTATTGGTTCTCAGGGGCTAAGGACAAAAGTACAGATGTGGCAGGAAATGGATATAGTCATAAAGAGGCAACATGAAAAATTCTAGTTATAAAGGATTTGTTTTATTTCTTGACTTCATCAATGCTAAAGTCCTGCCTGTGATATTATACTGTAGTTCTGCAATATATTTCCCACTGAAATATTAGGTAAAGAATATGTGGGCTGTGTCTGTATTACTTTTTACAATTTTATGTAAATCTACAATTATCTCAAATAAAAAGTATGATAAAAATAATAACTTTGCTTACTCTATTCAATGAGATAAAAGTCTAAGATTTAGAATTTCAGTAGAAAAATGAAAACTATAAAAATAATAAATTAGAAATTATGGAACTGAAAAAGTCAATACGTAATATTAACAAGTTCAGGAATGTAACAACATAACAGACAGAAATAAGGAGACTATTAGTAAAAGCCTGAGTAAAATAGCCAATGTGAAACAAAGAAAAATAACAAGACAGGTAATACAGAAGTGTGAACAGGAAGTAAAGAAGAAAGAAGGAGAAATCCTCACGTAAATTTGGTTGGAACCCTAGAGGAAGAAGTAAGGAAAAAATGGGGCACAAGTAATATTGGAAATGATGATGAATAAGAAATTTCTAAATCTGATAAAATATATCAAGCGACAAATTAAAAACTCTCTAAATTGAAAGATGGAACAATATGTAATCAGCATTATAGAATATCGTAGAAAAAAGACAAAGAGAACATCTCAACAACAACTATAGGAAAAAGAAAGTTTACATTTAAAGGGTATCGATTAGACCAATAAATTTGCTTCTCAACTGAAACAATAG
This sequence comes from Leopardus geoffroyi, assembly GCF_018350155.1. Lineage (NCBI taxonomy): Eukaryota > Metazoa > Chordata > Mammalia > Carnivora > Felidae > Leopardus > Leopardus geoffroyi. The sequence continues at coordinate 89,789,924 of NC_059337.1, forward strand.
AATTCAAATAACTAATTTAAAAAACTATCAATATTAAGTAAACATATTAAGAATGAAATTAAAATAATCGTTTTCAGACACAAGAAAATGAGAGAATTGTTACCAGCACACCAGCAACAACAAAAATTCTAGTGTGTATTTGTCATGCACAAGAAGGATAATATAAACTGGAGGATCAGAGATACAGGAAGTGTTTAAAAGCTAGGACAATTTGGGGCACCTGGGTGGCTGAGTCGGTTAAGCGTCCAGCTTTGGCTCAGATCATGATCTCCTGGTTCATGAGTTTGAGCCCTGCACTGGGCTCAGTGCTGACAGATCAAAGCCTGGAGCCTGCTTTGAATTCTGTGTTTCACTCTCTCTCTGCCCCTCTGCTGCTGGCACTCAGTCTCTCTCTCTCTCTCTCTCAAAAATAAATAAACATTAAAAAAAATTTTAAAGCTAGGACACTTTTAAGTATGTAAGTAAATCTTGACATCAATTTAAATGTGTAACATAAAATTTTATAGAACAATAAAGTAATATTTATAATGATATAATCATTATTTTCGTATACATACAGACACACATCTAGTTGAATTGTGTTCCTCCCAAATCCTTGCATTAAACTCCTAAGTGCTAGTGCCTCAAAATGTAACTGTATTTAGGATTAGATTTATTACAGATGCAAATTAGTTAAGGTGAGGTTATCCTGAATTAGGGTGGGCCCCTAATCCAGTATGAATGGTGTCCTTATAAATGGAATGCCAGGTGAAGATTAAGGCAAAGATTGAACTGATATAGCAGAAGCCAAGAAATAGGACACATGGCCAGCAAATCACCAGAAGCTAGGAGGGAGGCATAGGAGAAAGGCATAGAACATATCCTCCCTCACAGCCTCTCAGAAGGAGCAAACCTTGCCGACACCTTGATCTCAGACTCTGAAATGATAAATTACTGATGTTTAGACTACTCAGTTTGTGGCACTTTGGTAATACATATTTGTCAAATGTCTATGATAGTCATAGAATGAGTCAAGAGTAACATGTCCTAAAGACCTTATATTGTCCAAGAAGTAAACAGAAATACAAGGTAATTTGAGATTGTGGTAAATCAAGGCTATATGTCAAAATCTCTGTGTTAATCACTAAAAAAAATACAGTAAGCTAATGTTTAAAACTAAGCAAACAATGACAAAGAAGACCAACTATTTTTTAAAAATTAATTAAAGTAAGAATAAGAGGGAAAAGGAACAGAGTGGAGAAAATAGAAGTTATTATAAAATGATGGGTTTAAACAAAAATATATCAGAAATTTCTTTAAATATAAATTTACTAAAGCTGGCATGTAATAGAAAAATATGGTCAGGTCAGGTATAAATGGAGGGGATGTGGAAGCCTCCATGTTGTTCATATAAACCGAATTATTCAGTAAGTCTGAAAGAGAAAGTTGGCCAAAGATGTCATGCCAACTGTAACCAAATAAAAGCTGGTACAGCTATACTAATACCAGGCAAGGTAATCTTTAAAGCCAAAACCAATACTAGTAATATATTGAATCATCTTATAAGGATAAAATGTTTACTTACTCAAGATGGTGAAAAATTTATAAATATGAAGGCACATAATATAATAACATATAATCCACAAAAATCATATTTATAAGAAGATATAGGCAAGTAAAAAAATGTGGTGGGAGATTTGATGAAAACTTTTAGAAAATGATAGAAAATTCTGAAAAGTGTTAAGTAAAAAAAATGGAAAAATTGAAAGAGAACCAGAAACTGACTAAATTGACTTAGTTCCCCAAACTGCAGAATGCATGCTAGGCCATAAAGCAAACTTCAGCACCTTTAAAAAGGTTGTAATCACGGCCCCTGGAGAGTGAATCACAGGGAGAGAATGTGCTTATATAATAGCTTACTAGGAAAAGAATGTCACCCACTAGAGGGATTAAAAAATCTGTGAAAAATTTTATTAAACAAAAGCTTACTATTCAAGCTGCACAATGTAGTCATACAAATATATACATTCAGTGCCCATTGGTGAATTAATATGAATAAGGAAGTCACATAAGAAGAGCACAAAGAGACCTTGCTGAAAAAAATTTAAACTACGAAATATGGTCAGTGGCACAGGTGGCTTCTTTGAAAATAGTATCTTAAAATGAGATGACAGGTCAAGAAAAGTTCACACAATAAAACGAAGCTAAAAAAAAAATGTAGTATATAATGGAGGAGATCAACTATCTTTAGAAACCCTCCATTTAGACAATGCAAGTTCCTTCTTCATTTCAGTAGGAGGACCCCTTTGGCATGTCAAACAATGTCACAGCACTCCATATGACAGTTTATTGTTATTGACAATGTTAGATGTGCTATGGATCTCGAGTCTCTTGTATTTATTCTGTGGTCTGAGACTCGTAGTTTGGCCCAAGAAGACATGTCTAAGTGAAGTATATGGAAAAGAAAGATGTAAGAAAAATAAAGTTTAATTATTTTATTAAAAAATAAAATAAAATAAAATAAAATAAAATAAAATAAAATAAAATAAAAGGTTGTAATCATAAAATTTGTCAGCTGACTACCATATGGCTTACCAAAATTAAGATGTGCATTAACAACACAAAGATAATTAACAAATGTTAAATTAAAATTAATTTATTTATATAAATAAATTCTTCTTAGTGTAAAGAAGAAATCACAATGGACATTAAGACTCACCTAACTTAAAGGTAGTAACTAGTACATCACAAACCTTAGGGGATATAGCTAAGATTACCTCCAAAGGCAATGTATAACGATGAATACATTTATTATAAAAGAAATTATGAAAATTAATGAGGTAAGCATTCATTTTCAGAAGATAGAAAAATAACAATATGTACAAAGAAGTAGATATAAGGAAACAAAAGCCAATATGTAATTGAGTAGATCAGCAAAGTCAATATTTGTTCTACAGAGACTGACCAATATAAAGCCAAAAGGCACAAATACAATAGGTATTTTAATGCAGATGATATTAGTTATTAAAATAATGACATCACTATAGAGTCTTCAGATATGAAAAGTAATATGAAGATATATGAAGCAACTTTACCACAGCCAACCTGACATTTTACATAAAATGGACAAATGTAGAAAAATGTAAAAATATTTTTGCAAATTTTGTCTGGTTACATTTGACATTATGCTTTTAGTCCAGATTCCAACTTTTTCATCTACACCTTTCTTCAGGTCTGCTGTACTATGTTCACATGCTTACTGCTCCTGCGCTTCTCATTTGAATCTGGTACATCCATTGATCTCATTCATCTCTTGAGCTCACTTCTGATTTCAGCTGAGGCTATGGTGAATCATTCTATATGAAATTTGACTGAGTTCGAGTTGACAACAATCACTTCAATTATTCTTGCTTTTTCCCTTGGTACTTTCTGTTGGTAAATTTCTTGCTCACAGTTATTCAGGCATCACATAGAACAACTCAGAAGTGTGAGGATTGAATACCTCAGAGGAAACCTTCAAGTTTTGGGGGCAGTAGCGGACTGAAAATATGGATAAAATGCTTCCACTTGCCATCCTTTAGGTAGAGAATAAGGGCAAGTATTTGGATGTGTATCAGGAGTTCCTAGCAGAAGTGAATACTGGTTGCCCAGAGTAGTAATCTGAATTTGCCCTCAAATTCTTTGAAATTTTGTTTTTTCCTCTGCTCTTGCATCTCTAAATAAACTAAATCTTTATAAGACCTTGGCACACATTTTGCACTTGTAGGAACTTAAGATAAAACAATACTAGAATCTGGAGATTTTCTTCTTCTTTCTTGAAGAAATGCTGCAAAATATACAGCTGTAGGAAGTATTGGTCCAATATAGAACCTCTCTGCACAGAGGGGGAAAATACTGAGCCCTGTTAACATTGATATAACAACAATATTTGAAATTGAATTACATTTAAAGCCACCTCTCTTTGTGTAGGACAAGTTATTCTGACAATATAACAAACATGATGGTAGTTAAATTTGTGTAGCAAAAAGAAGATTGTGACTATGTGTATATGGATAAAACAGTATGATTTACAAATCTTAAAAATCAGAATCCAAGATCATTAGTAAAGTATCCAACTAACTTGGATATTTTGCAGGTGCTTTTTTCTCTTAACCTTAGAAGTTCAAGGAAGTTCAAAGGAAATTCAAAGAAGTTCAAGGAAGCCTAGTTGAGAAAATAGCTTAGAGGGGCCTTACTAAAGTTTGGTCAAAGTGTGTGCCATACTTTACAATATACATCCTACTAAATTCTGTTAGCTATAATATTATCATTAGACTTGTGATTTATAATAACATGTATATCAGTTTTCACATGTATATTTTTTTTAGCAATACAAAATACTAGAGTAGGAAGGGAACTTAAGGTATGACTAAACATAATCTGTTAATTATATGTTGTGAAAATTGTGGTCTAGGGATATGAGAGAGGAAAGGTGAGACCATACCTTTTTTGCAGAACTGTCTCTTGGTTTTAGTTTTGAATCATTTTTTGTTATATAATACTGAGATATGAACCTACCTTTTTAATGTTCAAGAGCTTTTTTCCTTTTAGCAAAAGAACATTGTGTGTTCTTAAATGAAATTGTTCAATAACTGCATCCAAATCGAATAACGTTGGCTTCATTCATAATTTATCAGTTCCTCAAAGAGTAACTTTGGAAACCTATTAATATTGTTTTATAGTTAGGTAGTTCTAACTTCATGAATTTCTTGATTTGATTCTAGTTGTGTGAATCGTTTTTTTTTATGAGGTTCTTAGATATACATGATTAATATAAGCCAATATTTGACCAAGTCATAGTCCATTTCCATAAAGATTCTACCAACATCAGATGTGGAGTCATGCCTCTGAAGTATGGATGGTACTGAGATTAATTACAATCTCAGTGTCCATTTTGAATTAAAACTGTGGAGTTTCTGTTTGAATAATAGCCACCATAGGCTTACATCTTCATTTCCAGCCAATAATGTGTAAATATATGATTGTGAATATACCCTCACATACATTTTCCATGTTCCTTTGAATGTAAAACAGTACATCTTAGGTATATTTAATCTTATGCCATACGCTTATCAGGTCTCAGCCTCTGGTCTTACTTTTTATTGATTTTGAACAACGGACACACCTGATTGCCTTTTACAAAATTTAGTTATAGTGTCACTGATTTACATGAGATGTCATGTAGCGAGTACTCCATGCTTTTTTTTTTTATTTTTTTAATTAATTTATTTATTTTGAGAGGAAGAAAGAGAGAGAGAGAATGCAAGTGGGAACAGGGCAGAGGGGGAGAGAGAGACAACCTAAGAAAGTTCCATGCTGTCAGTGCACAGCTCTACATGGGGCTCCATCTTATGAACCGTGAGATCATGACCTGAGCCGAAACCAAGATTCAGATGTTTAACCAACTGAGCCACTCAGGTGCCCTGCAAGCTCTCCATACTTTATGGAGTGTCCACTTCCTGGGTTCCGCTGCTCTTTGGGCAAAAGCACTCAGCCAGCATTTCAAAGCTAGTATTTATATTTGAAAGCTAAGTAATTTATCATGAATTCTACATACAAATAATCTGATAACATGTTCTGCCTTTGAAACTGTAAAAGTATTCATTATTTCAGTATAAGTTGTTATTCTCTCAATTTGGATTCCACTTGAATTACAGAACCCCCTAACAGAAATATGTTGATGACAAGAAACTTATCCTCTAAAATTGTACACATTTCTTAAATGCTCTAATCAAAGTGGGATCAAAGATAGTGAGAAACTTGCCTTGAAATATAATTGATCTCAACCTCAGGGCCCAGGATAATTATGTTAACTTCTTGCAACTATTTCCTTAATAATAAAAAATTTGAACTTTTCAGCATCTTGCTAGAACAAAAGTTACTGTCATCTCTATACATAATATGTCTCAGAAAATTTAGGGTTTAGAGAAACTACATTACTTATTCCTTAAAAGTTTTTAATTTAGATTTGTGGTGCTTGTTGTTGGCTACATAGGTTAGCTATTATCATTATAATTGTTATTGACAGAAGAATTTGTGAGAACCACTAACAAAAATCAATCATCGTAATTAGAGTGCTATATAACTTGAAGAGTGCTATCTTGAAACTTGCAAGGGTGAATAGCTATGACAAACAGTTGTTAAGCCTTTACTTCATTAAAGAAAGTACACAATATTTACAAATATTATTTCATTTACTTTTATTTAACCATCTGAGATCATTCTATTTCCCTCTTGCAGATGTGGTCATCTAATTTGACCAAAGCCACACAGATATAATCTGAGCCTGGGTCGTCTGACTCTTCGCCATTATGTGTACTGCTACTCAAATTTTGAAACCTATCATATACTAATAAACACACACACACACACACACACACACACACACACACACTCTACCACCACCATCAGCAACAACATCAGAATTGTTTTATTATCTTGTTATGTAACAGTTGGCAAAAACTTTTTTATACATTTATTTATTTTTGATAGACTGAGACAGAGTGTGAGCAGAGGAGGGGCAGAGAGAGAGGGAGACACAGAATCCGAAGCAGGCTCCAAGCTCTGAGCCGTCAGCACAGAGCCTGACATGGGTCTCGAACCCACAAACGGTGAGATCAGGACCCAAGCCGAAGTCGGACACTCAACTGACTCAGTCACCCAGGCGCCCCAACAGTTGGCAAAATTTAAATTACAAATGTAATTGTAAAAATGATTGGAAGTAATTGAGACCTGAGAAGGCACTAAATGAGGGAAGAGGATAAAATTATTACTTTTAGCACATGTCATGTGAACAGCTATATGCTAGAAAACAAAGATTATAAAATTATGTTCAGGTTTTAATGATATTGATAATAGCTATGATCTTCTACTGAATGACTAGTATGTATAATACACACCATATGCACCATTGTCTTCAAGTATTCACTAAACTGTTAAATATTTATTATCCCTAATAAGGATGACTGATTCAGAAAGGTAAAGTTAACTTGTCAAAAGTAGCCAAGGCAGTTAATGGTAGAATCATAATTAAATCCCTGACAAGAAAAGAGTTCTATTCACCCAGTTGTGTTGGTTTTCTTTTTTTTAAAGCTTATTTACTTATTTTGAGAGCAAGAGAGAGAGTGAGAAAGAGAGGGAACGAGCATGAGTGGGGGGGGGGTACAGAAAGAAAGAGGGAAAGAGAAAGAATCCCAAGCAGGCTCCGCACTGTCAATGCAGAGTCCTATGTGGGGCTCGAACCCAGATCATGACCTGAGCCAAAGTCAAGAGTCGGGCGTTTAAGCATCTGAACCACTCAGGCACCACTATGTTGGCTTTTATTAACAAACTTAGTAAGGGGCATTATTTAACTAGACTGAACTGCGTCAGATGACTACTGTAGCAATGGTGGGGATTAAATGAATGACAAAAAAATTCAAGATAGTCGTTAATATGATTGAGTTGAGCAGTGCACTTATCTTTCTTTGATAATTGTTTTTAAAGTAGCAAGTATTTTAGCTTGTTAATTATATGCAGGCTTTTCCAATACTAAGAGATGACAGAACCAAGAAAGAAAGAAACAAAGAAACAAAGAAATAAACAAAGAGAAAGAAAGAAAGAAAGAAAGAGAGAAAGAGAGAAAGAGAGAAAGAGGACAGGAGGTAAGAAAGAGGAAAAAGGGGGAAAAGGAAGGAAAAAAAAAGAAAGACTGAAAAAAGAGAGAGGAAGAAAGAATAAGAAAAAGAAGAGAAAAATGAAAATCTATTGCAAAAATGAGACAGATACACAAATAGTAAAAGCAAATGTAAAGAACTAAAAATATGATGAGATTAAGAAAGTAGATACTGTATTGAAAAACATTATTTAATTTCTTTATACTATATATTTCTTGTGGTAATGCTGTACTAAGTATAAAGGAGACTCAGAAGATAATGATTCCTCCTCTCCAAAGCCAATTATAATGAAATGAATGAAAATTAGAGAAAAGTAGACAATATGACAATTCTGAGATTATGTACAGGTTTTGATAATATTGTTGATAGCTATTATCCTTTATTAAATGCCTCAGATATGTAAGGTACATCACTTATAACATTCATTACACTCAAAAGAATTTTCTCCCTTATATCTTCTTTTCCTAACCACTTTATATTGAGGCAGTTAATATCTTTTCCTTGTCTTATATGTATATTTCTTCTTTTGAGGAAAGACCTAAAGATATTCATGAAAAAGAAAAGTTATTTTGTTTTCACTTTTACTATGTGATAACGTATCCTACTCTTGTGAGTGAAGAAGGGTTTCTGTACTTAAACTCTTATTTTGTACCTTCATGTTTAATATCTTTTTCTATTTACAGATTTCTTTAATGTTTTAATTGCCTTACTACTGGCATCTCAACTTGATCTTGCTGTTTCCTTTGCACTAAGAGTGAAGTTGTTCAAGGTGCTAATCACCAAGGTCCTTTGTCCTTATTACCTTTTCTTTTGATGTCATAAGTATTGATAGTATGTTCCAGATACCACTTCCCCATGCTTGTTCACAGTACAGGTGATACCTTCCTCAGAGATATCTCTGAAAATTGCCCTATTTGAAAAAAAAAAAAAAAGAAAATATTTGATTTATGGAAAGTACATCCTTTATTTGCTGCCTGAACCAATTGAATGTACTACAGATAGCTGAAGAATTCAGTCTCCTGGTAGTTATAATTGGGTTTAAGTAACCTAAACAGAATCTGGGATGATTAAGAGCTGAAAAAGAGGCAAAGTGATTAACTGGATCTAGCTAACATGTCACAATTGCTTAAGTGTACTTAAAGTTTAGTGAATGTTCTCTTAATCATTAAAAAGGCACTATGAGATAAGTAAAATGTTTATACCTGTTTGTTTCATGGGAAAAAACACTAAGGCACAGAGAAATTAACCAACTCTTCTAAGCTCAGACATTTATCCTCTCATGACACACAGATTTTAAGGCACGTCTTTCCAACTCTAGAATTCACCACCATACTTTCTGTTTCCCCATGTGAAAAATACAGTATTATCAGTTTTCTTTCCTCTAGCAGATGAATCCCTGAGGTTAATGATAATCAGTCTCTCTCCATATGACAACAGATAATTACTTTGTGTTTTTTAAAATTTTCATTGTGACCTCCTGGTTTTCTCTTTAAAAGGAGAGCAGGCGAAAATGTCACATAAAATCTTAGTGATTATTTTCAAAGCTACTGTAAAACAAAAGTTAGAAAACAAAGGCTAAAAATATACAAAGAACAAGGCTGAGAAAAAGAATTGAGTAGAAATTAATTAGTTTCCATGTCTCTTCATTCTTCCTGACAAGATAGAAACCTATGATTTCACAGATCTTAGACTTTATTTTATAATTTATAACTGATCTACACATTTACATAATGTATTTGTTTTTTTTTTCCTGACCTATTTAAAGACCGAAGGAGTTTTCTCAATATGCACGGCGAGTTAATATTTTGAAACAGGTGAAAATGTTTCAAAATAAGACTGAGTATGCAAGCCCTTACCACAATGTGCTAAGACAACAGATTTTGGAATTTTATTTACATCCATAATAATTAAAACAAAAGCTTTATATAAAATTATTTATTTGTTATAAAAATCTCTGAGTGGTAGTTACTATTAGTCTGATATTACTAACAAGTATACTGAGATTTAGATTGAGCAACTCGTATTTTAGTTAAACAAAAATAAGCAGTAACTAGGATGCAGAAATGCTGCAGGCATACCCTATGTTCCTAATTATTCATTTATGCTTACACATCTTTTACTGTACTATTAAAATTTCAGGACAGGTTCCATGAACTCCATGGAGTTCCATGAACTCCATGTTGTATTAACAGTGGTAATTTAAGTAGTAAATCTCAAATAATAGTTCAATATATACAGTTGCATTGTTAGATATATCAAACAGATATTTGAATTAAGAAATCTATTTAGATGTTTTCTCTCAATCTCAGAATATCTGTTGGAGTTTGTCTCCTTTTGGTATATCAGTATACTCAATAGGATGAAGATTTGTTTTTTTCATTTATGTTTAACAATCCTTGCCCTATTTGGGTAATTAACAACTTTAGAGTAATATTTGCTTTGGTCTTGGGAATATATTAGAAAGTATTCATGTTTTTCTCCTTATTTAATCACTCATTAAGGTGATTGAATATTAACCAACAATATAATCAAGAGAAAGAACAAAAGCTAAACTTGGAGTAGAATAATGCCAGATGTCACATAATAGTATATTTTTCAGAAAAGAGGAAAGTAAGACAAACTTTTTTTCTACTAATAGTTTGATAAAACTATTATTAAAAGAGTGATAAATAATACTTATATAAACTCTTCTGTTAATATCTGTCAATATATTTTGCTAGTAGCCCTCAATTCTTTCTGTTGAAAGACAATCTCATATGTCTGTACCCTAGTATCATAGCTCATTAACTTGACAAAGGACCCTACTACAGATTTTCTGAAAATTAATTCAGGCATATTTTCTCTCCTTATTTACTATTTAAGGACTATTCATTAAAAAAAGTCTTTCAAGTATGAATTTTACAATGTTTTCTTATATGCCAAAAAAAATATTAGTTATTTATTATAGGTGTGATCTTGACATGTTTTCAGTGACTTCATAGCTTTGCTGTTTCCACTTTTTATAAATAAAATTGCCATATAAAATGCATTTGTAAGACCTAGAAATCAGATAAGAAAACAACAATCTATGATTATTCAATAACAAATAATACGTCACTGATCATAGTTTAATCTGAGTAATGAGAAATGAAGATACATTTTGTTACATTTTTAATTGAAACTTCCCTTTTTTTCTTTAGCCTATATCATTTCTGTGAGTTATTCTCCGCAAACTGATGAGCAATTTTGCATTTTGTCAGATGAGGTAAAGAACACTACTTGAAGATTATAAAAAATTTACTTAGTAGAATTGAAATTGAAAGTTATTACTCAAAGGAAGCCCTGGATATCAAGTCTCAATGATTTATTTTGTATACACACACACACACACACACACACACACACACACATATATATATATATTTAATTTCAAACCAGATTTAGTATTACCATAGAATGGCATTCTAAATAAGTCTCAAAAGCAATTTATGATGATTAATAAATATTCAAGCTTGATTTACTTTGATAGATTTGATATAGCTGAAACAGAGTCAAATTAATTTCATGTTGCACTTTTATTCTAGAAATTATTTGGTCCTTCCACTTGGGTGTAACATGAGTAGCAACCACCACACCCCCATTGCAGCTGCCACTGTAGTTTTAATGAGCTCAGAAACCATTTCCTCACTGTTTCCCTTTGTTCTCTTGAGTCTTAGATCTCTGTCATTGCTTTCTATGTGCATAATGTTGAAAAGCCATGAACCTAATTGAGCTCCAAATTCCTACTGTATAAAAATAAATACATCTACCTCACTATGGTTTTGATTTGCATTTCTCTGATTAGAGATGTTAAACACCTTTCCATGTACCTGTTGCCTGTATGTACATCTTCTTTAAACAAACGTCTATTCACATCCGTTGCCCACGTTTTAATTGGATTCTTTGTTGTTGTTTTTTTTCTACTGAGTTGCAGGAGTTCCTATTGTTAACAATATGGTATTGTGCACTTAAAAACGTTTTATTTATTTATTTATTTATTTATTTATTTATTTTCAAATCTTTATTTAAATTGTAGTTAGTTAATGTATAGTGTAATATTGGTTTCAAGAGTAGAATTTAGTGATTCATCACTTACATATAACACCTAGTGCTCATCATAACAGGTGCCCTCCTTAATAGCCATCACCCATGTAGTCCATCTCCCCACTCATCCCCCCTTTAACCACCCTCAGTTTGCTCTCTATCTTTAAGTGTCTGTTTTATGGTTTGCTCCTCTCTCTCTCTCTCTCTCTCTCTCTCTCTCTCTTTTACTTCTCCTGCGTTCATCTCTTTTGTTTCTTACATTCTACATGTGAGTGAAAGCATATTTGTCTTTCTCTGACCAACTTACTTTACTTAGCATAATACATTCTAGCCCCATCTGTGTCATTGCAAATGGCAAGATTTCATTCTCTTTGAATGGTATGTATACCATTTCTTTATCCAGTACTCACTCAGTTGTTGGATGTGGGCTGTTTCCATAATTTGGCTATTGTTGATAATGCTGCTATAAACATTGGGGAGCATGTGTCCCATAAAACCAGTATTTTTATTATTTGGGTAAATACCTAGTAGTACAATTGCTGGGTTGTAGTGTAGGTCTAGTTTTAACTTTCTGAGGAAGCTCTATTCTGTTTTCCAGAGAGGCTGCACAAATTTGCATTCCCACCAACAATGCAAGAGGGTTCCCCTTTCTCTGCATTCTCACCAACGTCTGTTGTTTCCTGTGTTGTTAATTTTAGCCATTCTGACAGGTGTGAGGTGACATCTCATCATGGTTTTGATTTGTATTTCCCTGATGATGAGTGATGTTGAGCATCTTTTCACATGTCTGTTGGCCATATGAATGTCTTCTTTGGGAAAATGTCTATTCATGTCTTCTGGATTATTTGTTTTTTGAGTGTTGAGTTTGATAAGTTCTTTATAGATTTTGGATAATAACCCATTATCATATATGTCATTTGTGCACTTAAAAACTTAAGACGATAAATCTCACACTAAATTTTCTTACCACACACATATACAAACACACACACACAAGGAAAAGAAAAACAAGGAGACTCTTGGAGGTGATGGATATGTTTATTATCCAGAAATATGTTGGTAACAATAGAATCACATATTAATGAAATAATTATATTCATTAGCTATATTGAGATTTGGTGAATTTTAATTTAAGATGAATAATTCACCACATAGAAAATGAACCCTGTTTTATTATTATTTTTAGCTTAACCCCAAATGCAACTTTTCTATCATTGGTTACTAAGTGAACAAAATGATAACAACTCTGTGGGATCTATCTGTGTCACTTTGACAATGTCTGTGAAAACATGGAAATGTTTAAACACGACATTTGTATTTCAGAAATTTTTTTCATACTGAATGTGAATAGTATAGAGAGGAATAAATTCACAGTATTGACTTAACATTTATATGACTAGGAAACGAGCATAACATTTTTCTTTCCTTCAGGCACCAAGTTGATATTCCCTCATGGCATTATTCTCTAGTCTGACAAATGTTCTTGTACATGACAAGAAGTCCTTTTCCTACTTGACTTTGCATTTTAATTAAACTATGAGTATACCGATGCATTCATGAATTTAATTTCCATCTTTTTACTACTCTCAATCTACATAAGGTATACCTATGTATATATCAAATTGAATGAAAACATATTTATTTAATTTTATATTATTCATTAATATGTTTTATATGACATATGTGCAATCCAAAAAATTTTATTGTCAGTAAGAAATATTACAACATTTTTTAATGATGGGTTTCTGAAAAAAATGTTAGCTAAATTTGAGCCTTATTTAAACACAGTCCACAAGTAATTTTTAATTTTTTTTTAACACTTATTCATTTTTGAGACAGAGAGAGACAGAGCATGAATGGGGGAAGGTCAGAGAGAGAGAGGGAGACACAGATTCTGAAACAGGCTCCAGGCTCTGAGCTGTCAGCACAGAGCCCGACGTGGGGCTCGAACTCACAGACCGTGAGATCATGACCTGAGCTGAAGTCGGACGCCCAACCGACTGAGCCACCCAGGCGCCCCCACAAGTAATTTTTAAAAATCTCTAATAACGTGAATATCTAAGGAATTTAATGCAAATGAAATGTCCCACAAATATTCTCCTTGAGATTACAAGTGTATTGTGATACAATTCTATGGATAGGCTATGCTTGTGGAGTTCGAAAAAGTTGCTCTATAAGGGTGTTTTGTCACTTGGGCAAGTAATGTAACTTCACATTCACAGTATATTTGTTTGTAGAAAACAAACAATACAAATATTTTGTTTTAAGAAAGAATCAGCATAACGACAACGACAACGATACCAAAAGCATTTACAGATCTGTGGGTGTACTTAGTCAGGGTTGTCCAAAGAAGCAGAACCAATAAGATATGTATACAGACACACACATATAAAGAGATTTATTATAAGGAATTGACGTATGTGATTATGGAGGCTGTCAATGGTAAAGATCTCTAGTTGGCACTCTGGAGACCCAAGAGAGCTGATGGTGCAGTTCCAATCTGAAGCCTGGCAGTCTTGAGACCCAGAAAGAGCTGGTATTTCAGTTTGAGTCTGAAAGCAATAAAAAACAAAAAACAAACAAAAAACAAAAACAAAAAACGATGCCCTAGCTAGAAGGCATCAGGCAGGAGGAATTCCCTCTTAATTCCAGGGATGGTCAGCCTTTTTGCTTTATTCAGGCCTTCATCTGATTGCATGAGGCCCACTCTTTATGGATGGCAATCCGCTTTAATCAGTCAATCAATGTAAATGTTAATTTTGTCTAGACTTTTTACAGTCATACTCAGAATAATGTTTGATTAAATATCAGGATGCCTCGTGGACCAGTCAAGTTGATACATAAAATTAACCATCACAGTATAGTTAATTAGAAATTATGTAGTTGTAAAGGCTTGAACAGTGTCTGGTACATAGTAAAAACTAAGTAAATGGCACATGTTAATATTAGTAGTAATTGACTGTAAAATTGCAACAATTCATTAAACACAGACCTTGCTATAGGCATGGTGTGGTGAGCAATGTATATTCTTTTTAGAATGGCTGTGACTGAAAATTGGTATAATAGTCTCAAACTCTCTGCTTACATTATGGAGATCAAGGGCCAAAACCATCCTACTTAAGTCTCTAGGACTTTTCAATTCCAAGTAGATTCAAACAGAGCCACTCTGGGTCATAAGATATTGTATTACATAGCTTATGTATAATTCCAGACATATGCTAGGGACCCAAATGTTACATTTGGTCTTCAAATAACTAGTAAAGCCTGGACCACTGAGTAATAATTTATGACATGATATAAATTCAAGAGCTCACAGAGAGAAGCTAAAAGGGTCTTTCCAAAGCAAGTATCTTCGCCAAGGCAGAGTGCTCAGTATAAATTGATGCTGGTTATATAATGTTGGAGGAGAATGAAATTACAAGATTACCTCGCATATTCTCATGGAAGAATATATTTTTGTTTTTCTGATCTTGAGACTGGTCTTATGACCAATTTTGGCATGAGATAACCATTGACTTAGCTACCATGACTTCCAGCTGTAGTTGTTATATGTAATATACAGGTTTGTTTTCTTTACGTTACTTCAAGAATTCTAACAGCCATAGCTAATATGTAGAACGTAGAGCAAGGTATGGTGAATCGATCTCAGCTCATGAAATTATAACAAGGCCAGTGATTGTATCATAATGTGTGTTCTATTGTGCTTGGGGGAAAAAAAAGTATGTGGGTACAAAGCCAGTATTCAGTATTTGGAAAATTCTTTTAATTATCACACATGTGAAATTTGAGGATTTCTCCACTGCTGAAAGAAATATCTTCACAAATGTACATATAACACATGTGTATTTTAATAGGTATGATGCAAAAACAGAATTTCCACCATTTCCATGTACATGTAATACATGTATATTTTTATTAGGTATGATGCAAAAAGAGAACTTATCAGATTACCTATATTTATGCAACACAAATGTGTGGCAGCATTATGAATAACATCAGTTTGTGAAGTCAAATTGATTTTGCATTTCAAAATATCAGATCATGTCCTAGAATATCTGAGGTATCTTTTGCTGAAAATTACAGAAAAATCTCTGTAACTATTTTTGGCTGGCATATTCTATTCCTCACTGTAGTCATTACCTAACTTATAAACTCAAATATAAGCAGATACACTTATATAATATGCTCCCAAGGGATTACTTTCCTGTCAATTTTGATTTTTAAATGCTGACATATATTAATCCGAGATATTCAGTCTCAGCATCTACATGAAATCCCCTTCTATGAGCTATGGGCAGACATTGGCCCCTGAAAGAACTGTATGAGGGACACTCAGTTGTTGATATTGCAGATGATGGATTTAGAGTAAATGCTTCCAGAGTAAGCTGACATCACAGTGACACACACAACTGAAAGACCCATGATGTCTAAAAATATTTTGATTAGAAACCAGTGACTTTGAGAAATGGATTACTCTGTTCACCCTAAGACAACAAAGCAAAACCTATTACATGGGCCTGGGTGAAAACCCAAGGGGAATTTGGTTTATGTCTATTTATAAATATATGAATATTTTTGCCACCATTTCCAATGTTCTGTTTTCTAATGCTTAATAAAGCCCACTCCCCTTTGTACCCTATTTACTTTATCTTTAACCCCCCTTTTCTTGAGGTATACGTAAGCAGCCTAGAATGAACATTCTTTCTAAAAAAAGCCATGGCTAAGGAGCCACTAACTTAAAGTACATTAGCAATTGTCTTTTTAAAATTCCTTTTTAAAATTAGTATATTGTTGAAATAGGCACTTATGAATCCACTTAAAATATAATACCTGGACCTCAAGTGATCCACCTTTAGGAAGTCAAGGATTAAATTCCTCAGAATAATCCCAACATTGTTGTAGCCCATCAGAATCTAGGAAATACACAGATTTCCCAGGGTGGGATCATAGGAAAAGAAATCCTTTAAATAAGCTTTAAAGCTTGAAAGTGAAAAATTGCTAACACAAGCAAATGTCTCTCAGGAGAACTGAAGCATGATGCCAATAATAATTGGCATTCAGAGGAGTGTCTTACTCCTTTGATCAAGCTTAGAAAAATCATAACCATCTTGATAAAAAGACATTATGTTAAATGTCACTATTTTTAACTACATCACATTTGAAAACAATTAAACATATTCCCAGGTAGTGTCTCTGTCAGGGCCTAAAATTATTGTGTAAAAATACAGCTCTGTTCCCCACATAAATAAAATAGATATCATTTGAAGTACCTTGACTGGTTCATTTAGTCTTCATTGAAATATCGCTGTGTTTATAGCTTCAAAAAGAATTAATCTTCCTTTGTACCTGGATACGGTTTTTTAAAAGTTTGTGGGGAATGTCACAATTATAGATAAATTTCATTTTACTGAATATGACAAGCTACTACTATGGAACAGGATCAACCCTTCACATGTGGTCATATGTGTGCCTAAAATGTCCTACCAGAAACAAAATTTTTGTCCAGTATTTACTCTGAGGTTTTAATTCACTCCCAGTTCCAGTAATGTGACCTCACATTAATAGATACATGGGAAAACCCTGAGAGGAAGCACTGGCTTTTTAAATCTCTGTCCTCTCTAAGCATAGAAGTGAATAGGGCAGAAAAACATTATTGTATCTGGGGAAATAGAAGTAATCAAAAATATAGCTCTGATTCTTATTTTTAGGAATTTTCCTGACAGGAGTTAATTCTCTTACCTTAGTTCGTATCAAACCAGGAGGTTTACGTGTGTGAAACAATGCTTTTTACTATATTTACAAAGGGAAGGGAAAAAAGGCAAATACATGCAAGCATACAAAATACAAAATTCCAGATCCAAAGACTAAATGAAATATCCACCATAGAAATTGAACCACAATGGGATTTTCTTTGAAAATGTTTCCCTAAAATAGGAAATTTATTTAAAGAAATCATATCAATATGTAAGATATTATTGGTAATTGTTTATAAATTAGCCTGTAGTTGATTTTCAACATCTATATGGAATTTTAAAAGCAATCAAATAAGCAACAAATCCAACTAATAATTTTCTCACAAAAACACAATTAAACAGATATTCAGCATTGGAATGGAGAAAAAAAAATTGTCCTAAATCTCCTTGGTACAGAACAGTTTTGCATCACATAATTCAGCCCTTTGTGGACATAATTATAATTCTGATAAAATTTAAGGAGGTTAAAAACTCCTGGGAAGTTAGGATTGCCTGGTCAACTGATCACCTAGTTCAATAATCTTTAGGCAGTTAGTAGTGCACTGTATTGCCTCATTATATGAACTTCTTCCCTGCCCTCCCCAAACCGTACCACCAGGGCGTTTTTTTGTTTGTTTGTTTTTTTGTTTTTTTGTTTTTGTTTTGTTTTTTGTTCTTTTGTTTTTGTTTTTTTACTTCTTCTCTCTTCAAGTTTCAAATATAATTCTGACACATGGTTATAATCTTTTTAGAGTATATTTTCAACATTTCATCCATCCCAATGAGCATGGAAACATAATTCATCACTGAAAACAGTGCTATGCATTAAGTTTTGCAGAATCAAGAGCTACCATAGTTGGCATAGCTAAAATCTGTGCAGCTCATGCTATATGTCAGGCTCTATCCTAACCTCTTATGTGTTTTATCATTTCGTTCACCCTCAAACCCCACACATACGAGTGCTACTCTGCTCGTTTTAGAAGTGAGAAACCTGAGATACGATGAGATTACAAAATGTGATCAGCTCCTCACAATGGAAAGAAATACCTGATAATTTGTTTTATATATTTGTTTTTTATATTTAAATATTGCGTATGTTGTATATCTTTTATTTCAAGGAAGCACAAAATAATAAATTACCAGTGTTAATAGTCATAGCCATTAGGGGCACCTGAGTGACTCTGTCTGTCAGTGAAGCCTCTGACTCTTGATCTCGGGCTCAGGTCATGATTTTACAGTTGGTGAGATGGAGCGCCATCTATGCTGACAGTGCAGAGCCTGCTTCACACTCATGGGCTCTTGCTCATGGGAGAGAATATTTATTCTCTCCCAAAATAAATAAAAAAAACTTTAAAAAATAATATTGATCATCGCCATTAAGTTATATTTTTCAAAATTCTGTATGTGTACCAGCAACCAATTACATGTTAAGATTCTTAGTGTAACTGCATCTGTTAATTTATGAGGCAATATACTTTTATTCTAAATCATGTGGCATTAAAAATCCCAGTGATTAGAGCTTGATATCTTTGGATTACCTCCTTCTGACTTTCACCACACCCACTATGGTTCTTAGAATGTGTTTACCACATCAATTTCCCTGAGGCAAAAACTTGCCAGCTTTATTGGGTTCTACTAACAGCTCCAGAAAATAACTAAAACTTACCAACATATTTCAGAAAAAAAAATGCAGACAAATATAATTTACTAATTTAAATAGAATAATCCTTAACAAAACATTGGGAAATAAATTGCAGATACTTTGAAAAAGATAGTAAATCATCACTAAGTGAAGTTTATCACAAGAAGGTTTACATAAACGATGTAACATCACACAAAAGACATGATGCAGGAAACACTTGAAAAAAATTCCATACCAATTTTTGATTAAAACCATTAGCAAACTAAGAACAGAGTGATAGCCCTCAAAGCTATATAAATGCTTTCTCCATTTATATACCTTTTCTGGTGGTCCTAGTCAGGAATGAAAATGCAAAACAATGAAATAAAATATTTTGAAAGAAGGAAGTAAAGTGTATATTTGACATTTGATTACAAAGAAAATGCCTCCTCAGCAGGAGGCTGTCCCACCACTCATGCTGCTGTCATCTAGGCCTTTTTGTTTTGGTGTTGTCCTGTGAAAGAAGAGACCTGGGGAGGTGGCGCTTTTCATTTCCTCGATTTTGTGCTCTATGGAAGGAATATACTGTCATCTTAACAAAAGCTCATTTCTTTACTGGCTGAACCAGTTAAGTTCTTTCCTTTGCTTCACAACCTTAAGAAAATAACAGGTCAAGCTACAGATTGAGAGAAAATATTTACAATAAATCTGAGAGTACCCATATCCACAATATACAAAGAACTAGTGTAAATCGATAATAATGCATAAAACAAAACAATTTTTAAAACAAGCAAAAATCTTGACTCGAATTTTACATGAGAAGAAACATAATGACCATTTTCTGCTCAGAAAGGTGACCAACATCATTAGTCAGTTTGGAAATGAAAAAAAAAAAAAAAAAAAAAAAAAAAAAAAAAGCAAGGAGATAACACTTCTGATCTGTTTGATCAACATACACCTCCCCTGTGACCCTACAATGTCACTTCTTGTATCTGTGAATTTACCTAGGGTAAGTAAAAAATATTAACTGAAATTAGTAAATAATTTTTACTGAATCAGTAAATTTTACTGAAATTATTTCAGTAAAAATATTAACTGAAAAATTCATACAAGGGTAGAATCTTTATTATGAATAGCCAAAACTAGAAGCAATGCAAATATACATTATCAAGAAATTGCATCAAATTGTGGTGAATTCCAACATGGAATACCACACCACTCTGAAAAAAAAGAAAAACAAGGGGAGGCAATGAACCACTATTATATGTGGCACCATGGATAAATATTAAAAACGTTTTGTCAACTAAAAAATCTAGCCATGAAAGTGTACATATTGGTGATTCCATTTGCATGAGGTTTAAGAATGGACACAACTAACCTGCAATGATACAAATAGTAAGTGATGTATACCAGCCATGTGGGAATTTTGGTTGCAAGGATGCAAAGAAACATTTGTTGCAACTCATGGAGTGGTACACTTAAGATATGCATACATTTTAGTATTTGTGATTTCTCCTTAAAAATACAATAAAACCTTAGATTGCAAGTAACTTGTTCTGGAGCATTCTTTCTGCAAGATGAGCAAACATTTCTTTAAAAAATTGTTTTTAAGTTTAATTTTGAGAGAGAGAGAAAGACAGAGTGTGAGACGGTAGGGGCAGAGAGAGAGGGAGACAGAATCTGAAGCAGGCTCCAGGCTCTGAGCTGTCAGCACAGAGCCCGACATGGGGCTCAAACTCATGAACTGTGAGATCATGACCGGAGCTAAACTTAGGCGCTCAACTAAGCCACCCAGACCACCCGAATTTCTAATAAATTTTAACTTTATAAACCAGTGATATCTTTCAAAACAAGTAGTTCATGATGCCGAACATCCCATGATCACAACTGAGCCAATGGCTCTTGAAATTCATTTTGACATACAAGTGCTTTGGATTACAAGCATGTTTCTGGAACAAATTATGTTCACAAACCAAAGTTTACTGAACTAACAATAAATGTGGGAGAAACCAGGCTTTGCATTTTTATTCCTTTGAAGGAACAGACAATAATGAAATGCAGTTTTAGGAGACAGATTGTTCAATTTTGATTGTTGGTTCCATCCTTTTCACTGTGAAATATTAAGACAATTGCTGACCTTCCCTAAGACTTATTTCCCTGTATTGTAAAGTAGGAATATGTATGGTACCAGTAATGCAATGTTGTGAGAATTAAATGCAACAATGTGTTTAAAGCACTTAGTAGATTGTGATCATTGTCTAATTTTTGTTTTATGTACTTATGTATATACATATTCTGTCCCTACAAAACTGGTGCTGCCCTGAAATATTCCTCTTGGTTTTCATCCACCAAACCTCTTACTTCATTGGCCTGAAGATGGAAGAGGCAGTTGATCAGACAACTGATTTTGATTTTTACTTCCTTATTTTGAGAAGAGGCTGCCACTCATGGACAGAAATGAGGACAGTAAACAGATAAAATAATTACTGAACACATGAGCCAAACTTATGCCACTTTGTAATGAACAGCTCTTCTTTCTTGGCTTTTTAGACAAAGAAGGTAAGGTCTTGGAAAACCTGTACAAGGTTCTTAGATAAACAGAACATTAACTGCTTGAATGAAGAGGACTTGGCCTTATGGTTGCAAATCTTAATCTGCCACATTTTTAGCTTATCATCTTGGGCAATTTTATTCAAGTTGCTTCCCCTTCTGTAAAATTTTGTCCTCTTTTTGTCTGATAAACTTTGATCTCATAAAAGGAATATTTTGGAAAGATGCTTTCTTCCCAAATAAAATGAACATACAGTATTATATTAGTTTCAGGTTCACAATACAATGATTCAACAATTCTATACATTTCTCAGTGCTCATCATGAAGTGTACTTTAGTCTCCCTCACCCATCCGCCACCTCCCCTCTGGCAATCCACCAGTTTGTTCTCTCTATTTGAGTCTGTTTTGTTTTTGTTTGTTTGTTTGTTTGTTTGTCTCTTTTTTTTCCTTTGTTTATTTGCTTGGTTTCTTAAATTCTAAATATGAATGAAATCATACAGTATTTGTCTTTCTCTGAATGACTTATTTCACTTAGCATAATGCCCTCGAGGTCTGTCTGTGTTGTTGCAAATGACAAGATTTCATTCTTTTTTATGGCAAGTGATATTCCATTATATCACAAGTTTATCCATTCATCTATCAATGGACACTTGTGTTGCTTCATATCTTGGCTATTGTAAATAATGCTGCAATAAACAGAGGGTTCATATGTCTTTTTGAATTAATGTTTTCATTTTCTTTAGGTGAATACCAAATTGTGAAATTACTGGATCATGTGGTAATTTTATTTTGAATTTTTTGAGTAATCACCATACTGTTTTCCATAGTGGTTGCACTAATTTGCATTCCCATCAATAGTATATGAGGGTTCTTTTTCTCCATGTCCTGTCCAGTACCTATTATTTCTTGTGTTTTTGTTTTAGCCATTATGACTGATGTAAAGCAGTATCTCACCATGGTTTTGTTTTGCATTTCCGTGATGATTAGTGCTGTTTAGTATCTTTTCATGTGGCTGTTGGCCATCTGTGTGTCTTCTTTGGAATAATGTCTGTTCAAGTTCTCTGCCCATTTTTAATTGGATTATTTGGTTGTTTTAGTGTTGGTTTGTATAAGTTCTTTATATATTTTAGATATTAATCCCTCATCAGATATATCATTTGCAAACATCTTTCTCCATTCAGTAGGTTGCCTTTTTGTTTTGTGGATGGTTTCCTTCACTGTGCAAAAGCTTTTTATTTTGGTGTAGTCCCAACAGTTTAATTTTTTTTTTTTCCATTGTGAGAGAGACATATCTAGAAAGATGTTTCTATGTCAAAGAAATTGCTGACCATATTTTCTTCTAGGAGTTGTATGGTGTCACGTCTCACATTTAGGTCTTTAATCCATTTTGAGTTTATTTTTGTGTTTGGTGTAAGAAAATGGTCCAGTTTCATTCTTCTGCATGCCTCTGATTAGATTTTCCACCACCATTTGTTGAAGAGACTGTCTTTTTCCTACTGTATATTCTTGCCTCCTTTGTTTTGGATTAATTGACCATAGTCGTATGGGTTTATTTCTTGACTCTCTATTCTGTCGCATTGATCTATGTGCCTGTTTTCTCTGCCATTCTCATCCTGTTTTGATTACTACAGCTTTGTAGTATAACTTGAAGTCTGGGATTATACTACCTCCAGTTTGGTTTTTCTTTTTCAAGATTGCTATGGCTATTTAGGATCTTTGGTGGTTCAATACAAATTTTAGGATTGTTTGTTCCAGTTCTGTGAAAAATGTTGCTGGTATTTTGATAGAGATTGCAATAGATCTGTAGATTGCTTTGGATAGTATGACCATTTTTAACAACATTAGTTCTTCCAATCTGTAAGCATGGACTATCTTTTCCTTTGTTTGTGTCATCTTCAGTTTCTTTCACAGTGCTTTATAATTTTCAGAATATAGATCTTCCAACTTGTTGGTTAAGTTTATGCCTAGATATTTTATTCTTTTTGGTACAATTGTAAATGAGACTGTTTCCTTAATTTCTCTTTCTACCACTTCATTATTTGTGTATAGAAATGCAGCTGGAAAGATGCATCCTGAAAAAGTGTTTGCTAATTTAGTACTTGGCGTTCTATTTATTCAAGGAAGTTGAAAAAAATTAAGGAAGTTATATGATATCTTATTTATGATATTTTTCTTCACAATCATATATCAATCTATTTATGCTGATATTTTTCCATAATGAATACCATTATTTAAGATAGAAATGATAGCAGAAATTTATCCATTGTTACGATGTCTAATTAAAACATGTGACCAACCTTAATTAAAATTTATATGTAATTTATATACATGTTTATATAAATACAGATATAACTATATATATACGTATATATATATGTATATATATATGTATACATATATATACATATATATATACACACATATATATATATATATAAAGCAAATATATGGAGGCCTAGGAATTATTTTTAAATAATTAGGTAACATAACCTATGTCCTTATTACTAAATTCTAAATCAATTCTGTCACGGAAGGAGATTATAATTCATGCATTAGGTGTCAGCATCATTACACAAAGATTGAGGACAATAAAAGCACATGTGAATTTTCAAGACAGTACAACTTTTATATTGCTAATTACTTCATATTTTGCCTTTAAAAAAAAAAGCCTTTTTTCTCACCCACACAAAAACATTTCAGAAGATTAATTAGGGCTTCATTAATAAATAATTAAGCATTTTATCTCTACACTGCCTGAAAGCAGTTGTAAATTACATCTTACCCTTGTTCCTAATTTGATGTCCAGCAAACAGACTTGCCTGTGGAAATTTTATAAATCAAGCTTTTGATATATTGGCCATACTTTGCTTGCCTTCCAATGCCTTTGAGTTGTTGATAATGCAAATCAAGCCACATGAGTGATAACCTGTCAGGAGACACTGCTTTGGAAACCCGTACTCGCATTAATACTAACTATTCAGAATTTTTATATGGAACAGTTCCCTCCATAATTAAGAATACAAACACAGCAAAGAATATGCTGCTTCATCAAGTTTTGCATTTGAATCATTCCCAAAGTGAACTTTTAAAAAGAGCCCCATGAGTTCTGTCAGGAATGAGTAAAAATAAAACATCGTGATATGTTACCATAGCCAAGTCAGCAAATAAATATCAGATATGAAAAATAAATTTGATTTTTAATTATGCATACTATAAAGTTTATAAACCATAATTTATTTGGAAATAAGGAAGTACACATGATTTTATTAAGACAAAATGTGAGTCTATTACATGACTCCATTCTATTGAATTCTAGACACACTGTTTTCTTGAAGATTACTTTCTCTCTGAGATAACCCAGAGGTGGCATCAACTCACTGACAGCATGTCTTATGCTTCATTGAGCTACGAGCACCTGAATTAGATCCTCATACACAGAAAGCATTCAGTAAAAACTGTATTTTAGTAAAATTACCATAGAAAAATAATTAGATCTTGCGAGCAAACTTATTTAAGCCTTCATCATTTATTCTAAGTCACTCATTTGCATTCAGAAAAAACTAGCAATGTCCTGGAGAGGTTACTTAAGTAGAGAAAAAGGAGCAAGAAGGAGGGTGAATAAGCAGGGCTCTGCTCCAGAACGACCTATGGTGGGAAAAGAAGACAGAATGTGTGGTAGTTTAATCTGTTAAAGACTGCTGACTTCAGAACATAGAGATATAACACATTTCATTCTTTATTTGAAGTCACCGACTGCCAAGACTAAGGGCAGATCCTACTTTGAACCCTTTTGAATGTAGAAAGTGAGGCTCCTACCTAGTATTGTCTCTCCTACCACTTGCCTCCTGAGTATATTTTGTAAGACAGGCTCTGAATAAAATTTTGTTTCATTAACTCAACAGTTGAGGAAAGGGAGCTTAAAGAAGAATAGAAATACTTAACGCCTTAGTAATGGAAAAATCTTCCACATTGGAACATACATAATTTTCCAGAATAATTACATTTTTATAGAAGTCGTAGTTCATAGTAACACCTTATGAGTCAAATGGAAATCATATTTAAGCTTATACTTTTGCGATATATTAAAGTCATTTACTAGTTTTTATTGTTCTATATTACTGTTCTAGGATCATTTCACACCTGTCTCTTGGCAGGTGTATTCACAAAAGTAAATCAAGAAACAAATTATAAACTGCTCAATATTTTATTCTTTTCTTTAAGGCCTTTTATTTTACCATGTGGGGTTTCAGGACATTAAGCTGGTGCTTTATAATATGAAATGGTTTTAATGGTATGCAAATAAGAGACTATCAAAAACAAATGACATGTTTTTGGCAAAGCATTTGATTGTTTAAATTATCTTTCTGTAACTGAAAATAATATTCAACATTCATGCAACAAAGTTGAAATGTAGACTCCAGCTTCTTAAAGTGGGAACAGAAACTACATTCTGCAGAGGGCAGATTTCAAAGGACCAAGCTAAACACTCATATTACTAAAAGTTTAAATAGATATGTTGTACATACTTAGCTGCTTACATAAGTAGGGGTGTCTGAGACAGAAGATTAATATCCCAGGCAGAAGGAAATCAGTCTCGAGGGATTGTAATGTAAAGTGGCACATGAGGGGCACACCATGCACTCCCCACAGCTGTTCTTTCACTTATAACACGGAAGGCGGCACAAGACAGAAGGGAAAGACTGACAAATTGGTTGGTTCTGCTTTTCCTTAGCATTATGTGCCATGTCACTTTTTGAGGCTCTTAGATAAGATCCAATTGCTCCTTAGGCCTTCTTAATTACCTTTCAGATTTCCTTTGTTATAGGATTTGTCACCATGAATCTAAGAGACCTCGTCTTGGCACTTTGACAGAAAGGATTGGACTGTTTAACCAGAACTAATGAATATCTTCCATGTCTGTCATGAAAAGGGTAATAAATGTTATGCTGTTTCCTGGATCGCATATGTAAGTGACAGCAAGAAACACCCTTGGAATAGTAATAATAAAATCGCCTTCGTTAACTCCAAAGCAGAACAACAGAAATGTGTAGAAACACAATCTAAATCTCTTCTCTTTCTTTGTTCTCAGGCAAAATACACTGACAAACTACTTACGAGGTCTGTCTAATTCTCATTTAATAATGAAATAAATGATTTATTCATTTTTCAGCTTTAATCACAACTGACCAAACGATTCAGACTTTACCTTAGACAATGGTTATTATCACATAACACACAACATGCTAATAAAGAAAACGTTGATAGTTACTAGCAAAAATATGATCATATTCCCTAGCCACTAATGACACATATCAGAGTATGCAGGTTTTTATACATTATTTTCACTTGTTGTTTTCTGTTTCTGGTAATGTGATTTATCATTTCTATGTTTCTGGTTCCTTTCTGTGCAATAAATATACCTCAAACCATTACTGGCAAACATTCTAATAGTAATGCGAAAAATCAGATTGAAATTTACATCTTTTGACCATTGATATAAAATTCCTATCTGTAATAGATTACTTGAGATATCAATAGATGCTAAAATTAATGCCATTTATTAATATATTGTTCTAATTAATAGCACATTTATATCTTAAAATCTATTATATTTAAATAAGCTGTCGTGAGATTTTCAGTACTATTCTTTTTTTTTTTTTTAAGTTTACTTGTTTATTTTGAGTTAGTGCACATGAGTGGAAGAGAGAGAGAAAGGGAGAGAGAGCATCCCAAGCAGGCTCAGCACTGTTAGCACAGAGCCGTACACGGGGCTTGATCTCAAGAACCATGAGATCATGACCTGAGCTGAAATCAAGACTCAGACCAACCAACTGAGCCAGCCACCCAGGCGCCCCACATAAAATTCTTCTTTCTGTGGAAATACATCTCTTTACTTGAATTTAATTCTCTATCAAATTTCAAGTTTAATATAATTTTATAAAAGTTCCTCTTTGTAAGACAAAGATTTCAGCCTACTGTATTTAATGTGGAACCACACCTCTCACACTTTCTGATTTGTGTTAAAATAAGCTAGAGTTTTAGATGCAGAATACTATATTCAATTCATATAATATGTCCTTTTTGCATCATTACTTTAAATGATCCCAATCGTTTTATATCCCATCTTTCTCATTCTTATATTCTAATCTTTGTTTTTTTTTTTTTTGTTTTTTTTTTATCTAGGTAAGTAGATGATATTTTTTTCTGAATCTATGCATGCTTTAAAACATCTTGTTTTGGGGGGCACCTGGATGGCTCAGTCAGTTGTGTCCAACTTCGGTTCAGGTCATGATCTTGCGGTCCATGAGTTCAAGCCCCACATTGGGCCCTGTGCTGACAGCTCAGAGCCTGGAGCCTGTTTCAGATTCTGTGTCTCCCTCTCTCTCTGACCCTCCCATGTTCATGCTCTGCCTCTCTCTCTCTCAAAAATAAATAAACGTTAAAAAAAATTTAAAAACATCTTGTTTTTTGCTTTTCCTTATGTAAATATTAAACTTATTTCATCCTTCATTTTAGAAGAAAGAACACAGCACAGAAGTTGTGCTATACAGCCTGAGGTCCCAGCCATAATTCCTTTGTCAATCACTGCCTATGATCTCGCCCTAGATAATAATTTTAATTCCCCGGTGCCTCAATTCCCTCACTTTTTAAAGAGAGATAACACTAGTTCTTACCGATAGGGACTTTGCTGTGGATAAACTGTGTCAGACATGTAGTGAACCCACAATAAATCGTTACCATTGCTAACTCCATTACTTGACAACAGATTGACTTCTGGCATTTATTGCTAAAGAGAAAACAGAAATCCAAGGCAAGTCTGAATTTCATTGCATATTGGGTAATATTTTCCCCCAATTGGATGCATGCAACCTTAATTTATAACGTTAAAAGACAATTACATATTACATTTGGCATCTTGTTTCATTGATTTTATCTTGAATATGTTGAATCTTTTAAAATGAATTTCTCAGATTACCTTTCAACTAAGAAAATAGCTTGAACTGATGTTTTGTAATAGTCTAAGAGGAAATGGAATTTGTTGTCATTCTGTCTTTACTTGGTTGTTTTTTGTTGTTGTTAATGTTTATTTATTTTTGAGAGAAAGAGAGACAGAGCACGAGCAGGGGAAGGGCAGAGAGAGAGGGAGACACAGAATCTGAAGCAGGCTCTGAGCTCTGCGTCAGTGGGTTTGAATCCCCGAACCGTGAGATCATGACCTGAGCCGTAGTCAGATGCTTAACCAACTGAGCCACCCAGGTACCCCTGTCTTTACTTGGTTATTAATCTATCCTCCTCTCAGAGCTACAGTTACATCCTGCAATCAGGTATATATGGAAGATTCTATCCAATTCCCAGTGATAAATGCAATTCTTCTGTCTTGAGGTAACATTATTCCTGGTCCAAATTCCTGGTCCTCTGACACAGAATAAAGATGTCTTGATTCTGTCATCATCTTCTGCTACTCAAGAGGTTTTTAACTTCAGGATACAATTATAACCCCAATCCAACCTTGTTCCCATCTTCTGTCCAAGTATTTCTAGGAATGTGTACCCTGTGACACCGTGTGTTAAAAAATAGGGTGATTTCTCAGAAAATAGTGTTCCACACAGAAGAGGAATAGCTCAGGTTTCTCATGGGTATGATAAGCGTTTATGAGTCAGGTGCTGAGAAAATGATTCCAGAATCACACCATTTGTTAAAAATTGTAGTAAGAATAGAACACAATATAGAACCTTTTAACAGGTTGTTAAGTGTAAAATACAGTGCTGATATCAGGCACAACATTGTACGTCAGATCTATAGAACTTATTTATCTTGTATAAATGAAATTTTATACATGTTAATTAGTAATTCTGTTTCCCCGCCCCCCCACCTCAGCTCCTAGAAACCACCAATGTATTTTCGGTTTCTATGAGTTTCATTATTTTATATACCTCATATAAATAGAATCATGCAATATCTGTTCCTTTGTGACCAGCTTATTTTGCTTAGCATAATGTCAAAGTTCATTCATGCTGTTACAAATTATAGGAATTCCTTCATTTTTATGCTTAAATAATATTCCATTGTATATGTAGATCCCATTTTATTTTTTTTTTGAAGTTTATTTATTTTGAGAGAGAGAGAGGGAGAGAGAGAGAGAGAGAGAGAGAGAGAGAGAGAGAGAGCATGCACACAAGCAGGGGAGAGACACAGAGAGAGAATCCCAACAGGCTTTTGTGCTGTCAGAGTGAGCTTGACGCAGAGCTCTATCTCATGACCTTGAGATCATGACCATAAGATTGTGACCTGAGCTGAAATCAAGACTCAGATGCTAACTGACTAGGCCACTCGGGTGCCCCTAAATCCCATTTTCTTTATCCATTCATGTTGATGGACATTTAAGCTGTTTCTCTATCTTGCCTATTGTGAATAACACTTCAATGAATTTGGACTTCTAGTATCTCTGAAATTCTGACTTTACTTCTTTTGGATAAATACCCAGAAGTGGAATTGCTGGATCCTGTGGTAGTTCTATTTTTAATTTTTTGAGGAACCTCCGTACTGCTTTCTATAGTGTCTTCACGATTTTGGATTCCCACCAATAGTGCACAAGGATTCCAGTTTCTTTACATTTTCACCAACTGTTCCTGACATTTGTTTGTTTCTTTTGATAATAACCATCCTAAAAGGTGTTAAGTGGTATCTCATTGTGGTTTTGATTTGTATTTCCCTGATGCCAATGATGTTAAGCCATTTGTGTATCTTCTTTGGAGAAATGTCTATTCAAGTCTTTAGCCCATTTTTTAAATTGGATTATTAGTTTTCATTTGCTACTGAGTCGTAGGAGTTCCTTACATATTTTGGAAATTAACCCTTTTTCAAATATAAGGTTTGTAAACATTTTCTCTCATTCCATACATTACCCTTCACTCTGTTGATTGCTTTCTTTGCTGTGAAGAAACTTTTTAGTTTGATAAAGCCACACTTGTTTATTTTTGCTTTTGTTGTCTGTGCTTTTGGTGTCATTTCCATGAATTAATTGCCAATACCAATGTCATGAAATTTTTCTCCTCCTTTATTCTAGAGATTTTACAGTTTCAGTTTTATGTTTGAAGTCTTTAATAAATATTGGGTTGATTTTTGTATATTGTGTAAGATGGGTTCAAATTGAGCGTCCGACTTCAGCCAGGTCACGATCTCGCGGTCCGTGAGTTCGAGCCCCGCGTCGGGCTCTGGGCTGATGGCTCAGAGCCTGGAGCCTGTTTCCGATTCTGTGTCTCCCTCTCTCTCTGCCCCTCCCCCGTTCATGCTCTGTCTCTCTCTGTCCCAAAAATAAATAAACGTTGAAAAAAAAATTTTTTTTAAAAAGATGGGTTCAAATTTCACTCGTTTCTATGTGGATATCCAGTTTTCCCAATATCATTTGCATTGGGAAGAGATTATCCTTTCCTTATTGTGTTTTTTGGCATCCTGGCAAAGATCAATTGACCATTTTTGGATGAATTTATTTATAGGAAGCACATTTCTAAAAGCTCTACCTTAACTTAGTTTGGAATGTTCTAGGTGAAAGAAGCATCTTAGTTGGAAAATTACTCAGAATGTCAGAATGAACTGTATTCTACAGTTCAGTGTATTCTGCAGCTGCATCTTCTTCCTCAACATCAGGTACCATTTCTTTATTCCTAGAAACCCAGTCAAATTAAATTCTTTAAGTGGCTTATTTCAGTATTTATGTTCATATATTTAAAAAATTATGCCTATATTGCATTTCTTAAATTTTTAGCCTTTGCTACTAGCTTTTGACTATCTTGAGAAATGAGTATTTAGCTAACTTTCACTTTCTGTGGTCATCCATCATCCTCCACATAAGTTTCCTATTCCCCATAGGCCTTATTTATACATTATATCATGTATATATAGAGAGATAGATAGATAGATAGATAGATAGATAGATATTAAGTAATTTCATTGTTATACCTAGATAAATGTAATCCATAGTTAATCAGTACATTATACTATGATCACTCTTTGTTCCTTTTGGATCTTTTATTTACCCTTAGATTAATAAAGTCTTTGTTGCTATTTTGTTGTTAGTTTGTTTTCTCCATTCTTGTAGCTAATTCATCTTAAACCATGCCCTAATTGTCTATATATTTCTTCTCAACATAGTAAAATGTTACATGTATTCTATAAATTTTTTAGCTGTAATGGGTATGTTTATTACCTTGATTGTAGTGATAGTCTCATATATATATATACATACATATATATATATATATATATATATATAGTCTCTGACATATATATATATATATATATATATATATATATAAATATATATACATGTCAAAATTCACCAAGTTGTATATACTAATTATATTCAGTTTCTTCTATACCAATTATACCTCCTAAAGCTGGGAAAATAGAAAAAGAAAAGAAAATGGTCTTTGAAAATACTTTTCATGGCATGGAAAGACATATGTGCAAAGGATGATCTCCTTTCTGGTATTTTTTAAACCAGTGAGTGCATGTGTGTAGTGATTTTATCCTCTTGAAATTATGTCTACCATACCTTTGACCTGCTTCAATACGGACATATTGCTCTAGAGGTCTGCTGCACGGTCCTCATTCAGATACTGTATTTAACCTTCACCCTAAGGATTTCCTTCACTCCTTTTATTGGTTAGATTGCCTGCTTTTTGGATCCCAAGTCTTCTTTCTTATTTTATTCCCTCATCTTATGGAAGCATCAACTCTAGTAGTTTCCTTGAAAAGGGGACAGGGGGTGAAGGACTAAATCCATCGGAATCTTGACTTATCTGCAAAATCCTAATCTTTCATATTTACAAAATAATTAGGTTTGATATAGAATTCTACATGGAAAATCCTCTATTTTCTGCAGACTTTTAAGGTGCTGTTTCATTGTTTTTAGTTAACAATTAATTGCTTTTAATTAACAGTGTTGCTCTTAAAAAGTCCCATCTCATCTGTAGGTGATCATTTGGAAGGAAATTGTTTTTTATGTATGGGGCATTCAGGGTGTTCTCTTTGTCCTTGTATTTTATGATTTGTTATGACCATGATGTCCAACTATTTACAGTCACCATAATGGATAGTCTCTTTTCATGGAAACTCAAATAATTTAAATTGTAGAGTTGACATTATATATTAATGTTTTTATCTCCCATATTTTTACTTTCAGAACTCTTCCTATTTAGAAACTGTTCCTCTTGAAGTAATCCTGTCTTTGAAGACACAGCTATCTTTTGCTTCTCTCTAAATTTTTGTCTATTTTATTTTTCCTTTAATTTTTAACATTTCCTTAAATATACCTAATGCTTGTTGAATTATTCCATAAGTTTATTTATTTATTTTCTTTTTGGTATTTAGCATTTCATATGGAGAGTGTTAGGAGATGTCATTTCACAAACTACCAACGATATGTATCACAAGTTATATTAAAAAATAAAATACCAAAATTTTAAAAAATACTGTTCAGTTTTGTTCAAGAAAGTCATACTAAATATCCCTTGACTTCAGAATATTTTCCTTGCCTTTTTCCTGACCATTATTTTATTTACATATTAAAAAAAAACAACTTTATCCCCCACCATGAAGAGTCTACCATATATAACTGAGGTTTTCTTCACTCTAAAATATAGCTTCAAATCTGGAATACGATTCCGCATTCCATAATTTTATTTTTAACACCCCAGTTTCTTTTTTTTTTTTTTTTATCTATTGTGCTTCTCCTAAAGCACTCTACTTTTTTTATGGATGCAATATATTCTCTTTGAACTGAGATTTTGGAATTGTCTTCACTTTGCACAGTTTCTGATTGCTCCAGGCTCTTTTTATCTATTTTTTTATTTAGTATTTCTTCTTAGACACTTTCTTCAGATACCTGGTTATTCTTGGCTGTATACTCAGAAATGAAGGCAGCTAGACACTGATGGGAATCTCTGTGTATGTGTGCATGGCCATAACCGCTGGCTTGAATGTAGGATGATATGGATGGGCTATTTCTTTTTTTTTT
This sequence comes from Leopardus geoffroyi, assembly GCF_018350155.1. Taxonomy (NCBI): domain Eukaryota; kingdom Metazoa; phylum Chordata; class Mammalia; order Carnivora; family Felidae; genus Leopardus; species Leopardus geoffroyi. The sequence continues at coordinate 89,823,582 of NC_059337.1, forward strand.
TTTTTTTTAATTTTTTTTTTTTTTTCAACGTTTTTTATTTATTTTTTTTTTTGGGGACAGAGAGAGACAGAACATGAACGGGGGAGGGGTAGAGAGAGAGGGAGACACAGAATCGGAAACAGGCTCCAGGCTCTGAGCCATCAGCCCAGAGCCTGACGCGGGGCTCGAACTCACGGACCGCGAGATCGTGACCTGGCTGAAGTCGGACGCTTAACCGACTGCGCCACCCAGGCGCCCCGAGGATGGGCTATTTCATTTGAGAATTCCCTATCAGTATCTACAGTTTGTTTCTCTTGAGTGTTCAGATTTCATAAAGAAGCTTCTTGCAATCTCCAGCTCCAAGGCAATAAAACTTGCTGCCCATATTCTGAGAGTAAAGTTTGGAACCTTTTTCACATATTTCCAGTTTTCACTAGAATATTTAATCTCAGCTAGGTCTGAGTTTTCTAAGTATCACAAACTTTTTTGTTTTATTCTCTCCAGAGAATAATTCTCCAGTCTTCTTCTGGCTGTGTTAAATGTGTAATTGTTTCATAAAAACATTCAGCTATGTTTCATATTTATGATCCCCCCCCCAAGCCCAATTTCCAGAGGCACCTATTGCCAAATATTACTAAGTTTTTTGATGTTTTTTTTTTTATGTTAAGTCATAGTACTTTCTAGCTCTATTAATGAAAACTTAGGGTTGCCAGATAAGATACAGGACTCTCTGTTAATTGTGAACATACTTTTATTCTAAAAGAAGTGTTCATTATTTTACTGAGATTCAAATTTAACTGAGTACCTTGTATTTGCATTTGCTAAATATTGCAATTCTATTTAAAATATAATCTCCTTGGGTTTACTTAATCAACTACTACTTACCATTTATTTTACAACTTCCCAAATTTACCACAATCATTATACTCCTGTTCTCTTTGTATTTATGTATTTACACCTTAAAAATCCCTTTACAGTCATTTTAGTGTGGCTTAAAGAGGAAGCCGAGCTTCTTTTGTTCTGTCCATTACTTAATCAAAAGCAGTTGTTTTCACTGCAATTCTCAGGATTCCTTCTTAGTTACCAAAAGACAAGCCTGAATCCTCTTGATTTAACCATGTTTAGAAATACATTACCCACCTGATATATACATGAATTTGCCTTTAAACTGATGTCATCCGTAGGATTGCAATGCCACTAAGTTCAACAGAAACAACATTTTATGAGCTATGAATGTGAATTTTTGGCCATGGAAGCTGTGATATGCTACTTACATTTATTACTGTCACTTAAAGAAATAGACTTATAAAATAAGAAAGACAAAAATACAAATCTTCTCAGGAGTTATTATTAATTCATTGATCTGATTGACAGTTTTAGCAGAATGCTATGTGAGTTTGGGCATAAGAAGGACATTATTCTCGGATTCATTATATAAAATTCATGCCACATTTAATCCATAACCCAGCCCATAAAATGACTTATAGGAGACAGATTTGAAAGTTTTCCAGAACTGGATAAGATCTGAAAGACCATTTTTCCTCTGTCTTCTACTGGGTCTTTATATAGTCTCCTTCACAAGATCCAACTTTTTTCTGACTATTAAAGCATCTGCATTTTTAAATAAATTCTTAAAAAATAACATAATATACAACATACCAGTTAGGATTCCATCTCTGAATTCTAAGAATAATTAAAGTAACCTGATTTTATATCAAACCTTAATCCCTTGATTTCTAACCACTAACACTCATTCTCTTCTCTTCAAATACAGTTTGAATTCAGGCATAAAGTGTTTATTTAGAAGTGGCATAATACCCAGAAGTTTTTATTTTCCATCCTGGGATATCTTTAGTGAATTATGATAGTTGAGGAAAGTTAAGTTTACATTAACAGTATCCTTCAGTTTGTGAAATTGTTGTCAGAACTATTTCTTTTTTAAAAATGCTTATTTATTTATTTTTGAGAGAGAGGGGGAGAGGGAGAGAGTGAGTGTGTTGGGGAGGGGCAAAGTGAGAAGGAGAGAGAGAGAGAGAGAGAGAATCACAAGTAGGTTCTATGATGACAGCACAGAGGCTGATGTGGGGCTGGATTTCATGAACCTTGAGATCATGACCTGACCTGAGCCAAAATCAAATTGGACACTTAACTGAGCCACCCAGGCATCCATCAGAACCATTTCTATTACTATAAAATCATCTTGAATACTATTATAAGATGTTGACATATCTTTTAGGGAACTTTCTAGATTGTTTATATTCCAAAGTCCTTTAGCTTTAAGTCTTGAGGATGGTATTTGGCTTCTATGATATGAACTTTTAATATGTAGTTGTGTGTGTGTGTGTGTGTGTGTGTGTGTGTGTGTGTGTGTGTAAAACAGGGATCCCTGATGTGTTTGTTTCTCATTTCGACAGTTAACATTATTGCACTCTGACAATTGGGTCTGTGTTACCATCTGTCACTGGAGGAATGTGTCTGTCAATTAGCACTTCTACAACACTATCTGTCGACCCACAAAAGTTACCAGGAAAATAACTTGAAAGCTACTGTCAAGAGGAAATTGAACTAGATATTGAGTTCCTTGGAAGTACATTTATTCCACAGCATCTGCGTGTCAAGTAGTGATGAATGCCCTTTCTAACTAGTTGAGAAAGTGAAATTTGTCTCTTTAAAGAAACTTCTATAAAGTAGGAGATGCTCTTTCAGCAATGCCAATCGATCTATAACATGTTTTCAAATTCACTCATTTATTTATATACCATTTTGAAATATATCCAAAGAAACCTCATCATAATTTTAAAAACTCTATATTTAAGCAATGACTAATACCTATATTTAGTAAATTACTAATGAAAATGTCTGTAATCCCATTTATCCTACTATAATCTAACCTATAATAACTATTGAGGGTGAACATCCTTTCCTTTTACAATGACAAGACATTTTTCTAAAGTTCATTTTAGAAAATTACCCATAGATTCTTTGGTTAATAACATCATACTTATTTGAAGGGTATATTTCTAAAACCTAAACACACTGGAGTCATAGTTGTGAAGGTTTAAGTGAAAAAGACTCCTCAGTTGCCCCTTGTTGTGCTTGCTCAGATGCATCCTATAATTATATATTTTAGAACCTAAAAATAAAATGCTTTAGTCCAAGAGTCTCATCAAGAAAACTTGTTATTTATATTTCCAACACTAAACAGAATAAATGAATTTATATACAACTGTGTATACGTGTGTATGTATGTGTGGTGTGCACGTGTGTGTATATATACATATATAAACTATTGTACGTATATATTCACTTTATTAACTATTGTACATATATATTCACATTAGTGTACACACAGTTTCATGCCAAAGGGACTCGGTTATAGGAACTCACACACACACATATATATATATATATATATATATATATATATATGTGTGTGTGTGTGTGTGTGTGTGTGTGTGTGTGTCCCAGGGGAATGCATATATGTATACACTCATATATATACTCAGACACAAACTTTCAGGCATGCATATGTATGTGATTTTCTGTATATATATTTATACATAAATATATGCATGTATATACATATATATATATATATATATATATATATATATGTATTCACCTGTAGTATAATAGGTTAGAACAAGTGGAAAATTATAAAAATAGGTAAATTACTTTAAAAGGACAACATAGCCCATTTAGCATGAGAACTGCAATATTAAAACATACCTGTCTTTGAATGTCAAAATGAAAGCTTTTTAATCTCCATTATAATGTGTGCTTCATCACACAGAATTGCATTTTATGCATAAGAACTATTTAGTTGCTACAATTTTTCTGGTTTGTTTTTTTTCCGTTTCTTCTTACTCTTAATTTCTCTCTCAATCTCTATCATTCTCTATCCTCCTTTCTTATTGTGTAAGGAAGAAACACAAACCTGAATAGCTAAGATTAGATGAAGGGAAACAATGAATAAGAGTAAGAGAATGTTGGAGGGACATCAGCAAGATGGCAAATTAGATGGCTCATGACTTTAGTTCCAATCACAGAAAAAGCAACTTGCAACTATCCAGAAACAAGACCACTTTGTGAATATCTTAGAACCTAGGGGTGAAGCTGATGAACACCGTTGGACCACAAAAACTGAGGAAACCCATATTAAAAGGGTAAGAAGAGTTGTTTCACTTTATCGGTCATTATCCCTCCCCCATGCTGGTGAAGCACTAGACAGACGGGGTTCCTGGGCCTACAGTTTCTCCAGTGGAAACATGAAAACCCAAAGTAGAATTTCAAATATCCCAGGATTCTGGGATGCTTTGTGAGAGGCCCAGTTAGGTATTGCCTCATGGGATTCACCTGGGGAATCAGCTGAGACTGAGAAGGATAAAGGGCTCACAGCAAAGAGCATGTGGATCTTTGCAGACTGCATTCCTTTTGGTGTTGAAACCTGGGCAAAGATCCCAACCTGTTCTACCCATCTACAGAACAAAACTGGGGCCCCATCTGGCCTGGGAGCTCTGTTGGCAGTTCTGCCCAGCCACTGGGCCATCCTAACTTATCAACTGATTTTTTGTCCTTTTCTGGACAGGGAGCCAAGGCAGCTGTCCCATCCAATTGCTAAGCATACCATCTGGCCCCACCTAACCTGGAAGCCTAGATAATGACCCTGGGCAAACTTGGATCCCAATCTGTGGTACCACAGGGCAACAAAGCCCAGCCTTCAGCCCAAACTGGTAGTGAAGCCCAGCCTATAGCCCTACCCAACTGCTGAGCACAACCTACAGCTTTGCCAGGCAGAAATCTAGTGAGGCCACATGACCTTGGAGCACAGCTTCTGACCCTGCCCAAATGTGGGGTACAGCTGGTGTCCCCACCCAAGCAGGGTGCAAGGTCAGCAGCCTTGCTCAATAGGAGAGTACCACTAGCATGCTGCCCATAACAAAGCATAACCTATAGCCATGCCCCACTTTTGGGGCACAGCCTAGTGGCCCTCTTGATCACAGCAGGGCCTAAAGCCCTGTATAATTGCAACACCCTACAACTTAGAAGAAATGGATAGGTTCCTTAAAGTATACAACCTACTTAGACTGAGTCATGAAGAAATAGAAATGTGACCACACCAGTAGCCTGCAAGATTACATGACTAATGAAAAATCTCCCAACACGGAGAAGCCCAGGACCAGATGGTTTCACCAGTGAATTCTACCAAACATTTAAAAAAAGAACTCATGCCAATCCTTCTTGAATTCATCCAAAAAATTAAAGAGAACACTTCCATACGTATTTTATAATGCCTATACCAAAACCAGATAAGGACCCTACAAGAAAAGAAAATTATAGGCTTATATCCCTGATGAATATGATGTAAAAATTCTCAAAATTCTAGCAAAAAACCCTCAACAACACATTGAAAAGATCCTACACTATGGTCATGAAGGATTTATCTTGGGATGCAAGGATGATTCAACATTTGCAAATAAGTCAATAAATGTGATACACTACCTTAATAGAATGAAGAATAAAAATCATGTGATGATCTGAATAGGTGCAGAAAAAGGCATATGACAAAATCCAATCCTTTCATGATAAAAACATCAACAAATTACGTATAGACATTATGTACCTTGACATAATAAAGGTTATAAATGAGAGCCAACAGCTAACATTATAATCAACAGTGAAAGATTGAATGTTTTTTTCTAAGATCTGGAACAAGACAAGGGTAACTACTCATGCCACTCCTATTCAATGTAGTACTGGAAGTTTTAGCCAGAGAAATTAGGCAAGAAAAAGAAAGCATACAAATCAGAAAGGAAGAAGTAAATTTGTTTCCATCTGCATATGACATGATGTATAAAGAAAACCTTAAAGACTGACAAAAAATTGTTAGACCTAATAAATTCGGTGAAGTTGCAGGGTACAAAATCAACATATAAAAATTGGTTGCAATTTTAGACACTAACAATAACTATCTGAAAAAGAAAGAAAGAAAACAATCCCAAAATCTTAGCATTTTTTATCGCAAGCCACCAAACAAGCCAGTCAGCCTTTACTAGAAACAAGCTGTCACATGATATTCATGCTGTATTCACCTTGACTTAGTTATTTAACTATATAAACAGTTACAGAAACTCGTCAGTATCAGGGTATAGACAAAACTTGCAGTCTGGCACATACATCAGAAATGTGGAGGAATGGGGGCGACTGGAAGATTCAGTCATTTAAGCATCCAACTCTTGATTTTGGCTCAGGTCATGATCCCATGGTTTGTGAAATTGAGCCCCTCATCAGGCCCTGCATTAACAGCATGTAGCATGCTTGGGATTCTCTCTCTCTCTTTCTCTCTCTCAAAATAAATAAACAAACATTTTAAAAAAAGAAAGAAATGTACAGGAATATTCAGGGTCCCTGCTGGACTACTTCACTTAGCACTTTGTTTTTGTATGGTTGTATTCTTCTTTTAATCTCAGATGCACAGAATTGAGGAAAACATAAGTTGACTTTAGATCCGGTATTTTAGCTGAACTCTCATACTATAGCTTTGATTGATTATATTGGATTCTCTACTTAAGCAATAATTTCATTTGCAAATAATGATAATTCTCTCTTCTCATCTAAACACTTGCATAGGAAATTTTTTAATTAAATTTACCATAATTGTTAAAATATTTATGATGATAACAGGCATGATTGTCTTATTCCTGACTGTTATTGAGAAAATTCTTCATCGATCTCTCTCATTTCTGCATGTCTTACAAAGTGAGACACTAACTTCCTTTATTTTGTACTCTAATTTCAAGCATATCTGTATAGGAAATAACCCCAAAAGATGAAGATAGTGTTTTCAATTGGAACTAAGAGCAGTAATTCTTATTGCCCAGTATAATAAACCAATGTTCCAATGTGGAGCAAAATATACACATGCTTACTCCCATTATAATGGATCCTAGTTTCCTAAGCTTAGGATTCTTTTGTAATGCAACCAGTCACATGTATAAGTACCTACTTAAGCACCTCTGCACTACTCCATTGGTCTTGGGACCAAGACCAATTGGTCTTGGGACAAGTTGAACAGACACAAATAAGCTGATGCTTATGCTATTTACTGTACTGTGGAAAAAAAAATTAAGACCTTTCTGTTAGAGTTAGAAATTATGTGCTCTATCAGCAGTCATGAAATTGTGGCAAGTTAATTTGTAAGTTCTCCCTTAGAGCAAAATCTCAGACTATTCATGCTTATTGGCAGTTTTGCCAATCAGAATGGGATTCTCTGAGAGATACAACGTTATGGAAGTGAAAGGATAAGGTCCCTGTATGCTAGATTCAGTGACATGAAAAGATTCCCAGAGATCCAGTAGTGTATGCTTTCACCCAAGTGGTGTTATTGGTGATGGGGGTGACAAGGGTCCTCATTGTTCTAGCTGTTAGTGAACATTCAAAGGCTGATAACTGGAGAATTGACACAAGCTGCTCTGATAGTTGAGTGGTTATTCCTTCCTCTCCTTTAAATAGACAAAGAATGAGCTATTGTCATAACAATGGACAACAAACTTCCATCCCCTTAGGAGAGGCAATTTGTCTGCGAATGTAGAGCCAAGGAATCTCCAAACCAAGAAGAAAAACATCTCTCAACACCTCTGGATGGCTTCCCCAACTCAATCCTATCGCCATTATCCAGCAATTTTATAAGGCAGATGAATGGCACCTAGGATGATGCTGTGCCATGCTGACGATGCTGTCAACCTATGACCTCAAACTGATGTAAGTCATTGGGAAGGATGAAATTGTAAACACTATTTCTTTCCAGGGGTACCATGTGCATTTCAGGAACAGTATCTCTTGTGTGAAAGCCAAGCATTAATTTTTAATGTGCCTCCTGGCCAAAAACATGACTTCTACCATGAAAATATCACAAAAGATATTCAAATGTACAAGGAAACTCCACTAAAGATCATGTAGTCCTCACTGTCAGCAGAAATTCTCTAAAATAAAGATACCTTTGTTTACTCAGGGGAGCTTGCCAGAGCAATGGAATATTACTCAGCCACAAAGAAGAATAAAACCTTGTCATTTGCAACAACATGGATGGATCTAGATGTTATAATGCTTAAGTGAAACAAGTCAGTCATAGAAGAAAATTACCATATGATTTCACTCATATGTGGAATATAAGAAAAAAATGAACAAAGAAAATAAAAGAAACCACAAAAACCAGACACTTAAATATAGAGTCAAGCTGATGTCTACCAGAGGGAGGTTGGTGGGGTAGATGGGTGAAATAGGTGAAGGGGATTAAGACTACACTTATGATGAGCGCTGCGTAACATATAGAATTGTTGAATCACTGTATTGCACACTTCAAATATAACACTTTATGTTAATTATATAAGAATTAACATTAAAAAATAATGAAAATAAAAAGGATAGATAGATGATAGATAAAAATTTTTTTTTGCATTTTTAAAAATTTTTTTTTAATTTACATCCGATTTAGTTAACATATAGTACAACAATTATTTCAGGAGTAGATTCCTTAATGCCCCTTACCCATTTAGCCCATCCCCCCTCCCACAACACCTCCAGTAACCCTCAGTTTGTTCTCCATATTTATGAGTCTCTTCTCTTTTGTCCCCCTCCCTGTTTTTATATTATTTTTGTTTTCCTTCCCTTATGTTCATGTATTTTGTCTCTTAAAGTCCTCACATGAGTGAAGTCATATGATTTTTGTCCTTCTCTAATTTCACTTAGCATAATACCCTCCAGTTCCGTCCACGTAGTTGCAAATGCAAGATTTCATTCTTTCTGATTGCCAATACTCCATTGTATATATATACCACATCTTTATCCATTCATCCATCGATGGACGTTTGGGCTCTTTCCATACTTTGGCTATTGTTAATAGTGCTGCTATAAACATGGGGGTGCATGTGTCCCTTTGAAACAGAACATCTGTATCCTGTGGATAAATGTCTAGTTGTGCAATTGCTGGGTCATAAGGTAGTTCTATTTTTAGTTTTTTGAGGAACCTCCATACTGTTTTCCAGCTGCACCAGCTTGCATTCCCACCAACAATGCAAAAGAGATCCTCTTTCTCCACATCCTCACCAACATCTGTTGCCTGAGTTGTTAATGTTAGCCATTTTGACGGGTGTAAGGTGGTATCTCATTGTGGTTTTGATTTGTATTTCCCTGATGATGAGTGATGAGCATTTTTTCATGTGTCAGTTGGCCATCTGGAGGTCTTTTTGGAGAAGTGTCTATTCATGTCTTTTGCCCATTTCCTCACCAGATTATTTGTTTTTTGGGTGTTGAATTTGATAAGTTCTTTATAGATTTTGGATACTAACCCTTTATCTGATATGTTGTTTACACATATTTTCTCCCATTCTGTCAGTTGCCTCTTAGTTTTACTGATTATTTCCTTCGCTGTGCAGAAACTTTTTATTTTGAAGAGTTCCGAGTAGTTCATTTCGCTTTTGTTTCCCTTGCCTCTGGAGACATGTTGAGTAAGAAGTTGCAGCGGCTTAGATCAGAGAGGTTTTTGCCTGCTTTCTCCTCAAGGATTTTGATAGCTTCCTGTCTTACATTTAGGTCTTTCATCCATTTTGAGTTTTTTTTATGTATGGTGTAAGAAAATGGTCCAGGTTAATTCTTCTGCATGTCGCTGCCCAGTTTTCCCAGCAACACTTGCTGAAGAGACTGTCTTTTTTCCATCAGATATTCTTTCCTGCTTTGTCAAAGATTAGTTGGCCATACATTTGTGGGTCCATTTCTGTGTTCTCTATTCTGTTCCATGATCTGAGTGTCTGTTCTTGTGCCAGTACCATACTGTCTTGATGATTACAGCTTCGTAGTATAGCTTGAAGTCTGGGATTGTGATGTCTCCTGCTTTGCTTTTCTTTTTCCATATTGCTTTGGCTAGTCGGGGTCTTTTCTGGTTCCATACAAATTTTAGGATTATTTGTTCTAGCTCTGTGAAAAATGCTGGTGCTACTTTGATAAGGATTGCATTCAATATGTAGATTGCTTTGGGTAGCATCAACAGTTTAACAATATTTGTTCTTCCTATCTAGGAGCATGGAATCTTTTTCCATTTTTTTTTTTTTTGTGTGTGTCTTCTTCAATTTCTTTCATAAGCTTTCTATACTTTTCAGCATATAGATTTTTCACCTCTTTGGTTAGATTTATTCCTAGGTATTTTATGGTTTTTTTGTGCAACTGTAAATGGGATCAATTCCTTGATTTCTCTTTCTGTCGCTTCATTGTTGCTGTATAGGAATGCAACCAATTTCTGTGCGTTGATTTTATATCCTACAATTTTGCTGAATTCATGAATCAATTCTAGCAATTTTTTTGTGGAATCTTTTGGGTTTTCCAAATAGAGTGTCATGTCGTCTGTGAAGAGTGAAAGTTTGACCTCCTCCTGGCCAATTTGGGTGCCTTTTATTTCTTTGTGTTGTCTGATTGCAGAGGCTAAGACTTCTAATACTCTGTTGAATAACAGTGGCGAGAGTGGACATCCCTGTCTTGTTCCTGACCTTAGGGGGAAAGGTCTTAGTTTTTCCCCATTGAGGATGATATTAGCATTGGGTCTTTCATATATGGCTTTTATGATCTCGAAGTATGCTCCTACTATCCCTACTTTCTTGAGAGTTTTTATCAAAAAAGGATGCTGTATTTTGTCAAATGCTTTCTCTGCATCTATTGAGAGGATCATGTGGTTCTTGTCCTTTCTTTTATTAATGTGATGAATCACGTTAATTGTTTTGCGGATATTGAACCAACCCTGCATCCCAGGTATAAATCTCACTTGGTTGTGGTGAATATTTTAATGTATTGTTGGAGCCGATTGGCTAATGTCGTGTTGAGGATTTTTGCCTCCATGTTCATCAGGGAAATTGGTCTATAGTTCTCCTTTTAAGTGGGGTCTCTGTCTGGTTTTGGAATCAAGGTAATGCTGGCTTCACAGAAAGAGTTTGGAAGTTTTCCTTCCATTTCTATTTTTTGGAACATCTTCAAGAGAATAGGTGTTAACTCTTCCTTAAATGTTTGGTAGAATTCCCCTGGAAAGCCATCTGGCCCTGGGCTCCTGTTTTTTGGCAGATTTTTGATTACTAATTCAATTTCCTTACTGGTTATGGGTCTGTTCAAATTTTCTATTCCTGTTTCAGTTGTGGTAGTGTATATGTTTCTAGGAATTTGTCCATTTCTTCCAGATTGTCCATTTTATTGGCATATAATTGTTCATAATATTCTCTTATTGTTGTTTGTATTTCTGCTATGTTGGTTGTGATCTCTCCTCTTTCATTCTTGATTTTATTTATTTGGGTTCTTTCCTTTTTCTTTTTGATCAAACTTGCTAGTGGTTTATCAATTTTGTTAATTCTTTCAAAGAACCAGCTTCTGGTTTCATTGATCTGTTCTATTGGTTTTTGTTTGTTTGTTTGTTTCAATAGCATTAATTTCTGCTTTAATCTTTATTATTTCCTGTCTTCTACTGGTTTTGGGTTTTATTTGCTGTTCTTTTTCCAGCTCCTTAAGGCATAAGGTTAGGTTGTGTATCTGAGATCTTTCTTGCTTCTTTAGGAAGACCTGGATTGCTGTATACTTTTCGCTTATGACTGCCTTTGCTGCATCCCAGAGGTTTTGGGTTGTGGTGTTATCATTTTCATTGGCTTCCATATGCTTTTTAATTTCCTCTTTAACTGCTTTGTTAGCCCATTCATTCTTTAGTAGGATGTTCTTCAGTCTCCAAGTATTTGTTACCTTTCCAAATTTTTTCTTGTGGTTGATTTCGAGTTTCATAGTGTTGTGGTCTGAAAATATGCACAGTATGATCTTGATCTTTTTGTACTTACTTAGGGCTGATTTGTGTCCCAGTATATGGTCTATTCTGGAGAACGTTCCACGTGCACTGGAGAAGAATATATATTCTGCTGCTTTCGTATGAAATGTTCTGAATATATCTGTTAAGTCCATCTGGTCCAGTGTGACATTCAAAGCCATTGTTTCCTTGTTGATTTTTTGATTAGATGATCTGTCCATTGCTGTGAGTGGGGTGTTGAAGTCTCCTACTATTATGGTATTACTATCGTTGAGTTTCTGTTTGTGATTAATTGATGTATATATTTGGGTGCTCCCACATTTGGCACATAAATGTTTACCCTTGTGAGGTCTTCTTGGTGGATAGTTCCCTTGATTATAATATAAAGTCCTTCTGCACCTCTTGATACAGTCTTTATTTTAAAGTCTAGATTGTCTGATATAAGTATGTCTACTCTGGCTTTCTTTTGTTGATCATTAGCATGATAGATGGTTCTCCATGCCCTTACTTTCAATCTGAAAGTGTCTTCAGGTCTAAAGTGGGTCTCTTGTAAACAGCATATAGATGGATCCTGTTTTCTTATTCATTCTGTTACCCTATGTCTTTTGAATGGAGCATTGAGTGCATTGACGTTTAGAGTGAGTACTGAAAGATATGAATTTATTGCCATTATGTTGATTGTAGAGTTGGAGTTTCTTGTGGTTTTCTCTGGTCCTTTCTAGTCTTTGTTGCTTTTGATCTTTTTTTTTTTTTCATCTTTTCTCCCCTCGGAGAGTCCCCCTTAAAATTTCTCGCAGGGCTGATTTAGTGGTCACAGACTCCTTTAATTTTTGTTTCTCTGGGAAACTTTTTATCTCTCCTTCTACTTTGAATGATAGCCTTGCTGGATAAAGAATTCTTGGCTGCGTATTTTTCTGATTCAGCACATTGAATATATCCTGCCACTCCTTTCTGGCCTGCCAAGTTTCTGTGGATAGGTCTGCTGCCAACCTGATCTGTCTTCCCTTGTAGGTTAGGGACTTTTTTTCCCTTACTGCTTTCATGATTCTCTCCTTGCCTGAGTATTTTGTGAATTTGACTATGATATGCCTTTTTGATGGTAGGTTTTTGTTGAATCTAATGAGGGTCCTTTGTGCTTCCTGGATTTTGATGTCTGTGTCTTTCCCCAGGTTAGGTAAGTTTCCTGCTATGATTTGCTCACATAACCCTTCTACCCCTATTTCTCTCTCTTCCTCTTCTGGGATCCCTATGATTCTGATGTATCTTTTTAATGAGTCACTGATTTCTCTAATTCCTAAATTGTGCTCTTTTGCCTCAATCTTCCTCTTTTTTTCTGCTTCATTATTCTCTATAAGTTTGTCTTCTATATCACTGATTCTCTGTTCTGCCTCATCCATCCTTGCTGCCGTGGCATCCATCCATTATTGCAGCTCAGTTATAGCGTTTTTTATTTCATTCTGACTATTGTTTACTTCTTTTATCTCTGCAGAAAGGGATTCTAACCTATTTTCAACTCCAGCTAGTATTCTTATTATCATGATTCTAAATTCTGGTTCAGACATCTTGCTTGTATCTGTGTTGGGTAAATCCCTGGCTGTCGTTTCTTTGTGGTCTTTCTTTTGGGGTGAATTCCTTCATTTTGCCATTTATAAGAGAGAAAATGAATTATTGAGGTAGAAAAATTAAAATAAAAAAATAAAATTAAAAAATATTAAAATTAAAAAATTAAACACACACACACACACACACACACACACACACACAAATCAAATAAATGATGCTAGATCCCAGGTGTGTTTTGGTCTGGGTGTTGAAAGTGGTTTGACAGATTAGAGAAAAAAGGTGGCGGGGGAGGAAGTAAATTGTTTGGGAATTTGAAAAAATGAATACACTGAAGTAGACTAAAATGAGATGATGGGAGTAAAATAGAATTTGAAAAAATTTGCACAAAAGTAAAGAATGCAGTAGAAAAAATTAAAGAAAAATATTTTTAATAAAATTTAAAAATAAAAATGAATTTTTCTCTTTCTGTATTCAAGAAAAAGAAAAGAAACGAAAAAAAGAAAAAAGAAAAAAAAAAGGAAATGCTTTGAAAATTTGAAAAAGTGAATACACTGTAGTAGACTAAAATAGAATGATGGAAGTAAAATAGAATTTGAAAAATTTACATAAAAGTAAAAAATATAGTAAAAAATTTCAAGAAAAATATTTTTAATAGAAATTGAAAGTAAAAATGAAGATTTTCTGTTTCTGTGTTCAAGAAAAAGAAGAGAAGTGAAAAAGAGAAAAAAAAGAGAAAGAAAATTGAATAGGTGGACCTGCTAACAGATTGAAATAGGACTGAAATTATTTTGTTTTCCCCTACAGGTCAGACTATGAAACACTTTATGGTCCATAAAGTAAGCAGGCAGTGGTACTTGTGTTCTTGAAGAGCGAGGTTGGCCCAGTTGGGCGGGGCTCAGTGTAACGGCTCCATTCTCCACTAGATGGCGCTGCTAGCCTACTGGGGTGGAGTGTTGTGGCGCTTGTAGGGGAATATGCACATGTGCGGGAGTGGTGAAAATGGCGTCACCCAGCTACCCGGTCTCTAGTATCAGAACTCTGTTCTCCCCAATCAGCTATCTCACACCAGTGCTCTGTCTTCAGCTTTCATTCACTCCCCACTTTTTCACTGTCTGTGACCAAGCCCCAGGCAGTACCTCTCTCCCAAGTTTTGTCTCAGATGCGGCTGTTTTTCCCGGCCCCTTATTTCTGAAGGACTGCGGCTTTGACCCATTCTGACCTTCTGTGGGAGGGTCCCACTGAACAATGGCCAAATGTTGGCTGCACCCAGGAACTCTTGCTGGATCCTGCTGTTGCCAGTGCCCCAAGACTGTGGCCAGGTGCCAGCTCGCCCCAGAAAAAGTTTACGAGATAGTGTAGCAGCAGCGTTTCAGGGATTATGGAAAATCACAACACACATCTGGCACCAGTCTTCACCCTTAACGACCTTGTTCCAGCACCAGTGAATGTGGCCGTTTTCTGGGATCTGGTGGGACCAGGTTGCTTCAACAGTCTCTACCAAATGTCCTTCCAGCAGTGGAACCGCTTTTCCCTGTGTGGCCCATGAAACTCCCAGACCCTACTCTGCTCCTGGGGATTTGCCCTTCCCACCAGAGCACTGCCAGGTATTAAGCTGCAGAGTTACAGACTTTGTGCTCCTCTTGTTTACAGTCTTAATGGAATTTAAACCCTCTCCTTTCTCCTTTCTCCCTTTTTAGTTTAGTCCCGTGGCTGTTTCCATTTTTCTACTTTCTTTCCAGCTGCTTTTGGGGAGGGGTGCTTTTCCCATATCCCCCCCTCCCCGGCCCCTCCCCTGTCTCTGTCCTCTCTCTGCCCACAAAAGCACCTCCCTGCCCGCCGCAGCTTCTTGCTTCCCAAGTTCACTTCCCTGCGCCACGTACCTGCTGAATTCTGTGGTTCAGGTTGTGCAGATTGTTGTGTTAGTCCTCCAGTACGTTTTCTAGGTGTGCAGGATGGTTTAGTGTTGGTCTGGCTGTATTTCATGGATGTGAGACACACACAAAAAAACTTCCATGGTGTTCCGCCATCTTGGCTCCTCTCTAGATAAAAATTTTTAAAGATTCATTATCCCTACAATGGGAATGATCCTGTTAGCAAAGCTGAAATGATCACTGAAACCACTTTAGTTATAGACAACATTCAGGTCAGCCTCTGCTTTACAGACTAAGGTTGCTATGGATGATAAAATTGTGGAATATTTCCAACTTTTGCAAAAGTCAGTGTCTGTGCAATAGCTAATGCAATTAATGCATTGGGCCAGGTGGAAAGATCAATTTAAAAATGGAAGGAGGAATACCCCCATGGTTTTCTTCAGCTGCTTTGGGTCCAGAACCCTGGGGATATGTTTGAGTTCAGTACTGCAAGTTAGCATCTTCTTGCTGCTTTAGGTCTGGTTAATAGTAGCCATAATTAAATGCTATATGAAAGGAATAGATTTGGTATCAGTGTCTGTTAAATAGATTAATTGGAGTAGCCACCAGAGTGGAGTACTTAGTGGAAATTTAACCTGAGGCCTGGATGGTTTATGACTGAGGGGTGTATATTGTTGGAAGACCATTCTTCATGGATCTCTCATATTTCTGCATGTGAAATTTTTCTGCATATTTCTGCATTATGAAAGGAACCATGATTGCCTTTATTCAGGACTATTTTTAAAGGATGTTTATAATGTAAACAGCCTTGGAAGTTAGAAGCGGTAATTCTCTAGGAAGAAAGGGTGACTTTGCTTATGTGGAGCCTTGGAACATAGAGATAGTGTCTTTCTCCAAGGTAAAGGGCAGGCATTCTGATTGTCCAGTATAATAAGGATATTGTCTCATGCTGAAGCAAGGGACAAGTACTTTAAAAGTGCTTACTAAGGACTATAAACGACTTGGGTTCCTAAGTTCAGGGTTCTTTTCCTATACTATAGCCCAGTGCATGTAGAGGAATTCATCTGGGTCCATTTAATTGCCTCTGTGGGACTTGGGAATTAGGAGGACTGACACGATATGCTGATACTCATAGTGCTTGCTGTACTGAAACTAATACAATCCTTTGTCTTGGATATAAGAGTTCATTTCTTCCATCAACTTCAGTGAAACTGGCAGGCTTAAATGTAGGTTTCTACACTATATTGTATTAGACAAACTATTTTTCCATTATAAAATATTTTGTGATAGATGCCTTTTTCTTTAAAAAATTTTTTTAATGTTTATTTATTTTTGAGAGAGAAAGGGAGACAGAGCATGAGCAGGGGAGGGACAGAGACAGAGGGAGACACAGAATCTGAAGCAGGCTCCAGGCTGCAAGCTGTCAGCACAGAGCCTGACGTGGGGCTCGAACCCACGAACTGTGAGCTCATGACCTGAGCTGAAGTCAGACGCCCAACCGACTTAACCACCCAGGCGCCCTGATGGATGCCTTTTTCAAACAAAATATTTTTTCTATTTTTAATTTAATGAAATGGAACTCATCAAATGCTTTTTCTACATTCCTTGACAATTTTCTAAGTTTATTGAAGTGATTTTCATAAACACATGTCTGGTATTAAATCACTCTTACATTCCTGAGGTGGGAGGGGGAAGCCTATTTGATCATCGTATATTACTCTGTAAATTAATTGTTGATTTCATTTAGTTAGTGTTATTTAGGAATTATGCTTCTATTTTCTAATGCAAAACTTCCATTATCCAAAATTTGGCTGTCAGCTCGGTTCCCCAATAGTCAGAAGGATGGTTCTTTTGGTGGGAAATGCCTGTTGACCTTGACTCTCTTTTCAAAATTATAAATCAGGTGTGATATTCCATTCTTGGGGGAACTACAGAAAGAAGTACCACTATTAATGACTTGAAAGTACCGAAATGGAAATCCTAGCATTTCTTTCTTTTTCTCATTTGATTAACTTTTGAATGTGGCTCAGTCAGTTTAGCGTCCAACTTCAGCTCAGGTCATGATCTCACGGTTTGTGAGTTTGAGCCCCACATTGGGCTCTGTGCTGACAACTCAGAGCGTGGAGCCTGTTTTGGATTCTGTGTCTCCCTCTCTCTCTGCCCCTCCCCTGCTTGTGCTTTGTCTCTGTCTCTGTCTCTGTCTCTCTCTCTCAAAAACAAATAAACATTAAAATAAAATGTGAATGTGTGAAGATTGCATAACTTAACCTTGGATTTGCTACTAAATATATTACCTCGCATCTGGAAAAAAAAAATTCACTTCCTGGAATTTGGACTGTAGCTATTTTGTCTGGTGAATATTTTTTTTCCTATATCTGTTGTATTTGTCAGAGTTCGCCAAAGAAACAGAACCAATAGAATAGGATATATAGATATGAATATAGAAATATAGATAAATATGTATTGTAAGGAATTGGCTCAGTTGATTATGGAGGCTGAGATATCACGTGATCTTCAGTTGGCAAGCTGAAGACCCAGGAAAACTCATGGTGTAGTTACAGTCTGTGTACAAGACCTGAGAACCAGGAGAACTGATGGCGTAAGTTCCAGTTTGAGGACGGGAGAATGTTTCTCTTCTCAAGCAGTCAGGCAGAGAGGAGTGAATTCTTTCCTCCTCCATCTTCTTATTCTATTCAGGATTTCAAGGGATTGGATTATGTGAGCCACACTGGGGAAAGGCAAACATGTTTTACTGACTTTACCCATTCAAATGCTAATCTCATCAAGAAACATCTTCACAGACAACACAGGAATAATATTTAGCCAAATATCTGGGCACCCTATGGCTCAGTCAAGTAGACACATTAAAAATAATTATCACATCTGTAAACAAGAAAAACTAGACTGGATTTTATTTTACATGATAGGGAAAGATGCACTTTCATAGCAGTGTGCCTTCCTGGTCTAACCTTGAAGATATTTCAACTGTCTTGGTTTTTGCCAGATTTTAGTTAACAAGGAGAGTTATTGTCTCAATGTCCCACAGAATATCATGGTATTCCTCAGAAAACATAGTGCTTGGGGCGCCTGGGTGGCACAGTCGGTTAAGCGTCCGACTTCAGCCAGGTCACGATCTCGCGGTCCGTGAGTTCGAGCCCCGCGTCGGGCTCTGGGCTGATGGCTCAGAGCCTGGAGCCTGTTTCCGATTCTGTGTCTCCCTCTCTCTCTGCCCCTCCCCCGTTCATGCTCTGTCTCTCTCTGTCCCAAAAATAAATAAACGTTGAAAAAAAAAATTAAAAAAAGAAAACATAGTGCTTACTAGACCTGGTAGGCAGAAAGTAGAAGTTATCCTAGAAGACTTAATAAATCATGTGAATAACAGTTTGTGGGTGAAAAACCTCAATAAAAATTCAAGGACCAGCCTCGTTGTAGTTACCATTGATACAATAGTCTGCAGGATGAACCTTGTGCCATCAAACACCAAGAAAAATTCCGTTGTATGGTGGAAAGTTGGATTTTTTAAGGAAACATATACATATTTGAATGTGTTTTGAAGTAGCCAGTTTTGAGAGACCAAATATAGACCTCAGCGCAAGCTTCCTTCTTTTTGGATGTCCAAAGTATATCTAAATATGCTTTAAATGTCTATGGAAGTGGTTGGGAAATTACAGTCTGATGGCTAAAACTATTTCATCACTTGTGTTTGTACATTAGTTTCATTGGAAGACACTTACTTGATTCCATACTTTCTAGGTCTTGTTTTGCATTACAATAGTGGAGTTGAGTAGTTGTGACAACTACATGGTCATCAAAGTCTAAAATATTTACTATTTGGCCCTTTATATAAAATGCTTGTTTGTCTCTGGTCTATGGCATTTAGAGCTCTGGAGAAAATTCATATAAATATCTACAGATAACTATTCTCTTTTGCTGGGGGGCCCTGATAGAGAATTGATGGTCTCACCTTGCCACGCCAAGTGATTCTGTAACCTGAGCTGCCCATCATAAGTTAGGCATTTTCTGGTTCACTTAGCCATAATGTTAGGTATATAGCAGCACTATATCATCACGTGGTAATGGAAGATTTAAGTGTTATAAGCAGACAGGTCAAATTCCCACAGCATCTATTTTTGCTGCTTGTATTGGTCTTTTCACTAACACCTGTGTCTTGTAAATGTAACCATAACAGTCCTGGAAGCACAATGATCACTTCATAAGATGTTTTTTACCATTGCTCCACCAGCCCTGGGGATGGTAGCAGGTTCCAGCTGTTCTTATTTTGTAGGGTAAAATTATTATACACCTTTTGTTTCTCCAGCACTTTCAATACTTTTGTTAACAAATTCCATATTAAGTACCGTCTGTTTGATGTTTCCAGAGTAGTTTCTGTTTTCCTGCCTAGACACTAATATAACCTCCATATAAACATCTATTTTGATGACATTATGCCGTGAAAGTATTCTGTATAAAACTGTAATGGTGGATCCATGTCATTATATGTTCGTTAAAATCCATATGGTGTGTTTTTTTAAAAGCCATGTGGACTCTGGATGATAAAGATGTGTCAATGCAAGTTCATCAGTTGTAGCAAATGTACTACTCTGATGGGGGATATTGATGGGGGGACCTGTATTAAAAGGGGGCAGGAGGTATATGGGAAATCTCTGTACTTTCCACTAAATTTTGCTGTGAACCTAAAACTGCTCTAAAAATAAAGTCTATTTTTTAAGTCCTTATCTGATTTTGCTGTTGATGTTATATGTGCCATTAAAATTTCTTTAAGTAAAAATATTTTTTTACATTATCTAGAATGACTTTCAAAATTAGTAAATATTTTTTCCTTACAGGTTTTGTAGAAATGGCTTTTAAAACAATTTGGCACTGTTATCCTCTGGAATTACTAATACCCCCAGATGTGAATCTGATTAGCTAGGGTTGTTGAATATAGTTGTTCAAAAATACTAATTTTTAAAATCTATTATGTCTGTAGTTGTCTCTCCACTTTTTTATTTTATTTGGATTAGCTTTAATTTTTTTCATCAATTTTGCCTTATGTTAGGCATGTTATTAGTTTTTGTCCATAGTATAGATTTTAGCTCACAATTATATGGAGTTTTTAGCTACTTTTTATTATGTATTTCTATTTTTATTTTTAAAAATTTTTCTAATGTTTATTTATTTTTGAGAGAGACAGACAGTGTAAGCAAGGGAGGGGAAGAGAGAGAGGGAGACACAGAACCCAAAGAAGCTCCAGACTCTGAGCTGTCAGCACAGAGCCTGACATGGTGCTCGAACCCACGAACTGCAAGGTCATGACCTGAGCCAAAGTTTGATCCTTAACCAACTGAGCCACCCAAGCACCCCATGCATTTCTAATTTTATTGTGTTGGGGTAAGAGAATAGAATTTCCCTAGGTTCTTTGGATTGTGGCCTAGTCTAATAGTTCATTTTTTATTACTGATCCATGTATGCTGTGTGAGATTTCAACCAGAAAAACAGAATGAGTAGGAGATATGTATTAAAAGAATTAGTGTAATAATGTGACTTAGGTGATCATGGAGCCCAGCTACACAAGTCAAAAATCCATGGGGCAGGCTGTCAGGAAAGACACCCTGGAACTCTAAAGCAAAAACTGAAGCTGTTGTCCATAAACAGAATTTCTTTAGGAAAGCCTCAGCTCTGCTTTTAGCTAATTGTATTAGGCCCACCCAGATTATCTAGAAAATGTCCCTTAAAGTTAACTGATATAAGTTGCAATCACATCTACAAAACATCTCCTCAGTAATACCAAGAATTGTGTTTGATTTAATAACTGGATACTATAGGTCATTTTGAAGTAAACACACAAAACAGCCATATTCATGTGCTAAAAATTGTGCATTCTATATTATTTGACTGCAAACTTTATTCTATCTCCCTGTATTTATGCAAGAAGCTGATAGCTACTAATTTATTCTGAGGCATTATTTAAGTACAAAGGTATTATTTTTGTCAATTAGAGCATTCCCCTAATGTTTTCCATATCATGTTCAGATTTGTCATATATATATATTACCGTTTCAGGTATTTAGATTATTTTCCTAGGATGTCATATTCTGGTCCTGTATCATTAACTCAGGAAATGAAAAATAAAAACAAAACCCAGAATCAAACAAACAAAAACACAACCCTAATATTCTGTTGTCTGAAATGCATGTATGATAGCAATATGTTTCTGGGTTTGTTTTATCTAAGAATCTCTGGATTTTATTTAATAAGCATGGGTAATGAATGTAAGCACTCCCATTTTTCAGAGCATACTTCACTGAAAAGAGGCTTCCTTGAGGTTAGTGAGTTTCTGGTATGTCAAATAAAGACTCAACCCTACAATGTTAACTGTGGTCTCTCTGTAGAGCACCTCACTTTATGCAAACCCTAAAAACTGCTTTTTGCAAAAGACAGTCTCATTCTGATACAGCTATATTGCTTGAAAGATGAAGTAAAGAATTGGTAAAATGATGCCAGATAGCCTGTCTACACTGATTATTTCCTCATCCTCCCCATATCAAATGGATTCATTATAGTCATGCTCTTGTTCCACTGCCTTTAGCTGATATCACTGATTTTTGAAAAGCAAAGAAGCAAACATTGACCCACACAAGCAATGTAGGGAAAAGAAAGGGCAACTCAAAAGCTCTTTCTTACCTTATCTCATAGTTATGGCACCTGGCTGTCTCCTTCTTTGGGCTCCTTACATTTTCTGAAGGACGAAAACATCTTACAGAATCTCAAGCCTATATTTTCTTTTCTTATCTTATGCATAAAATCAAGAATAAACCTAATTTTACTGGCTAGAAAATTAAAACTTTTATATGCTCTTTTACAAGTTTATGTTTTTAGGACTAGGAGCTACTCTGCTACTAATAATAATTCAATGATATTTATAGATATGTCAAAATATTGCACATTGAAGTGACAAGATTGATTTCAAAGTGACTTTTTATCAATATATTTCTAGTTTGTGTGACTGTGGAATATTGCATACTTGTTAAAGCACACAGAAAATGAATCAAACAGAAGCTTTAATATTCCAAGTTTTCTTTAAAGAGAAATCCACCTATGTTCTTAGAAAAATAAAGTTCATTTTTTAATGTGCATATACTGATTTGTTTTTCAAGGCTGTTGACTGAGAGAATAGCTCTGCAGCAGAGCATGTGTGACGCCGATCACCCTCCCCAGACTGCCACCTACCTACTTTCACCTCCCCTCCTCCACCCCCACCCATACCCTTCTTGCTTCTGCTTTTTGGATACTCACTATAACTGCTCTCCACTCTCAAATGTCTTTTTTTTTTTTTTTTTTTAATTTTTTTTCAACGTTTATTTATTTTTTTGGGACAGAGAGAGACAGAGCATGAACGGGGGAGGGGCAGAGAGAGAGGGAGACACAGAATCGGAAACAGGCTCCAGGCTCTGAACCATCAGCCCAGAGCCCAACGCGGGGCTTGAACTCCCGGACCGCGACATCGTGACCTGGCTGAAGTCGGATGCTTAACCGACTGCGCCACCCAGGCGCCCCTCCACTCTCAAATGTCTTAACTCTAGTATTCATCTCTGTTTGTCATGGTCCAGGACAAATTTAAGCCATATCTTGTGAATTTAAAAATTGATATTAAAATTGGGGCGCCTGGGTGGCTCAGTCGGTTGAGTGGCCGACTTCGGCTCAGGTCATGATCTCGCAGTCCGTGAGTTCGAGCCCCGCATCGGGCTCTGTGCTGACAGCTCAGAGCCTGGAACCTGTTTCAGACTCTGTGTCTCCCTCTCTCTGACCCTCCCCGTTCATGCTCTGTCTCTCTCTGTCTCAAAAATAAATAAACGCTAAAAAAAATAAAAAATAAAAAAAAATAAAATTGAATGTTGGTAAGAACATGGCTAAATGAAAATAATTCATATAAGTGTGAGAATTTCTGGAATCAAAACTGTGGGGGGTTGATGTGACTTTCAGAGTTCCTCTCGATTACAGTGATGGTGGCATGTAACTCTTCATAGTCATAACCCTGTGAACCACAGAAAATGGAATACAGTTCATTTATAAAGCGGGTTTACGTGGGGCGCTCTGTCGGTTGAGCATCCAACTTTGGCTCAGGTCACGATCTCACTGTCCGTGAGTTCAAGCCCAGCATCGGGCTCTGTGCTGACAGCTCAGAGCTTGGAGCCTGTTTCAGATTCTGTGTCTTCCTCTCTCTCTGCCCCTCCCCCACTGTCTCTCCCTCTGTCAAAAATAAATAAACGTTAAAAAAATTATAAAGCACGTTTATGGGCTGGTAAATGAGGAGGCCATACTGTACATGCAACATTACTGTTAACATTATTATAAAAATATTAATGCTAACATTTTAGTGATTGTGTTTAATTTGAGTATGCAGTTTCTTCACAGATAGCTACTGGTACTCATGAGTGCATAGATGTTTTATAGTGGCAGTAAATTAATGCACAAGGTAAATTAGTAACAACATATACATTTACCTGTGGTATACAAACTTGACAAAAATGGTTCTTTTGTTGAAATTATTTTTGCTCCAGGAAATATACCCTAATCTTTAATATGAGTCTATGAATATAGGAAGACATGATATTTACTTAACGGTTTCCAAAGAAATTATTCATAAATTTTAATGAGTATTAAATTTTAGTAACTATCCGGTTTTATTAAATTTTAATTATATAAGTAATAGATGAATTTGTTCTCCCTTAGAACATGTGCATATTGTTGATAAAATTAAAATTACTCCCTAATCATCATCCTGTACTCTAGTCACCTCTCTTCCTCATCCAGGATGATTACTGTTTTCCTGCATCATTCTTGACTGATTTTTGAACTTTTATGTATAGTTGAGAAACATAAATATTAATAGACAATATTTTGCATAATTTTTCTGTATCTTTTCAGATAATTGTATCTTACTTTAATACTACTCAGAAGCTTACTTGTTTTTAACCAAATGGTTTTTTTTATTTGAGAGTATCGTCTTTGAGAAACATGCAGATCAAACATTCCTTTATATATGGTTTGTAATGAACTGTAGAGATGCACTATATTTAATTCAGACATTGATTTTTGGTGGACATTTAGATTGTAATCATATATTAAATGATACAATTACTTACTATCTGGGAAGTCTTGTGGTTGGAAGTTTCTCCAGTTCATATATTTGAGGTAGAAGTTGTGGGGCATAGAAACATTCTTAGTTTTAAGTGATGGTACTAAGCTGTGGTGTTGTGATTTATAATAAAAAAATATTTATTTTGTCTTTCTCCCTTTTCCTGGTACACAGCTCCTAAAACCCTTGTAATTTCCTAAGATTATGAATAATGGGAGAATCTTTTGTTATAATATTTAGGGGTTAATTTGTCTGCACATCACTACAGTTTCTGAATTCCTTCCAGAGTGACAAAGGTGAAGGTGTCTTTTTTTTTTTTTAATAGCAAACTCCTTTTAACCACAGCTGAATTTATGTTAATGAGGTGACTTTTGAAAAACCACTAAGGAAGGAAAACTCCTAACAAGGGCAAGCCCCTTGTTGACACTGATTCAGGGTTAGAACTTTCAGCCTCTCCTCCCAACCTCTAGAGAGAGGAAAGGGGCAGGAGATTGAGCTAATCACTAATGACCCATAATTTAATCAATGTGCCTAGGTAATGAAGCCTCTATAAAAAGTACTAACTGAAGGGATTTGGAGAGCTTTTAGATTGGTGAACATGTGGAGGTGCTAGGAGAGTGGCACACTTCACACTTAGGGAGGATATGGAAGCAGTGTGTCCCTTCCCCCCCCCCACCCTCCACCTGCTCCATGCCTTGTGCATCTCTTATCTGGGTATGCCTGAGTTATAACCCTTGTAATAAACCAGTAGTCTGGTAAGTAAACTCTTTTCTTGGGTTCTGTGAGCGAACCTCATGAGGGCAGTCATGGGAACCTCTGGTTTACAGTTGGTCAGTCAGAAGCCCACACGATAACGGACTTGCAACTGGCATTGGAATTGGGGGCAGTCTTATGAGACCAAGCCTTTAACTTGTGATATCTTACACTCTCTCTGGGCAGATGGCATCAGAATTGATTTAAATTGTAAGACACCCAACTGGTGTCAGAATTGCTAACCCCTACATTTGGAGTATTCAGTGATGTGAGAAATAAGCCCGCTGACCCAATCAAAGGAGGGAGAAGGAGACTCAGCAACAGTGAAGAAAGGATTTCATCAACGTTCTTGTGAGAACGTTCTTGTGTCTGATGGACAGGCACACTGGGGGTAGTTAGAGCAGGCAATTTGTCTGATAGCCTGCAAGTCCCTCCCCTGATTCTTCATTGTCTGAGTACTGTAAAGGTTACAGCCTTACCTGGGTGTGGCCTATGCCCATGTAAAGCAAAAAGTAGTGTGTTTGGAACAAATGTACATTTCCTGATGTGGTGCAGAGACTTTGAGTCCTCCTCCTTCTGTTCTTTGGTGAGTGCTCATTGCAAAGCCCACAAACCAGAGAGGGGAATAAGAATCAAGAAGTGAAGAGTCTAAGGGTTTGGGACTCTATTGTGGGGGGATGATGTTCGTACATACTTCCAGTAGGTTGTAAACCTATTATTAACTAGACAGCACAGCTTTTATTTGGTATTTCTGAAAAGGAATCATCTCCCTTACTTCTCACAAGTGAGTAGCCTAATTTTTTTTTTTCTGTGAGTAAAATCTTTTTCCTTTTTGCTACCCACTGCATTGATGTTTATACATCCATACTCCCAAAAATGATGCATTAAAATATCCTTTCTGTATAATGTCGCCATGTCTTTTTTTATTGCCTATATTTTATATGCCTATTGACTAAAATTTTTAAACAATCATTTTTTTAACACTAAGAAATTTGATTTAATTCAGGATCCCCTATGATGCTGTGCTGGTGAAAGGTGACAATTCTATTAATAAATATGAAATCTCTTCTCATGACATAGGTTTGGCTTTCTCTCTTTAATGTCCCTGAAGAGTGAGATGTGTTTTTGGATTCATGAAATCGCTTATTAGGTGTAGAGTTATCTAATTATGATGATGGCTCTGCCCCTCTCCTTCCATACTTGAATCCAAGAGGGATGTTGTCTCTGGTAAAAAGGGGAGAACAAACAGGATGGAAGGAGACTGGTATTTGGATTTAAAAACTCTTGAAAAGAATCTCAGCATGATATACTAGAGTATGACCATGAGCAAGTTATTTAAGTTCCATAGGAATTCAGTTTCTAGACTCAAAATGTCATCAAAATGAATGCTACTTCCTTTATCTATTTTTTTTAATGAGTGTCAAAGGAAGTATGTATTTAATTTTATATTGTATAATGGAGCTTCATACAGAGATTCTGTCTCAATTTGAGAGTTTAAATATAATCCCACCAAGTTTTCTTTATTTTAGAGAAAACATTACAATATTTATTTGGCAGAGGGGGCTTTGGTGAGAATCTTTTTTCCAACAAAGCAAGTTAATGGAATGCCATTGAAAAATGTTCTGATTTAACTACACGTTGTTACATTTGGGAGTCCTCAGAAATGGACTCCTTTGTTTATATTAGGCATAAAAACATTTTACATCTAAGACCTGCATTGGGGATTTACACATATTCTTTCTTACTGAGGCTAATGAAAGCATTTTGTTTCATTCTTTCATTTTAATTAGGTGTTTTCTTCCTTTACTAGGGTTCTCTTGCTCTAGGGATTTCATTACTTTATGATATTGGCTCCAATTGACATTTTGTTTGCTGTTTCATAGACAATGAGAAAAAAGTAGGGAGTTCATTTGTAATTTGGAAAAATAATGAGCAGGCTATCATCACCTACCAGTAGAGAAAAGTCTCCCCCAGGCATAGGCACACACAATTAGCTGCCAGACCCATTACTCTTCTCTCCATTGATCATGGTCCCTTTTCAGAGTTCCCAGGTGATCAATACAGTATGTTAAGAAACAGTTCATGGAGTGTCCATTTAAGAATTATAGATGCATTCAGTACCAGGGCTTTCACTATAAAAAAAGATTAAGATAATTCCAAAACTTGTAAAATGGCTTCCCAGAATAAATTTTTTGAGTCTTTTAACTTGATTTTAAGCAATGAGAATCTTAGTAGGAGACAATTTCTTGTTAAAGTCCCTCTAATCAAAAGTAAAATTCCCTGAGGATTATTTTTCCTCTTGAGAACAGCTATTAAATCAACAATACCTGTGTGCTAAATAAATATGTATGTTACATATTAAGAAAAATGTAGTTAAAAAGCATAGCAGCATCTTAATAGAAAATGAAATGCTTGTTAAAACAATCTGACTTCCAAGAGTAATAAATCCTATAACTTTGTAGTTGGTACTTCAAAATATCCCCATAGGAGACTAATGTATCTGAAGAATTTGCAATATAAAAATGTGGGAAAATAGGGTCTGATGTTAAAAGAAGGTAATAGAACTACAGAAGCGAAACACCCACAGAGTAATGGCTTATCAATAATGGACTGGAAATCAAGCAAAGTGGTGTGTGTGTGTGTGTGTGTGTGTTTGTGTGTGTGTGTGTGTGAGAGAGAGAGAGAGAGAGAGAGAGGAGAAAGAGAGAGTAAACAAATAGCAGCCAGAGAGATGATCCAGATGACATTTCAAATATTCAATTAAATAGATCAAAGAGAGGGGCGCCTGGGTGGCGCAGTCGGTTAAGCATCCGACTTCAGCCAGGTCACGATCTCGCGGTCCCGGAGTTCGAGCCCCGCGTCAGGCTCTGGGCTGATGGCTCAGAGCCTGGAGCCTGTTTCCGATTCTGTGTCTCCCTCTCTCTCTGCCCCTCCCCCTTTCATGCTCTGTCTCTCTCTGTCCCAAAAATAAATAAACGTTGAAAAAAAATTAAAAAAAAAATTAAAAAAATAAAAAAAAAATAGATCAAAGAGAAAAGAAACTCAACATCATACATGTGGAATATAGAAATGCAAATTAAAATCATAATGACATATCTCTACATAACCACGAGAATAGTCAGACATGAAAAGACAATAACAAGAGTTGAGGATGACATAGAGAAACTGGAAGTCTTCTGCATTTATTTTTTTTATTTTCTTATTATGAAATTTATTGTCAAATTGGTTTCCATACAACACCCAGTGCTCATCCCAACAGGTGCCCTCCTCAATACCCATCACCCACCGACCCCTCCCCCCACCCCCCATAAACCCTCAGTTTGTTCTCAGTTTTTAGGAGTCTCTTATGTTTTGGCTCCCTCCCTCTCTAACCATTTGTTTTTCTTCCCCTCCCCCATGGTCTTCTGTTAAGTTTCTCAAGACCCACATAGGAGTGAAAACATATGGAATCTGTCCTTCTGTCTTCTGCATTTATAATTGGAATGTAAAATGGTACAACCAATTTGGAAAACAGTTTCACAGTGTTTTAAAAAGTTACACAAAAATTACCTTGTAACCTAATAATTCCACTTCTGGGTATCTATCCGAGAAAAATAGAAAAATATGCCTGCAAAAGATGAATGTGAATGTTCATAACAGCATTATATATAACATCCCCAAAGTGACACCAGTGTAAAAGTTGACTAGCTGGTCAACATACCCATACAGTAGAACACTATTAAGCAATATAAAAGGAATGAGGTACTAATGCATGCTACAGCATGAATGAATTCAAAAGCATCATGCTATGTAAAAGAAACAAAAGACAAAAACTACATATATTTGAGTCATTTTATCTGAAATATCCAGAGCAGACCAATCTGTAAAGACAGAAAGCAAGTATTATAATGGATACCTGCGGCTGGGGTAGAAGGAGGAATTGACTCCTAACAACCAAAAGTTATCTATGCAGTAACACAAATGTACTAAAGTAGGTTTGTGGTGATGTTTGCAGAGGTATATTTAACAAAAATCATTGAGTTGTACACTCAATGTAAAATAGGTGAATTTTGTGGTGCATATATTACATCTCAAAAATGCTGTTGGAAATAAATACAGGAACATTTTCAGTACATCCAAATAAGAAATGAGGAAACAAAGACAGAAGGACTAAAGGAAGAAACGAACAAAACATCCAAAATCCAAACCACATACGACAGATCATGCACTCTCTTGTCTTTTCCAATTTAAGTATGCTAACGCAGAGTTTGTTGTTATAGTTAATTTTAAAAATCCCACCCAGTTCACTAGCAGCACCTTTACCTGAAGGGTAGTAAATTATATTGATGTACCTTTTGAATCTTCATAGAAATGGTAAGATAGGTATTTCAGTATCATGGGAGGAGACTGCAGATCAGAAATACACCTTCAAGAGGAGGCTTGGAGATATTTAAAGTTGGTTTTATTGTCTTGAGGAGTCTGACTCCATTTTTTAAATAATTGGGGCGCCTGGGTGGCTCAGTCGGTTAAGCGTCCAACTTCGGTTCAGGTCACGATCTCATGGTCTGTGAGTTCGAGCCCCTCATCGGGCTCTGTGCTGACAGCTCAGAGCCTGGAGCCTGCTTTGGATTCTGTGTCTCCCTCTCTCTCTGCCCCTCCGCCACTCATGTTCTGTCTCTGCTCTGTCTCTCAAAAATGAATAAACATTAAAAAAAATTTTTAATAAGAATAAATAAATAATAAACCACTGAAATCTCTTAAATCTCAACCTTCCCTCTCTCCCCTTGGACCCCACATTTCTGCCAATGGATAAGAAAGCCTGGGTGCTCTCTCCTTTGGTGAAAGTGGGTGATACAAACTACAGAAGCTCCTTCTCTCGCAGTGGGAACCCTCACCTTGCCCCATCCTGCACCACAATAAAATCCCAAGCCAGTCTCCTTTTTCTTGCTCTCTCAAACTATTTCACACCTGTTGAATTATATAATTAATTGAGCTGTGAACCAAACTTTGTGTGGGAGTCCAACTGACTCTGTAGGTGCCTATAAAAATTGTCTTTTGTAACATAGAACTTGATAAAAATGGAAAAAATGGGGAAAAAAGAGAAAAGTTCTTAATTCTTTAACTTGGACTTTGATATTGTGTGTGGTAATTGTAATTAGTTTTTTACTCAATATTTCTTCCCTTCATGCTTACTGAATTTTTGTTGTTGTTCATATTGGCAATAAATCTAATTTAAAAAATATCCACACATTCATAGGCCCTCTTATAATTAAAGGAGTTTTTTTGACAACTTCTGACCAATGAGATGTAAGAAGAAATACAGAGGATAAGATTTCTGGGGAAACTGCTGTTTTCCTAACTAATAAAGAGGATACTTTTAAACTGATACATGTCATTTGACCTGTACCTCCCTCTTCCTCATGACTAGAAGGGGATATGATGACCAAAGGTGATACAATCACCGTGTAAGGATAATGAATGTGTCCTGCAAATTCTGCCTCATGATGAATTAACGAGAGAGAAAAAACAACCAAACAAAAAAATCCTGAGTGGGGAAATGGGGAGATGTTGGTCAAGGGTCGAAGTTTCAGTTATAAAATATATTCAGTTCTGAGACCTAATGTACAGCTTGGTGACTATAATTAATACTATATTGTAGGGGTGCCTGGGTGGCTCAGTCACTTGAGCATCGACTCTTGATTTTGGCACAGGTCATGATCTCAGGGTCGTGGGATTGAGCCCTGCACTGGGCTCTGCACTGAATGTGGAGCCTACTTGAGATTCTCTATCTCTCTTCCTCTGCCCATCTCCCCCCCCCCACTCTCTGTAAATAATAATAATAACAATAATAATATATTGTATATTGGACATTTGAAAGATCTTAAGTGTTTTTTAACACATACACAAAGGTAGATGTGAGGTGTGGACATGGTTAATTTATTGTGTTGTGTTAGTTATTTTACAGTGTGCATGTCTATCAAAACATCAACTTGTACACCTTAAATATATACCATTTTAAATTACCAATCATACCTCAATAATGATGACAAAAAAAAAATCCCGAAAATCTATTCCATGAAACAAGTAATAACAGGCTTTATTGTTATAATAGTCAGAAGTCATTTCTGAAAACAATATGTTATGCCAAATTATGTGAGTTTCACTTGAGTATGAACTCCAGCTTATTTTTTTATGGGCATTCTGTTTGTAACATCAGTATGCACACAGATAATATATGAGAAATGATAATATGGTATAGTTTTTTTATTTTAATCCTCAAAATACATAGGTGGGATTAGAAGGAGGAAAGTTAACAGACAATTTTTAGGATCCAGATTGAAGGGAAAGAGATTTTACAGTAACTTCCTGTCATTTTTCTTTATGTCACAATTAGCATTTGGTCATTCTTTCCTTGAGGCTGGATATTTCTCTTTCCAAAGTGGTTTTTCACTTTCTTTGAGCTAAATGCTTTTGTGACAAAGAATCGTCATATTAAGACATTCTTTCAGGGGGAACCTTTTCAAATTACTATATAGTTAAGAATATAGAAAAAATAATTAATGAAGTTAAATCTTCTACTATTATAAAAAGTAAAATAAAAAGAGGTCTGATATGTGGTACTACATTGTGATAACTCTTTGAACATACAATGGGAGAATTAAAGCAGGGCATATTAATACTTTGATGGCTTGTTATAGTTTGAGAGCATGGAAAATAATATTGTCTCTTAGCTACATCCTCAGAAGCCCAGTAGGATAAAACTAGTTGCTTTCTAAAAACATCACCACTATTAAAAATTGAAGAGAGAGATTAGAATCCAGAAAACTTTAGGAATATTTAAGCTGATATGACCTACATGAGGCAGATTTAAAAATTGGAAATGCATTTTCAATAAACATTTGGAATGATTTTGATATAGTAATACTCTTCATCTCTTGTGTTTAGAGGTTATATATATTATCAAGGAAAACCCCTGAGAGGGATGGGAAAGTTTCTGACACCAGAATAATTAAATGAGATTTACTCAATATTAAAGCTACTGATTACTGTATAGCTATTAGCATAAGTGATAACTATTTGAGAAAAATGTCTGATTATGGAGAATGAAGATTGTTATGCATATGTCTGACTGTCTTAGAATAATGTGCTTCAATACCTATAGGCCTTGGTTTGTAGATAGAAAACAAAGGCCAAGGTGCAAAATGTTTGGCAAGTCAAGTGTAATATGGCCTGAGACTGACATGGCAGACCTTCACATCCATAATTAAAACCACTGACATTTACTGAGGGCAGTCATGGAAAGTGCTTTGGAATATTCAAACTGAAGTACATTTAGGATTCATTTATACTCACATGACTTTCTGTTTGATACAAAATATATATGTATGTTTGATACAAAATATATATCCAAATTAAACACTGAAAATAGTATATAATAGAAACAACATATATGGTCCATAAACCAGCATTGGTGAAAACATGTTAAGCACTTATGTGAAGGAGGTATTCTGGCAATGCCCACCAAAGGCCTGGAATTTGAAACTTACTGAAACTTGGTTATTGAGATAAAGTTCACTCTATATTAATATTTGGTGTATGCGTAAAGGTCAGTTTTTTTCTGGGAAGGAATAGATATCCCTACTGTAAATTAACATATTTATTTTGTAATAAAATTAACTTGTTTTACAAAATAAAATAATGATAATGCTGAAAAGCAAGCCAGTTTCCATATGAATCACCAGTGTCACTTCCAGGTATATACTCAAGAGAAAGCCTGTGTGCATATAAAAACTTGTACATGAAAAAAGAAAAAAAAATGATTAAAGGAGAATCCTGAAGAAGCATGAGGAGGTAAGGTATAAAGTATACACACATGGAGGACTAAATTTAGAACTAAATTTGTTTTTTTTTTTAATGGAATGAAAAGGAAGTATCTAAGTAATTTGTAGTTAACACAAAGCTGTTTTAGGAGTATAGAAGCATGCCATGGAGTTTTCTAATGGAACATGTCAAAAAATAATGTCTTATTCCAGTGCCCATAATACTGTGATATTTACAAAAGGGGAGGAAATGTATAGAAATTAAGAACGATCTAAACTGTTAAGTTTAGGAGAGAAATATAAACAGGCATATGTAACAGGCATAAATAATATAATTTGATATTGATTAGCCTGTTAATCTCTTTAAGTACAAACATTTGGATACATATACATATTTACATAAGTATATTAAAATTATTTAATGAGCACTAAATTAAATGGGGGACACTGATTTAAAATTATACTCATGCATTCTTAAAATCAAAAGTTCCTAAATATATAATACATTATTTCCCAGTTTATTTGTTAAAATCATTCTTTCTGGTTTAAAATTCCTTTTTTATAGTTACTACTTTTTAATGTAAACATATTTGGAAGTAAAACATAAGAAAAATGGACGAGCTCAGGTCAGCGAATTTTCAAATTAGATAAAATCTATGTCACTGGTACCTGTTTCAAGAAACAGAACATTGCCAACATCCCAGAAGTACCCTCTGTGGCTCCCTCCAGTCATTACCTTACCCCCAGAGGTAAATACTTTCTTAACATCTAATATCATATGTTAGGTTTCCCTGTGTTAAACTTTGTATAAACTGGAATTATATAATATGTTCTGTTTTCTTCTTGGTGTCTTTCACCAGGTGAAATATCTCATTGTGTTTGTGAGACCCACCCACCTTATTGTATGTTTTTTTCATTGCTATGGATTATTCTACTTGGTGACTTTATCACAATTTATTTATCCTTTCTGTTATTGGTGGATACGTAGGTTGTTCCAGCATGGGATTATTATGAATAGTGAGGCTATGAACATTTTTGTACATGTGTTTTCATGAACATATGAATACCTTTCTATTGGGTGTATGCCTAAGAATAAAAGTGTCAGGTCATGAGTTATGCATCTGCTAGACTTTAGTTGATACTGCCAAATCATTTTCTTTCCTTTCCTTTTTTTAAACTTAAAATTGGTTGATAACATTATATATGTTTCAAGTGTGCAGCATAATAATTCAATATTTGTATACACAACAAAGTGACCATCAAATGTAGTTACTGTCACCATGAAAGTGACCCTCTTCATCCTTTTTACCCACTCACCAAATCCTTTCTGATAACCACCAGTCTGTTCTCTGTATCTGAGTTTTATTTCATTTATTTGTTCATTTGTTTTGTTTTTTAGATTCCACGTACAAGGGAAATCATATAACTGTCTTCCTTTGTCTGACCTATTTGACCTAGGATAATACCTTCAAGGTCATCTATGTTGTGCCAAATAGCAAGACTTCCTTCTTTTTTTATGGCTGAGGAGTATTTCAGTGTGTGTGTGTGTGTGTGTGTGTGTGTGTGTGTGTGTGTATTATACCTTTATCCATTCATTTATCGATGGACACTTAACGTTGTTTTCATATCTTGGCTATTATACATAATGCTGCAGTGAAAATGGGTGGTACATACATCTTTTCAAGTTAGTGGTTTATTTTTCCTCAGATAAATATCCAGAGGTGAAAGAAATGCATCATATGGTAGATCTATTTTTAATTTTTTGAGGGAGCTCTGTAATGTTTTCCATAGGGGCTCAGTACTTTATATTCCAACAGTGTACTGTGTTAGCTTTTCTCCATATCTTCTCCAACAGGGGTGAAGTGATATGTCATTGTGGTTTTGATTTGAATTTCGTTGATAGTGATGTGAATGTCTTTTCATGTGCCTGTTGGCCATCTGTATGTCTTCTTTGGAAAAATGTCTATTGAGATCCTCTGCCCATTTTGAAATTGGATTGTTTGTTTTTTCGCTATTGAGTTGTTTGAGTACTTTATATATTTTGGATGCTAACTCTTTATCAGATATATAATTTGCAAATACTTTCTCCTATTCAGTGGATTGCCTTTTCATTTTGTTGAATGTTTCCTTTGCTGTGCAAAGCTTTTTAGTTTGATGTAGTCCCACCCGTTTATTTTTTGTTGTTGCTGCCTTTGCTTTTGGAGTCAGGTCCAAAAAATTCAATGCCAAGACTGATGACAAGGAGCTTACTGCCTGTACTTTCTTCTAGGAGTTTTATGGTTTCAGATCTTGCATTCAAGTCTTTAATGCACTTTGAGTTAATACATAGGAACCCAACAGATAATGTGAAATGCACCACTATGTTTTCGAGTGATTAATTGGGAAGCTCACCTTTACTGGGTCGTTTTTCTTTTTTTGTGCAATATGTGTGAATATTGTGGAGAATTCCTGAGATGTATTATTTTAAAATGTTTCACAATGTAATATGTGAAAGCAATGCAGTTACCACAACATAAATTTATTTGCTTAGAATGTATTTTAAGGTCTAATTAGATCCCTATGATACCTCTTCAATATAATAAGACTAATTATGTTGAATTGCAAGAGAAACTACATGTTACATATAAAATGGAAAGATAACCTTATAAGATGACTCAAGTAAAACATTATATAGATCTATTATAATTAGGCTTCAATCAATCATATGAAAGATGACAGAAAAACCATCAATTTGCAAATGTAGCTGAACAGATGTTTTATTATGGATTGCTTTTAATGTAGTAATATCTTGGGGTGCCTGGGTGGCTCAGTTGGTTAAGCATCTGACTTCCACCTAGGTCATGATCTTGCAGTTCATGGGTTCAAGCCCCACATTGGGCTCTGTGCTGACAGCTCAGAGCCTGGATCCTGTTTCAGATTCTGTGTCTCCCTCTCTCTCTCTGCCCTTCCCCCACTTGTTCTCTGTCTCTCTCTCTCAAAAATAAACAAACATTAAAAAATTTCAATGTAGGGGCGCCTGGGTGGCGCAGTCGGTTGAGCGTCCGACTTCAGCCAGGTCACGATCTCGCGGTCCGTGAGTTTGAGCCCCGCGTCAGGCTCTGGGCTGATGGCTCAGAGCCTGGAGCCTGTTTCCGATTCTGTGTCTCCCTCTCTCTCTGCCCCTCCCCCCGTTCATGCTCTGTCTCTCTCTGTCCCAAAAAAATAAATTAAAAAAAAGTTAAAAAAAAAAAATTAAAAAAAAAATTTCAATGTAGTAACATCTTTTAAAAGCATATGAAAGACTTAGCAGATCTGGTTAAAAAGTTCTAACTCTGTAGAAATTACTAAATATTGTCATGAGAAAAGTGACAGAATTAAAATCCAAAGCTTTGTGCGTAATTCAGCAACTTAGTATTTAACTGAAAATTTTTAAATAGCTTTTTTTTCAGTATAACTGATACACAACTACAAATATTTAGTGTATACTGTTCGATGAATTTGATCTTATTCTAACACCTGTGATATCTTGATATCTTCACCACAGTCAAGTTAATAGATATATCCAATATCTCCCAAAATTTTCTTTCGTCCCTTTGCTTTTGATTTTGTAATTTGTGTGTTATGTGTGTGCGTGTGTGCGTGTGTGTGTGTGTGTGTGGTAAGAATATATAACGTGAGCTCTACCCTCTTAAATATTTTGAAGTGTACAATATTGCATTGCTCATTATAGGCACCATGTTGTACAGCAGATGTCTAGAATGTTCATCTAGCATAACTGAAGCTATACCCATTGAGTGATAGCTCTTCATTTCCCTCACCCCCAGCCCCTGTCAATTATGATTGTATTCTCTGCTTCTATGATTTGACTATTTTAGATAAGTGGAATCATGCAATATTTGCCCTTACATAAATGGATTATTTCACTTAGCATGGGACCTTCAGATTCATACATGTTGTTGCAAGTGGCAGATTTTCCCTCTTTTTTAAGGCAAAATAATCTTCCATTGTATGTATATACCTCATTTTCCTCAGCCATTCATCTGTCAGTGGACAATGAGTTGTTTATATATCTTGGCTATTGTGAATAATGCTTTAGTGAAATTGGGACTGTGAAGTCTCAGCATTCTGGGACACTTCCATAGGTGGTTAACTGAATTTAAATATAAAATATATTGGAATATCAACTCATGTACTTATAAGAGTTGAGAATGTTAAGTTAAATTAAAAGTTAACATTTTAAGAAGCACCAGGCAAAGCAGTATATGAATTTTTGGTACATCTGAATTAATTTCATCTTAAGAAAATTAATATTTTATGACATTTTTTATATTTTACCATATTTCTTGATTGCACTTGCCACTGAAAGTGAAGAGCAATATAAAATCATATGTGGCTAATTCTAATTCTATTTTAGCTCTTTTATGTTTGTTTTTAATGTTTATTTATTTTTGAAAGAGAGAGAGAGAGCATGAGCAGAGGAGGGGCAGAAAGAGAAGGAGACACAGACTCTGAAGCAGGCTCCAGGCTCTGAGCTGTCAGCACAGAGCCTGACGCGGGGCTTGAACCCACGAACCGTGAGATCATGACCTGAGCCAAAGTTGGACACTCAACCGAGACACCCAGGTGCCCCAATTCTATTTTAGCTTTATACAATTTTTATTTATAGTTCATCTAAACCTAAGTGACCACACTGTACTTAGTGATATTCAAATCACAGTGAAAATAGAATTAATTCAGAAAATTATTGTTCCGTTAAATTGTGACTTAAAACAAACCCCTATATTTTGCCATAAATCACTGTACTTTTGTAGCATTTTTTCTACAAATTTAGGAATTAAGTTCTTTTAAAAAAATTTTTTTTAGGGGCGCCTGGGTGGCTCAGTCGGTTAAGTGTCCGACTTCGGCTCAGGTCATGATCTCGCGGTCTGTGAGTTCAAGCCCCACGTTGGGCTCTGTGCTGACTGCTCAGAGCCTGGAGCCTGTTTCAGATTCTGTGTCTCCCTCTCTCTCTGACCCTCCCCTGTTCATGCTCTGTCTCTCTCTGTCTCAAAAATAAATAAACGTTAAGAAAAATGTAAAAAAAAATTTTTTTAATGTTTATTTATTATTTTTGAGAGAGACAGAGACAGAATGCGAGGGGGTTAGGGACAGAGAGAGAACACACACAGAATCAGAAGCAGGCTCCGGGCTCTGAGCTGTCAGCACAGAGCCTAACGCAGGGCTCAAACTCAAGAGCTGTGAGATCATGACCTGAGCCGAAGTTGGACGCTCAACCAAATGAGCCACCCAGGCACCCCAAGAATTAAATTATTTAAAAAATTCCTTAACATAACTTCTGCATGTGTTGTATGTATTTTTTCGTTATTGACTTATGTATTTATTTATTTATTTTTATTTATTTTCCTGAACATTTTATTTACATATACATTTATTTTGTTAAGAATTTATTATCATTTTTTAAAATGTTTTATTATTTTTGAGAGAGAGAGAGACAGACAGAGCTTGAGCTAGGGAAGGGCTGAGAAAGAGAGAGAGACACAGAATCTGAAGCAGCTCCAAGCTCTGAGCGATCAGCACAGAACCCTACGCCAGGCTCAAACTCACAGACCATGAGATCATGACCTGAGCTGATGTCTGACACTTAACTGACTGAGCCACCCAGGCACCCCTACATATATACACCTAGTTGTGACAAATTAATACACCCAAGTAAGCATCGCCAAAATCAACATAACAAAGAATTCCATCAACTCAAATATTTCCTCTTGTCCATTTTAAGATTAGTCAGCCCCCACTACCACCTTGCTTTGCTGCTCACCAATCCCTTGGCCCAGAAATCAGTGATCTCATTTCTATCATTATAGATAGTTATGTCAGTGCTAGACTTTATATTAATGGACTCATCTAGTATGTGCTCATTTTTATGGATATATGTTTTTATCGCTTCTAAATAAATATCTAGAAGAATCACTAGGTTGCATACTAAGTGTATATTTAATATTAAAAGAAACTTCCAAATGGTCTTCAAAGGTTATAGTTATTTCACATCCTCATCAACCCTTGATATTACCTATCTTTTTAATTTTTGATATTCTAATAGGTTTGTGGTTTTAATTCATTATAGTTTTCATCTGCATTTACCTATGACTATAAATATTGATTTTTTTATTTCATAAACATATTAGGTACTGTATCGATTTTTGTCAAGTATCTGTTCAAAACATCGTCTATAACTGAGTTAATTGTACTCTTGTTGAGTTGTAACATTTAAAAAAATGCTATGTCTGCATGTAATTTAAAATATATATATATATAATTTGTTTTTCCAAAGTCTTTAAAGTGTCTTTATTTATCTCTTTGTTTTTAATTTTTAAATTTTATTTCAGTCCAAGTTATTTAACATATAGTGTAATAATGGTTTCAGGAGTAGAATTCAGTGATTCATCACTTACATATAACATCCAGTGTTCATCCCAATACGTGCCCTCCTTAATGCCCATCACCCATTTAGTCCATCTCCCCACCCAACACCCACTCCATCAACAGGACTCAGTTTGTTCTCTGTGTTTAAGAGTCTCTTATGGTTTGCCTCTTTTTATCTTATTTTTCCTTCCCTTCCCCTATGTTCTTTGGATAAATACCTAGAATTGCAATTGCTGGATCATAGGTAGTTCAATTTTTAATTTTTTGAGGAATCTCCGTACTGTTTTCCAGAATGGCTGCACCAGTTTGCGTTCCCACCAGCAGTGGAAAAGCGCTCCCCTTTCCTTGTATCCTCACCAACATCTGTTGTTTCCTGAATTGTTAATTGTAGCCATTCTGACAGGTGTGAGGTGGTTGTTATATATATTTTTTAAGAGTTCATTGTAGTTTGTTCAAGATTAATCTTACACAGCATATATTTATTCATTTAGACTCAGTTTTGAGGTTTGAAATGAACTATTTCCTCTTAACATGTTACAGAATTTTTATGGTGGGTAAGAGGATCTTAGATATCTTCCATTATCTTGTTAGATTCTGGCTGCTTCCCGTCTTTGATATGGCCTTCATGTATATAATGTATATAAGATGTATCAATATATAAGATGTATCAGTATATAAGAATCCAGTGCTTGCATTATTGATATTATATTATTTTCTGATCAACTCTTTTAAATAGGAAAGCATTTCAAAACATCAGATGTAGTCAGGTGCTTTTTGCACAATAAATTGTGACTTCTTTCTTTATTCCATCCTTCTAGTACACACCTCTGAAACTCCAAATAAGAAGCAGTATGATATCTTAAAATATTCATTATTTTGCTTTATTTTTATCCTATAACTACTTAGACACATCTCCATGGCCTATAGAAGAAGTGTGATTATTAGAGCAAAAGTGCTAAGAAAAATGTCAGTTTAATATTCACCTTTATGATTGAAAGCAACTCATGAGTCTCACATCAAAAATAAACCTTGTTATTTAAGATTTGCTTTGTCTTTGTTGTTGTTTTGGAAAAGAAATTACTTCATGATTAAAAAAAAAGGTAAAGATCATACAGAGTTATCCAACAGTTAAGGAAAGGGGGAGGACAATGTATTTATAAAGCAATAAGTGAGGGCATCAGACCTAGGAAGAGCCGTGTCCATGGAGCCAAGATAGATCCAAGCTAGATAGAACCAAGACAGATCAAGGGAGAGCTGTCTTCTGATGTTCCCAGCACCACAGACAGTTGTGGAAGTGGACCCCAATGCCTAAAGACCACCTATGATTTATTGCTGTGGGTATCAAATTGCCTGTGCTATGTATCATATTAGATGTCCTTTGATTGCTGTGAAGAGTGACTTTTGACAATGGCCTGTGTGGGATATGGAATTCTTATAGAAGTACTCCCGATGAATATACATAGGCATACCTTCTGATGAAAATATAGAATTGTTATATAAACACATGTGTGTGTGTGCATGCACACACACACACACACACACACACACACACACACACATTCCTCATTATTTTTATTCTCTATGGATAGATGTTACAGTCTGGTTGAAAGCCTTTCCTATGCCCAGTACTTTTTTTGCGAGGAATATACTAACTGGACATTGTTCTTTGAATATTAAGTGAAACTTTGATAGTTCCAAAATATGGAAACAAAACTAATTTTACATCTTTTCATGTCATCCCTTCATTTACATTTAATTTCTTTTAAAGGTTTATCCGTTTAGTCTTATAATGTTTACTGTACCATTTCTTTGATATTTTAAGCTCTATTTTTTTAGTTTCAATCATTATTCAGCAATAAAATTTATTTTTTTCCCAAAATTATTCAAGAATTTCCAAGCATCATACATCTTTAAAAGATAAGTAAACTTTCACAGAACTGGACTCTGAAACTACCTGACCTGCAGCAGGTACTGCTTTGCCTCATGATTTACATTATCCAGGAATGTTCACATTTTATTTATAATGAAATGAACTCTAATGATGAGATTCATGATACATGCTACTACATTGGTTATGCACTATATCTATACATAATCATAACAATAAAATTGTGATTGTTTTGGATTGGGTGAGAGTAAGATTTGTAGATATGTCAGATACAAGTCATTGGGATGCAAGTGAGATGAAAAATTCCTTGATGGTGGAAACCGCCTTTAGAAATCCACACATTTATTTTATTTTCCTTGAATTAATTTTATGTTGGTTTTTCAAAATATTCATTAATTTGAGGATAATTTTAAAATTAAAATATCATAAATGACTTCATTTTCTTGTTCATGTGCAAATGAGTTCAAATATGCTGACCATGCATGCATTGGAATTGTTCTTAGTCACGCCTTAAGGAAACCATTTGTCTCAATTTAATTTTTCTGAAGAAAATAGCAGTAATGTTAATTGCCATATATTGTAATTTGTATCATGCCACCATAAATCAAAGTTAACAATTTCTCTCATATAATATGTTTTCTGTTATTTCAAAGGGAACTGAGAAATATCTATGATATATAAACCATCAATTATAGTTTATGGTTTAATTTTATTCATATATATACACATATGTGTATATATGTATATATATGTATATAGATATACATATATATGTATATATGTGTATATATATATTAGAAGCTCATGTATACATGAAATTAATTTTGACAAACCTTAAAATCTGATCTCCCTGTTCTAATATGCATAATATTATATTTTAATTTATTTTCAATTAAAATTATACCTTTTTTATTGAATTCTTATAACCCTTAAGGACAAAATATAGCTTGTGAGGTGTGAATTGCCATTGATTTACTTGGTAAATAAACTTGCTCTGAATGCAAATATCTTATATTCTCTATTTTACCTTACTGGAAATAGGCTTAATAAATAATTATATTTAAGTATTAATCACTATAAGCCCTCACTTTCCTAAATTTCTATTTTTGTCCACAAATTCTGTATTTATTGAATAGCTAGACTTTCTACTGGGATTGTTACTAATAGGTTGAAATAAAACCATTTACTTAAAAGAAATTGCATAATCTTTCATAGTAATATCAGATATAAAAATATTTGCTCTATAACTGAGAAAAATGTAAGCAGTTTATAGATCTTTGCTTATT
Source organism: Leopardus geoffroyi (assembly GCF_018350155.1). NCBI lineage: Eukaryota > Metazoa > Chordata > Mammalia > Carnivora > Felidae > Leopardus > Leopardus geoffroyi. The sequence continues at coordinate 89,866,086 of NC_059337.1, forward strand.
TTGATGGAATTAAATATATCATCAGTGTAATTCTCTATTTCACATTATCAACATTTTTTTCATCCAAAATTGATAAATGATCTTCACAATTATGTACTAAATTTACCTTTAGCTCTCTGATAATATCTTGATTACTGCTGTATTCTAATCAATAATAATAAGCAAAAGTAGCAGAAAACCCATTGGACTTGGTGTCAAAATATTCCATAGACTAATGTCAAATTGGACATATAATAAAACATCGTTATAGTTAAGAGAAATCATCTTGATGCCTATTTTCATAATCCCTAGCATTAATCTTAAAATGTAAGTATAACAATGCCATAGATTGAAAGAGTTCTAAATAATAATTTGTATTTTAAAATCACTCTACACATACATTGAATATTTTTAAAAGAATTTGCACAGTTTTAATGTAGGCAAGAACGTTCAAGGATGCTATAAAAATAACAAGAGGGCAGAGCTGTATTTCTCATTCAGAAATCATTTATCAGACATTTACATTATGCTACTGTTGTAAACACTGTAGAATTAATAATGAATTATGGTCTCTGCCTTGAATCTGTTCAGTCAAGGGGGACGAGTAAACAGAGTTTCAATTCAATATGACAAGTGTTTTGATAGAGATTGCTTTAGATATTGGCAAGGGAAAACCCTTTAGTGGGTTATCAAAAACTTCCTGGAGAATATAACTGACCATCAATTTTATAAATTAAAAATGTATCTTAATCTAACATTTTGGTTGTTTTCTGCAGAAGGATCTTTTAAGATAATCCTATTAGTAATATACTTTTGGAAAAAGAAGATTGATATTGGCCTTAACTCATCTTTTTTTAAAAAAAAATTAAAATAGCATATTCTTTTGTATTAAAATCAATACCCATCAGGGGTGCCTGGGTGATGCAGTCGGTTAAGCGTCCGACTTCAGCCAGGTCACGATCTCGCGGTCCGGGAGTTCGAGCCCCGCGTCGGGCTCTGGGCTGATGGCTCAGAGCCTGGAGCCTGTTTCCGATTCTGTGTCTCCCTCTCTCTCTGCCCTTCCCCCGTTCATGCTCTGTCTCTCTCTGTCCCAAAAATAAATAAACGTTGAAAAAAAAATGTTAAAAAAAAATAAAATAAAATCAATACCCATCAATTTTTAACATACTTACTACATTCTGATTAGGATATTGAACAAATTAGAATCTGACATTTTGATCTGTAACTCTCAAACAGAATAATTTAGGTTACATTTCATTAGTTGTAACAAAACATTATATTTTTCTTATATTTTACAAATAAAGCTAATTTAGTTTTTTGGTTTTTTGGTTTTTTTTTTAATTTTTTTAATGTTTATTTTTTTGAAACAGAGAGAGACAGAGCATGAACAGGGGAAGGGCAGAGAGAGAGGGAGACACAGAATCCGAAGCAGGCTCCAAGCTGTCAGCGCAGAGCCCGACGCGGGGCTTGAACCCACAAACCGTGAGATCATGACCTGAGCCGAAGTCGGACGCTTAACGGACTGAGCCACCCAGACGCCCCACTAATTTAGTTTTTAAGTAAAAAAATGGTCAGTTCTTTTTATGAAATCAGTATTTTCACCATTTATCAAAATCTTAATGTTGACAATATTTTCTTGAGAACAAGTCTATCTACTTTTTCTTACTGACATGGAAAATTCAAACTTTGTAGAGGTTTCCTATACTCCAACTCTGTATTTCTCCAGATAAATATTCAATTATTTTAATGTTCCCTCAAAGAACAGGGTTCAAATCCCTGAATTCCCTTAGTCAGTTCTTTTGTAAGTTCCTTTAATTCAAGGAAACTTTATTTTTTGATGGCATGCATTTATATAACTCTTGAGATAATATCTCAATATCTTAGAGAATTTTGAAAAACTACTTGGAATATGTCATGTACTCATCTAAATACCTTTAATTATGGGTAATTTAACTATAAATTAATCCACAATTTCCATACAAGTTACCATAGTAGGCTATTGTTCAATCAGTGTTTAATACACAATAGGTATACAATAAGTAATTATAAAATAAATTAATTAACTATTGAATAAATCATTTGTAAAGCTAATCTTTTATCAAATTCATCTGCTTTGAAATTTTACAAATATATTTAGGAATAAATATTCAAGTATTTATATGCATTGGTTTTAAAATAAGTCTTATAAATTTATCCCATTATACAGATTAAATTTGATGCTAATTTAACATCAAAATTGTTACCAGTTCTCATCATTAACACCTTTTAAAAGTATATTAAATACAGTATGTTCTTATTCAGGTAATTAATTAAAAATTTAGAATAGGTTAAGGCAGAGAATAAACCCTAATACTCTTTCTGGAAGATAGTATTTATTCTTTAATCAACTCCCTTTAGTGGAGGTCATTTGATATGTTATTAATTTGGCTAATGGAATTGGCATCAAACTCATAGTTCTTCATTTTTGCTATAAAAATGTGAAAGACTTGGGGTGCCTGGGTGGTTTAGTCGTTTGAGCATCTGACTTCAGCTCAGGTCATGATCTCATGATTTGTGGGTTTGAGTCCCTCCTCAGGCTCTGTGCCAAAGGCTCAGAGCCTGGAGCCTGCTTTGGATTCTCTGTCTCTCTCTCTCTCTCTCTCTCTCTCTCTCTCTCTCTCTCTCTGTCTGCCTTTCCCCCACTCATGCTCTCTCTCTGTCTTTCAAAAATAAATAAATGTTAATTTTTTTTAAAAATATGAAAGACTTAACATTACATTATCTGTAGATTTTCCAATGATATAACATTGCTATGTGTAAATTTTAGCTTTGAATAAACTAGAAATACAGGAAAATGTTTAGTGTTAACATGTAACAAATAAAATGAAATTTGTGTTAACTTTAGCATTTTGCTTGACCTATGTCTATTTGTCATCATCACTGACTTTTAGTGAATAATCAACCCATATATAACCATTAATAATTTTTGAATATATAAAATATTGCTTCTCTCAATAGCACTTAATAGCACTTAATCTTCAATGAAATTTTTCTGAGAATAATGTCTGATGTCAAAGAATCAAAAATGTGGAAAACCGTGGAATAGGTTTTCTCAGGAGTAGGATTACTGAGAGTTGATTTATGCTTTATAATTTGAATCATTTTTAATTTTTAACAGCAAACCCAATCCATTGCATTAAAATTATTCTATGAATTTATATACTTTCATAACATTGGTTCATCAGAGTGGAATTGTAAGATGTCCAATGCCATGTTATTTCAGATATTAAAAAACAATTTAAATACCTAAGAAGAATAGATCAGTTAGGCTCATTTTGTTAAATTCATACAAATCAAAATATGTAACTAGTTTTAAATATGATGTATTTACATACATTTTGACTCAATGATTCCACTAAAAGCTTCATAATCAAATAGAAAGGTAGGCAGATATACAGATAAACAGATACAAAAACAAGCCTACAGAGAGATAATAGATAGATTAAACATATGATAGATAGATGATAGATAGATAGATAGATAGACAGACACAAAAGACAGAGAGCTGTATACACACAGGTACACACACACACACATATAGTAAGAAGTACGTATATGGATGGACAGAAATAGGTGATAGAAAATCATATAGGTAATCTTAATCATATAGACTTATGGTCAGACAAAAGGGAAGAGATCTACAGATAACTAAGACATACAGAGAGAGAGAGAGAGAGAGGTATGGATAGACAGAAAAATAAGCAGACAGATAAACAAGTAAAATGACATACACATATTCATATAGCCTGATAAATAGAGGTATAAGACCCAAATATAGAAAGAAGGAGAGCGAGAGAGAAAGGATGACTATGTATTATTCCAACACCTGGTGATAAGAATTTTTTTAGGAAGGCATGGTTATCTTTTAGGAGGAAATTCATTAGCACTTGATGTAGAAGTGAAAAATCTCAAAATGCATTTCACGGGAAGCATGACAAAATAACCATGGAGATAGCTAAATTGCTCAAAGTGAAAGAATGAAATTTTTTTTCACCTAAAAAGTGAAAAGTAGGATGAAAGCCCCAAGTGTGGAATGAGATGGACGTGTGTGTCAATTTATACTACCTATGTAAAGGTTCTGCTGACAAAAATCGTGAAAAAAAGGGAAGTTTAGTGTTAATTTTGAAGTTATTTTCTACAATTAAAATTACCTCTTCAGCAAACAAATCTACAGTAAAGTCAATCAAGCTCAAAAGTCTTGGGAGCAATTTGTATTTAACTGGTAATCTTTTATAAAGGTGTAACATTTGATTAAATATTATCAGCTTTTCTGGAATTGATTGACTTCCAAAGGAGTGCTCAATGACTAAATGTTTATAGAGGATCATATCCTTCCAGGACTGATATGGATTCTTTGGATATATTAATAAAAAAAAATTAAATCCTTGTCTCTATTGAACTTATTTTCTAATGGAAGTAGATAGATTATAAACAAATAAGAAAGTTAATATATAACCTATGATGAGTGTTAAGTGCTATGGGAAAAAGTAAAAGTTGGATAGGAAACACTGATGTGGATAAGATGATTGAAAAGGCTTCATTTAAGGAGAGACTTGAAAAGGGAGTTAATTTGTTAACACGAAAAAAAAAGTTTCTGGTGGAGAGAAGCATGCAAAAACCCTGAGCCAGATGGTTCCTGGCATGGTAGGGGAATATTAAGGAAACTTAGATTACAGAACAGTCTTCAAAAGCAGTAGGAGGGGGGAATAAAGGTAGGAGTAGCAGGAGGTGAAGTAAAGAGATAGCAGGGGGCTAGATCACAAGTATCTGTTAGGCTATTATGAGGATTTCAGGAGATGCTTAGTCAAGGCTGATTATGCTATGGTTCTGTAACATATGTACTCGAATTATCAGTGACCTAGCTCACACAATATTTACTTGTTTGCTCACAGAAAACCTTATAGTTCAGATAATCATCATACAGGAAAATATAGCATAATTCTTGGTCCAGTATCCTATTGCAGATGAGATGAGGTAGGATCTAACACACAAGTAGAGGGTTGGCTTTATATAGAATCGGGGACAGTTTATGTGAAGAGAGAGGTCAGAGAATATGGGGACGTATTTAGGGGTGTAGGTAGGGAGATATGGCACTCAGAGTATATGAAAATTCTTGTGATTGTTTCTATTTTCTCAGTGACTTTGGATATACTTATCAGCTGATAGTATGAATCTGAAGACATATTGGTGATTTCAGGAGAGAGAAACCAAGAAGGTGCCATTGAAAAAGATAACAAGGAAATGGATTAGGGATACACAACAGATTCCTATGCATGTTAGAGTGCCCATTTGAAGTTTATAGTCCAGAATTTAAGGCAAGGCCTGGCAGCAACCTTGTGTGATTTTCTCCAGCCACATTCATTTGCATATGGAAGCGAATAAACAAAGAATTGGGTTTTCTTTCCAAGTGACTAAAATGAGGAGCAGACTGAGCATTAAATTGAGGGTTAATGCAAGTGAGTGGTTACAATAATGGTCATTGGAATCTCAGCTATGTTAACAGGGAAGTGAGCAAAGGGGGGGGCAGGTGTGTGGAGGAATTGTTAAAAAGTGTATGTTCCATTGTATTACAGGTTGAGCTGAATTTGAAGACTTTCTTGGCAGGGTAATAGAATGAGTGAACTATATAGATCATGAGTGACACGATACTGATGCTTGAAATTGGGTGAAAAGATTCGTTGTATTTATTGAGACAGGTGGAAAAAGTGGATAAGTGATTTTATCAGTGAGAGGGCCAATAACAAACAGGAGAATGATGAAACAAATAGTTTGAGGTCTTGCTTGTAAAACTGTGGTTATAGGGGAACCAGAAGGGATTGTGTCCTAATATGAGGATTAGAAGCAGCCCACTTTGAGATCCAGAGAGAAAGAGTTTATAAGAACGTGAAGGCAAAGAATCAAACAGAGTGAACATTTTTAAACTTGGACAGCAAACAGAAGGTATTTTTGCATTCAGATATAGACAATAAGATTCTTTTTTAAATGAGCAAATGTACTGAGGGCACTCTGACTGAATATTGGAAGGATTATCCGTTTGGATATTGGGATTAGTTAAAAATATGACCCAAGTACATTTGAATAGTGTGACAGTTAGAGGAGAAGAAAATAGCCCTTACAGCATTAGGAAAAAGGTAAGTAAAGATTTAGGGGTTTAATGTACATTCCTTAGATAAAGAGCGTTTTTGTATAGTTAGAAAATAAAGCCCAAGAAGACTTGTTTGGGTACAAAACTGAATATCATGTTTTGGTTCTTAGTGGATTGATCCTTTTGCTATTATGTAATGTCCATCTAACTCCAATAATTTCTTTGCTATGAAATCTACTTTATCTGGTGTAAATACCCACTTCTGTTTTGCATTTTACCATGGTTTTTCTGATATATCACTTTCCATCCTTTTACTTATTCATTTTTTAAGTTTTTATTTAAATTTCAGTTAATTAAAATGCAGTGTAATATTAGTTTAATATACCTATATTGTGTTTTAAGTCAATTTCCTATAAATAGCGTAGTGTTGGGTTGTGTTTTTCAATTAGTTTTAGAATAGTTTTAGATTTATAGAAGTGTTAAGACAGTATAAAGTTCCCACAGATCCCACACCCAGTTTCCCCTATTAAAATCTTACAGTAATGTCACATTAGATATTTTGTAGATATCTTAAAATTAGGAGTTATCTCATTTGTTTTTATAATTAGGTTGGAATTATGTGTATTTGGGAGGAAGAACACAGAGGTAAAGTGCTATTTAAAACACAATATTTTGATAGTACCTATCATAACATGACTTACCAGTGTTATTAACCTTGATCCCCTGGCTGAAGTAATGTTTGTCTGGTTTCTCTATGGTAAACTTAATCTTTTTTTTTTTCTCTTTTCATACCTCCCTCTTTGAGGAAGTGTGCAACCCACATGTAAGGAATGGGGAATTAGACATTATATTATTTCATTTATATGATATGTTCAGAACAGACAAATTTAAACAGAAACCAGCTCTGTGGTTACTTAGGACTGAGGGTAGGAGAGGGAATTAGCTGCAAACAGGCTCACTAGAATTGTTTTAGGATAATGAACATGTTTTAAAAGTGGACCGTGATGATTATGGTTATGATTATGATTATTATGATTATTATCATATTAGTTATAAATAATTAAAATGCATTCAATTGAGAATAATTATGTGTGAATATCATGTATAAATTAGACCTCACTAAAGCTATTGATACTATCCCCAGAAAGTAAAAGTTGAAGAAAATCATAGAAATAAGTTTTACTCAGATAAATGTACTTTTCAGATCTTTTACAGTAGAATCCAGTTACAATATGGCTCACATTCTGTGCTTCCGTGCACTCAGTTTTATATGGCAACTACTGTTTATTCTTATGAATATTAGCATAATAAAAACTCAGCCATGAATTTTTCAATCATTTTATTTTGCATATGGCATACTTAAAAAGGAAAAAATAGTGTATACGGTGATATATTTATTGAATGATTACTTTATGGAACAATCACTTGCCAGAACTCTTAAAAATATATAAAATGAATGATGGCTGCTAGCCTATTTTCTGTTAGCTTATTTCCAGAATTCTAATATGTAATGTTAGTTCCAAAAACAATGCTTCAGAATTCCTTATTACCGGTCTATATTACTAATCTCAGCTATTATAATAAACAGCTTATTGTTAACATAATTTAGGAATTCATCGTTTGCATTAACCTGTTCATTATCACTTCTTATTGATACAGGTTTTATACTGTTTCTATGTAGTTGTCCTTACATGCTTCATTAATATTAGATGATAAAAATGAATTGAAGAAAAACTGATATGAAGTTTGAAGCAAAATTTTAATATTTAAGGCAAAAAAGGTGATAAGACATGACATTCATTCCATTTTCCTCCTGAAGACAGAGAAAAACACACTTTTTACTATCTAGTTCTGGCCAATGTAATGTAACAAAAAGTGATATAACCACCTCCAGGCTGGGTTTATAAACACATCCTACACAGAATCCCACCCCATTGTTTCCTTTTCTAGTGCAATCTTGGATGGGAATGTAAAGGATGGTGATAATCCAAGAGTGAGTAAATTAAATCTCTTAATAATTTCATGGAGAAGAATCCTTACCATACCTTCCAATCTCATTGAGCTGTGAAGCAATTAGAAACAAATTATGTTAAATCACTAAGATTGGTGAGGCAGATTTTCTATTAGCTTGTTTACAGAATTCAAGTTTATGTCATTAGTTCCAACCTAAAATAAAATATTACATCAGAAATACCTACACATGCCCATATTTCCTGGTTAATATTTTTACCATCCTTCTTTAGAGCTTTTTTTAAAAAAATTTAATGTTTATTTATTTTTGAGAGAGAGAGAGAGGGAGAGTGTGAGCAGGGGAGGAACAGAGAGAGAGGGAGAGACATAGAACTTGAAGCAGGCTCCAGACTCTGAGCTGTCAGCACAGAGCCTGTCAAGGGGCTTGAAGCACAGAGCCTGTCAGGGAGGCTTGAACTCACAAACTGTGATTTCATGACCTGAGCTGAAGTCGGACGCTTAACCGACTGAGCCATCCAGGCGCCCCCTTCTTTAGAGCTTTTAAAATGCTGGGGTGCCTGGGTGGCTCAGTCGGTTAAGCGGCCGACTTCGGCTCAGGTCACGATCTTGCAGTTGGTGAGTTCGAGCCCTGCGTTGGGATCTGGGCTGATGGCTCAGAGCCTGGAGCCTGTTTCAGATTCTGTGTCTCCCTCTCTGACCCTCCCCCATTCGTGCTCTGTCTCACTCTGTCTCAAAAGTAAATAAACGTTAAAAAAATTCTTAAAAAAAGTAAAATGCAGATGAGGATGCTGTGAAATATTATATAAATGCACACACACATTAGAAATTGATTTTAGTGTATCGAGCACTTGCTGTGTGCTAGATACCATTCTAAATATTTTATGTGTTCATTTATAAGATCTTATCAGCAACCAGTGAGATCAGTGCTATTATTATCATCATGGAACAGATGAGAAAATTCAGGGAGTGAAAGTCTATGCTAATGTTAGAATATGTTTCTAGAAAGCGAAATCGCTAGCACTGGAACACAGTCAGACTTGAAAGCACGAGCTCCTAACTACAAACTAAGTAAAACCAGGGGATACAAATGTATACATGAAACTGGTTTTACATATTTTATCCTCTTGTAATTTCAGTGTATGTCTCATCACCTTACCACCCTCTAAATGTATATAGATTTATACATAATTCTTTTGGTATTAATGAGTCATAATAGCAATGGCAATAATAATCACAAAAATAGCAATAAGAGCAAAAAACCCTTGAATATAGTATGCCAATATATAAAAGATGTGCTCAGGGCTAATATTGTCACAGGAGTTTCTGAGATGAGTGCTAAGAGTAAAACTAAATCTGCAGACCAGGAAACCCAGATGACAGGACCCCATACCTTATGCTCTTAACCACTACAATATCTCTTCCTGGTTAATGCATCATCCGCCATCATCAAATAGGAGACACAACTGTGACTAAAATGGCAATCATGTGAACAAATCTTTTTGTAAGGGAATTATATTTTGTGTGGTATATACATATCTGTGCCTGTGTTTTACAATTACATCATTTCAAATTCCAGCCAAGATGACCAATAACAGGGTTCCCGAATGGCAGTCACAATTCCTGTATTAATCAGCTGTATTCAGCATGGTGAAAACAGGTTTTACAACCCTAAACTATGAAGCAAAGTAACCCTTTAAGATTTTATGTATAAAACACTCTGTTTTAAATTGGAATCTCAACTTGTAGATTTGACTGGGGAACTTGCTGACTCTGTAGGAATTTCCTGACATGTAGATCAGACCACTTGATACACGTTGCCATTTAAGACTGCCAGGACTTTTCAGTTTCCAAATACTTTCTCACTGACTTAATGCATAAATGCCAGCCCTGAAGTTTTAAAGATGACAGTTAAAATTTAAATATGTTTTCTGGGAATGATAACACTGTAAGCCATTGTCAGCCACTTATCAATTCAATTATTAATGAATGTACTATATTATTTATAAAATGAACCCACATATTTAAAATATGATGGATAGAATCTCTCTTTCTTTTATCATAGCCTCTTTTGCATTTTATTTCACAGTATCTACCAAAATAGATACTCCCCAAAACTGTAATAAAAATTTGCTTACATAGAGCTTATTTAGAGCAAGTCACTTTTTAAAAAAAAAATTTAACGTTTATTAATTTTTGAAAGACAGAGACAGAGCTTGAGTGGGGGATGGGCAGAGAGAGGGAGACAGAATCAGAAGCAGGCTCCAGGCTCCAAGCTGTCAGCACAGAGCCCTATTCAGGGTTCAAACTCACAAACCGTGAGATCGTGACCTGAGCCGAACTTGGACACTCAACCAACTCAGCCATCCAGGCGCCCCAGCAAGTCACTTTTAATACAACCAGAACAGGTGCGCCTGGATGGTTAGGTCAGTTAAGCGTCCAACTCTTGATTTTGGCTCAGGTCATGATCTCACGGTTCATGAGATCAAGCTCCTCATTGGGCTCTGTGCTGAGCTTTCTTAGGAATTCTCTCTGCTTCTCTCTCTGCTCCTCCCCCTGTTCACACTCTTTCTCTCTCAAAATAATTGAATAAACATTAAATAAAAAAGAGAAAACCAGAACATACCTGACACCAGAACACTTGTAAGAAAGGCAGGTTCAGGTTAAATATTACAGTAGGTTCCATGCAGGTGGAAAGACAGGAGGATACTGATCAGAAGAACCACAAATTCCAATGTAGGGAATAATGTTAAAACTTAAAATTAAGCTAACTCAAGAATAAAAATGCATATGGTAATAAACTATATTTATATCCAAATTATGTATAGGAAATATTTTTATGGGGTCATTCTAATGAATTTTAGAAATGCAGATATTATACATATCATCCAAAAAATCTGACCCGGAGATTTTCGTCTGATCTTTACCAAACATTCGAAGAACAGATACATCCAATGTAGCACAACTTTTTTTCCCCAGGAGAAAACAACAACAACAAAAACCACAATTTATTTTGTGAGGCTAGTATAACATTGGTCACAAGGGCCTGACAGGGTAGGTAAAAGAAGGATTAATAGGCCAATCTCAATATTCAATATACAATTCTGATACAAGGTATTCACATATACTTAAAAAAAAATCCAGCATACAGAAATAAAATGCAACTTGCTTAACTTTGAAGAGGTAACTAAAATAAAATTAAAATACTAAAAAGTGGGGTGCCTGGCTGGCTCTGTCAGAGTGTGTGGCTCTCGATCTCAGGGTCATGAATTCGAGCCCCACATGAGATGTAGAGATTACTTAAAATAATTTTTAAAAACCTTTTAAAAACACTAATAAGTATTAGTAACAACAAATATATTTGATGACACTTTTTCTATTTAATATTACAGTTTTAAATACTGGCTATATACACACAGTATTAAACATATGCAAGTAAAACAAACCAAAGAAAATGCAACAAAAATTTAAAATACTTCAAAGGAATATAAAGCATGTTCATGATCTTATGAAGATAATTTCAAACATGTCTTGAAAGATATTTTTTAAAGATGAAAATAAATGAAGTGGCATACTGCATTTATAAAGGGAAATGTTAACATTCCCCAAATTCATCTATAGATACAATGCAATTCCAGATTCATAAATAAGAAGTTTCATGAAACTTAAGCTGATTCTAAAACTTATATGAATATCCAACAATCAAAAACAGCCAGGTTATTCTGGAGGGAGCAAGGAAGGGGAATTTGTCATAATTGCTTATGCTAATTATGAAACTGTCATATTTAAGATAATGTGCTCTTATGCAAGAATAGAAAAGTAAGTGAATTAATAGAATAGAGAACCAAGAAAATGACCAAAATTTTCTATAAACTGAAGGAAATAGGTCACATTTCAGATCAGTGAGAAGTTAGAGTATAAAGATATGGTCCTGGGAAAATTGATCCCCCATATGCTTACAAAAAGAAATTTGATCTCTTCCTGGCATTTCACAAAAATTTAATTTCAGATTGATTATAGACTTACACTACTTAATTGTGGTTGGAGGATAGTTTCTAAACAAAACATAAAATAAAACCACAAACCATAAAGCAGAAGATTGATATATTCAACTGCATTATACTGAAAATAGTAAGTATGGATGCCACAAACAGATATATTTATAATTCCCAAATAACATATATTTTACTCTTAATATAAAATATTTACTATAAACTAATAAAAATAATGTATTCAGTAAAAATGGGGAAAATGATAAGAATTGTCATTTCATAGAAGCACATTGTTGCAAAAACATATGATAGAAATACTCACACTAGAAATGAGATGTGCAAAATAACATCATGGGATAAATTTTCAGACATACCAGGCTGGCAAAAAGGAAAAAAAAAAGATACCAAAAGTTAATGAAAATGATAGTGAAATTCTTTCACTGCTACCCATAGTTTAAATAGGTAAAAGCACATAGAAAAACAATTTTTTCTTTACTAAATATACTTAAAAATGCACATATCAAGTGATCTAAGAATTCCAAGAACAGTACATACTAGAAAAGCTTTCACAAGTGGTATAGGAGATTTGGCAAGATTACACATAGTAATTTATGTAGTAAAAATAAATCTGGGGCGCCTGGGTGGCGCAGTCGGTTAAGCATCCGGCTTCAGCCAGGTCACGATCTCGCGGTCCGTGAGTTTGAGCCCCGCGTCGGGCTCTGGGCTGATGGCTCAGAGCCTGGAGCCGGTTTCCAATTCTGTGTGTCCCTCTCTCTCTGCCCCTCCCCCGTTCATGCTTTGTCTCTCTCTGTCCCAAAAATAAATAAATGTTGGAAAAAAAAATTAAAAAAATAAAAAAATAAAAAATAAAATAAAAAAAATAATAAATCTGAACACAACCCAAATCTCCATCAACAAAATAAAGTGAGTAAGTAAATTGTTGTTTATGTATTCAAGAGAATCTCACATAATTGTGGAAATAAATGAGCTAAATTAATCTCAGAATATCAGTATGGGGTAAGCAAACCACAAAAGTCTCTTTACCACGTAATTCCATTTATATGTATATTTAAGTCCATGAATAAAAAAGAATACTCTTTTGCGCAAAACATCAGCTAGGAATTGTTAAATTCCTACTAATAGAGACCTTACTATAGTAGCTCAGATAATTTCAGATCTTATTTTTCAGTTGAAAGAAGCCTGGGAGGTGAGTAATTCAGGGACTGCATGCTTCTTTTTTTATGCTCCTCCTTACTTCCCATTGTCTATGTTCAAGTTCAAAAGGTGATCATTGAAGCTTAGACATCAAGAACACATTATAGATAGTAATAAGGAGTAGAGAAAGAAAAATGGACAAATAGAGAAAGAGTTCTCCTGAGAGCTCAACTCGATGCCTTTCACTTGGGTCTTTCATCTCAGAGGTCACAGAAGCTAGAAAATGCAGTAGTTTAGCTGAGTAGACTGTCACCTTCAGCTCTGTTTGAAGAGATGGAAGGGGAAAGATATGGGGTAAGTAACTGGCAGTCTCTCGTTCATACAGTGCAATGGCAAGGAAAAACAAGATTAATACAGAAAGTATCTGTGGAGACTGGAATAATGGATGCTTTGCACTTGGAGTGCACGTGGTTTGATAAATACATTGGTATCATTTTATATCTAAAACTTGATGGTAAGTGCATGGGTGTTTATTTCTAAACTTTATATATGTTACCTACATTCTTCTCTACTCTGATAAGTAAAAATAAAATGAAACAAAAGAAAAAAACCTTTTCAGTTAGTCTTTCCATTCCAATGTGAGAAAAGCAAAATTATGATATCCTTTCTTTTAATGATTGCTGAAAAAAAAATACTACAATTTTTTTTTTTTTTTTTAGAGAGAGAGCCTAGGTGTGAGTAGGGGGAGAGAGGCAGATGGAGAGAGAGAGAATCTTAAGCAGACTCCATTCTCATGTGGTGGAGCCAGACACAGGGTTCAATCCACAACCCTCAGTTTATAACCTGAGCTGAAATCCAAAATTGTAGAGTGAAAAAAAACCCTAATATTTAAAGTTATGACTTTATAGATTATTTTCTTAAGTGTTAAAGGCTTTAATTTCTTCAAGGCCATGAGATTTCAGTAATTCAACAAAAGTTGGTCTGTAGAAGGGCCCAAACTTAACCAAGCACAGTTTTGTCTGCTGTCTTCTGTCCACAGTACACAAGCACATATGAAATAGATCCAAAATCATAGTTAAGGGCCTATAGCCTAAATCTTCTCATAAAACTTATTGACTTGTGCTTGAGATAACACATTATATTACCAACAAAATAAATCCTACTTCAGAAACATTTTATAGATTGCTTGAAATTTTTGAACCCCATCTTTCTTTGCCTTTGCTACAAAAGTTAATACGTTTTTGCTTGTCAAAATTGTCCTCATCTCCGAGAAGGAACCTTTCATTGCCCTGGCCTAAACTTATTTCTGTCAAGGTCCTAAAACTTAGAAAAGTAGTGGTGATCTTTTGAGAGAAGGAATTTATTATATTGTAAGCTGGCAAGTAAGCCTACTAGATGGTAATTTATCCTGGAAACAACTCAGTGAATTCAATCCATCAAAACTGTGGTGGCAGACTTCACTGAGATATTAGTATGTTTTTTCCCCTTTGTTAGGAGAGTAAAAATAGAGGTTAAGCATTTATTCCTCTTCCCCTTCTAAGAAATCTGTACAATTTACCTCAAGTTACCTCTACGTGCTTCTTAAAAAACTGAATTATTTCCCAATTTATTCTCCCACATTCATAGAAACTTTTATATATTCACCTGGAAAAACCCTTTCCCCTATCACAGCCGTGGATGAACCAGGTTCTTATATTACTGTGATTACTAGATGCAATCGAAGGTAACTTGAATATATCTCCCCCCCCCGCCCCCATATATACCCTACCACTTGTCTCTGTGCCCACTTGTTCTGGCCTTTTTTCTGTTGCTAGGGCTCTAACATCTCTGCTTTGTTCCAAAACCAATTTCTCCCCCTTCTCACTATATCCCACCTCTTTCCTCCTACTCAAAGGCATAGTGTCAGTAATTTGTTTTCACCTACATCAGTGTTTTTTTCACGTACATTATGAACTCTTGTCTCTCAACTGGATAATACCTTCAAGCCCACACATAAGCTGTATTTTTTCACATCTTGAAATTTTACGCCTTCTCTTGGGACCTCTCTCCTCAACTGAACACATATATATTTAATTGCTTACTCTTTATTTGAACGTGAACTTCATACTTGACCTGTTCAAAACCTAAACCGTGTTGCTCTTTTTTAAAGCACGTACATAGGGGCGCCTGGGTGGCGCAGTCGGTTAAGCGTCCGACTTCAGCCAGGTCACGATCTCGCGGTCCGTGAGTTCGAGCCCCGCGTCAGGCTCTGGGCTGAGGGCTCAGAGCCTGGAGCCTGTTTCCGATTCTGTGTCTCCCTCTCTCTCTGCCCCTCCCCCGTTCATGCTCTGTCTCTCTCTGTCCCAAAAATAAATAAAAACGTGGAAAAAAAAATTTTAAAAAAAATAAATAAATAAAAAAAATAAAGCACGTACATAGCACCACCTTTTCCTATGCCTGTTTTTTTATTGCACTGGCTTCTAACAGGCCCCCTTGCCTCTGCTTTTTCTTCCTAAAATCCATTTTCACCCAATAGAGAAATCATTTCAGTGTCAATAAAGACTATGTTACTCCTCAACATCTCTAATGGCCTCCTCTCAAGCTTATAATGCAAGACAGAGTCTTTGCCATGGTCAATCCTGGTCCCACTATCTCTCTGACTGTTTTCCACTGTACTCTTCCTTTGTTTTCTTTACTCCATTTGCTCTATTTTGCTGTTCTTAGAAAATGCCAAACATGCTCCCATTTTAGTATTTTCACAGTTATTCTTCTCTGTACTTCTAACACTTTTCTTCCATGTTTTTCAGGTCTCTACTCAAATGTCTCATTATCTGGGTCTTCCCTGACTTCTACATATAACAACACATGCACATTCAAAACACTTTATCCTCTTGGTATCACTTATATTTCTTCAAATCAAATGTTTTCTCTTTTCCCCTACAGAAATATATCTTCATGAGGGAAAGTACTTTTACTGTTTTGGTTTCTCATGTATTTCAAGTGCCTTGTTGGTGCTTGGCACATGATACATTCTCAACATATATTGTTAAATGGATGGATGCAATAATGTTGGTCTGTTTCAGATGTGCTATTCTTTATCAGGTTCTAAACCATGACTTTCTAAGATAGTTTTAAACTCTGAAATTAGGTAAAATCATTCAGCCCCAGTCAAAATGGCTAATGAAGCACATATAGTCTTTTTAGACACTACATATATATATATATATATATATATATATATATATATGTGTGTGTGTGTATATATATATATATATATATTACTGATTATATTCTCATCTTTCATAACATTTATAAACTGCAAGGACTAACAATAGAAATTATACACGGTACTCAGAAGGAGGAATAAAAATGGGAGCAGTGAAACAGGCTTATTAGAGGGTAAATGATGATGGAGAACAAAAGTGAGCACAAAGTAAAAGTCAAACAAATGAAATTCCCAGAAGTCTGAGTTTTTGGTTGAGGGGTTTTTTGAGAATTATTACCTTAACATAACACAAGATACCTATTCACGAAGACATCTATAATACCATCTTATCAAAATGTAAGAGATAAAGTTATGAGAATCCATTCCATCAAGTCATTCACTGAAAGTTAGATTACATATTTTTAGAATTGTTTTAACATGGCCATGTTTTAATATAGTGTGCACTATATTTTAATGATTTTTTAAAACTTTATTTATTTTGAGAGAGAAAGAGAGTACAAGCAGAGAAGGGGCAGAGAGAGAGAGAGAGTCCCAAGCAGGCTCCAAACTGTCAGTGCGGAGCCCAGTTCAAAACTGGAACTCACGAACTGCAAAATCATGACCTGAGCCAAAATCAAGAATCAGACACTTAGCTGATTGACCCACTCGGGTGCCCTCACACTATATTTTAAAAGGTGTTTCAATTAAAAAATTTATTTAGACGCCTTTTCTGGATATGTGTTTTTATGTACTTATTTTCTGATATTACTGGGTGAGTGAGACATTATTGGATTTTACTTTATGCAAAGTTCTATTCATGGTTGTCTCAACAAAATGGAAATTACACATTTGTACTTTCGTAGCCAACACTGTACCTGAGCATTTTTATCTATAATTTTCATAATTGTGTTCACATAGATCTTTGTGAAATCTAAGATATGAAAAACTGGAGGTAAGCTATGTATAAATAAACTGAATTAAACATTTTGTCAGGAATATAATCATTTTTTAATCACCAAAATATTATTCAGCTACAAATTAAAAATAAGGAAAGATAAAAGAATTTGGAACACCAGAAGAGGGCAGTTTAAGAAAAAGAAACAGCTAGGAGAAACTGTTGTAACTTTCCTCTAGTCTGTATACTTTGGACTCTCCTTGACCCAAGGTATATAGCTTAGGTATAAATTTAACTGAACCTTTCCTTATATATCATAAAATCACCACCAATTTTCTTGCTCAGTTGGCTACCTTTATCTGCAGAGCAATTCCACGTATGAGTTATATGTGATGTTAGAAAATCAGAGTATCACTATTTCTCCCATTTGTAGTAGAGACATATGGAGGCTTAGGTATCAGCAGCTGCTGATGTCTCTTCAAATAAAGTACCTCTGTTTATTAGATATCCTTTATTTAAGTATTAAAAATCTTTTATTTTTCTTTCTTTCTCTGGGCTTAGAAACATCGTGAGAAAATATTCTGAGGGTTTTCTTTTATTTATTAAAAATGTTCTTCTGTTTAACAACAGCATGATGATTTTCCCTTCCAATACTTATTTATTGAATAAATATTTATTAACTGTAAATATATATGCCTGATACTATACTTGTTGTTTGAGATAAAACAGTGAGCCAGAGGGAATGTGTCTTTGGGCCCATAGTGGTTAAATCCCAATGAGAAATAGGGTTAGCTGAAGCACTAAAACTGAAATGATAATATTAAATATATTGGGAAAGTAGCCACGGATAATAGGGTAATTAAATGAGCAGTTGGTGGAGAGTGTGAAATAAGAAAAAAAGGTAAGTTGATAAATATTTATTGCCCAAAAGTGTTATTTAAAAAACCCAAATAATACGGGCTTACATTACCCTGAACAATGTTTCAGCTATTCCAGATTAAAGTAATTTACAGATTTTTACAGTAATTTACAGTATTTACAGATTAAAGTAATCAAAGAGAAAATGTTAATTGTATTTCCCTTAGAGTCCTTGATTGCTACTTATAACATTTAAGGAAATGAAACCTTGGTAATACCTATACCCAATGTATTAGTTGCTATGAAATGATTTACCCAAAACATAGCAGCATCCAACAGTAAATATTCATCATTTTAAATAACAATGAACATTCATTATTTTATAGTTTCTATGAGTAGGGAATTTGAAACAGTTTGGTTAGACGGTTCTGGTCTAAGGTCTCTCATGAAGTTGCAGTCAAGATGGCTGCTGAGGTGACAGTAATCTAAAGGCTTGATTGTGGCTGGAAGATGTACTTCAAAGGGGCTCTTATTGAGAGGTATCAATTCCTTTCCTGAGGACTGCTAGAATGTCATTATGATGTATCTGCTGGTTTCCCCCAGGGTACCTGATTCATGAGACAGAGCAAGGCAGAGGCCATAATGTCTTTTACAATCTAGCCTCAGAAGTCATACAACATCACTTCTGCAATATATTGTTGGTTACACAGCCCTACTGAATGTGAGAGAACACTACATAAAAGGGTGGATACCATGAAGTGCACATCATTGGGGGCCACCTTGGAGGCTGGCTTCTATATCCAGGATCATTTCATTTACTTTTTCTTTTAACTGTTTTCATTTAAAATCTGTCTTACTTAGAATAAGTTGTGATCAGACTCAGCATATTTTCAAATCTGTGTGACAGATGCTATCTTGTCTGTAATTAGATAAGTTCTTCCAAAGCCCTAAGGCAAGGCCCTCAGAACTAAACACCTGTTGTACTTCCTTTGTTTATTAGGTGATTTAAATTATGAAAAGGATGTATCTGTTTTGGAAATTCCTAGGTTGTCTTTTGTCCCTGATGTTAACATGTTTCCATGCAATGCCTTTTAAGCTAAAAATAACATTTGTTATTTAGAGATTGTTTTCCCTGCCCTTTATTTTACATGTGAGATTACTAATAATCAGAGAGGTCCAGTAACTAAGGTTGTAAAATTTGGAATAGAATTCAGGTTGTGACTCTTAATCCTTTGTCTTTCCTTTACAACTTGCTAGCAGCTGAATAGTTTTCAATAATTTCATTCTAGTATAAGAAAGCATCCATAAATTTAGCAGTAGAGATTTGCAGGCTTGTTATAATGGAACACTTCAACAGTGCCAGCAGCTATAAACTTTTTCACGTATGATTTTCTTCTTTTCATTATGCTGGAATTTCTCCTTAGCATTTCAAAGACATAAAGCAATGAAATGGGACTTCCCTCAAAGAGAAAACAAAAACAGTGAAAATGTATAGGAAAATTGTAATTTTAGAAATGTGTTGGTTTCAAAGTTCTGACAACAAAAGAAAATTTTAGAAACATATCCGTGTAATTATATGTTGTTTTGACTGAACAAATAACAAGACTATGGAATCATTAAATTTGAACCCACACATAATGTGGTTCTCTCAACCATTGATATCTACTTAGCACATCTGTGTTTGAAAATATATTTCATTCCCTTCCAAATGAAAGTGATTTCCCCCTTTCCAAGCCAGATTATTGATGTTAGAGGCACCATTCCTAAGGGTTGAATCACTTCAAAGGTGTGAATCAACTGTAAAATGAAAATTAATTTATCCATGAACAAAAGTAATAAGGATAGAATAGTGGATCACCAACTATTAAACTCTATTATTTGCTTGGTATGTTAATGTCTGACATGATATTTTGTGATTCTTTACCACTTCTTCTGTTCTTGACATTTTATTCTTCATAATAAGATTTAAAAACAGAAGAAAATGCCACAAAGCTAAATAAAATACAATTATATGCTAGAATATTTTAGGCTTTGTTTTTAATTGATTTTCTCATTGGAATAACTGCTCTGAAGTGGCCCATTTGTAAAATTATCAGAAAGGAGGTAAGAAAGAAAGAACTGCCTTATAACTCCCAAATGTTTTGCAAGGAAACTTATCATTATAGTCAGAATTAAGTTTTTAACATTTACTCTTCTAAAACAAATATAATATTGCATAATGCAGCTCCATTTTAAAATAAACTTTTATTTAAATACTAGTTTTAAATTTAGATAAAATAATTGAGTAGTCAAAAGAGTTCCCATACACCACACACACAGTTTTCCATATTTTTTACTAAACAAATATTGATATATTGCTATTAACAAGAGTCTATATTATATTCAGATTTCCTTAATTTAATGTCCTCTTTCTACTTCTGGATCCCATTCCAAATATCATATTATATTTAGTTATCCTGTCTGCTTCTGACACTCAGCCATGACAGTTTCTCTGACTCTCCTTGTTTTTCGTGACTTTCAGAGTTTTGGTGTGTACTGGGTAGATATTTGTAAAATGTGCCTCTATAAAAGTTTGAGGCTCTTCTTATGGTTAGATTGGGTTACATGTTTTGGGGGAGGAAGACCACAGAAGTAAAGAGTGACCCCTTTTTAAAGTACATACATAACTGACTATTCAACGCTGTTGTGATCTCTCATTCTATCCGATTATGTATTCAACTTTATGTTTTCATGAGCTTTTGGACCTGAATCCAGATAGTATTATTACTCAAATGTGTGGGATTAACTTGATATTCTTGAGGTACTGATGCCTACAAACGAGTTTGACAAAGTCTGTAGACTTTCGTATATATGATAATAAAAATGTATGAATTAAATACTCAGCTTTCTTTATCAACTTTTGGAAACTGAAGCTCTGAAAATTATGCTCAACTTGATGACTGTAATATAAATGTCATCTTTACCTGTATTGTAAATCTATAAATACTTTATGTTAGTTTTCATTGAGAATAAATTTCCCAAGGTAGATTTTCTATGAATTAGTTTAATGAAACCTCATGAATGGTATTCATTCAATTTTATCACTCCATCTATAAGTTTTTCCCCTCATAACTAGTAACGTTCAATTTTGATTAAGTAAGTTCTGAATATATTAACTATATTGTCTATTAATTTTGCATAATTATTTCCTGACAGTGGAATTTCAGAGGGCATGTATATCAAATATAGTATGTGTATATAAGTCAACTGCTATGGAAGTCCTAAGTAGATATATGGAACATAAGCATCTTTATGAAGTATAATAAAATTCTGAATTATACTTAACATTATATTTTATCTGTCACATGAATTAATAATATGAAAGGTAGGAAATTATGTTAAAATTTTCGGGCATTGAGCTAATATCAGAGTATTATTAATAAGGTTGATATAAACTATAAAAATCTATATTGAAGTGCTATGTATACACGATTGGTATGACAATAATCACGATAGCTGAATCATTCCTTTTAAAATCACATCCAAAGCATCTAATCTTCCTTTGCGAAAGAAAGTTTTGAGAATGAGTGCATTAACTAGTCACTATTGATAGTACTGCTGAGTTGAAACACCTGACCTTGGCTTAGTTAGACACTGCTTCTCAAAGTCACCAGATGTCAAAACACAGATTTCTGGGCCTTATCCCTAGAAATTCTCATTCAGTTGTCTGACAAGAGGCCTGACAATTTACATTTTTAGCAAGTCTTATGTTGATATTGCTGTCTCCCATCCACTGGATACTTTAAGAACAAAAAAGCTAGTGTATGAGATGTTCTACTCATTTATGAGAGTAGTAACTTCCTTTTTAGGGACGGTATTCTGGGGAGGAAGTCAGAGAAGTCAATTAAAGAACAAATTCCAGGGGCGCCTGGGTGGCGCAGTCGGTTAAGCGTCCGACTTCAGCCAGGTCACGATCTCGCGGTCCGTGAGTTCGAGCCCCGCGTCAGGCTATGGGCTGATGGCTCAGAGCCTGGAGCCTGTTTCCGATTCTGTGTCTCACTCTCTCTCTGCCCCTCCCCCGTTCATGCTTTGTCTCTCTCTGTCCCAAAAATAAATAAACGTTGAAAAAAAAAAAAAAAAAGAACAAATTCCACGGGGAAAATGATGTTAATTCCTCCAAAATTCAACTTATTTTTTATATAAAAATCAACTGTCGGGGCACCTGGGTGGCTTGGTCGGTTAAGCGCCCGACTTCGGCTCAGGTCATGATCTCATGGTCTGTGAGTTCGAGCCCCGCGTCGGGCTCTGTGCTGACAGCTCAGAGCCTGGAGCCTGTTTCAGATTCTGTGTCTCCCTCTCTCTCTGACCCTCCCCCGTTCATGCTCTGTCTCTCTCTGTCTCAAAAATAAATAAACGTTAAAAAAATTTTTTTTTTAATAAAAAAATAAATAAATAAAAGTCAACTGTCTTCACATGTATATAATCTATTCTAAAATACCTTGTTCCAAAGGGCATAGTGGCTTTTATACCATTGTGGTTCTGGAAGGATTTTGCAAACAGTTTTTAAAAATGTTTACATGCCCAGTCTATATTTGTCATCTGTATAGGTTGGTGTCCTAAGCGTAACAAAGATAGAATGTATTTAAGTAGAAAGAAGAATCAGATTAAAATAATATAGAAAAAAAATTTTAAGTGTTATGAATTTATTTTTCAATCTTTGCTTTCGTAAACAAGAAAAATTTAACTGAGTAATTAAAAGATCAAACTGACCTTCTTGAACAATTCATGAATCAGGCCACATCCCATCTAGCAGAAAGTAACTGTGTCCTTAGGAAAGGAAGGTTTTTTGGTTTTTTTTTTTTAAATGTTTATTTTATTTTTGAGAGAGAGAGAAAGCGTGTGAGCAGGGGAGGGGCAGAGAGAGAGAGAGACACAGAATCTGAAGCAAGCTCCAGGCTCTGAGCTGTCAGCACAGAGCCAGATTCCGGGCTCAAGCTCACGAACCATGAGATCATGACCTGAGCTGAAGTCAGACGCTTAACTGACTGAGCCATCCAGACGCCCCAGGAAAGGAAAGGTTTTTAAAGGTGGTGGGGGAGGGAGGATAATTATTAGGAAAGAATGCATTGTTTTAGGCAAGGCCACCCTCCTAAGGGGAATAAAAGTGTTCTATCAGTAAATGTCTCAGAACTGACTGGAAATTGCATGTTGACTCATTAAAAGTTACACTGGTATAGGGATTAGAACTATAGTTAGGTTAGGTATTAAATTTTGGTTTGCTGATGTGGGCTCTTAACATAGGTGACTCCATTTGGAGTCTGTTTTTTTTTTTTTAACAGTTATTTTATTTTATTTTATATTTTATTTTATTTTATTTTATTTTATTTTATTTTATTTTATTTTATTTTATTTTTTTAATTTTTGAGACAGAGAGAGACAGAGCATGAGCAGGGGAGGGGCAGAGAGCGAGGGAGACACGGAATCTGAAGATGGCTCCAGGCTCTGAGGTGTCAGCACAGAGCCTGACGCGGGGCTCGAACTCTCAGACTGAGAGATCATGACCTGAGCTGAAGTTGGTCGCCCAACCGACTGAGCCACTCAGGCGCCCCTTTTTTTAACAGTTTTTCAGGATTTCAATTATTTTCCATGAGACTAATGATTCTGTTAAAATTAGTATTTCTGACATGGTTTTCACATAACTTAAACAATCAAAATTTCCATTTCTAGAGAATTGAATAAGGCAATTGTGTATGTAACATTTCAAAAATAAAATATTGTAAGCCATTACCAAGCTATTATTTTAGTTGAAGCTGTCGTGTAAAAGAGTTAAAAAGGGAAAATAAATATTATGTTGTAATAGAAATATTCATATGATCTTTGTATTTCACATATATTGACATTACCTTCTGAATATTTAAATCAAAATAACAGTCAAATAATGTGTGTTATTTGAGCTAATACCATTATTTTAAATCATCACAAGTTTAGAAATAATATAAGTCATGCCAAACCCATATGCCTGTATGAAGTAGTGCCTTTCTCTGAAATCAATTCATAGCTTTCTGCACTACTCTATGGTTTCCACAAAGATACTTACATTTGCAAGCTTATTTATAGTAAATTTTCCCTCACATCATAGTTGTAATTTTGCTCCAAAGCATGTCTCATCAAAAGGGAGAGGGTTTACAGGAATAATAAAAAAATCCTTTGAAAGTTAACTTAGATATTTCCATACACCAATGTCGTAAAAACAACAATGACAACAACAACAACAAAACATACCTTTGGGGATTTAGTAATTCTCTTATATTTTCATCATGTATTCATTTCAATTAGAGAATGATTACAAAGTAAATGAAGCTTTGGTGGGACAACAACCAAGATGAATGTTAATCTGTGATTTCCTCAGCTTTATGTCAGTTCTCATTAGATTCATACAACACTGCAGATATGAAATTACATGTAAAAATTGTTTAGCAATGCTTTAATGAAATGTATATTCTTTTTTTTTAAGTGTATTTGTTTTGAGGGAGAGTGAGAGAGAGCAGGGGAGGGGTAGAGAGAGAGAGAGAGAGAGAGAATCCCAAGCAGGTTCCTTACTGTCAACACAGAGGCCAATGTGGGCTCAATCCCACAAACCCTGAGATCATGGACTGAGCTGAAACCAAGAGTCAGATGCTTAGCTGACTGAAGCACCCAGGTACCCGAACTTTCTATTATAGAATATATTATATATTGGTATAACTGCAAATCAGTGTTAGCATAAGATATAAACCATATTTTTCATCAATGAGTTAGTTATATGTATTGAAATGGTTGGCCCTTATGAAAACTATTTTTTCTTCCATACCACTGAATGATGTGTTTAAAAAATAATTATAAATTTAGTCTAAAGTTAATTCCAATTAATTTGGTATTCCGGGGGAAATGAAATGTCAATTAAAAAAAATCTTAACCCTACTTACACTTTATACTCTATTTTTTAACGTTAAACTTTCCAATACTACTTAAAACTCATTTCCAGAGCCATTTCTGAAGTAATATGAAAAAACTCTTCATCCATCTTGACAATTTAAAAAACTTACTGCACATTTCTTATTTGCTTTCACCTAAAATCAGTCAAAATTCCAAATTATAAAAATTATGAAGTATGGAAGGAATATACTGACTGATTCTTTCATAAAATGGAATAAAAATACAAGTAAAAATGGTTTAGCTCCAAACAGATGCATCAAAACCAGGCATAATTTATATCTCCTTTATCTAACTTCCTTTCTTTGTTTGAAGAGGAGGAAGGGAAGCAAAATAGAGGTGGAGAGTATGAGAACTAGAATTTTTTCTGTTGATGCCAACACAGGGATTTCAGGAGTCAGTCAGCAGTAGAGAAAAGGTACCTGTTTTGCTGAAACTGTCCTAAAGAGATTATGCACCAAACATCCCATAAATTCCCACTATATCAACAGGAACGGCAGCTTCTTTTAATCATCTCCTGATTTGCTATATTAGCAGCTCTGATACACCCCTGGCACTTTTTTTTTTTTCAACGTTTATTCATTTTTGGGACAGAGAGAGACAGAGCATGAATGGGGGAAGGGCAGAGAGAGAGGGAGACACAGAATCGGAAACAGGCTCCAGGCTCTGAGCCATCAGCCCAGAGCCCGATGCGGGGCTCGAACTCACGGACCGCGAGATCGTGACCTGGCTGAAGTCGGACGCTTAACCGACTGCGCCACCCAGGCGCCCCCCCTGGCACTTTTGTAGCTCTTTTGAGTCTGCCCTTCCAATGTTGTTTAAACTGATTTATTCTACATAATGTTATTGAAGAAAAGGGGTCCAAAAAGAGAGATTCTGTTCAACTTCCAATTGGACGTGAGTGTTTCCCAATGGGGATAATCCTTTATGCATGTGATATTTTGAAAATCGAATACAATTTTTTTGGTCATTTTTCTTGTGAAATTTCTTTCTAGCTTCTAATATTAAATATTTCTACTTAGCTTATGATAGTAAATAATATCAGTCACTGATACTTTGTTGCATTTGGATCTCCTGATTCCAGAATATGAAACAATAGTACTTTATATTTATTTTAGTAAAAACAAAACAGTAGAACTATTTAAGCTCTTAAATAGAAGTTAGCTAATTTCCCTATGGATTTCCAGTTTGAAACATTTACATTTTATATTAATGAGAGTAACCACTCTGAAATCATGTGTGCAATATGAAATCACTACAGATTCATGAACAACAACCAGCTCAGTCTAGAGTGTGGTCTATTAATATTCAAATTAATTAATTTTGTTAAGAAATGTCCCTAGTCAACTGAAAATAATATATCAGGTGTCCTGGCAAGAAAAATAATTTGACATCATTGATTCAAATGAAATAATTTTTTTAAGCTTTTATTTAAATTCTAGCTGATTAGTGTACAGTGTAATATTAGTTTCAGGTGTATAATTTAATGATTCAACACTTCCATACAATATCTGGTGCTCATCACAAATGCACTCCTTAATCCCCACCTTCCCACCCACCTCCCCTCTGTTTACCAGCAGTTTGTTCTCTATAGTTAAAGAGTCTGTTTCTTGGTTTGCCTCTCTATTTTTTCCCCTATGATCATTTGTTTTGTTCCTTAAATTCCACATATGAATTAAATTATTTAGCACTTGTCTTTCTCTGGCTGACTTATTTTGCTTAGCATAATACTCTCTAGCTCAATCCATGTCGTTGCATATGGTAAGATTTCATTCTTTTTTATGGCTGAGTAATATTCCATTGCATGTATATTTACACCACCTCTTCTTTATCCATTCATTAGTTGATGGATATTTGGGCTCTGTCCATAATTTTGCTATTGATAATGCTGCTGTGAACATCAGGGTGCACGTATCCCTTCAAATCAGTATTTTTTATCCTTTGGGTAAATACCTAGTAGTGCAATTGCTGGATCCTAGGTTAGTTCTATTTTTAACTTTTTGAAGAAACTTCATATAGTTTTCCAGAGTGGCTGCATCAGTTTGCATGCTCACTAACACTGTAAGAGGGTCCCCCTTTCTTCACATCCTTGCCCACACTTATTGTTTCTGGTGGTGTTAATTTTAGCCTTTCTGACAGGTGTGTGGTGATATCTCATTGTAGCTCAAATAAAATGCATTTGATAAAGGGACTACATAGAAGCAAAGATTAAAGAACAAACAGGGATGAAAATGTGCCCCAAGACCTGAGATAGCAGGAAGCTCTTATTTTCACAGCTGAAGGGACGGAGGAAGACAATGTGTCTTGAGCACCAGGTGAGAGCTGCAGCTTAGGTGGGTGGGAGCGTTTTCCTGGAGCTGTGATCTTGAGGGCCACAGCTCAAATACTGATAAGAGGCTGACACAGAGAGTGGAAAGAAACATCCTGCTTGATCTCTGCCAGTGTTTCTCATGTGCCTAATCCGACCAAAGCCAGCAAAAAAAAAAGAGAATCTGAGTGATACCTGCATGAGAGTCAGCCTCTAGGGACACAGCAGAGGAGGGGAAACAGATACGGAGAGGAAAACAAAAAAAAAAAAAACAGAACTGGAACATTCACTGACAAGGTTAGGGGAAAACACAATGAACCCCCACAGCCCTACTTGGGTTGTGCCATCAAGTGTTAGCTTCTTGACCTATTTTCTTCAGGGTTTACCATTACCATTTTTGCATTTCCAGTTACTTTATGCTGCCTTCAGGGCTTTCCTTTCAGCACTTCCCTCAAGTGTCATATAAGTCTACCATGAATCACTCTTAGCAGACAAATTTAGCAACTTGTGGAGAGAAGAAGGAGGAGCAAGAGCAAAAGTGGGAGGTGGGGGAAGGGATAGGATGGGAGAGGAGGAGGGAGAAGACAGAAAGACAGAACAAATTATATGAATCCCTTCTTATTATGGCTCATGCTTATCTATTCCTCTTTTTTAATATACTACTGCTTCTCCATTTGTGAGTAGACAAGAATTAAATATCCAAGTAGATTTTCAGAAAGGCTTCAATTATTTTTGTTTCTTTTTCTCATTTTTCAAACTCCCTTTTTCACCTTTACCACTGAACACTACCTTGACTGAGTAAAGATTAAAAGTTTCATAAGGTTTCCTGTAACATTCCTTAGATCTTGTTGTAATGTCTGTTGGCATCTAATCTCATGGGGGAAGTCTGAGGCAAGCTTTCTTTCTTTGGATAATGACCTGCCATTATTCTGGATAAATTTTAAGATTTTTGTCTTTCCTTGAATTTATTAATTTCATCAAGGCTAAATTCAATCTTTTCAAATATTTCTTTTTCATTTTCTTTAACTTTTTCACAATGTATATTCTCAATTTCAGATGTTCCCTTATGCATATATTTAGGATGTTTTCCTAACAGATAATAAATATATTTTATTTCTTTATTTCTTCCTTCAAAAATAGTAAACATGTGTATTAGATCTTTGTTGTTTTTCTGTATGTGACTTCTTCTCTAAATCATGCCAATATTTCTCCTCTTTTGAATCTTATAATTTGTTCCGGACACATCACTGATGCTCATGATGGTGAGAGGATGCCTAAAATGGGCTATTAGAACAGAGTAAGAAGGTTTGATTGGTGAAAAGCTGCATGCTGGTGTCTATCCGGACAAGGATGTATGAAAATGCCCTCCCCAAACCAAAGCAAACTAAAAAGCATTAAAAAAAATTGCACATGTGAGGTCCTCAGTCTTTTTTTTTCTAAACGCTTATTTATTTTTGAGAGAGAGAGAGAGAGAGAGAGAGAGAGAAAGAGACAGCAGGAGTGGTAAAGGGAGAGTGAGAGAGAGAATCCAAGCAGGCTCTGTGCTGTCAGTGCAGACCCTGATGCAGGGCGATATCTCACAAACCATGAGATCATGACTTGATCTGAAATCAAGAGTTGGAAACTTAACCATCTGAGCTACCTAGATACCCCTCTCAAAACGAGTCTTAAAAGGGTGAGAAATAGACTCAAAAAAAAAAAAAAAAAAAAAAAAACCATGAAAATACCAAGGAGAGAAAGATCAGGCTTTAACAGGTGCCAAAGTCAAGAAAGAGCAAAGCCAAATCAAGTAGGAAATTTTAGGTCTCTCCTACCTCTTTGTTTTAACCTGAATACTCTTTGCTCCAAACCTGGAGGTACTCAGACAATTTTATAATAACTTGATGAAGACCTGTACTGTTTTGCTTTTAGATAATATTAAATTTTCTAGTGACTACTTAAAATAGCCTTTCTCAGGGTGCCTGGGTAGCTCAGTCAGTTAAGCGTCTGACTCTTGATCTCAGGTCTTGATCTCAGGGTCTTGAATTCAACCCCCGCATTGGGCTCTGTGCTGAATGTGAAGCCTACTTTAAAAATAAACAAATAAAATCAAATAAATAAAAAAATACCCTTTCTCAGGAAATCATTAAAAGTCCAGACAATTTAGTATTATGTCCTCTATTTAATATCACAGTTAAACATGTATTCTAAATTATCTCTGAATTTTACATCAAAATTGCTAGATTTTCCCTATTTTTTCATTATTCACACAATAGTTATCCTGTAATACTGCTAATTAGGCTAATTATTGGGTCTAGTGCTCTGAATAATTCTTCTTGGTCTCTTAAACACACAAATGTTTTAAAATTTATTGTTCTTTCTATAAACCAGGCCTACCTATTCAACTCTTATCTATCTTCAATTAATAATAGATCTGACTGCTTTACAATTGTAGCTAATATTTACATAATATTTACCATATGCCAGGGACTCTTGAATGTTCCTTATGTTTAATCTTTATGACAGTCCTATGAAACAAGATCTAGGAACAGTTGCATTTTAATTTATTTTTAAAATGTTTCTAATGTTTATTTTTGAGAGAGAGAGTGCATGAGAGAGTGCAAGCTGGGTGGGGGTGTACAGAGTGGGTACAGATGCTTAACTGATTGAGCCACTCAGGTGCCTCGTTGTGTTTTATATGTGAGGATTTGAGGCCCAGCAAATTTTTTTAAGTTTATTTATTTATTTATTTATTTGAGAGAGAGAGAGAGAGAGAGAGAGAGAGAGAGAGAACATGCACATTAGTGGGGGAGGGGCAGAGACAGAGGAGAGAGAATGAATCCCAAGCAGGCTCCTCACTGCCAGCATGGAGCCTGATGCAGGGCTCGAACCCATGAACTGTGAGTCATGACCTGAACCAAAACCAAGAGTCGGATGCTTTAGTGACTGAGCCACCCAGGTGCACCCACAGAAATTTTTATAATTTGTTCCTGGCCACATAGCTCATAAAATAAACCCAGAATTTAAGCTCAGATAGTCTGATTCCAAAATTGGCCTTCAAGTAATATATGATCCCTCTTTAAAACATGGGAATAATGGAAAAGTGAGGTCTATGAACAATCTACATTAAAATCACCTGTGTTCCTTGGTAAAATGTGCATTCCTGGGCTCATCGGCTTCTGTATTGCTTAATAATTTAAACAGAAAGTGCAGGTGATTCTGAGACCCTACCATTTCAAAACCATTGAAATTATAGATATTCTTATGTGTATTTTCTTTGACCATAAATTCAGAGCAGAGTAGATGATATCTTTGATTTTCAAACTTTTGATTAGACTCTAACTTTCTCTGCTTTGTCATAAATTTTATGCTGATTGAGATGGTTTCTGTTTTTACAAATCCTATTGGGTATTCTTATATTTTATTACAAATTCCACAAATAGTCAAACAACTAATATATTAACTGAGGAGACCATATCAGTTAAAGATGTCTTTGAGGGGATGCAATTTGGTGCAGCCACTATGGAAAACAGTATGGAATTTCCTCAAAAAAATTAAATGTACAACTATCTTATGATATAGGAATTATACTACTGGCTACCCAAAAAAAATACAAAAACACTAATTCAAAGGGATACATACAACCTTGTGTTTATTGTAGCATCATTTACAATAGCCAAACTATGAAAGCAGGCTAAATGTCCATCTATAGAGGAATGGGTAAAGAAAAGATAGTATGTATGTATATATGTGTGCATATATATAGATATATATATATAATATATATATATCAGAATATTATTCATTCATGAAAAAAGAATGAAATCTTCCCATTTGCAATAACATGGATAGAGCTAGAGAGTATAATGCTAAGAAAATACATCAGTCAGAGAAAGACAAATATCATATGATTTCACTCATATGTGAAATTTAAGAACAAAACAAAAGAAAAAAGGGAAAAAAAGAGAGTGAGAGATAAACCAAGAAACAAACTCTTAACAAACTGATGGTTACCATAGGGGAGGTGGGTGGGGGGATGGGGGAAATAGGGGATGGGAATTACCATCACTTACCACGATAAAAAAAATCATAAAATATAATAAAAAACAAAAAAATTTCTTTGTCTACAACTAAAAGAAAACTTATCAATGGCTAAGATTAAGAAACCTTTATTTATTTCAAATCAAATCCTTTGTCTCCCCTTGCCTTTCTTAACATGTTAATTTTGATGCTCATATTTTTCATTTCATGTATTTAAGATGGCAACTAGACCTTAAGACTCATAACTGAATTCCACACAGGAAAAGGGGAGAAATGGAAAGAAATACGTTTCATTTTAAAAATTAAAATAAAAAAAATAACAATGGACACTTTTCCCAAGCACTCCCAACTGCTTTATATGGTCCTAAACTCTGTTACATGGACATCCTTTGGTGGTTGGCAACTAGTAGAGGTGGTTGGCAACTATATTTAGGTGTTTAGTCAACCAAACAGTGCAGGCCAAAGGCACCCCTATAACTATGCATTGCCTACATTAATTTTTCCCCTATACACAACAACATATCATCTCCTTATGCAGGTAAGATTGACTGTCTCATTCAGTTACTGCATCTGGCTTGAAATTGGAAACTCGGGGCACCTGGGTGGCTCAGTCAGTTAAGTGTCTGACTTCGGCTCAGATCATGATCTCACAGCTCGTGAGTTTGAGCCCCGCATCAGTCTCTGTGCTGACAGCTCAGAGCCTGGAGCCTGCTTGGGATTCTATGTCTCCCTCTCTCTCTGCCGCTTCCCTGCTTGCATGCTGTCTCTCTCTCAAAAATAAATTAACATTAAAAATTTTTTTTTCATTGGAATCTCTTCATCATATGCGGATGTTGTGTCTTAGGGTCTGATAATCTGCCAATTAAAATGCAATCTGTCTTCAACTAACTCACATAACATATAGTAGTATCAAAGGAAGAGGAAGTAAGGGACTTTATTTCCAGGGGGTAAGGGGAGACTCTGAATAATCACTCATCTGTAAGGAAAACTTGCTCTTTTAGTCAATAGAAAAGCCCTGGTTTTACTTTTGGAAGAATCCTAATATGTTTTACTACACCTCAATGTAACTTCTGAGCAGATCCCATTGGGGAGGATACTTTTCTTGCAGGCTATGTAGATTTAGCAGCTAATTTTAAGTTGGTGGAATTTGGGGTCTTGTTAATTGCTTTAAGGATTGAACAATTGCAGGTTGTTCCAGGCCATATACAAGGTTCCATATTGGCAACAGTTCCCTCAAAACTTACAAAGATAACCAATTAGTTTCCAGTCATGTGACTATGTCTCTAGACACAGCCAGGATCTTAGATCAACGTAGTCTTTAAGTCTGAAGATTATAATATTTCATTTACTGAACTTTTTGTCTGTTAGCCCATAGCTTAATGGCTGCTACTTGACCACACCATTCCACTTTTCCATATAAACAATAATCTTGTGGTTTCTCTCCACCATTTAATTTGGAAGAATAACCTTAGTGGATGGTGCTTTGAAAAGTGTGGGGTACTAGTTGCACATACTTTAAAGCTGCTTCTTGACATTCTCTACTTATAATAGAATCTGTAAATACAGAGGAATGTGGCTTTTTTAACCTGGCAAGGCTCCGAGCTGGGGAACTCTCAGACAAGTTTGATTTCAGGCTGTTAAGAAGAGGGTGCCTCACTGATTTCCCTGCCACCTTCCATGGAAGTCAGGTTAATTCTGGTTTCAGTTCATTCATCTCTCCTAGGACTTTTCCTGACAGCTGCACAAAATTAGCAGAAATATCATAACACAGTGAATTTTGCTCAATTTCTTGTTGTTGTTTTGTTTTATACTACTTCCTCTAAATTATGGTGTCATTGAGTATGTGGTCTGCATCTCAATGAATACAGCAGGTGATCTTGAACAAGTATTTTGCCATCACATAACAGGGGGCTGAGTAATTTTCCAACCTGCAATAGTTATGTACTCATCTCCCACTGATTAATTACCAGAGTAAACCAGTATCATACATTTGCCTCATTGCCCAGTACTTACTGAATATTTTTCTGTAGTTTGGGAACTTTTCCACTTTATCTCTGCAAGGTAGAAATTCGAACGTTTTCTTCCCCATGCTTCTTTGCAGCTTGTGCACTAGCAAGTGATGTAGACCCTACTACCCCCATGCTCTTGAGCAATATGAAGAAGCAAAAATGGTGTTGAAGGAAGGTGGAAACAGAAGCATCCCTGTTCTGTAGTCATGAGTGGTTGCAAGATTACATTCATGATGCACAGTGGCTTTGTTGCTCCCAGCAATGGCAGCTGCTGAAGATTATGTTCATGGCAGGAATCTAGACACTTCCTGGCTACTGCATTCACGATGGCAAAGGTATTGGTGACCTCATGCCAATTATGTAAAGTAGATTAAGGGCATGATTTCTGGAAACCTGGCCTCAAGCGTGTTTCTCCAGGCCTCCTGATACTCCAGTATGATAACTCCCTTTCCTTCTACTGAACTCCATTTCTACTTTTTCCTCTGCCAGCCTCAGGTTTCCTTCAAATTAAGGACGCTAAAAGATAGAAGGACATTACATTCTAATGAGATACATGCTTGGAAGCACCAAACATAACTAAAGAATATGAATGTGGGTATGAATTTATTAGATAATTGTAAAAAGTGTATGGGCACATGTTTGTGTATATACTGTGTGTTTATTCCTTTCATCACATATTGTAAATGCCATTTAATTTGTTTCATTATATCTACACAGAGATATACATGTGTGCACCCAAACACATGTACACACTCTACGTACACACACACACACACACACACACACACAGAACATAAAGAAGTAATTATGAACTTGAAAGTAAATACTCCTAGGCAAATTGATTACAGAAATGGAGGCATTTTTTTTTCATTAAGATGGAACTCCTTGTTCAAAATAAAGGTAAACTTTTGCCTTAGGCAAAATTACTTAGTTTCATGCCCTTTCCTACTTGAAAAATTCTGTAAAAGACATAAAATGTCCGTATGTTCTATATTTATGTCAAAGCAAAATATAACTAATAATGAAGATTATTGATTAAAGATGTTTTAAAAGAGTTGCTACAAATAAAAGTTCTTACTAAAATGGTTCATTTTAAATAGCTGAGCCCTATTTATCCATGTTCTCATTTTTTTTAAGATTTTATTTTTAAGTAATCTCTATAACCAACATGGGGCTTGAACCCACAACTCCAAGATCAAGAGTCACATGTTCCACTGACTGAGACAGCCAGGTGCCCCTCAGTGTTGTCATTTTTTTTTAATAAGGAGAGCAAAATAGTTAAATAGAGATATAGGTACACACACACACACACACACACACACACACACATATACATATATGTGTATACTATAACATGTACATATAATCATAAAGTAATTAAATTAATAAAGTAATTCGTGTGTGTGTGTGTGTGTGTGTGTGTGTGTGTGTGAATCAGAGGAATATGGAGACTTCGGGGGAATCTTTCACATAATTATCTTAAATTATATTTTATATAGCTTATTTGTCAGAATTGTGCCAATTCACCATTTACCCAACTGATGAGACCTAAGAAAAATATACATGTATCTATAGGTATTTTACAAGAGTATATGGAAGTTCTAAGACTATTTCTTTTCTTAAAATGAATTAAATATTACAAATACATTGTATTATTATTTTTTAATATTTATTTATTTTTAAGAGAGAGAGAGAGACAGACCTCAAGTTAGGGAGGGGCAGAGAGAGAGAGGGAGACACAGAATCCAAAGCAGGCTCCAGGCTCCAAGCTGTCTGCAGACAGCCCTACCCGGGGTCGAACCCACAAACCGTGAGATCATGACCTGAGCCCAAATCACACGTTTAACCAACTGAGCCACCCCAGTGCCCCAAATACATTTTATTTTTAAACACTGAGACCACAAAATCTCTGTAACTGTATACTCCGTTCGCTTTAATCAGATTGCTTCTGTAGTGCCTACAAATTTCCCTCATATAAATATTAGATTTTTCTATAAATGTGAAATTATTAATATAACCAATCAAAAATATTTAAAATTGTGTATTAATTACTTTGTTAATGTTTGCTCCCTGTTACCGGTGCTGGATATCTCTACTTAGATGTGCTTCTGGCATCTTACCACCAGCAAGTTGAAAAATGACCTCAATATGTTTTGTGTCCTGGCCTCCACTGATTTTTCCTATTTTGGCTAATAAATGTATTATTCACATAGTCATTCAAGCCAGATGCCTGGAAATTATCCCTTCTTTATCCCTTTTCCTCATAGTTCTATTTTCTTCGTGTAGAAAGAAATGGTATTCAAGGTAATTTATGAAGACTCCATTTAATTTGTTTTGATAGATTCTGAGCACTCTAGGACAATGAATCTGCATTATTCCTCTTTGTATTCACCAATGGGATCTATAAAACTAAACAATAAATGTTAGTGTTAAACTTTAATTTTTTTCAGGAAAAAAAATTTACTTGTCTATATATAGTGCACATAAAATATTTACCTATATAGATACGCTATTTTATTCATGGGCTTATAGGCTCTTTGTTTAGAGATCCTAATCCAACTTCTATATGTTTTTTTTCTAGATAAATATGAGCGCATATATATATATATATATATATATATATATATGGTTTATTTATTTTGTGAGAGAGAGCAGGGAAGGGGCAGAGAGAGAGGAGAGAGAGAATTTGAAACAGGCCCCTCACTCTCAGCATTGAACCCAATGTGGGGCTCGAGGTGGGGCTTGAATCCACCAACGTGAAATCATGACCTTAGCTGAAACTAAGAATCGAATGTTTAACCGACTGACCCACCCAGGCACCCCAATATGCTGTATTTATTAAGTGAATCAATAAGATTGAGCTCCTTCAGTTTAGTAGCTTAGAACATTGTTATGCTGTCATGAATCAGGTCTTAAAGCCCTGGAGTTTTCCAGAACAATGCTGGGGGAAAATTGAATAGCACTTGATTATTTCTGATTCTATTATTGAAAAAATAGTACATGTTCACAATCTACCAAACCTATGGCCAAATATAATTTGATCCTTTTGATAGTTTCTATTTAAAAATTTTTTTAATGTTTTATTTATTTTTGACAGAGAGAGAGAGAGAGAGAGAGACAGAGCATGAGTGGGGGAGGGGCAGAGAGAGGGAGACACAGTATCTGAAGCAGGCTCCAGGCTCTGAGCTGTCAGCACAGAGCCCGATGCGGGGCTCGAACTCACAGACCGCAAGATCATGACCTGAGCTGAAGTCAGATGCTCAACTGACTGAGCCACCCAGGCTTCCCTTGATAGTTTCTATTTTTATGTCTTTTGAATTCAACTAGTATAATTAATTATATTGTTTTTGCTTACATTTTCAATCTACAAATTATTGTAGAAGACAGGCAATAACAATCTTCAAGTTAAGGTTATTTTTATTTGAAATAGACAATGCTAAACCAAATTATACTTATCTAAAGCTTGTGATAGCTATTAAAACCATTCTACTTTCTAGGGAAAAAAAAACATTAAACTTCTCATAAGTAGTAAATAGGTTTTGAAAATGTTAACAAGTAGGAGGAAAAATTACTAAAAAGGAAACTGTAATATTAAAATAGCATTCTATTTATCATCTTTTAATTAATTATTATAGAACTAACAAGAGGGGAAAACAACTTAAGCAGTGCCTTGTGTTAATTAAGAAATATGCATATTTATCATCTGTGTAAAAATATGAGAAATATGAGAAATATGCATATTTATCATCTGTGTAAAATAACTTCTAAGATATTTGAAATGTTTGTAAACCTATTATTTTAGAAAATTCTCACCTTTGACTGTGTTTCCAAATTTGGGAACATTCAGAACAGAATTTTTCCTTCTTCAATGCAGGCTTACTTTCTACCAGCTGAAAAATCATATTTCAGGACGTTTGGTTTTCATACACAGAGGAAATATCTTTTCAGACACTCCTTCCCAAAGTATCACTATTGGAAGGGAATTGAATGGAATTTGAATTGATCAACTTTTTAAAAATACAGTCATAAAAAAAGGGGGAATGTTAATAACAGCTTAGCAGATAGGTATCTTCTCTATTTTACTCAAGAATATAAAAAGCTGCACTGATCCTCGGAATGCATTCCTTTGAATGCATTACTTATTCTGAAATCCAGCATAATGTTAAATTTAATCATAATTTTAAATCAGAATACTTTGTTAAGTATTTGTGGGTTTGGGGCTGCTATTATATATAATTTGGTTAGGTTACCCAGCGATGTTAACTTCCACATTGCTAATCATCTCTCCTACCCTCAAGATTCTCAAGGAAGGATACTATGGCAGGGGGAGCTAAGGTGGCTACTAGTAGGAGCACCCTAGGCTTGCCTCATCCCTTGAACACAGACAGATAATTACTGAATCATTCCGAATACCCAAGGAATTGACCTGAGGACTGACAGAACAAACTGCGTAACTAGAGGTAGAGAAGAGGCCACTTCGAGGAAGGTAGGAAGTACAGAGACTTGGTTTATGGGGGAAATGGATCGTGGGTGCTGTGGAAGGTAGGGATTCCTGGTTGCAGAGAAAGACAAGAGAAAACGGAATGAATGGAGATAAGCACAAGAACACTTCCCCAAAGCCATTGGCTGGGAAAATTAGAGAGGCTGATTGTTGTGAGTTTTGCAACCAGCAGTGCTCCAAGACTGGAATTTCAGAGGTTCCCAGGTTTGGCTATTATAGAAACCAGAGGACACCGCACTACTCCTGGAGCAGAGGCAGTCAGACAACCCTGAGGAAAACTGCAAGATCTGAGAATAGCATAAGTGGCACAGGGAGACACTTTTTATTCTTTTTGGAGTACATTTATGAGAGATGGCATTGCATCTCTAGGCACAAAAGAATTGGCATGTGCCATTTCCCTCCTCTGCCCTTCAACATAGGCATAGAGATACCTGCTGAGGGTAGCTCACTGGGACACTGTTTTGTCAGCTTGCTCCAAATCCCACGCTCCTGTGCTCTGGTGCAACTGCCATTCTGGGTTAAACCTGGACCAGTCCCAGGGCAGCAAGACCCTTTCCCACATGACCAGTGCAGGTCCCTGCCACAACAGGTCCCTGAAGTTTGGCATGTTGAAAGTCAGCAGCCTTGCTAGGGTAGAGCCCAGGGTTCCCTGTGCTGCTCTGCACGGCTCCAAGCAGGCAAGTGACCCAGAGACAGACAATGTGAAATAAGCAATCTGAAAAAGGCCTGTGACACATGTGGTGAAGTTCACTCCATTGAGAATGCTTCCCTGACAGCAACAGGCATGGACTCCCCTCTCCAGGGACCAAGGAGCAAGTCAGCACCATTTCCTTCCATGCCTCTCAGCATAAACCAACTTCAGTAAACAACACAGTGGCAACACTGGCTGCCTAAACTGCTTACACCAAATCCCTCCCTCTGTGCTCCACCGATAGTGCTTTTCTAGGGCAAGTGTGCCTAACAACCAGTACGGTAGGCCCCTTCCCCAGAAGACCAGCACAAACCCTGCACACACCATGTCTACTAATGATAGAGGGCTGCAGATCTTCAGTTCTAGTGCAAATAGCCTCAGGTCTTTTTTAGCAAGCAAACCAGAACACATCTAGTTAAAACTCACCACACTTTGGCCAAGATCCAAATACTCCTCACTGCAGGCAAGGAGAAATTCTGCAGAGGACTGACCTGAGGGATAGAGTAGCCATAACACAGCAGCAGAGTGCGCACAGCACACAGCAGCAATGCTTCCTGAAATGCCAATCCCTGGACATTATCTGACCTCTTCTTCATAAAGACATTACTCTCAGGAGCAGAAAACATAATAGGCTTCCCTAACACATGTGGGAAGACAGAGACCTAGACAAAATGCCAAGATGGAAGAATTCATTCCAAAAGAAAGAACAAGAAGAGGACACGGGCCAGGGATCTAAGCGAAACAAATATAAATAATATGCCTGTTGCAGAATTTAAAGCAAAAATCACAAGGATACTGGTTGGTCTTTAGAAAGCATGGAAGTCATCTTTATCCTATGCTTTATTTTTGTTTCCATTTATATTTCTTTTTGGATAATTTCTATTGAGTGATGTTCAAATTTAATTATTTTCTTGTCTGTGTTGAATTTCCTCAAGAGCCTGTTGGAAACATTCTTCATTTTTATAATTCTTTGTTTTGATATTTATAATACATTATTCCTTAGAGTTTCCATTTCTCTGCTGAAATCACCCATCAGATCTTGCATGTGGTTCACATTTTCCATTAAAAAGCAACTTAACTTTAGATATTTTAAATTCCCTTTGTCATACTTGAGTCTGTTTATTGCTTTGTCTATTGAGTGTCATGTTTTTTCTGCAATTTTTTTGGTGTGTTTGTGTGTGTGTGTGTGTGTGTTTGAGAGAGAGTCTGTGAGCAGGGGAGGGTCAGATAGAGGGGAGAGAGAGAATTCCAAACATAATCCTCATGGTCAGCACAGAGCCAGACTTGGGGCTCGATCCCACAAGTGGTGAGTTCATGACCTGAGCTGAAATCAAGAATTGGATGCTCAACTGACTGAGCCACCCAGGGCCCTGGTGTGTGTGGTTTTTTTTTTTGTTTTTTTTTTTGTTTTTTTTTTTTTTTGTTTTGGTTTGGTTTTTTTATGTTTTGCATTTTTTTAAATGTCAGACATCTAGTGTAAGACAGTAGACATTGAGGTAAGTGGTTTTTATATGTGAATAGGGCACATTTTTCTTTTTATTAGACCTTAAGGCAGTGGATTGAGTTAATCTAGTTAAGAGTCAGGGTTAAGTTCTGTTACTGCTATGACTTACCTCAGTGAATCACACACTTCAGATTTCTCTAATAATATCCATGCTAGAAAAAGAACAACAAATGTAGCCTAAGCTAGGAGAAGAAGGGAAATAATAAAGATTAGAGCAGAAATAAATGAAACAGTGTTGTGGATTGATTTGTAAGTTTTTTTCCCTTGGTGTATAGTCTACTTCTAGCTTATATCTTTGTATTATTAAAATCACCTAACTTGTATTGGTTATTGAATTAATATTTTATGAGAAAGAAAGAAAGATGAAAAAGAAAGGAAAAATGAGCCTTCTATTCACTGGCTTTGGAAAAATTGTCAGTTTTATAACTAAGAAACGGGAAATAACTGGGTTTTTTTTCTTCTTTTTTTTCCTTACCTCTGAGTTGGTAACAGGATAGACATCTCAGATTAAAAATTGGCAAGTTCTGGGGGCTGGGTAGCTCAGTAGTTTGAGTATCT
The DNA here is from genome assembly GCF_018350155.1 of Leopardus geoffroyi. NCBI lineage: Eukaryota > Metazoa > Chordata > Mammalia > Carnivora > Felidae > Leopardus > Leopardus geoffroyi. The sequence goes on from NC_059337.1 coordinate 89,906,783, forward strand.
GACTCTTGACTTCAGCCCAGGTCATGATCTCATGGGTCCTGGGATGGAGCCCCATGTTAGACTCTGTGCTGACAGTGTGGAGCCAGCTTGGGATTTTCTCTCTCCCTCTTTCTCTGCCCCTCCCCTGCTCACATGTGCGCTCTCTCTCTCTCTCTCTCTCTTTTTCTCCCAAAATAAATAAGCGTTAAAAAAATAGCACGTTCTTTTCCTATTTACATGTATAAATTTAGGGGCTTTCTTGGTCTCCAGTATAATTCTTTTCTTTTAACCTTTCAATGTGAAATATTTTCAACCTTCAAAAAGTTGTAAGTGCAAAAAAGAGTGCAAAAAGAGTATATCATACATGTGCTCTCAAATTTCCTAATTTTTTACATTTACCACATTCAACTTATCATTCCCTATCAATCCACTATTATAGAAATATCTATCTACCTACCCACCTACCTATCTATATAAATGTATATATACATACATACAAAATATTTTTTGAAACATGTTGCAAGTATGATACCAAATTATAGGTTACTATTTTAGTGTGTATTTCCTAAAAATACCAATGTTTCCTTTTATCACAACAGTACAACCATCAAATCAGGACATTTTCACTGGTAAAATTCTATTATCTATTCCAGGGATGTTAAAGTATTGCTGAGAATTCTAATATTTGTTTTCATAGGTTCATAATCCAATTTGAAATCATGCATTGCATCTAGTTAACATGTCTCTTTAGTATTCTTCAGTCTGGAGCACTTCCTAAATTTTCCTTTGTCTTTTAGTACTCTGGCATTTTTGACACAAACAGGCATTTAATTTGTAGAATGTCCCTCAACTCAAAGGTTTGTCTGATCAGTCTTATTTGATTCAGTATATGCATCATATTTTTTAAAAGGCCATGCCATATATAATTATATTATCTACAAAATTATCATATTGTTTTAAAGATATATCAAATGAAGAAAATAGATAAAAGATATATACAGAAGAGAGATATTTGTTTCATATAATAATTACATACTATTTGTTATTATTTGTGGAATGCTTATAAATCTGTTCCAGTCAAGCAACTAATCCTAATGGTAATGACCTGACTTATAACATCTTGTTTAGAGATAACAATCTTTTTCTTCCTCCAAATTTTCATATACATCAGGAGAACAGGATGAGTTTATCCCCTGAAGTTGTGAGAATAAAGTACCAATTCCCAGCATGTAGTTTTGTATAGAAGCTCTCATTCCTGCCTAGATGATGCTTTTCTCCTGACATAGTTTTCTTAATTACTCTGAATATAAGCTGGCTGTTTATATTTGGTAATCATTCAAAAGAAGCTCTTTAATCAAATAGCTCTTCCTTTATGCAAAGATTGTAATAGTTTGTTATTTGCTGTATTGGGAACTTTGAGATCTTTAGGTTTCTTTTGATCACTATGCCAATTACTTTGTTGTAATTAAAGATAATGGAACTTTGATAATGATTTTGCCACCTATGATACTCAAGATAATAGGCTGGTAGAAAAATATCAATAGTTACCCGACGTTGTTTTGAATGGCAATTGATATAACTGTGGCATGCTAATATAAGCATAGCAGCTGTTTACTTCTTCAAGTGTGTGTGAACCCTAACCCATGACAGCTGTGCTGGTAAGATGCTGAACATTAGTCTGACTCAAATAAAAATTACTTCAAAAATAGCTTGGGTTGTATATGACCTCAGAATTTAGACTGAGAAAGGATTCAATAAAGACATGATAAATCAATAAGTTTTTTTTTTTCCTATTGTCCACTAGTACTCCCTAATTTGGTACATTAAAAAAGAGGGTAAGGGGCGCCTGGGTGGCGCAGTCGGTTAAGCGTCCGACTTCAGCCAGGTCACGATCTCGCGGTCCGTGAGTTCGAGCCCCGCGTCGGGCTCTGGGCTGATGGCTCAGAGCCTGGAGCCTGTTTCCGATTCTGTGTCTCCCTCTCTCTCTGCCCCTCCCCCGTTCATGCTCTGTCTCTCTCTGTCCCAAAAATAAATAAACGTTAAAAAAAAAAAAAAAAAGAGGGTAAAATATCATTCTGATAATATGAATCACTTTTGCATTGTATTTTGGCTTTGCTTTTCATCTTCATGGATAAACGGAATTTTCAAAAACTGTTGCACGTATTCTGAAGTCTCAATTATTTCTCCGATGCTTTTTATTTTTTAATTGAAAAAAAAAGCTAGATCCCAACAACGTCTTTGTACAAAACCTGGAAAATCTACGAGATAGGATTAAGAATGAGTGTTGGAAGATAGGTAAATTTTAAGAAGCGGTCAGTGAGGTACAGGGGCACCTGGGTGGCTCAGTTGGTTAAGCATTCAACTTCGGCTCATGTCATGATCTCGGTTTGTGGGTTCCACTGCATGTCAGACTCTGTGCTGACACCTCGGAGTCTGCTTTGGATTCTGTGTTGTCCTTTCTCTCTGCCCCTCCCACACTCGTGCTCTGTCTCTCTCTGTCTCTCAAAAAAATAAACATTTTTTTTAAAGCTGTCAGTGAGATACAATTTACAACCAGGAATCAGTGATTTTGGAGATCATGTCTTCCTTTTTATTTTTCAACTTGCATATACTCTTTCATGTAAGCCACCTCTTTGACACATTATGTCTGCAAAGACATATTCTTGCAAAGAGAGGCATTATTTTGGGATCACCTCCTATCTCATATAACAAAGGCATTTCCTTTTGTAATCCTTTTGGAAATATCTTTATAATGAACTTTTCACTTCTAGATTAGCCTGATTGTTTATCCCTGTTTCCACGACATACTATTTTTTGGATATATTTATATTTTCAATATATTTATATATTTTTATATTTATATATATTTATTTATATTATATTATATTTATATTATTTTTATATTTGTATTTTCAAGTATCTATTGCAATCTTTTCTTTTGATAACCTTGTAAAAATATGGAAGAACTAATATACACCTACTTACTTTCTACCATTTGTAATACAGTAACTTCAATTTGTAAGTTTCTTCGATAGTCTTCTTCACGTCTACATCCCTCAACTTCTTGGCTTCTCTCATCTGTACTCTTATGATATTAAGGTGGAAAACATTAATAAACATTCTATGATTATGAATAGATACACAAATCTTTGTCTAAAAGCTGGCTTTAAAGGCTAAAAAGGAATATACAGTATTTACCTTATATTGATATGAATATAATGTTCACTGTTGTATCAGACAGTTATGATATATGGCAAGCAAACACAAAATATCAATGGAATAGACAATAAGCATTTATTCCTCGTTCACTCATCTACATGTTAACTGGAGTTCCATCGATCATAGGTGGGCTCAGTTTTCTCCAGGTCTCAAGCTCATATTGGGCCCGTTTCACATATCCTAATATAGCAAGGCAGTCTAAGGAAGGCTTCTCTCATTGAAGTGGGGGGAAATGTGAGAGGAAAACCTCAGACAGGAAAGCACGTTTTAAAGAATTTTCTTTGTTATATCTGCTAACATTGCATTAAACAAAGCAAATCACTTGGCCAAGTCCAAAGTAAAAGGGTGGTGAAACACATTCTGACCTTGCTAAAGCAATAACAGTATGTTAATGTATACTCTAAAATTGTGGTAAAAACACAGATCAATAATTCAATGTGACAAAATTGCATAATTGCATTTTCAAATGAAATCCTACAAGTCTATTTCCTTTCTACACAACAATTTATCTTTTCATTTTTTTCTTTTGCTATGCAATTTCATCCTTAAGTAGTTGTAGCTATTCTAGTGGATGTCTACACTGTAGAATTTTTTGCCTTGAATAAATCCAGTCTGAGATTGCTCTATTCTCATCTTTCTCTTATTTTTAATTACTTTTCTCTAGCTGTGCACTGAAGCTATTGTTTTCAGAAATTCTGCTTTTTAAAAAAAAATATTTTTATTTATTTTTGAGAGAAAGACTGAGCGTGAGTTGGGGAGGGGTAGAGAGAGAGGGAAACACAGAATCCAAAACAGGCTCCAGGCTTCGAGCTGTCAGCACAGAGGCCAACGTGGGGCTTGAACTCAGGAATGATGAGATCATGACCTGAGCCAAAGTCAGTTGCCCAGCCAACTGAGGCACCCAGACGCCACCTGCTTTTTTTTTTTTTTTTTTTGAGATTAGACATAACATTTCTTGGTCCCCTGTCTTTATCTTTATTAGGTGCCACCTTGATTTTCTGAAGCTCATTCTCAAATAAACTCTTAAGAGTTGAGGTAAACTCACTGAAATATGCTAATATGACCTGTCCTTTAATCTACCTTTATGTTTGATTATGAGAGTTTAACTGGACATCTAAGTTTAGACAAAAAAATTGAAATCTTTATTAAAAATTAACTGATGAGAATTTTGAGCTCTATGTGACTTTTGTTGTTTGTATTTCACCTATATTTTCTTTTATGAAAAATTTAAATTTCTTCTTATAATCAAATCTTTCATAGTTCACAATGTTATGTTTCTAAATATGATAATGGGGTAATATTAAAGTCATATCTTTGATCATTTTTATCTTAAAAAGGTATACTTCTTTCCTCATGTGCCTAAAAAACAAATGAACAAACAAACACCCTTATGCTATAGGCATAGTACTCCACAGAAAGTTTTTGGGGCACCTGGGTAGCTTAGTTGGTTGGGCATCCGACTTCGGCTCAGGTCATGATCTCACCATCCGTGGGTTTGAGCCCCGCGTCGGGCTCTGTGTAATAGCTCAGAGCCTGGAATCTGCTTCAGATTCTGTGTCTCCCTCTCTCTCTGCTCCATCCCCATTCATGCTCTCTCTGTCTCTCAAAAGTAAATAAACTTTAAAAAAAAAAAAAAAGAAAGCTTTCTTTCTGCGTCTATTACCAAGTTGGTCTGTTTTCAACCTGCTCAGTGGCTTTCTTCTTGCTTTTTAAGTAAGTGTGTAAGATTCTATATTGTTCTGGATCTTGGTGAGAAGACAAATACACCAGTTGTAAAAAAGCATTAATGTCATTATGCATGTTATTCAACACTATTTATGCTTAGTGTAGCAGTTCAGCTACTTGAATTTCTCAGTAATTTACTCCTACTATTGGGTAGGTTGCACACAAAAATGTTTGGCATTTTCTGTACTTGTTACCTTTGTTTAAATATATATAATTGTATTAAAAAGGGGTTTATATGTAATATTATTGGTGCATATATATTCACATTAAATATTTGTTTTCTGGGGTGAAAATTCTCCAGCCCTGCTCACCTCCCACTTATTCTCTGAGCTGTAGCTAGTGTGATCTTTTGAGAAGCAGTTATATAATATTACTGCAGGTCGCCGAACCTTTAGTATGGCTCTGTTGCCTTAAAACTAACATCGAAATCCAATATTAAGATGTACAAACCCTTCCATGACCCAGTCTCTGCTAATCAAAGTACCTCATCTCTATTCAGTCTCCTCATAAAAATCTTATTCGTCTCTGGGGCGCCTGGATGGCGCAGTCGGTTAAGCGTCCGACTTCAGCCAGGTCACGATCTCGCGGTCCGTGAGTTCGAGCCCCGCGTCAGGCTCTGGGCTGATGGCTCAGAGCCTGGAGCCTGTTTCCGATTCTGTGTCTCCCTCTCTCTCTGCCCCTCCCCCGTTCATGCTCTGTCTCTCTCTGTCCCAAAAATAAATAAAAACGTTGAAAAAAAAATTAAAAAAAAAATCTTATTCGTCTCTAACCCGCCTACTGTACCCCCACTATCACTGCCCAGCTGTATCTAACATCCAAATAATTCGATATCTTCTTCCCTTTTTTTGGAAAAAAATGTTCCATGACATTGCTTTCAGTGCCAGCAGCCTCGTTTCCCTGACTCCCCTGCTGCCCCAATTATCCCTGTCAATTCATTGAATGGTCTCACCTTGGCCTTTTATATTTAAAGTTATCTCTTTCCTGACAGTCATACTAAGCTGCATCTTTCTCTTTTATATTCCAAACATGAATTTATGTCTCTGATGTAAGACCAATGACTTTTAGATTCTGAAATTTTCAATTTTCAAAATTAAAAATGTTGACCACTTTATCATGATGTTGATGCCACAGCTACTTTTTTTCAGTTTTTTTCACTTATCATTTTTATCTGTGAATAGTCCATACCAAAAGTAATCCTCACCTTCTAGAAAATAATTATGCTTCCTTTTATTTCTATTTCTTTTTTTCCCCAGCTTTATTGAGGTATAGCTGACATAAAATGATAATATCTTTAAAGTATATACAATAATATAGGTATACATTTGATAGAGGTATGCATTATAAAATGATTCAACACATCCATGCCCTCACATAGATAACATTTTTTGTTGTTGGTCATGGTGAGAATACTTAAGATCTACCCTGGTAGCAAATTTCAAGTATATTATATGGTAGTACTATAGTTACCATGCTGTACGTTAGATCCTCAGGTTGTACTCATCTTGTAACTAAAAATTATGCATATTGGACTTCAAACTGATTTCTTAATATAGTTGATGGGGAAATCATGGTGACTACTAATATCTTGATAGAGAAAAATAAAACTGGAAGACATAAAAGAAATCAAAGTGATCTATTTAAACATGAGGAATATTAAGTAAATGTTTTACACATACTGCTTTATTTATCCCTATCTTAACTTATTTTTAAAGACTATTTTGAATGGATAAAGAAGATATATATATACATATACATGTATATGTACATACACACACTTATGTATGGTATATATAAAATGGAATGTTACTCAACCATAAAAAATAAAATGTTGCCATTCATGACAACATGGATGAACTTAGAGGATATTATGCTAAGTGAAATAAGTTAGACAGGAAAAGTGAAATACGATATGATTTCACTTATATGTGCAATCTAAAATACAAAACAAATGAATAAACAAACAAAACCAGAAATAGACCCACAAAAACAGAAAACAAATTGGTGGTTGCCAGAAGGGAAGAGATGGGGGATGGGTGAAATAAGTGAAGAGTATAAAGAGATACAGACAGGCTTCAAGTTACAAAATAGGGGTACCTGGGTGGCTCATTCAGTCAAGCGTCTGACCAGCTCAGGTCTTGATCTCGCAGTTCATGGGTCAGAGCCCCTCATCTCGGGCTCTGTGCTGACAGCTCAGAGCCTAGAGCCTGCTTCGGATTCTGTTTCTCCCTCTTTCTCTGCCCCTCCCCCACTCGTGCTCTGTCTCTATCTCTCTGTCTCAAAAAAAAAAAATGAATAAACATTAAAAAATTTTTTAAAAAACACAAATTTCCATTTATAAAATAAGTCATAGGGATGAAACGTACAGCATAGGGAATACAGTCAAAAATAGTGTGATGAGGGCGCCTGGGTGGCGCAGTCGGTTAAGCGTCCGACTTCAGCCAGGTCACGATCTCGCGGTCCGTGAGTTTGAGCCCCGTGTCGGGCTCTGGGCTGATGGCTCAGAGCCTGGAGCCTGCTTCCGATTCTGTGTCTCCCTCTCTCTCTGCCCCTCCCCCGTTCATGCTCTGTCTCTCTCTGTCCCAAAAATAAATAAACGTTGAAAAAAAAATTAAAAAAAAAATAGTGTGATGATTTTGTGTGATAACAGATGATATCTACCTTTTGCATGGTGAGAATTTCATTGTGTATATAATTGCTGAGTCATTATGTTGTATGCCTGAAACTATTATAATATGGTATATCAACTAGACCCCAATACATTTTTTAATTAAAAAAAAAAAAACAGAAAAAGACTTTTTCAGAGAAGTTTTGGATTTACAGCAAAATTGAGAGGAAGGAACAAAGATTTCCCATATATTGCCTGCATAGGTATAGATACACATGCACAGACCCCACCTCCCCCATTATCAATATCCCCCCCAGCAGAGTGCCACTTTTGTTACAATTGATCAATCTACATGGATGCATCATAATCACCCCTATCTATAGTTTACATTAGAGTTTTCTTTTTATGTTTGACATTCTATGGGTTTGTATAAAAATATGTATCCATTATTATAGTGTCATAAGAGTATTTTCAATGCCTTAAAATTCTTGTGTGTTCCACTAATTCATCTCCCACCTCCCTGAACTCCTGTCAACCATTGATCTTAATGTCTGCAGTTTCGCCTTTTTCAAAATATTATATAGTTGGAATCATACAGTGTGTAGTCTCTTCAGACAGGCTTCTATCACTTAATAATATGCATTTAAGGTTCTGTATCTTTTCATGGTTTGATAGCTCATTTTTTTCAGCATTGAATAATATTCCATTGTTTAGATGTACCATAGTTTATCCATTCATGTACTGAATGACATCTTGGCTGCTTCTGAGTTTTGACAATAATGAATAAAGCTACTGTAAACATCCGTACTCAGCCTTTTGTGGGATATAAGTTTCAACCCCTTTGGATAAAAACTAGGGGTGGGCAATTGCTAGATTGTATGCTAAGAGTATGTTCAGTATTAAGAAACTGTCAAACTGTCTTCCAAAGTAAATGTACCATTTTGCATTCACGCCAGCAATAAAAGAATTGTGGTTGCTCCACATTCTTGTCAACATTTGACATTGTCAATACTTTAGATTATCCATTTTAATGGGTATGTTGTGGTATCCCAAATTTATTTTAATTTGCATTTTCTTAATGATGTGTGATGTGGGGCATCTTTTCGTATGCTTATTTTTCATCTGATATCATCTTTAGTGAAATGTTTTAGTCACTTTGGGCTACCTAACAATTAGCATAGTTTGGGTAGCATATAAACACCAAAAATTAATTTTTCACTATTATGGGTTTGGAAGTCTGAGATCATCCTGTGAGTTTTCTCTCCATAAAATAGAATTCAACCAGAGAAAATGGATAAGACCAAAAAAGTATTTTATAATTTTGAGAAGAATCTGGATATTTTGCTAAATGGGCAATTAAGGAAGGGGAGAATATGATCTATAATTACCTGTGGAAAGAGTTATTCCACAGTGTATATATGCAGAATGTATGTAATTGGTTTTAACATAGGAAGCAGTGTGAGCTCTAGCCTCATTAAAGTGTCAAGGTCTTGATCAAGTCCCACATTGGGTTCTGTGCTGACAGCACAGAGCCTGCTTGGCATTCTCTTCGCCCTCTCTCTCTGCCCCTCCCCTGCTCTCGCATGCACATGCTATGCTTTCTCTTTCTCTCAAAATAAATAAATAAACATTAAAAAAAGATTAGAGAATAATTCTTAAAGTAGTAACCTAAGAGAAAGTGAGAATAAATTCACTTTGAACTAGCAAAATAATTAAAAGGGCTCAAAATCATCTAAGACTGAGAATGAGGATTCTGAGAAACTTAGAAGACCATGGGTGAGGGGAAGGAAAAAAAAAGAGAGGGAGGGAGGCAAACCATAAGAGACTGTTAAAAACTGAGAATAAACTGAGGGTTGATGAGGGGGTGGGTGATGGGCATTGAGGAGAGCACCTGTTGGGATGAGCCCTGGGTGTTGTATGGAAACCAATTTGACAATAAATTTCGTGTTAAAAAAATGCATTTTGTTGTTTGACATATTCATATTAAACAAAATCGAAATTTAAAGTAGTACCAACATTAAAGTGAAGCTGGGTCAGGAATTCTTCATGGAAAACATATTAAGGTTTATTTTTTAACAACTCTATCCATTTTATAATATCTCTATTTTTGACTTTCCATAAGAATCGAAACTGATGCACTTCTGTAACATTTGCTTTTAGTTTTGATTAAAAACAAATTCCTTGGTCTTCCTTCCTTTCTCTCTTTCTTTCTTTCTTTCTTTCTTTCTTCCTTCCTAAATATTTATGTATTTATTTTTGGCAGACAGAAAGCACAAACAGGGGAGGGGCAGAGAGAGAGGGAAACGCAGAACCGGAAGCAGGCTCTGGGCTTCGAGATAGTTTTTCAGCCTTTCTCTATCATATGAAGAGAGCCTTTCTCTAGCATATGCACTTATCTGTGCATTTCTATGAATCTTTATGGTTGTTGAACCTGTTTTCTCTCACTTAAACTCCTGATAAACATCTAATTTATGCTTCATTAAATACTATAGAGAGCAAATTCTATACAACAGATTTCTGTGTGTGTGTGTGTGTGTGTACTTGAATTATTCTCACATATTAACTCCAACTTTAAATCTTGTAATAATTGGATCCTCACCACAAATCACCAGAATGCTTCTGTATAAAGAATTCCACCCTGTGGACATAGCTGAGCTCACCAGGGAGAACACTGATACAGGAGCTATTCTCACCACAGTAGCCAGTCTGTTCTTTTCAGAGATTCTCCAGCCTGCTTCTCAGGAATTATTCATTCCTACTAAGAGAATCTACTAATCTTGAGGATGGATAATTGGCTTATCCCTGATGTGAAAAATTGTACAATATGTTCCTCACCAGGGTATTAATTCTTAAGTGGAAAGCAGACTTTCAATTGACTACTATGGCACGCAACCTGCCTTGTGTTTACGCTACAGTTATTAGAGATTTCCATATGTTAAAAATCCCTACCTCTCCAGGGGACCATGTTTCCCTGGGAATTACACCTGGAAATCTCCAAACTAAGGTAAGCACAGAGTACTCAGGATTACTACCTAGAGGGATAGGAAACTTTTTTCATGTGCACAATTTGGGCTGCTCTTCCAACAGCAAGAATACAAGCAACCAGAAAAATTCAACCAGAATTTATTATTATCCTGGCAGAAGTAAAAAAAAAAAAAAAAAAGACTAATATTATTCTAGAGGCCTAGGTTACATTTATTAACCAGCGTTCAAGCACTGCTCTGAATTATTTTTGCTGAGACAAAAGAATTAATAGTTAATGGATCATGCTGCATCAATATAAATAGCATTGGTTGGGTGAAACAATATGCACGATACATCAGGAAAAGGCCACCTGACTTCCTAAGATTAAACTCAACTGCTCATTAAGACATGTTACTATGGCCTAGGATTACCAATTAGATATGTGTACTCATTTAAATTTAGAGGGACTCATAATGAATTTGCTTCTAATTATTTCTCTTATTATTTCTTATTTCTCTTATTTCTCTTAGTTGATTTTCATATCCATTCAGTCCTACATATTAGTAATGAGCTATTTCACATCAGATGATAAGAGCTCTTGCTACAAGAAAATAATAAAGGAATGCTAACGATTTATTTTAGCCCAAGTTAAGATAATATTTGTATAATCTTCTAATAATAAGACCAGAATTTTTTTATTAATATGTAATTAAATACCATAGTATTCAACTTTTCAAGTACAAAGCAGTGTTTATTTGGTGTATTCACAAAGATGTACAACCATGACCACTATCTATTTTCAGAACATTTTATATTTAATTTTTTTAATGTTTATTTTAATTTTTGAGAGAGAGAGATCGCAAGGTGGGCAAGGGCAGAGAGAGGGGAAAGAAAGTTGGTCCTCAACCAACTGAGCCACCAAGTGCCCCGAATATTTTCTGCTTGTATACATTTTTGTGTATATTCTTTGGAGGAACAGCTATTCAGATTTTTGCCCATTTTAAAATTTGGTTATTGGTCTTTTCAGTGTAGAGTTGTAGGAATTCTTTCTTTTTTAAAAATTTTATTTGTTTATTTTGAGAGAGAGAGAGAGAGAAGAGCAGGAGCAGGGGAGGGGCAGAGACAAAGGGAAAGAGAGTTCTAAGCAGGCTCCGTGCTGCCAGTTTGAACTCACAAACCGTGAAATCATGACCCACGCTGAAACCAAGAGTTGAAAGCTTAACTGTCTGAGCCACCTAGGCACCCTGAGATCTCTTTTTTCTTGATGTGACATGTAACTTGAAGTCTGGATCCACTGAAACCATTTTCTTCTTTGAGGGAGGCCAGTTGGAGGAGGAAGCTGACATGGAGAGGAAAGAATAGTTGACATAAGCAAAAAGTGATTGAACAAGAAACCTTGATATCAGGAATAAAAAAAAAGTCTTTGGCTATCCTTTGCTCTTTTAGCTGGTTTTAGTTGCATTATCTTGTAACCAACTTTTGAAGGTAGCAGATACATAAATCACACAGGATTGTTATTTTTTTATATAAACAACATATGTATACTTAAGAACATATCATATATCCATTATCTACATAAAACCTCTACCTTGACTGATAAACTTTGGCTAGGTTAAGAAGAGGAGTTCCATATCAAATTTATAGTTGAGTTTCACACATCTTTAATTCTAATATAGATCAAGTTTCCACCAATAAAAAATAACATGCACTTGTATTAGTCAACAACACTGTAAATAAATGATTTAGAGTTGCATGGCACTTATCTAGCTCCAAGGACTATTAATCTGGTTGAAGAAATATCTAAGAATTTTTGTTCGAGGGCAAATATTTTTTATACTTATGTAACTAATATATAAATACTATTTCATACTAGCATATCTGTGACCAAGACCCAATTCACAACTTCTTTGTTGTTTTTCTTTCATGTATCAATGTGTTTGCACTGATTTATAGGTATTTTGATATAAATATCAGTGTGTCTTATAAAATCATAATTATATTAAATGAGATACATATGTCATTATTTGCTTTTACTCAAAATACACACATAGACACTGATTCGTTAGGATCTTCTGTTTTTTTAAAAGTAAGCTAAAAGAAATACAATATGGTTACAGTCATTTAAACTGAATATTCTTTTATTATACTGTAAGTGAAGCTTCTCTACATCAGTATCTCTCAAGCTAGAGAGAAAAGAAAAATATGAAATGTTTACAGGTTTTCAGTTTATAAAGAAGTCTACATAAAAATTAAGTTTAAGTGCTACTTAACTAAAATGATTTGAAGTGTTGGTGAGATTACAAATCATTCTCTGCTTTGGAGGATTTTCATTTGTTTGCTTGAACTATGTAATTGTTCAATGTCATTTACTTACTGGTTTAACAAAAATTTATATCACATTTACTCTGTAAAGATCACAGACGTAGAAACTGGACGTGCAGAGTGACCTAGGACATGAGTCCCTACTTTCAAAGGACTTATATTCTCCCCTTGCTGGAATGCTGTGAACTTTCCCAAGTTTATGATTATCAGTCACCACGCTACTGCTTTATTTCTAAATGCTAATTTTTCCTTCTACCCTCTGGTCTTTTAGCCTGTGGTCAAATTGTCTACCATCTGTACAACTGTCTCTGATTACATCTTTCTTGCATTATAGAAATTATAACCATATTAGTGGAAGTTAAAATGTATTAAATTTTTAAAAATTATGCACATTTTAATATTATGATTGCACATGACATGGCTTTACTTACAAGGTAGAAAAATACATCTCTCACTAATTTTGGAGATTTAGCTAAATTTTTTATAATGACGTTAATTTATATATTTACCGATATAATACATATTAAAGAGCTACTATGTGATAAGCACTGCTAACTTTAAGCAAGTCTATTGACTATTGAGAATTTTCTTTAAAAATCTAATCAAAGAGGAAAATACATAATTTTGGAAATGAAATAGTACAGAGATAATGACTTGCCCAAAGGAAGAGTCAGTTTGCATAGTACCAATATTTCACACAGGGCTAGAAAGTCTTATCTTGGTAAAACCACATGCATTGTGCATTTTTTTCCTCTGGCTTAAATGTATTCTTTGATATTTTATGAATTAGTTTATAAGGGCTTTGAAAAGATGCATTTTAGAAAACATATTTTCCCTCTGTGGTTCCTCAAGATTTTGTTTTTTTATATTAAAAAAATATAGTTTCTAAACACGTGTCAAGGAAATGCTGTTCATTGTTCTATTTTATATATGTAAATATTATCAGCATGAACGTATTGATGATAATAGGTATCCAGAATATAATGCTTTATACACAATTCAGGTCATTTGAATATTTATATTATTACTGGAAACATTTTGGCTAATGGTTTTAGTTTTAAGTTATGATTATGGTTTGGTGTATGGAAGCCAATATGTACTTATAAGTGACATTAAATTTGGACTGACTAAAATAGTACAAAAAATAATGAAAATTTTGAATCACACTACTTACAGAAAAGCGTTCACCATATAGATATATAAAGCACACATATTCATAATCTCACCACCTTGACACTAATGTTTGGAATTTTCATGGACCTTCCCTCTTCTTTTCTTATAAAAATGAAATATATAATACATAGTGCTATATCTTCTTTTTATTTATTACTGTTTGATTACTGAAGAGTTATTCTTCAGTGCTCCAAGACATGGTTTTCTTGGCTGCAGAAGATTATTTTATATGGATGCATTGTAATTTTGATATTATTGTCAAATTTAGGACAATTATGTTGTTTCCAACTTATTCTCCAAGGTAAAGAGCTATGTTGTGAACAATCTATATGCCAGCCCTTAGAGAATGACTATATTTTGCTTTTACGTAAAAGAAATTAGAAATAAATATACCTATGTATTGATCATGAAACATATTAACAAATTACTCACCAGACAGTTGTACTAATTTACAAATGGCACTCACCATATCAATGTATTAGTTGGGAAAAACTAAAGACGTATAAAAATATAACCTGAAATTTTTCTTGTGCAAAAAATTAAACATTTATTTATGAGTATTCATTTCTGTGGGACCACTTTCATTCAGTCAATCATTAAGGACTGAGTTTCTTCCTCTTTGGCATCTGTATCAAGAAAGCTGGGGGTGTCTGGGTAGCTCGGTTGGTTAAATATCCGACTTCGGCTCAGGTCATGATCTCATGGTTCGGTTCGTGGGTTTGAGCCCCATGTCAGGCTCTGTGCTGACTACTCAGAGCCTGGAGCCTGCTTTGGATTCTGTGTCTCCCTCTCTCTCTTCTCCTCCCTCACCCAAGCTGTCTCTCTCTCTTTCTCTCTATCTCAAAAATAAATATTAAAAAAAAAATTAAAAAAAAAACCAGAAAGCTGGAGCTAGAAGAAACAATGACTGCTTCAAAAGCCTTAGTCTAGAAGACATCATTTCCACTCACATTCCTTTTCCATGCATCAAGCATATGGTTACAAGAGGTCTGGGACATTTTGTTTCAAGCTGCTTCCAACCTACAAACTGCATACCATGGAAGGGAAAAGCTAATCGTTTTGCTCTGGTCCATCTCTGGGCACCATTTGACCTACAGAGGACATACCTACATGCTTTCCACCTGTTGCCCAGGGAAAACAACCTAATTTTACATCCTCGTATCTCATCAAGCTCAAAATCCAGGTTTACTGCCTGATGCACAGCCCTCTGCACATGGGTACATATGGTTCCTTTGGTCTAGCAGTTCTTCCAAGTTGGAGGTTACATTCACTTCAAGAGGTCATTCAGTTTTTCACTCTGACCCTTAAATACCTGTGCATTTTCTGCCACAAAATGAGTGCCTTTTTTTTTTTTTTAACACTAACCATGCTAACACTAGGTTAAATTATGAATTCATTAATGCATTAGCTTATTTAATTATCAAAAAATAATTCCTGTGGGGTGCCTGGATGGCTCAGTCGGTTAAGCTTTTGACTCTTGATTTTGGATCAGGCCATGATCTCAGGGTTCATGAGATTGAGCCCCATGCCAGACTCTGTGCTGACAGTGTAGAGCCTGCTTGGGATTCTTTCTCTCTCTGCAAGTCCCCACTTTCTCTCTCTTTCTCTCTGTCTCTCTCCAAATACGTAAATAACTTAAAAAATAATTCCGGCATAGGGGCGCCTGGGTGGCGCCGTCGGTTAAGCGTCCGACTTCAGCCAGGTCACGATCTCGCGGTCCGTGAGTTCGAGCCCCACGTCAGGCTCTGGGCTGATGGCTCGGAGCCTGGAGCCTGTTTCCGATTCTGTGTCTCCCTCTCTCTCTGACCCTCCCCCGTTCATGCTCTGTCTCTCTCTCTCCCCAAAATAAATAAACGTTAAAAAAATAATAATTAAAAAAAATAATAATAATTCCGGCATATTTCAATTTATGGTTATTTGTTTTTAAGTGAATATATTAGGATATTGGTCAATTTTTATTAACATTTTTTAAGAATTTTATTAATCCTGGTCTTTATTAATTCTAAAGGCAGAACTTTCATAATCCTTCTTATAATAACTTGTCACTTAGATTTCCATCCATTGTTTTTTCCAAAAATAAATTTTAATATTTTTATTGTTTTTTATAAAAATAAACTCAGCAGAAACAACTAATTAGCTTTATGCTATGACATCAGAACTCTTACTGTTATCCCCTTCCCCTGGGGACTATGGGCTACCCAAATGGATATTGGAAAATTTTAACTTGCCCCTGTAGTCTATTATTCTTGTAGTTTGTGATGACTTACCTGAATCCACAGAATACTTTTCTAAATATGTCAGAATTATTTCCGAAATTCTAACCATATAATCTCCTATTTATTTTATATTTTAACATGTATTTTGATGTTGCAACATTCATTATGAAAATGCAGTGTACTCGAGGTAGTTAAGACAGGAGAAAATGCCCTCCTCAAAGTCCTCCATTAGCTTGCCATTGCAAAATCAATGTGTTAGGAATAATCTGGACACCCTCTGCCTTATATCACAATGCCACTTGTCTTGGTCCATTGAGGCTGGTATAACAGAATACCATAGACTGGGTGGCTTATAAACAACAGGAATTTATTTCTCATAGTTCTGGAGGCTGGAAGTCTAAGATCAGATTGCCAGCATGGTTTGGTGTTGGTGACAACCTTGTTTAGGTGCACCCTGCTGTCGTCCTGAAGTGTCCTTACCTGGTGAAAGTGGTAACAGAGCTCTCTGTGATCTCTTTTCAAAGAGCATTAATCTCATTCTTGAGGACTCCACCCTCAGGATCTAGTCACCCTCCAAAGGTCCCACCTCCTAATACCATAACATTGGGGATAAGATTTCAGCATATGAATTTTGTGGGGGGACACAAACATTCAGGCCATAGCACCATTCATACCTAACTATACTGTAACCACATGGACTTTCCTATACTTCCTCACATACAATGATTTCTTTATCTCTGCCCCTGTTTATACACTTCCATTTGCCTGGAATATTCCTCTTGCCTGTTATTGCTTGAAGAGGCCTTTTGCGATCCGCAGACCCCGTAGATTTCCCTTGTACACTTGTACTTTTTCTCCATATCACTTACAAAAGTATGTATTGGTTTTCTACACTGTCAATTACTGGGTGGCTCAAAACAACAAATTTATTATCTCACAGTTCTCAAGCCTAGAGTTCTGAAGTTAATGTGTCTGCAGGATGAAGCTTCCTCGGAAACTTTGAGAGAAGAAGGAGAATCCATTGTCTCTTGTAGCTTCTGGTATTTTCCAGCAATCCTTGGTGTTTTTTGGAGTGTAGATGCATCACTCCAAATTCTAAGTCAGCGGTTATGTGGCCATCCTCTCTTGTGTGTCTCTACCTCTGTCTCTTCTCTTCTAAGGGACCAAGTCATTTTGGATTAGGGCTAACTCTAATTCAGTATGGCTTCATCTTAATTATATCTGCAATGACTCTATCTCCAAATAATCTCACATTCACAGGTACAGGGGATTAGGATTTCAACATATTTTGCGGAGGGATACAATTTAACCCATGACAGTGTGTAATTATATTTTTCAAGGCTGACAATTTTCCTTTTTTAAAAAATATTTTTAATGTTTATTTATTTTTGAGAGAGACAGAGATGGAGGGTGAGTGGGGGAGGGGCAGAGAGAGAAGGAGACACAGCATCCAAAGCAGGCTCCAGGCTCCAGGTCTGAGCTGTCAGCACAGAGCCTGCTGCAGGGCTCGGACCCACAAACCACGAGATCATAACCTGAGCCAAAGTCAGACACTTAACTGACTGAGCCATCCAGGCACCCCAAGGCTGACAGTTTTTCTAATAGTTGGCTCCTTAATGGGCAGGAATGTCTGTTCTATTCTCATTCCATCTCCCATGCCCAGAACAAGTTCCCATGCTTAGCATGCAGCCTTGTACATAAGAGATGTTCAATAGATGGTTAAATAAATGAATGTTATTTTTACTTTCTACCAACCTTGGAAAATCTCCCTAGAATTATATTCTAAGGCCAAGGTTAAAACTTCTGTCCATAGTTTATCACCTCTTACCTTCTAAGAATTCCTTTTTTGCAATTCTTCTTTTTTTTTTCTTCTATATAACAACTTTCTTTTCCTCTATTAAGTTCTTCCCCTGGAATACAAATATAGCCTAAAATTTATTATATTTTAAAATAATTTATAATTACTCTGATCAGTTTCATTCCAATGGGAAGGATAATCTTTTTTTTGTTGTAGCTCAGTAAATCAAATATAGGAAAACTCTATTCATAGATATCTTCCTTTCTTAGATGATATAAAACACTTGGTTGCCATTTTGTAAGAGAATAGGGAATTTTCATCACTTCTCCAGTAATTACTTGCTTCAGTATTATAAAATTTACACCTCATACTTGGATTTTATACATATATGTATATATACACAATGAATATCTGTTGCAATGCTGAATCTACAGTGATCTGTTTGGCAGATTATGTGATAAATAAACCTAATGTTTTAGTCTCAAAACTGCAATTGTGAGGCAAAATTATGACAACATGATCAACTTTTGCATGCACAGAAGCAAAGACAACTATGGCATGACAGCCATTCAAGCTGTAGTAATTGTAAGATGACATCACTTAAAACCACAACTCAATTTCAGAAGCATTAAAATGTAGATAGCATGCCTCTTAAAATTGATTAAATGCAGTCAAGTATAGATAGATGAAATATAATGGATTTCTAGAGAGAAAGGTATAAAGAATAGAGAAGTACATTTTAAATTCATGATTTGAAAATTTGGCTTACTTTAGGAGAGAGAATACTTTAATATCCTCCAACTAGTTACTTGGGTGTGGTGCAATTTTTTTTGAGAGATAGTGCAAGTGGGGAAAAGGAGCAGAGGGAGAGAGGCAGACAGGGAGAGAGAGAGAGAGAGAGAGAGAGGGAGGGAGGGAATCTTAAGCAGGCTACACACTCAGTACAGAGTCCAACACAGGGCCCAATCCCACAATTCTGAGATCATGACCTGAGCCAAAATCAAGAGTCTGATGCTTAACTCACTGAGCCACCCAGCCACCCCTTGCTGTGGTGAAATTTAGAATGTAGTATAAAGAGAAGACTAAAACATGTATAAAAAAAATGCATATGTCACTTTGAAATTGAGGCACAATAAATATAAAGCTCATAAATTACAACTTGAAAGTTTAAAAATGGAAAATAAAAATATACAATGAGAAGAAATAGGAAAATATATGAAGTGGGTTAAATTCGAGTAGCTTTCAAATTGTAAATGTCAAGATCTCAAGGCCATGGAACACTTGGGTGTCTACCATTATGACCTAAAAATTAAGTGTGTAATTCATTTTTGGTCAGCAGGAATTCATAAAAGGAGGATTGTAGTAAGTACAATCAAATTTCTTTTAGGAACAGCAATACAAAATTGACAGAAGGTGGTTCTTGATATAATTTTATGACCTTTAAAAAGGCCTTTGTTGCTATGTTTTACAAAAGACTGTTTTATAATGGAAGAAAGTATGGCCTTGAAGACAAGCCACTTGAATCCATAAAAAAGATGATTTTTATATCAAAGGAAATGGTACTAATTGAAAAGGTTTGGGACTGAAGAGAATATTTGGGAACTTAAAAAAAAAATCAAAACCCTAATTATTGCCTTTGCTTTAACTGGACAATAATTTAAGAGAAATATCATACAAGAAATGTAGGACATGTATGTCCCTTACAGGCCTTGCATGCTGGGTCAAATGCAATTTAAGCATTCATAAAATGTTGTAATTCATTAAAGTTTCAATTAAGTTAAATTCATTAAATTAAGAACTAAATGATGTAACTGACATGACATATACAAGCATTCCATATTGGAAATGCATAGTTTATTTTCATAGATATATGCTCTCGACACATAGGATACACCATTATAAGAATGACACATAAACTATTTGTCAATTCACAACAAATAATCAAATTTGAAATTTTGCTGAACAAATATATCTGTATATACATAAAAATGATTTTCAGCTCTGCTCATAAGAAAACAACAAAAGAAAAATAAAAACTCATAAAGAGCCAATTTGAAATCAAATTATCCGAGCTAAAGCAGTAACCCTCCTCCTACCCCCAGAAGCTGTTGGACTTAGCGTTCTACCAGGTCATTTTCATGTGTTAATTAATTGATTTTAATGTTCTGTAATTTATATATGGTAAAAGCACAGATCTGAAGTGTACGGTTTTATGAGTTTGGTATATTAGAAAAATGGCTGCAAATTATCCCTCTCCCTGTAACCAAGCTTTTTGCAAATGTGGTCTTACATTGACGCTGGGCTGGCCTTGGGATATTGCAACATGAGATGCAAGTAGAGCTTTGAAAAGTGCTTTCACCTGGGATTTGCTTGTTTGCTGCCTGTGGGAATCTTCAAATCACAACTGTGAGAGTTGTGACTTTTGTTAAATTAACATTTGTTAAGTAGAGCCCCAGGTGTCAGATGGTGAACCGGGATCAACAAAGACCACAAGGAAAAATTAAATAGAGAAGTATATTACTTACAGGTCCTGGTTGAAGTACGTGGATGCCTGCAGGGGCCACTTAGAAGTTCAAGGCGGGGTGCAGGCAGAGAGTGAACAGCATGACCTGGGACATATGTCTTTATTAGCATCTGAGAGTGGAATGCTTTCAACTTTTGTGGGTAGACTAAGGACAGATTGTCAATTCCAACCAAAAAGAGTGCAGTTTGGCAAGTTCCAAGAGGGTCCTATTTAAAGGACGAACAAAGAGAAGGTGCTGGGGTGTGGTCATCACTAGGGAATTAGAGAAGTCACATCAGGAAGTGACTTGTAACTTTGTAGGCTGTTATCAGAGGCAGCAATATAATGGAATAGTTTAGTTAAACTCTTAGCAATGAGTCTAGCCTGTTGGATGATGATCAACATGTGGTCAAGCCATCTCCTTTGCTCTGGTTGAAACCTAACCAATCACCACATATGTGAATGTTGTCATCTTAGACATTCAGTTTGAGCCAGGACTCCAGCTGACCTCAAGTACTGGTTGATCCATATGATAACTTCCATGGTGACATACAGATAGATGGCTTCATAAGTGTGTCATTGTACAGGTCTCTGTGATGGTAAAAGCTTAAGAATCTTATACTTGGAGTTTAGTATTTTGTCATTGCTGTCTTGAAATTCCTAATAATTGTATCTTTGAATTTGTGTTTTGTAAGTAAAGTCCCATGGGACGATGGAGCAGGCAAGAGGGCTTGGATTCTTGGTTCACACAGAGTCCTGCCATCCACAGCCTCCTTGCCTTTCTGAGACAGATTGTCAGCAGGTTTTCTTCTTTCCCTTAGTGCTTGCGGCTCCCTCTGGCAGCCCTTCCCTGGCCTTCTCTCCCTGCCCCTGCCCATTGACTACTGCTTCCTCCAGTGGTCTGGGTGCAAGCACTGGATCTGGTGTGTACAATACCTCAGTACCTCAGGGTGGGGCGTGGTGGCTTCTGTTCCTGCTCCTGGATGTAATGCCATGTAATTTCTAGGTGGGCAAGACTCTGGCTCACCCTTGATCCAAGTTGCAAACCTTTGGGAGTCATCTGTCTGCCAGGGATAGGGGCAGCAAGCTCACTGTATGGGGAGATAGGTTTTCTTATCTTTAGTAAGAACACAATGTATTTCTATGGTAGTTGACAGGAGAAGGAATCTTGAAGCCCATGAGCCACGCCCTTGTACCACATAATGGGCTGTGTCTCCCAGCACCTGTGAGGTTCATACTTGCCAGGAGCATCCACAGCTAATGACATTAAATTAAAAAAAAGAGGAATGACATTAAATTAAAAAAAAAAAAATTAAAAGCCACCATGACAGGTCATGAGAGAGGTCATCTAGGAAGAAAGAAAATAAAGTTTTACATTTAGATCTTTAACAATTTCCCCGCCCCCTCAGGTTTTTGAAGAAGAGGATCCCCATTTTTCCTTTGCACTAAACCCTGCAAATTATGTAGTCAGCCTTGCCTACAAAATCATGAAGAATAATAAGTGGTTTGTGCTTTAAGCCACTAAATTTAGATATAGTTGGTGTGTTATGTAGCAAAAGCTGCAGATGAGTTTTGACAAATATATAAACCCCATGCAATTAACACCCCAGTCATTATATAGAATGTTTCTACCATCACCAAAAAGTCCTCGTGCCCACCTCCAGTCTGTCTCTTGTCATATATACATACATATTTATGTATTCAAGGTCATCAAATTGATGACTTGTTTAATGGATCACTTTTTTTTTTTTGAGATTCACCCA
Organism: Leopardus geoffroyi; assembly: GCF_018350155.1. NCBI lineage: Eukaryota > Metazoa > Chordata > Mammalia > Carnivora > Felidae > Leopardus > Leopardus geoffroyi. Next base: position 89,929,050 of record NC_059337.1, read on the forward strand.
TGCTTTTGAGTAGATTTAACAATATCTCCCATCCTACATGTTCTTTTGCACTGTTATTTTGCCACTACCTCATCAAGAGATGGAATTTAGTCCTACGTATTCTTGAATCCTGGATGGCCCTGTGACTATTTTGACCAATAGAATAAAATTAAAGTGACAATGTGCCATTTCTAGGTGTGACTCTTAACTGGCTTGAAGTTTTTGCTTTTTGCCATCTAGAAAGCTGGATATCTGCCTGCAGATGAACAGAATTATAAGATACAAAAAATTATTTTATCTTAGCTCATTGATCATGTATTTGTGAGAAAATTTCTCTGTTTCTTTCATTTCTTGTCTGTATCTGGGCACTTAATTTTTCCCAATACCTGTTTGCCTATCCTTATGACAGTAATACACTGACTGTCTCAGTTACTGTCATGTTATTAAAATTATTCAAACCAACTTAGATAAGTTTTCCTTGTTCTTTTATTTTCAGAATATTTATATATTATAGCTCCTTTGTGTTTTCACTTTAATTTTAAAATTAGATTGTTGATTTATAAAAAGGAAAAGACTTTGAAGATTTGTATTGGATTGTGTTCAAATCTATAGATTGCTTAGGTGAGAGCTGAAACTTTAAAAATATTGAGTCTTGTAATCAGTGAATATGACATTCTCCACTTATTTACATCATTTAGATCTTTTTAATTTCTCTTAACAATGTGTTTTAATTTTTAGAGTATAGATCTCCTCACATTAAAAAATATATATATTCCTAGATTAGGTATTTAATTTTTTTGTTAAATAATTTATTTTTGTTTCAGTGTCCAATTCTTTGTTGTATTATATAGAAATTCAAACTATCTAGTATAGTGCCCTCTGCCCTGTGACCTTATTCCATTAACTTTATAATTTTAACATAAATTCCTCAGGAATTTCTGCATATAAAATCGTGGCATCTGAAAATGTATATATTTAGGTTTTTTTTTTTATCCTAAACTTTAAACTTTTTATACAAGTAGGATTAGAACTCTGAGAATTTAAGACATTAAGATATAAGCAGGTATCATAAAAATGATGCTTTACATTTAAAATTTATAGAATGAGAAAATAAGTGAATAGAAATGAAAAATGGTACAGACTTAACTGAAAAATTATCAAATAAAAATTCAAGGAAGAAAACCACATAGTCATTACAATTAAAAATTAAATGATGGGTGAAATGAAAGATAGAGCTGAATAAATTACTGGGCAACTAGCACAGAGAAGACATTGAAAAAGTTGAAAAACATAAATGATTAAATGGAATAATTGGAGCTATCTCTAAGAGACTGGACAGAAGAGGGAAAAGAGAAGCGATATTTTTCCATGTTTTATTGAGAAATTAAAGTAGAAAGAAAAGTTCAAAAATTTATACAGCAAATGCATTCATATGGACATACAGTTTCAACAATTATTTAACATATTCCATAAATTAATTTCCATGTCTGTGTGTCTCTGTCAATCTTTCTCTCTTTCTATAGGTAAAAAATTTCAACACAACTTGAATAACAATGACACTTCATAATTCAAGATTCATCTTCTAAGAGTTATTCATCATAAATTAGAAAATATAAGATCATTCCCTGAAATTTCAGATCCAGTGCATATTTAAACTTCCCTAGTCCCTCCCTACCAAATATATTTAAATATATTTATAGCTGCTTCTTCATTAAATGATCATATCAAGTTTCAAGAATTACATTGCGATTTTGTGACTCCTTGGTCTCTTTCAATTTAGAATAGTTCTATGATATTCATCCTTCCCCTGTGACTTTTTTGACAGAAAGAGGTCAGTGGAGTTTTACAGTATACATTTCACAATCTGGATTTGCCTGTTTATACTTTTATATTTTTATCTGCTTTTTAACTTTTTCTATTAATTATTATTTTTTTTTTTTTTTTTTTTTTTTTTTTTTTTTTTTCAACGTTTTATTTATTTTTGGGACAGAGAGAGACAGAGCATGAACGGGGGAGGGGCAGAGAGAGAGGGAGACACAGAATCGGAAACAGGCTCCAGGCTCTGAGCCATCAGCCCAGAGCCTGACGCGGGGCTCGAACTCACGGACCGCGAGATCGTGACCTGGCTGAAGTCGGACGCTTAACCGACTGCGCCACCCAGGCGCCCCTCTATTAATTATTATTTTCTTTATGCTGGTCATTTTCAAGGTTTGATTAAATATGGGTTATTTCTGGCAATAAGTATTTATAGATAATAATATGTATTTTATAATGCATAACATAATGGGCATCTAAGCCTACTAAAATGAGGAGGCTAAGTTTGATCCTCTGCCCAGCCTCATTAATAACAACAGAAATATAAATTGAAACCATAATAATATATCAGGGCACATCTGCAAGAATGACTGAAATGAAAAATACTGGAAAAAATAAGTGTTGACAATGATTTGGAGAAAGAGGAACTCTTACATAGTACTGTTACACATATAAATCACTGCAAAGATTTAATAAAATTGTTTAGTTAAATTTAATAATATTAAATGCTTTTCCAATTGCTATCACTTGGTAATTCCACTTCGAAATGACACACGTATACATGAGCACCAGAACAGTACTACTAAAAGCGTGGTCTAAAGGTCACTGTCTATCTGCAAACTCCATTCTTATTAATTTGAGTAACGATGCACTAAAAGACATTTGTAAGCATTTTCATATCAGTATTGTTCATAACTCAGGGAACAGCCCAAATGTCTACCAGCAGTGGAATCTGAAAAATAACATGTAGTTTATCTATATGAATGTACAGATGTAGTATATGCAGTTTATCTATAGAACGTTTAGTAGCGATGGGTATTCTCCTCTATGACCATATGTACCATCAGAACTGCTGTATGTGAAGCAATATAGCTACATTTCACAAACATAATGTTGAATAAAGAAGTCAGTCACAAAACAACATGTACTCTGTGGTTTGTTAGTGTATTTAAAACTGTTTGATCTATGGAATTACAAGTAAGGTCAGGTTTGGGAAAGAGTGATGAGGAGTGAGTGATAGAGACTTTTTTTTTTTTTTTTTAGTTTAAAAAAATTTATTTATCTTGAGAAAGACAGAGAGAGAGAGAGCATAGGAGGAGTAGAGAGAGAGAGGGAGAGAGAGAATTGTAAGCAGGCTCCATGCTGCCTGACGTGGGACTCAAACCCACAAACTCATAAGATCATGACCTAAGCAGAAACCAAGTTGCACGCTTTTAACAACTGAGCCACCAAGGTTTCCTGAGACCTTTTTTTTTTTTTTAAATTGGAATTTTTTTCTTTTATTTCATGTTCTCATTCTTTTTTCAATATGAAGCATAATTTTTATGATACTGATCTATTCGTTGTAATACCTTAAATTCTCAGTGCTCTAACACTAATATTGCACAGTGCTTAGAGTGATGGTGTATTTCTCGACTTGCTTGCATAGACTCTTTACTTTCTAGACAATTCATTATGCTGAACACCTTTGAGGATAAAACATTAAAAATCTTAAATAAAGCTCTAAACCAACAACTTTGAAAACAGATGGAGTATCCAACCTCCCAGAAAAAAATATTTACCGAACTTACTCTATAATAAATATAAAATCTTAATAACTTGATGAAAATAGATGTAACAAATTTAATTGTTAAAAATCTAGTCACCATTAAATCCAGCTCTAGATCACTTTTACAGAATTCTTATCACTCAAGAATGCAATAGTTCTAATTAAATTTTGACTCACACTAGGAAAGGCAGGTGGGGAAGAATGTTTCACAGGGAATTTCAACTATAACTGTAATGTTTTACTTCACTAAAAAACTCTAAAAACAAATGACAACATAGTAAGGTTTAATATAGCTCAATTTGGATACACATGAGGATATGCAAATATATTTGAAATATGCTGTAATAACAGTTATGTGCAATAAATGATAGAATAATTTAAGAGATAAATATATTTGGTATTTAAATTGGTTTTGTAGATTAATTATAGATTAATTGTAGATTAATTGGTTTTGTAGATTAATTGTAGATTAAATTGGTTTTGTAGATTCCTTTTTTTGAAGTTTATTTAGTTATTTTGAAGAGAGAGAGAGAGAGAGAGAGAGAGAGAGAGAGAGAGAGAGAATCCCAAGCAGGCTCCACACTATCAGCACAGAGCCCAATGTGGTGTTCAATTCCACGAACTGTGAGATCATGACCCAAGCCTTAACCAACTGAACCACCCAGGTGCCCCTTAAAGTTTATAAAGACTACACTATCCATATTATGTGTCGCCATTACTTTTGCAAGTACAACAATTTTAGATTTACCTAAAATAGACAACAATGTTATTCACCATCCTTGTTCCTAGAAAGTTATGAAGGGCAATGGACATTTTCCAGTTGACACCTCTTATTTTTAAATGGACTGGCATATTACCTAGGACTCTGAAGAATCCACTTTGATCCAGATAAGAGATGCCAAAAAGTTCTTAGTTCTCAGACTTCCAGTGATTATTTGTAAAATTACATAGTCAGAGTCAGACACTCAACTGACTGAGGCACCCAGGCATCCTTTTTATGGTTGCTTTTAAAAAACTTAAACTTTGTGGGGCGCCTGGGTGGCTCAGTCGGTTAAGCCGACTTCAGCTCAGGTCACGATCTCGCGGTCCGTGAGTTCGAGCCCCACGTCGGGCTCTGGGCTGATGGCTCAGAGCCTGGAGCCTGCTTCCGATTCTGTGTTTCCCTCTCTCTCTGCCCCTCCCCCGTTCATGCTCTGTCTCTCTCTGTCTCAAAAATAAATAAAACGTTAAAAAAATTTTTTTAAAAAAACTTAAACTTTGTATTGGCATATGTGGCATACTGCTTCAAAATTATGCATTATACTGGTAGCATTATTCATTAAATTGCTTTATTTTACATGTAGTTTTTTTAATGTCACCTTTATTGTATTATGTTTTCTAACATATATTTGTATCTCATTCTAGAATTTTTACTATGTTCAGTTTATCTATCTACTCCCATGTCAGTATAGACAGTTTTATTATTTTATACCATGTAGATTTTAATGCATGGTAAATTTTCTTTTTAATATTTTTAAAACTTCTTTTTAATTTTTTATTCTAAGTGATATTTAAGTCTTGACTAAGTCTGTGAAAACCTCACTGACTTTGGTTAGAATTACTATATAAATTAAATGAGGATAATTGACTTATAATATACAGTTGATCCATCTAAGAACAAATGTATTCTTTTAGGTAACATACCATATTCTGATGAGACAATATTTAGCCTTGGTCTTTCCTTGTTTTATCTTTTTTTTTTTTTTTTTTTTGACGTTCATTTATTTTTGAGAGAGACAGAGTGGGAGCGGGGGAGGAGCAGAGAGAGAGGGAGACACAGAATCCGAAGCAGGCTCCAGGCTCTGAGCTGTCAGCACAGAGCCCACCACGGGGCTCGAACTCACAAACCATGAGATCATGACCTGACCTGAAGTCGGACGCTCAACCAACTGAGCCACCCAGGCGCCCCTCCTTGTTTTATCTTTTAAAAAATATTTTAATGTATTTTACATTCTTTTCTTTGTTTTGTGATACATTTATTAAAATTGTAGCTGATTATAATTAATCTATAAAGTAATTTGAAATTGCCATATTTATTTAGTAAAAGGTCATCTTTCTAAAGTTATTGACTCATTTGGTTGTATTTGGTTATTTGTATGTCTTCCTTGCAAGTGTATGCTTCTCTTTTTCTTGGTTATAACTAATTTTCATACGATCCTTGCTAAACAATATGCTATCCACAGACCTACAACATTAGAATCACCTCGGAGCTTGTAGAGATGCAGAAACCTAGGTCATATCCTACATCTACTGACGATGAATATGTATTTTAACAAGAACCCAAAGTGATGCATATACCCATTAAAATTTGAGAAGGTTGTAATCGATACAGTCTTCAGAATAAAATTTCGGTTAGGCTTTCTGCATGCCACCCTCGGATTTACATGTCTTGTCGGTGTCTGCCATTAAACTGGATTTTTTCTTTCTTTTGCCACTTGTTCTCAGATAAATCCTCCTGCTTTCTTTCTGATATCCATAACAGGACACCCCAAGTGTGTGCTTTTTCATTATAGACAAGGCATACAGATGGATTCCTTATTTGCTTTTAGTTTCTTTATGGTCTCGTTCACTTACCCTGGCACACTTTCTTTCAAAGCAGAGAGAAGAGCAGACTGGCCTTTTGCCTTCTTTCATCTTGTTCCTTTCCACAGTTAATGGAACAGAAATGACTCTAAATTTTTGGCACAATGATGTCAGTCTTCATAATATCCAATACATATTTTGTTCTTTTTGTGTAACTTGTTGCTAAACTATATGGGATTCTGGGCATATAAACATCATACTGTTTATTTATTAGGCTATAAATAAATAATTCGTTGCTATTTATTCTCTGGCAGTTACCCAAATCTTGTATTATGGGTCAACCAAGTAACTAGATACATTTTTGTTCTATTCTTATAATTTTTATAATCAGGATCTTTGTCATTTGGGTTTGGTCAGGTCAATTCAACAATTATGAGTGATATGAAATAAGGCTTTCTATGAAAAGAAGCCCTATAATTGTGAGGTGACTGGGAAGAAAAGATTTTAAGATGATAATTAAAAAGTCAAAGAAAAGTTGCTCACAATCTAAATTGTGGATGTGTGCTAGTACAGAGGTTTATGGAAGGCTCTTACTCCTTTGTGGTAGGAGGCTTGACATTGTAATAGGTCAATCCCACAATCCCATAGGCACTCTGGAAAAAGTCTGGAAGTGGAAAGAAGGAAAGAAAGGGAACACTAAAACCTGTGAGGACAGAGTAGGACCTGTGAGGACAACTGACAATTACTGTTCTACCCTGCACCTTCCTGATGCAGTGTGTGGGATACTGTGAAAATCTGCTGTGTATTCACACATGCATATTCCTGGAAATAGATGAAAGTTGTTACCCCTGGGTCAAACCTTGACAAGTGGAAGATGAAAGTCAGTTAAAAAAAAAAGTGTTCCTTATAAACGAAACTTTTATAAAAATGGACAAACTAAGTTTGGGTTTTCTAAGATCAGGTCTTCTCAGTTGATTGTGCATCTCTATCTAAATGCTTTAGCTAGCCATAAAAAATGACAATTTTAATTTTAATTATAACTACCCTAAATATCCTGCAGCTTGTCAAGTATACAAAGGAAAGTCGGGTCACTATTTTGTCAATTTTGTTGTTGTTATTGTACTTTTTAACATGTCCTGGTCATGTCCATACTAGAGGCTAGCTCTGATAATTTCTTATGTTCATTTCTTTATCTGCCTGTACTACGACACATCTTTTAAACACTGCTAAGATGGCTGTATGTCCTGCACTGATATTTTGCTTCTACTCTGAAATCTTGTCAGTGTTGGGGAGGTATTCTCTAGCACATCCCATTTATTCTGGTTTACAATCATGACACTATCACACATGTTCCATCGCAAATTTGTTCTTTATCATTCTTACGGATCTTTTTCTTTTTTCTACCATGCTTTATCCCTTCTCTTTCTGGAACATTTTTTTTTTTAACTGCTCTCAGCTATACTCTATCTTTTCAGGAATGTATTTATTTCCCTATACACTTTGTATGATATCTGTCAAACAGGCCCACAGGTGATCAATTTATATTAGAGCAATTTATACATACAGAGCCAATATTGGTGTTGACATGATGTAAATGAATAATAAAGATAGTGAAAGATTTTTTTTTTTACTTTGTTCTTATAACTTTCTCATCTAAGGAATATGCTTTCGCATTCTGTATTTTTCCAATATGTTAAAAGTCTAGTAGGACCTCATTTCTCAGGATATGGTATTACCAAGTCCAAATAAAGGCTAGAGTTCAGTAGTGTCTAGGGATATGGATAGCAGATGGCAAATAGCATTCAAAGATCAAGACACAGTTGACATAACTGTAAAAGTCATTACCTGCCTTTGTGAGTCAATCCCAGATTGAAGAATTGGGAATAATCTTGAGTAGTGTTACATATCTAAAAATGCAGTATCTTCACAGCATATTTCTCAAGTAATGAGTAAGAAGATATTTATTTAACAAAATAAACACACTAAAAGTGCTAAAAGTAATTTTCTTAATAATTATTCTATAGAATTAAGCAATTAAGTATTTTTTAATATTTAATTCACTAGGTATTGAACCATATTCAAAGTTAGACATCAGGTTATTTTGAATTTTTCTATAGGAATATTTTACACACACATCAAAAAAGCCAACAGGAAGTATAGGAAAAACTAAAAATTCTTAGCAGAGGCTTTTTTATACATAGCAGCTGTTCCAGGAAGTGACTTGGCTAATATTACTCAATGCAGCAGTAAACTGACTACACTCAGCAATATCTGAAGCAAACATTTAAAGGCTACATGAAACAAATTATTTGTTAATTATGTATATATTTTTCTTATATTCATGAGGAAGATATATATAGACTAAAGCTGTAAATGCCATGTAACTGCTTTCATGCTTAATGTTTACATCTTTTTTCACTTTTGCAATATTGCTCCCTTCTTTCTTTTTCTTCCTACTCAATGGGAGATTTATATTTATACACACTTCGTTTATTTCTAATATCCACCTTTATTTCTGAGTGTGGTGTTAGTGTTAATTTTTCCCATTAAATATAATGTATAATAAATCCATCCAATTTGTAAGAAAGGCTACTATATCATTCCTTGAATTATCTTAGACCCAAGCACGAAAAAATTGATTTTATATAAATTGATCTATATATTATATACATTGATCTATAGGGATCTGGAATCCCTATTCTGTTCTGTCAATACTGTACTTATATCATTATTTATTTATTTTTTTACTGTTAACTTATTTTTTGAGAGAGTGCACAAGCGGAGGAGGGGCAGAGAGAGAGGGAGGCATAGGATCAACGTGAGACTCGAACTCACAAACCGTGATTATGACCTGAGCCAAAGTTGGATGCTTAACTGACTAAGCCACCCAGGCACCCCTACTTCATTATTTAGACTGAAATAACTCTTGAAATTAGGCAATAGAAGCCTTACAACTTTGTTCTCCTTTTTAAAAATTGTTCTAGATATGCTATGTCCTTTTGTTTTTCCATAAAATGATGTCTCCAGGATTAATGTCTACATCAAACTTCTGAGATTATGAATGGAAGTGGTTAAGTCTATAGATCAATTTGGCTAGAAATGATTTAGAGTATTGATCTTACAATTTAGAAAAGTTGTATATCTCTACATTTATTTAGCTCCTCTTTAATTTATCTCAGCAATATTTATAGATTTTGGTATAAAGTTAGATAATCTCTTATTTTAATAGGAGTGTTTATTCTATTTTCATGTATGTTTTCACTGATATTATCATATTTAGATCTACCAACTTTTGTCTGTGTATTTTCTATTGTCTATTTTCTATTTTCCATTGGTTTTGTCCTGAATAATAACTAAGAGCTAAAATCCTCTTGTTTTCTCAAGTTTTGTTAGCTTTTATTTCATAGGTTTTGAAGAACTTATCAGATGCATACATGTTTATAATTGTTATGCCTTTCTGATGTTTTATTGTTATCAAATTTCTCACTATACCTGCGTTATACTATTTGCTTAGACTAGTTGACATGTATTAACACAGCTTTGTGGTTTTCCATGTGTTTCTTTTTTAAGTTTTTATTTAAATTCCACTTAGTTAACAAACATACAGTGTCATATTAGTTTCAGGTGTATAATGTAGTGATTCAACACTTCCATACAATATCCGGTGCTCATCACAGCAAGTGCACCCCTTAATCCCCACTGCTATTTAACCCATATCCCCACACCCACCCCTCTGGTAACCTTCAGTTTGTTCTCTTTAGTTAAGAGTTTGTTACTTGGTTTGCTTCTCCCTTTTCTTTCCCTTTGCTCATTTGTTTTGTTTCTTAAATTCCACATATGAGTGAAATCATATGGTATTTGCCTTTCTCTGACAGACTTATTTCATTCAGCATTATATCCTCTAAGTTCATCCATGTCATTGCAAATGGCAAGATTTCATTCTTTTTGATGGCTGAGTAATACTCCATTGTATATATATAAACCACATCTTTATCCATTCATCAGTTGATGGACACTGGGCTATTTTTTTTCCACATGGTATATCTTTTCTTATTGTTTTACTTTTAAAATAACTGTTTTAAAATTTTTTGAACATTTATTTGTGAGAGACAGAGACAGAACATGAGTGGGGGAGGGGCAGAGAGATAGAGGGAGACACACAATCTGAAGCAGACTTCAGTCTCTGAGCTGACAGGACAGCTCACAACTGTGAGATCATCACCTGAGCAGAAGTCGGACACTTAACCAACTGAGCCACCCAGGCACCCCTAAAATAATTGTTTTTACCTTAAGTTAGAAACCATGCATTTTTTTTCTGTTTTATCTTTCCTGAAAATTTCCGCTTTTAATTGGATTTTTCTTCCATTTTCACTTAAAGAAAAATCAAACCCTATTGGGTTTAGCTTAACCATTTTTGTCTGTTTTCCATTTATCCCATATGTTTTTGGTTCTTATATTTCCTTCCTCCGTAACTTATTGTAGGTGGATGCAATACTCTTTTATTCCCCCTAGGATTTAATTTTATTTACCCAATGGGATTTTAGTTATTCTGCTTTACATAACTTTTAGTGCTTGGAGTAAAGATTAGCACAAGCATCTTAAACCATCACAAAGGAGATAGAGTTACTCCTGTACCAAATGAGATAAAGTAGAAGTACTCTGCAACACTATATTCACTTCCTCCCTAGTTCTAATTCCCTTACTTTGATATACTTCACATATTGAGCTCTGTAATTCAGTTTTTTTAAAGTTGAAATTACTTACTTGTATTTCTAACAAATAAATTGGATTTTTAAGAGAAGGATAATCTCTTCATTTTCCCATATTTTAGATTTGTTTCTCTTCATATTTTTACTCTGGATCCAAAATTTTCCTGTTGCTGTTTACCTTTAGTCTAAAACATATATGCTCTCCTACCAAATTATCATAGTTTTTTCTTATTTGAAGTATCTTCATTTCTCATCTTAAAAATGTTATTTTATTGTCTTCTGGTCCCCTTATTTCTGAAGAAAGGCCAGCTTTACTTTGTGTTGTTAATTTCCTTTAGGTAATACATTGGTAATTTTCTCTGGCTTCACTTAAGTGTTTAATTTTTTTTTTAAATTTTCGACAGTTTGTCTACATTGTTCATAGGTGTGTTCATAATTCTTTGAATTATCATGTTATGAGTCTGTTAAACTTCTTGGAATTGTAAGTGTATACTTTTCCTCAATGGTGAGAGATTTTAAACTATTAATTTTTTTCGGTTGCTTTTGCTTTATTCTCTCTCTCCTTTCCTCCTGTAGCTCTAATTACACATTTGGTATACCACCAGATATTTTCCCACATATGACTCAACACATTATCACTTTATTGCCATCCGTCTTTTTTTTCCATTGGTCATAGCAGATTAGTTTCTATTAATTTATCTTCTAAAGTATATTTCCTTTTAATTATTCAACATGATGTAAAGCTCATGTAGTACATTTTAAATTTGAGATATTATAGCTTTTACTTTAAGAATTTGGACTTTTTATAGTTTTTTTTTTTTTTTCTCCCAGGGATTCTTCCCCATCTCTCTACTCATTTTGACAGTATTTTGCTTTAGGTCCTTGAACATGTTTATAACACTGCTTAAAACCACCTTGTGTTAATTCTAACCTCTGTAATTTTTTTCAGCCTCTACTTACTTATTTTTCTCTTGTCTATTGATCTATATTTCCTCTTTCTTCATGTTTCTCTTATTTTTAGTTGCATACTCTATATTGTGGATAATGCATTGTAGAGCTCCTAATAATTCTGTTATCTTTCACTGAAGAATTTTTATTCTCATTTTAGTAAATTTTCAACTTTAGCTACACTTAATTTATGAACTCCATCCCTATTCAAAAGTAGCTAACAGGAGCTAAAATTCCTGCTCAACCTTTTTAATGTCTCCAGTGGATGTGTCTGCTGGAACCCTTGGAGAACCCTCTGCATATGTCATTCAGGTGTCTTTCAAGAATTTATGCATAGTTTACACAAACATTTATAAAATCTTCATGCCTCTTCCTATCTTGGGCTCTCCCTCTAAATTTTTACAAGCTATGATAGCCCCAGACTTAATTATATGATCCATGGCTCCCATTACATTTTGTTTAAATTTTACCCACAGCAGATTTATTTTATTTTATTTTTTTCAATTTACATCCAAATTAGCATGTCGTGCAATAATAATTTCAGGAGTAGATTCCTTAATGCCCCCTTACCCATTTAGCCCACCCCCCCACAACCCTTTCAGTAACCCTCTGTTTGTTCTCCATATTAAAGAGTCTATTATGTTTTGTACCCCTCCCTGTTTTTATATTACTTTTGTTTCCCTTCCCTTGTGTTCATCTGTTTTGTCTCTTAAAGTCCTCATATGAGTGAAGTCATATGATTTTTGACTTTCTCAGACTGACTAATTACACTTAGCATAATACCCTCCAGTTCCATCCACGTATTTGCAAATGGTAAGATTTCACTCATTTTGGTTGCTGAGCAATACTCCATTGTATATATATGCCACATCTTCTTTATCCATTCATCCATCGATGGACATTTGGGCTCTTGCCATACTTTGGCTATTGTCAATAGTGCTGCTATAAATATTAGGGTGCATATGTCCCTTTGAAACAGCACACCTTTATCCCTTGGATAAATACCTATTAGGACAATTGCTAGGTGATAGGATAGTTCTATTTTTAATTTTTTGAGGGACCTCCTACTGTTTTCCAGAGTGGCTGCACCAGCTTGCATTCCCACCCATAGCAGATTTTTTTTGTTTGGATTATAGCTACATTAGTCTTCAAAATTTGGAGACTATCCTCAAGTAAAATTCACATAAATGTGGATCTCATATAGTATAGTTTCCATCTCTCATGGATACATCATTCCAATTTATGCCTGCTTTTGGTCAGTCCCCAGTGCCTTCAAACTTTTTCTTAAATCTGGAATTTACAAATGTTACTTTGACACAGAACTTGAACTTCTGTTTGTCTGATTTTACTTGAAGACTTCTTTGGGTTTCATTTTCAGGAAGATAATGCGTGCTTATCTATAAATGGATCAATGAATGTAAAGAATAACTAACAAGATGATCTATAACAAACCAAGTTTTGGGGCTCAGCTTTTTCTGTAGTATCTGAATGTTAGGAGGAGGCTGTAGGCAGATTAAAGAATTTGTGTGTGTGTGTGATAACCCAGAGTTTGCCACAAACTTAACACCGAGAAATGAGTACAGAAGACCAATTTTTCCATAGGTTTTTCCTTTTCTCATTAGATTTGAATACATTCCAGGAAATGTATATGGTTAAATTAGGATTATTCAGAATGCCCAATATAAATCTGATATACATATCTAGAAAAAATATAGTTGATATTATACAATACTAAAATATTATTTTGATATTAATTTTTGGAATAGAATAAATACTGAATTATAGTACATATTTTAAAATTAATTTTTATGGAGAAATTATTTTTTAAGATTTTTAAAGTTTATTTTTATTTCTTTTTAGAGAGAGATATTGAGCAAGCAGGGGAGGGGCAGAGAGACAGGGGGCCAGAATCCCAAGCAGGATCTATGCCATCAGTGCAGAGCCCCACGTGGGGCTCAAACTCATGATCCATGAGATCACAACCTGAGTGGAGATTAGGAGTTGGCAGCTTAACCCACTGGGCCACCAGGCACCCCTGGAATAATTATTATAACAGTTACACTGAAGCACATTCATCTTTGCTATATATGAGTGAAAATGATTAATTATGCAATAAATAATTATAAACTATAAGTGTAAACATCTGTATGTATTAGAATTAAACTAAGTTAAGTGATTTTGGCATAAACCAGATATTTTCTTTTGTATAATGTTTATTTATTTTGAGAGAGAAAGAGTGTTCACGCATGAGTTGGGGGAGAGGAAGAGAGGGAGAGAGAATCCCAAGCAGGCTCCATGCTCAGCATAGAGCCCAATACTACTACATCTTAAATGTAGTACATATCTAAGTACATTTAAGTACTAAATCTGAGGCTTATATGAGAGCCTGCTCATTTCCTCCAGCTTCCCAGGAACCGTGCTTAATCACTCACGCAGCTCCAATCACTGTACTGCTTCTTGTCCCTCATCAACCATGTGTGCAACTCCCTCTCAACACCCGAAAGTTCTTTATTTCTATTTCACTGTGCCTATTTCATTCAGTCCTATCCTTTACCTTTGCATTGCCAAACTTCCCTAAAGAGCAATTTTTACCTATTTTTTTCTATATCTTAAGTCTGAATGACATCTCAACCCACTATAGCCTGCCTTTCATACATATTCTTGTATAAAATTATTCTTTAAAAGGCTATTAGTGATCTTCTTAGCTTTGTATCCAATGGTGATGCTTCAAAACTTAACATACTGGGCTTTTCATCTTCATTTGACACTCTTTCACCTTATCATTATTACATTCATCTTTCCCTGTTGACATCTACATATTTCTCAAAGTATTTTCTCTTACTTCTTTAACTTTCCAAGTGTTTATTATGTCCATAACTCTCTGTATAAGGAAAACACTTTTGTGTTTCTCCTTTCCCTCAAAGCACAGCATGCTTCTCTTCACTTCTTGACCCCAGATATTGGGGTTTTCCATACAGCCAGCAAATCTCTGACATCAGCTGAGATCCTACTATTTAACTCAGTTTTGACACTATCTACCTGCTCCTCCTTCCAGGTGCCAGTTACAAATATAAGACTGTCCCCTGTAATTCTGACAGACTAGCTATAAATCATAGTTCTTCTGATTCCCTTCTTGGGTTTGATAATTTGCTAGAATGACTCACAAAACTCAGAAAAACATTTGTGCTTACTGATTTATTATATTTAAAAAAGAATATGATAAAGGATACAGATGAACAGCTAGGTGAAGAGATACATAGAGCAAGGTCTGGAAAGCTCCCAGGCATAGGAGCTTCTGTTTCCATGGAGTTTGGGTGCATGACTTTCCCAACACATGAGTGTCTTACCCAATCTGGAAGCTATCCAAACCCTTATTTTAGAGATATTTATGGAAGCTTCATTACAACATGATCCATCATTAACTCACTCTTGAGCCCTTCTTCTCCTCCTGGAGCTTCTAATTATGGCTTGATCTTTCTGGTGACCAGTCCTTATTCTTAGTCTATCCGGGAGTCCACTAGAAGTTGCCTCATTAGGATACAAAAGGCATTTCTATCCCCCAGGAAATTACAACAGATTTAGGAGCTCCTTGTCAGAAACCAGGGTCAAAGAGCAGATATTTGAATAAAAGATTCCCTTAATGCTCTTGTAACCTAGGAAATTTCAAGGGTTTTAGGAGCTCTGTACCAGGAACCAGAAGATCTAAATAGAAAGATAGATAGATAGATGATAGATAGATAGATAGATAGATAGATAGATAGATGATAGATGATAGATAGATTTTTTCTATTATTTTATACATCTACTATCAATTTACATGCAATTGATTTCAAAATCACTGTATCAATGCAAAATTTCTTACAAAACTCTAGATAAATCCTGAAGTTCCTGTTGAGTATCTCTGTCTGAATAAACACAGAATCTCAAATGGAATGTTTAAAAGTAATTAACTGTCTCCTCCAAATTCTCATTTGTATTTTCTATCTCACTGAATACTACCAATATCCCAACATGCTGTGGAGGTAAAACCTTGGTAGTTTCATTAATCCTTTATATTTACCCTGTCTACTTCATCTGCAGTAAATTATTAAATTGTGTCAATTTAGCTTCTAAATATTGTTACATTTATCCATATCTCCCCATCCTCTTTGACACCGCTTTAACTTTTTCACCTGGACTATTACAACAATATCCCAACAGATTCTGTGGAGCCCATTTTCTTCATCATCATACTTTTTTATCTGTTATTTATTTATTTTTATTTGAGTATAGTTGGCACACAATATTAAATTAGTTTAAGGTATACAGCTTAGTGACAACTTTGGCAAAGTACAACTTTGGCAAAATTACACGTTCTGGTATGTTTACCACAAAGTTCTGTTACATCACTATTACAATATCATTGACGATATTCCTTATGCTGTGCCTTTTATTGCTGCTACGTACTTAATAAAAAAAGAAAGAACTGACTTGCACTGTTTCAATTCAATGGATTGAATTTGACCACACTCTTAATAGATGGAGTTTTCATCATCACCATCATCATCATCATCATCATCATCACCATCTCATTGATTAAAAGCATACCATGTGTCAGGTGTTATAAATAATTTACATAAGCTATACAACCAAGTGGGTCATAATGCACATATTACAGGAAACTAAGTTTTATATTAAGTAACTTGATAAAAAATATTGAAGTTTGATTAGAATTTAGTCTCTGTGGCATTGCCCTTGTTATCTTCATTTACTTTGTTATAATTTACAATTATATTCTTTGTTCAATTTTCCTGTTAACTTTTTTACTCTTCCAGGACTGCATAAACAAGAAAACAGTGATCTTATCTGCTTTGACCATGACTATATCCTCAGTGCTTAGACTAAGACCATGCACACGACAGATACTCAATAAACAATAAGGAAACCCAGCAAGGCTAGCTCTGAAGCCTGTGCTTTTATGTTACGTAGTACACTGTGCTGGTCAAATGAATGTAGGTGATTTTCTTTTTGGATGCTCTCTAATCTTTCAAAAGGCTGTATATCTGTTGACCCTGGATGCAGGTACCTAGGACTGAGACTATTTATTTAGTCCACTCTTTTCACAATATTACTTTTAGAAAACTACTCTAAAACTCAGAAATTAAAACACTAACCAAATATTCCCATATTCATATATCTGAAGATCAGCTGAAATTCACCGGGCTAGACTAGAGTTAAAGAATTTGGGCTTGAAAACTTCCATACTCATGCTATGAAGCCAGAATTACATTGATTCCAAAACCAAAGACCCCACTAAATAGGACAACTACAGACTAATTTCCCTGATGAATAGGGATGCAAAAATCATCAACAAGATATGAGCCAAACTGGATCCAACAATACATTAAAAGAATTATTCACCATGACCAAGTGGGACTTATACCCAGGATGCAGAGTTGGTCCAATATCCACAAAATAATCAGTGTGATACATTACATCAATAAAAGAAAGGACAAGAACAACATGATCTTCTCAATAGATGCAGAGAAAGCATTGGACAAAATACAGAGTTCTTTCTTGATAAAAACCCTCAAGAAAGTAGGAAGGATCATACCTCAAGATCATAAAAAACATATATGAAAGACCCACTGCTAATATGATCCTCAATGGGGAAAAACTGAGAGCTTTCCCCCTAAGGTCAGGAATAAGACAGGGATGTCCACTCTCACCACTTTTATTCAACATAGTATTCGAAGTCATAGCCTCAGCAATCAGACAACACAAAGGAATAAAAAGCATCCAAATCGACAAGGAAGAAGACAAACTTTCACTCTTCTCAGATGACACGATACTCTATATGGAAAACCCAAAAGATTCCACCAAAAAACTCCTAGAACTGATTCATGAATTCAGCAAAGTAGTAGGATATAAAATCATGCTTCATATAAAAACAGAAATCAGTTACATTCCTAAACATCAATAATGAAGCAACAGAAAGAGAAATAAAGGAATGGATCCCATTTACAATTGCACCAAGACCATAAAATACCTAGGAATAAACCTACCCAAGAGGTGAAAAATCTATACATTGAAAACTATAAAAAGCTCATGAAAGAAATTGAAGAAGACATAAAAAATGAAAAAAACTTTCCATGCTCATGGATTGGAAGAACAAATACTGTTAAAATGTCAATACTACCCAAACCAATCTCCATATTCAACGCAATCCCTATCAAAATAACACCAGCATTCTTCACAGAGATAGCACAAACAATCCTAAAATTTGTATGGAACCAGAAAAGACCCCAAATAGCCAAAGCAATCCTGAAAAATGAAAAAGAAAACCAAAGCTGGAGACATCACGATCCCAGACTTCAAGCTGTATTAAGGAGCTGTAATCGTCAAGACAATATGGTACTGATACAAAAACAGATCAATGGAACAGAATAGAGAGCCCCAGAAATGGACTCACAAATGTATGGGCAACTAATCTTTGACAAAGCAGGAAATAATATTCAATGGAATGAAGACAGTCTCTTCAGCAAATGGTGCTGGGAAAACCGGACAGCGATATGCAGAAGAATGAACCTGGACCACTTTCTTACACCATACACACAAATAAACTCAAAATGGATGAAAAATCTAAATGTAAGGCAGGAAGCCACCAAACTTCTAAAGGAGAAAGCAGGCAACGATCTCTTTGATCTCGGCCACAGCAACTTCTTACTCAACATGTCTCTGGAGGCAAGGGAAACAAAAGCGAAAACTAACTATTGGGACCTCATCAAAATAAAAATCTGCACAGCGAAGGAAATAATCAGCAAAACTAAAAAGCAACTGACAGAATGGAAGAAGACATTTGCAAATGACATATCAGATAAAGAGTTAGTATCCAAAATCTATAAAGAACTTAACCAAACTCAACACCTAAAAAACAAATAATCCAGTGAAGAAATGGGCAAAATACATGAATAGACAGACACTTCTCCAAAGAAAACATCCAGATGGCTAACAGACACATGAAAAAATTCTCAACATCACTCATCCTCAGGGAAATACAAATTAAAACCACAATGAGATAGCATCTCACACCAGTCAATATGGCTAAAATTAACAACTCAGACAACAGATGTTGACGAGGATGTGAAGAAAGAGGATCTCATTTGCACTGCTGGTAGAAATGCAAACTGGTGTAGCCACTCTGGAAAACAGTAGGAGGTCCCTCGAAAAATTAAAAATACAACTACCCTACGACCCAGCAATTACAGTACTATTTATCCAAGGGATACAGGTGTGTTGTTTTGAAAGGGCACATACACCCCAATGTTCATAGCAGCACCACAGACAATAGCCAAAGTATGGAATGAGCCCAAATGTCCACCAACAGATGAATGAATGAATAAAGAAGATGTGTTATGTATATGCAATGGAGTATTACTCGGCAATCAAAAAGAATTAAATCTTGCCATTTGCAACTACGTTGATGGAACTGGAGGGTTTTATGCTAAGCGAAATTAGCCAGTCAGATAAAAACAAATATCATAGGAATTCACCCATATGAGGATATGTTTTAAGACACAAAACAGATGAACATAAGAGAAGGGAAGCAAAAATAATATAAAAACAAGGAGGTGGACAAACGTAAGAGACTCTTAAATACAGATAACAAATTGAGGGTTGCTGGAAGTGTTGTGGGTGGAAGAATGGACTAAATGGGTAAGGGACGTTAAGGAAGCACTTGTTGGGACGAGCAATGGGTATTATACATAGGGGATGAATCACTGGAATCTACTCTTAAAATCATTATTGCCCTGTATGGTAACTAACTTGGATGTAAATTAAAACGTTAAGTAAATAAATAAATACATACATATGTACATAAAAATTTAAAAAATAAATAAATAAAAATAAAGGCTTGGGGCTTTAGCCTCCAGTTTGGTTTCAGATCTGCTCCACATGTTTTCCAATATGTGGTTAAAGATTGAATATACAAATGGACACATACCAGACCACATGTAAAAAGACATCTCTGACCCACAATCTGCAACAACCAGCCCAGGAAACAAATCCATTACCTTCAATAACAAGCCCGGGATGCTAGCCTACTATCTGCAAGTCAGATTATGGGAAGTCCAATCACTGTCTGTAGCAATGACTCTAAGAAGCCAAGCATAACCCTTGTAACAATAAGACCTAAACATCAGGACTTGATTAAATAACTGACAGCTCCCCTAAACTTTGTTCCCACTTCTAGTTAAGATCAACTAGAGAAATCCAGGCATATCTCCTGACCAATCACATAGGATGCCCCACTTCTGGTTAGCCCACCCACAGCTTCATGCCAACAGCCTACAACCAAGGGCATATCTGAAGTCTTCCTTTTAGAATGTCCACTATAAAGCTTTCCACTCCCATGTGTAAGAATTTCTCTGTATTCATTTACTAACATTAAGCAATTGATTACATGTCTAGTTTGTTCTGTATGTACCTATTTTTTTGAAGTTATATTCATCTTTGTTTTATCTTAGAGAGAGCAAGAGAGTGTGTGAGTGGGGGAGGAGGGGCAGAGGGAGAGAAAAAATCTTAAGCAGGCTCTATGCTCAGCATGGAGCCCTACAGGAGACCTGATTCCACAACCCTGGGATCATGACCTGAGCTGAAATCAAGAGTCAGAGGCTCAACTGAATGAGCCACCCAGGCTTCCGTAAAGTAATATTCATCTTATTGATGATTGAGAGTGCAGCAGCATATACAATATCAGCAATGTGTGAGCGGATTTTTTTGCAGACACTCAACACAGCTTGTTATCAAACTTTGTGATCTTTAAAAATTTTGATTCGCATTTTTATTATTGGAATGAGGATATATTTAATATATATAACATATAACATATATAACACATTATATATAACACATTATATATATGTGTGTGTGTGTATATATATATATATATATATATATATATATATTACTGCTCATAGAAAGTAGACATTATTTCTCTGGCTTGGAAGAGTTTAAAGCTTAGGACATATAGCCATGGTGTTGTTTGTTTTTTGAAAAGGAACTTTAGATACATTTTAGATTAGCAATTCAATATTTTTCCTTCATACATTTGGAAATATCTTATTTAGAGAGAAAAGTTAAATAATCATAGCTGCTTTTATAAAAACCTATTTTCTTGAATTCCAATGATTTTTTTCAGGGTGGTTCTTGCTGAACCTATACTTTGTTCCTTTCCATTAATTTTATACTAATTATGATCATGGAATTTAGGATTTTTAGGTTGATTTTAAAATAATTTGACTTACAATAAGACACAGTCCAAACATCTTTCTAATAGAAAACATTTTATTGTAAATTACTTGTCTCTCACATCACAACAGATTGAGGTCAAAATGATTCAAATATATCATTTCACTCCTAGTAACAGGGAATTTATGACATATCAGGAACACCATGCTCACTAAGGATGCTAAAATTCCCATTTTTTTAGGTGTGCTTTTTTTTTTTCTTTTTGATTGCAGTGGTGCTATAGTATGCTATTTTCTCTGATACTGGTTTTCTCTGATGAAATTTTTGGTATAGGTGAGAGAAGGGAGATCAAGCAGGAAGACAGAAATAGTTCTTTATAGTTTTCAGATAAAATTTCTTTTCACTTAAATTTTCTCAACCACATACATTAATTATAATAATGACATCAATCTCTAAAAGAGTTTGGGAAAGACAACCGCCTAAGTTACTAATAAGCTTTGCCAACACTTGGAATTCTTGGAGGAAAATCATCTAAGAAATAGAAAATACAATTGAACAACAGTGACCACAGCATCAGTAGAAACTTCTCAGTGTTTCTGCAATAAATATGAAGTGAAAAAAGAGATGTTTTTGACCACAAAAGAATGAGAGCATTTATAAGTGGTTTAATGAAATGTAAATTTAGATGGAAGAAAAAAAGAGAAATTAAGTTGTCTTACATTGCATTCACTGACTCTTTTGCAAGTTTTGAAATATATTTTTAAGACACATATTTCAGATGTGAAGTTAAATGAGATTTTAATTTTTTCAACAATACTGTATGTTGAAGGCACCAGGTGTCAGGCAGTGTACCCTGGGGATATCATGAGTAATAAACAGAAAAGCAAAACCCCATGCTGTTACAAAGTTTACATTCTGGAGGGAGACAAAGAAAATAAATGACATAAACAGTTGTCATTAAGTGCAAACTGCTAAGGAGAAACATAAGGAAGAAGGATAAGAAATGGCAGTGAAGGGTTGTTGACACTTCGGGTAAGGCTTTCTGAGCAGGCGATTTTCAGTGAAGAACCAGAAGAAAGTAAGGGAGTCAGCTGTGCAGACATCAAGAATACTCAGGTGAGAGTAAGAACACGGATTAAGGCAGATAATGTGCCAGATGTTTTCAAAGAACAGGAAGAAGAGTGTGGCTAGAAAACAGGATAAACACACAAGGGTCACAGATGAGAACAGATTAAAAACAGAGCCAGATTATGAAAGTCTCCTAGGTCACGGCAAGTGCATTGACCTTCACTCTGAGAAGGGAGAGCCTCAGAGACATAACATAAAAAGATTTATATTTTATGTTCTACTATGTAGATATACCAATAGCGATAAGCAATTATACTTACAAGTGGAACTAAAAGGGAAATGCCTGGGTCATATCAAAATGAAAAAATTCTTTTCAGAGCTCTATGTGATACATAGGTGTTGTTAACATACGAGTTCACAGATAAAAGGATTGGACTAGGAGCGTCTGGGTGGCTCAGTAGGTTAAGTGTCCAACTTTTGATTTCAGTTTAGGTCATGATTTTACGGTTTGTGAGTTTGAGCCACACATGGGACTTTGTGTTGGCAGTGCAGAGCCTGCTTAGGATTGTCTCTCTCTCCCTCTCTCTCTGCCCCTCCTGCACACATTCTGTCTCTCAAAATAAATAAATTAAAAAAAAAAGAATTGGAATACGTTATATCCAAGGCTTTGACTATAGTTCTGTTGTGAACTGGTTTAGGTTTAGGATAAGTACCACCCAATCTAAGTTCTAACATGGGAAGTATTGATGTCCTGTTAATGGGGAAATGTTCTTATCAAAATCATGGCATTGCAACTAGACCAGGCATTAATCTGTTCTGGATGACTTCTCATTTTTAGTGGAATTTCAATCAATTTTAAAATATCTAATTTTTCCGATGAAAGAAATAACTTTCATTTTCAGAAGTAGCAACAACTCCCTTTATACAAGTGTGAAAGAAACAGTGACCAATTAAACGTTAGGATAAGTTTTACAAATATATTGAAAACAATTTTGACTACTTATAAAAATAAGTTTTAGGAAAAAAAGCAACCACTGGATTTACAATAAAAATCTTAGGCACAAAATTTAAAAATAATGACTTTTAAATACGTTAATGTTAAAAAGAAATACTGTAAAATACTGATATTGCTAAAAAGCAATTGGGTAAATAGAACAAAATATATGTGTAAAATAGCACACTTTATTAATTTATTTTGACAAGTATAATTGATTTTTAACTATTTATGAGTTTTATGAGTTTTCCATATGAGGTAAATGGACTGTAATGTCATTTTTAAAAACCATGAAATATTTATTATTATCAACTTATGTCAGCATCCCATTACTGAGATTATTCTTGAAAATAATCTTGAAAAATATTCTTGAAAATCCTGAATACCAGATGCATTTGTTAAATATACTGTGCTTGGAGCTTAATTAACCTGGCAGGGATTCAGTATATGATCATCATATGTCTCAACAAGAGGCACAATATTATTTATGAGGTAACATTTTTCTCTTGTTACCTCAGATAAGAGGAAAAAGATAAATAATTGTATGCTGATATTACACACAATCATTTAACAAAAGTCACCTTACTAAATTTAAGAATTATATGCCAAAAATATCTATACAAGCTTATTCTTAAACTATATTGGTAAGCACAATAATTGATCATGAACTCTGTCATGATATTGGACAAAAGATTTGGCCAGACTGATAAGTATAATCCAGGATAATTTTGAATATAATATACTGAATACTTAAGTACAATATAGAAAGTAAGAAAAATGGAAGAGAATAAAGAGGTTAAGGAAAATAAAAGGCAATATTATATAGTAAATAGAGTCCAATAATTCCTTAATATCAAAAGTTAAGAGGCAAATGGTGAAAATTTATTGAAAATAAATTTAAATGAACTAATGACAGAGATACAAATAAAAGTCAAGGCAATAATATATTTTTAAGTTTACAAGAGATAGAATATACTTTATTCTTGTCTTCAGAGACAATAGAATACTTAATTAAATTAGTTGATAATGTCCTTCTTTGTGTCCCCAGTGAGCTATGTTCTCTATAGCTAGTAAAAAGCCTAAAACATTAAATGGGATTTAGTGAATTGGCTACCCACTAAATTATGAGTTTCTTGAGAGTTGAAATTATGTTTTATTTATTTGTTCTAGTGCTTTCTTTAGTGCAGTAATGGCTCATTAAGGAAAGCCTAAAGGACTGGTCTGAATCATTGTCTTCCTTCTTAAGAAGTCACCCATTTTCTCTTGTTCATTTTAGTTGTTTTTTTTTATCCCCAATGATTCCAATAAAAATGTTACCAAATGGATCATTTTATTATAATTCAGTTATTATTTCTACGTCCACATCTTAATTTGCATTTTGGCATCACTTGCAATAACTTAATATTCCGTTTTAGGATAACTGTTTCTAAGGATTCTTTGGCTTGTAGGTTGACTTTGTTTTTTGTTTTTGTTTTTCCCCAATCTCCATATTTCTTTTATATTATTTCCTTTGTGACTTCTGTTACTTGCTTTCATTCTCATGTTTTGGAACATATCAGGACTTTGTCCTCTTATATGTTCATCTGAGTTCTCTCCATAAGGGAGCTCATTATCTTTGCAATTAGGAAAAAAAAATCTAAATGGGATTCCTGTTTGATTTTGCTCTGAATCCTTCCTTTCTCCTTTACTTCATTTATTACACTCATTCTCACCACCCTGATGGAACCATGCTGGCCAAATAATAGGCCATTAAATATGCCACAAGAGAGACTGCTAGATCTCACCACTATCTATGGTATGTTCTTGTGTTTTTTATTTTTATTTTTTTTTCTTTGTATGTATTCAGCATGTAAATCAGTCCTCTGGATTTAGTTAATGCCATGAAATTGGCTCTGGCCAACGAAATGTGGGTGGAAGTAATTCATATCATCTTTAGACATGATACTTATAAGCTTTGATATTCCATAGTTTCTTCCCATGTCTTCTGGCCTGAAGCAGAATACAGGGAGAATGTTTAATTCACCAGGGAGTGCTAAATTATACATCCTTTCTACCTAACCATTGTTTGTTGGGGGGGATCATTTGCTGAATTATTGGGGTTCTCATTTTCTGTTTTACTTTTTAATGTTTTATATAGATGAATGCAGTTTATACAGATGAAGACAGTTTGCACTTTTGCATTTCTCTGGGAAGAGATGACAATTTTGTTTGTCAGGTTTTTAGTTCAAGAGCATCTCTTTCCTTTAGTGTAGCAAAGTATGATTTCTTTATTGGATAACTATTTGTTCTGGGGAAAATTTGGAGAAAATTTTGGAGAAAATTTGGACTTGAATCCAAACTCTAACAATAATTTTTGTCCAAAGACACAAATATGCACACTTGGCCCATGAATCCTAATTACCTACAGAAACAACCCAAAATATCTTAGCTTTATATTCACCACAATTTGTCACAAAAACAATATCTTGCCTTCTTACTCTTATCTTCTCAACACCCTGATAGGTCTACACTGTAACCTATAACATGAAAAAAAAGATACACTTTTAGTGTTTCTTTACATGTTTAGTTTTCTTTTTTCTTGTACTGTACTCAGTTATCGTTTCTTCATGTTGCTGTTTTCATCTTCACTGCTAATTTTCCTTAGAGGACCTCACGCTTGATTCTATTTTGCTTCTGCCCTTAGGGCAGCATCATTCCAAGGCAATCTTCTCATGCCTCCCATGCACCTTTTAGTCTTTTCTCTGGAGTTAGTGCTCTGACCTAGTAATGAACTTTTTCAGTATTTTAATACATAGGGTGGGTTTTTTTAATTCTAGGGATAGATTTGATCAAACTTTATCCTGCTGTCATTCCTTTTGTCCTTTTTTTTTTTATTCTTTGTAGTTTTTCCTCAATGTTTACTTCTTTCTGTGAAGATATGTAGTGGAAATGTAGTATGTAGCTTGCATAGATTGGGTGATATTTTGGATGAGAGTTTTTGACAGGACTTGGTTTTCCAGTTAAACCTTTGAAAGTCCTCTATGAGCTACATATACTAATGTATTTGGCCAACACTAAATTTTCAATTCTTAAAACAATGTCACGTGGTAAATCGTGATATACCCATTTTGGATTTGAAGAGATGGTTTCACACCATTGTTGAGGAGAAAAGAACAAAACTAATCCAGGTCTTCACATTTCCTAAATCCATACTTATTCCCTTGTTCTAAACCCTTCCCCAGATATTAATTATATGGTGGCGTGTCTGAGTTTTAGCCTTCTCCCTTGCTTCCATCTCAGATAAAATTAAATGCTTTGGTATCCTACTAGGAAGAGACTTTAAACACTTAAAGTTCAAATTGAAAAGTTATTTCAATTGGAGTTGTGCTGAGTTGGGATTTCAGGGTGTACTTAAAATTCTATTTGATATTTGAATAATCTTAGGCAAATATTATTTGATCTCAGTCTCCTAGTGACTATGAGTTTCAAAGTGCTATTCTCATTTCCTCTTATAAATAATGAAAGCTGCAAAAAGAAAACTTGTCATGATACTACATCCCATAATGTGAGATACGTGATATGTATTTAATGTACAGGGAAAGTAGGGATTTTTCATAACACTTTCAGATGCAAATTTTAGCATGTATGTATGTGTGTGTGTTTGTGCATGTGTGTGTGCGTATACTGCTGAACATAAGAGTTTCATAGAGAGGTAAAAAGCCATGTGAATAATTTTGCAAGATGAGAATCTTATTATGGTAAATAGTGGAGACTTGGGTTGATATATGTCTTGCATTTGTGACTTTCTTGACAATTTTATTCCCTGTTTCAAGTTCTCATTACCTCTTTTTGATTTTTGCAGTCTCATGAAAACTTTTCCTGAAAATAACCTAATCCTCTTCAGACTTGAATCCAAACTCTAACAATAATTTTTGTCCAAAGACACAAATATGCACATTTGGCCCATGAATCCTCATTACCTACAGAAACAACCCAAAATATCTTAGCTTTATATTCACCACAATTTGTCACAAAAACAATATCTTGCCTTCTTACTCTTATCTTCTCAACACCCTGATAGGTCTACACTGTAACCTATACTATTGGTTCTGTCTTCCGTAACCATACATTTCTGTTTACTTTCTCCTGTGTGTACACTTGGCCAACCTTCCCTGTTTATGCTCAAGCTGTCTCTTCATTCTATCAGGCCATGTAATCAAGAAGAATTTATTAATGTCGAGTTAGAACTAAATTCCCCCTAAAATTCTTTTAAATTCCTAGACTCCCAATGTGCCATGTTCTTTGTGCTGTGGTTATGGTGGTTCTACAATTGTAGTTGAACACACACTTAGTGACATTTTAAAATGTATATTTGGATATGTTTTTTGGTAATGACTATAATGGATTTACATACATGAATAATTATTAAATATATCCTAAGGCTAGGCATCATGCTAAGCATTGTCACACAATGTTCTATTTAATAACCAGAAATATCAGCTAGTAGGAGAAATTGGCATTCAAGGAAGTTAAAGAGCTGGCTCTTTATTTTCACTAAACTCTTTACTTCAATTTAATGCATCCATCAGTTATAAATGTAAAGAACGCAAAATAATAGTATTAACATTTCAGGCTTGTTTTTCACCAATAGAAATCAGATATATTTTTATAACACATTACAGATATTGTATGTATTTAAACATATTGTTTACCCTCATCACATCTTCAAAATTATGGTACAGTACTTAACAGATTCACTAATGGTTCTTGTTATTTAACATGTAATAAAGAAAATGCTATAGTATTCTCTTCCAAGTCATTAATTTTTTTAATTATTTATTTATTTTGAGGGGGGGCACCAGGGGGCAGGAGCAGAGAGAGAGAGGGATAGAGAATCTCAAGCAGGCTCCACACTGTCAGTTGATTCAGAGCTCAAACTCACAAACTGCAAGATTGTGACCTGAGCCAAAATCAAGATTTCAACTCTTAACCAACTGCCTGCTACCCAGACACCCCAAAACAAATATTTTCTTATAACCTGATCTCCATTAAAAGTTTAAAACTATTTTATAATGCATTTAAATATTTTCCTTGAAGTCTTTATTTTTGCTCCTTTTGTATGGACTGCCTTCACTGATTAAAAGACAGTCTATTTATTCTACTTCACCTTTCCTTTTCATCCTGGCTGCTCCCAGTGTTCTTTAATGACACACATTATTAATACTGACAGGAACTTAGACAAATATAAATCGGATGCTCATGTGGAAGATAAATTTGTAAAGTCAAATTATCATTATTTCATAATTTATTACCTGGGTGAAAAGCTTCCACACAACATCTGGTTGATTCTTTGTAACCCAGTTTTAATAATCAAATAGATATTAGCTGCATACTGACTTTTTTGAATATAGATGAGCTATATTATTGATGTGCAAAAGTTAGAAAGCAGAAATAGTTTTAAGGTAAAAAATTTCTGGGCTATAGAAAAGCAAGACAATTAATGATAACGTTCGCTGGTTCATTGTCTTCTTTGGTCAAATAACCTAAGTGTTGTGATTGATTACAGGAAAGTACCAGAGGGGAAATACTTCCATTTTTTTTTCTCTTGACAAATATCAACTGTTGATAGGGTAGCTGAAGTCACATTTATCAATTTCTACTCTGCTGTGGGAAAATTCTATTGAATTATACAGTATCAGAGATTTATTAAAACTACTAGAGTCACAGATAGAGGCTTTGAGTAAAAGAAAGTGTGCATTTATAAGTCTTAGTTTACTTTTCTTTGATCTAATTCTCCTGACAACTGGAGTTACTTGATGCCAACCATAATTCTGCCTCCCTTAACCGTAAAGTATAAATCTTTAGAAAAGGCAAGAATAATTCAGTGACATTTAGTCCAGTTACCTGGTCCTGTGTTTCTTGGTCTCAGATCAGTTTTAACTACAGGGTTTTCAGTTTGTTCTTGAAATTTCACCATTTTATTGTCTCACCTCATGAAACTCAATCCAAGTCTCTACTCATTTCACAAGTTTTATTGAAATAAATTTAAGTTATTCTCTCATGATTGGTTCAGTCTTAATCAGGTATGTGAAAGCGATGAATCCCGGCTTCTTCACTGTGGACCTGTTTGGCTAACCCTGATATCTTCAAATCATCCAGCTAATAGTCTCTCATGGTTATTTTTTTTGGGGGGGAGGGGGAGTTTTTAAATAGTTATAAAATAGACATAACATCTAATTTATCATCTTAACCACTTTGAAGTGTACATTTCAGCCGCAACACATACCTTCACATTGTTGTGAAACCATCACCACTGTCCATTTCCAGAACTTTTTCAGCCTTGCAAACTGCAACTCTGTTCACATCAAAAACTACCTCCTTATTTCCCTGTCTCCCCAGTTCCTGGTAACGATTTTGCTTTTTGTCTCTATGAATTTGAGTATTTGACTATGAATATTTTAGGTACCTGCCATAATGACATCATATAGTATTTGACTTCTTGTGATCAGCTTATTTCACTAAGTGTATCTTCAAGGTTAATGCATCCTGTAGCACATATCAAAATTTCATTCCATTTTGAGGTTGAATGATATTACCTTGTATGTAATATACCACATGTTGTTTATCTATCAATGGACATTTGAGTTGTTTCCACCTTTTGGCTATGGTGAATAATGTTATGAACACTGGTGTGCAAATACCTGTTTTGAGTTCCTGCTTTAAATTCTTTTGAGGGTATACCTACAAGCAGAATTGCTGGTTTATATGATAATTCTATGCGTAGTTTTTTTGAGGACCCACCATATTCATATTGTCTTACACAGAAACTGCATCATTTTATCTTATCATCAGCAATGTACAAGTGTTCCAATTTTTGCAAATCCTTTTTAACATTTGTTATTTTCTCTCTCTCTCTTTTTTTGGTAATAGCCAGCATAATGGATGTGATGTGGCAACTCATTGTGCTTTTGATTAGCATTCCAAAATGATCGGTAACACAAGTAGTTTTAACTGATTATTACATTTTTTGTTTAGTGTTTAATTAAGCACCAAATTACAGCAACATTTTGATCTCAAAGTATTTTAAGACTTAAATATTCTGCCTAAATCACTGCATAAATGATAGTTATCCATTTAAGGATGAAAACTGGGTATTTATAAGAAGCATATTAATATAAATAATTTTAAATCATATTACTTACCTTCTGGCATTAAGGAAATATGTTGAGACTGTTCTAAAGGTTAACCTGGTAATTACTATATAAATAAATGTATGGTGGAAATAGAAGAGGCCTTGAGATCAAACAGACATGCCTTTAAATTTGCCTCTGGTATTTCCTAAATATAAAGAACTAGGCCAATTATTTAACTATCCTAGTCTTGATTTCCTTAACTGAAAATTAATAAAAATCACTACATAATAAGGGTTGGAGCTGCAATTCTTAGATTTTCTTCAGTAAATATAGAACTCCCTCTTCTTTAGGCAGAACGCACTTTCCCCTTACTGGTGTTGGGCTTGGTCAGGTGAAATGTTTGGCTAATTAAATACGAGTAGATATGTTTTAGGCAGGCATTAATGTACATGCACAGTTTGGCTTAGCTCTTACGATCATTCCATTTGTTAGGAGAACTTTATAACTCAGTTATCTGCTGGTAGAGTTATCTACTGATGAACCCTGAACTAAACTAAGTACTCTGGGTAAAATGATGTGCCCATGTAGGTTCATCAATTGTAACCAATGTGCCAGTCTGGTAGGGGAATGTTGATAATATGAAAGCCTATGTGTGTATAGGGGCGGTAGATATATGTGTAATCTCTGTACTTTACCTTCAAATTTGCTATAAACCTAAAATCCTAAAAATAAACTTTGTTTAAAAATGAATTTGAGGGGCAACTGGATGGCTCAGTCAGTTAAGCATCCGACTCTTGGTTTCAGCTCAGGTTATGATCTTGCAGTTTGAGAATTTGAGCCCCAAATCACCTGACAGTGTGGATCCTGCTTGGGAGTTTAAAGGTACTACATTTTAAATGTAGTATTTCTGGGGGCACTTGGGTGGCTCAGTTGGTTAAGCATCCGGCCTATGCTCAGGTCATGATCTTGAGGTTCACGAGTTTGTGCCCTGTGTCAGCCTTGTGCTGAAAACTCAGAGCCTGAAGCCTGCTTCCTTCTGATTCTGTGTCTCCCCACCTCTCTCTCTGCCTCTTCCCTGCTCACACTCTTTCTCTTTCACTCAAAAATAAATAAACATTTAAAAATAAAAAATAAATGTAGTGTCTCTGAAATCTAACTTCCTTTCCTGGTATTGTAACATTTCCACTTTGCCTCAGGACAAACTACAGCAGAATGTCACTTTCTAGCTTTGCAGGGGTTGAAGGAAGCGAGACTATCCTTTCTTTTCCTCTTTCCAATGTAACTTACCACTTATTCATTTGAGAGTCCCCGCCGTAAATTTACACACTCTTCCTGACTTCCAAATTTCTTAGGAAAGACACCCTCCCACTTGTACATGAACTGAAACTCATTTTGTTTCCAGTCCTTTCTTTTTCCCACTTTCTTCCTCGCTGCGGAATGATTTGCACTATTTTATTCATGTATGGCTAAGAGTAATATCCCTTCTTTATTCCAGATCTGTTCTACTACATATTTGCCTTCTTAGTTGTAACAGTTGATTGTATCTTATTTTTTTCTTTTGCTAATATTCATTTAAGTTACTACTTATTTTATTATAGACTTTAATATTAAATATTAAGTTCAAACATTCAGTGATGATTCATAATCAAGTATTTCTACCACTCTATCAAGCTAAGTCTTCATTTTTATAGAAATGTCAAATGTTGTAGCATAAGCCATTTCTTAATCTTTTAATATATTCTACAAAATTTTCCATGGATCTACTCATTGTTCAGTACCCTCTGATCTGCTTTCTTTTGTACTCTGCTTTTTGGAAAATGCCTGCATTAGCTGTCTGCATCATCTGGAATGTCTGTCTTGCATGGCTGTCTCAGAACTGTACTATAATAAAGGGGTTGTACAGGCTTTGTATTTAGGAAGGAAAAGTCACTGTAGATAGTCTCAGCTGAAAAAAAAACTGGTTCTCAAATGGGCAGAGATAATTAACTTCATAAAACAACTTTTTAAATACATCCTTCCTGATATAACAGCCCCAGTTTTATTGCTTATCCAGTTTCAGTCCTCCATCCCCTAAGCTACCACAGATCAAGAGTAGGCATGCCTTTGGCAATTCGTCTTCAGGAAGTGTACCCTAAAATGATTAGAGCACTTGACAAAATGTTTTGTTGTGTAAATTTTATATCATGTTACTTTAAAATTTTGCATACGTTTGGTTATTAATACATTTGGCTTTTTTATAGCTTTTTTGAGGTGTAGTTGATACACAATCGTACCATTTAATGTGTACAGTTTAATGTGTTAGGACATGTGCAAACAGCTGTGATATCATCACCACAGTCAAGATAAGACACATCCAATACCTCACAAAGTTTCCTTGTTTCCCCCTGTTGTTTGTTTTTTTCTTTTTATGGTAAAAATACTTCACGTGAGAGCTACCCTCTTAAATTTTGAAGTGCACAATACCATGTCATTAGCCATACGCATTAGGTTGTGCAACAGGTGTCTGTAACTCATTCATCTAGCAAATGTTTGACGTTTTTTTAAGTTTATTTATTTATTTTGAGAGAGAGCATGCAAGCGTGAGTGGGGAAGTGGGGGAAGAGAGAGAGAATCCCAAGCAAGCCTTGTGCATTTTACTCCATCTCAAGAACTATGAGATCATGACCTGAGCAGAAATCAAGAGCTGCATGCTTAGCCGCCTGAGCCACCCAGGTGCCCTGGATGTTTGACTGTCTTAAAATAATATGGCAGTTTGAAAAAAATGACTAGTTTTTGGCCCATAATTAGCCAGTGATTTTTTTCAGAATCAGCTAGATATAGAACTAATGCCAGTTGGTCACTTTTTTTTTGTTTTATATAGCTAAAAAACCCATTTCAAGGAAAATCAGGGAAAGGCAAAAGATTTTCTGATTCCTACTCATAGCTGAGTACACAGAAAAATAAAAAAGAAATCTATTAAGACATTGATGTTCTAATTAAGTACTGAATTGGAGTTCATTTGATTTTCACAGTGAACTAAACTTTCCCACAAATATAGTGAACCTTCAATCTTTATTCTTCTAATTTAATTGAACAGAAACCAAGGATGCCAGGAGTTAATTTATGAATTACATGTAGATTGGATAAGACAATAAAACAAGTCAGATTTATGTCAATGTGGCAAAAAAAACTACTTACTATTTTCTATTATTTTATTATTATTCACATCTCACAACTGAGAAAGTTCAGTTTCATTGAAATTGTCCTATTGTGTATGCACAAAATGTATCACTTATATTTTTTATTCAAGCCATTGATTAAGGAACTCTAGTTCAAGAAGGTGACCTATGCATAGCACTTTGTATCCTCTGAAGAGAGACTTTAACCTTCAAATTGTGTGAGTTTACCACATCAAGTGTGAGCAGAGAAAAGGGAGACACTCTAGTTTGACATTTCATTACGTAATTTTGAAGGACTGAAAATAACGAGAAAATGCTAAAAATATCCAAAAAGGGAAATTTATCTTTTACAAATGAATAAGATTAAGACTGGCTTGATAACTGATCAGAAATATTGGAGATAAGTAAACATTAGAGAAAAATCCTTCAAAGTTTGAAATCAATATTATTGTATTGCCATTAAACTATTAGGTAGGTGTGAGACTCAACCAAGAACAGTAAAAAATGACATTTTCAGGGATAAAACAATTTTGAAAATGTATTACTCATTGTAACTTAAAT